>NC_137210.1:22547195-22599695 GCF_960531495.2 Zeus faber
CTCACCGCGGTCTTCGTCAAAACCGCCGCGCCCTCCGCGACCTCCGCGTCGGCTCGCTTGCCGAGTACGACGCGGAGTACCTCCGACTCCGCCAGCTCCGCCAGAACCTCTGTCCTCCCGCTTGGAACGGCCCGCCACCGAGCTGTGCCGTTCTCACCGGGGTCACGTGCTGTGCCGAGGGCTCTTTTTTCTTTCTTTCAGATGAGAACGATGCGGTTGCAAGTTAAATTTCTGCGAGCGGCGCCGTAACGCGACGAGGCAGCGTTTCTTAAAAGTCCCCCCCCACGCCCCCTCCGTCTTTCTTCCTCCGTGTGTGCTGTGCTACACTTGAGGGCAACCGATGGCTGCATTTCGTATTCCCCGTCCACCACTTGTAACTGGTGTTGACAGGGGGACTGTGGACACATCAGGCTTATATAACACCCACAACCACCTAGAGTAACTACACACTTGGAGTTTTCAGGTTTGTTGTTGCCGATGTCGGGGCCACACTAAATCTTTTCAGAGCCTGCGATGGGCGTGCTGCAGCGGCCTCGGCCGTGGTACATAAAAGTATTTTTAGCCTGCGGTCACGCCCGCTCCAGGCGGCTCGATGTTCCCGACCATCTTCCTGATAAAAAGACATGAAATATGATGTGTCCCTAATGAAAACCATACTCTCCCTGGCGTGCAGCGGTGCCCCAGTGCCCCCCGTCCCCCTTCACCACCACCCTCCACCCTCACCCCCACCGCCGCCACCACCACCACCGCCACCTACACCCAGAGCCGCGTGCTCCCTCTATTCTGGGGAGAGTCACAAACATCCCCTTTCTATTTCCGAGCGGAGCCCGGGCTCATCTGGCGGAGCCTCGCCGAGCGTGTATCTGCAGCGAACTCTGCGGCGCGGAGCTGCAGGGTTCAATCGTCAGGCCGCAGAGCATTTATTAAAGCCGCATCTGGGATTGTCATCACGGGGTGGAAGGCCGGGGCGGGAGGGGATGCAGGGGGAGGCAGGGACAGGGGAAGGGAAGGGAAGGGGAAGGGAAGGGGATGTGGGCGGGGCGCTGCCGAGCGCAGGCCGGGGAATAGAGCGGAGCACCGGGGACAAAACAGATTTATTCACGAGATCCTGTTTTTGTGTTTAAGCAGCGTCAGGTACACGGAGGATGACTCGCCAAATTGTAAAATGGTTTCATATTAGAGCTCCACGCACTCATTATGTGAAACGATTGTATGTATGCAGTATACCAAACATATACAGTATTTCTCATCACTGATTAATTGCTGAATTTATTAATTTAACTGATAATCGTGATTATTTTCCCATTGTTTGACGTTTCTGCAGTAAACTCCAACAAACTAAAAACAAATTGAAAAAATCATACATTTACAAAATCTAGGTTAAATAAAGACCAAAAAGTAAAATAGAACCTGAAAGAGTAAAAATTAAGAAAAGCAATCTGATATTCGTGGAGTGTAGCCCGGCACAGATGCTGGTGACTCATGCATTTAGATTTCCGGGGCACACAGAAATGACGGCGCATTTGTACGTTGAGTTTTGAAGCATACGTTTGCTTCTTCTTCACGGGATTGTGTCGTCCTTGCACTTTCTACGTCTACCTCTCCGTGCCTCTGTGTCGATTATTCCAGAGCGCTCTCTTTTTTTTTTTTTTTTTAGTTGGTACCTTTCACATTTTCGAACGCTGGATGTCTCCGTTTGGAACGGAGCTGCCATGGATAACGGAATTTTATTGTTGGTTTTTATCTTTCAACACATGGGAAAATCGGGGTGGATTTTAGCAACTGTATAAACACAAGAAAGAGAGAGAGAGAGAGAGAGAAGGGCTTGGCCCTTGCACACATCACTGAGGTGTTTTATCTGTATCAGTGGAAAGCGAGTTCTGTCGGGGTGGAAAAACCAAGCCAGTCATCACACAGACAATGAAATTTCTCCATGGGATGTGGGCTTTCTGCCTCTCTGCTTCCCTCGCTCTTCCCCCTCCCTCGTCCCTCTCTCTCTCTCTCTCTCTCTCTCTCTCTCTCTGTGCCCTGTTTCATTCCTTGTTGCCTGGATCCAGATGAAAGGTGGACACCAGAAGTCCAGTTTCCTGTTCTGGCCCAAACCCAAGGACCCACAGCGTTACAGCATGAGAGAGAGGAACTGCAGAGGAAAAAGACAAAATGCGGCACTAAAGATAGATTAGGATGTCGGGAATGTTACATCGTTTCCAGGTTGATGGACGAAAACGATAATAAACCATGCTCATTTCTGTCAATTTTCATTTAGATTTCCGGTAACACTTTCTATAAAGACCATACCGATAATGCATTATATATATATATGATACATGCTCATGCATTGTGACAAGTCATACGGCAATATATGCATGTTTATAACACTTTGAGAGGTCTAAGTTTATACAGTCTTTTGAACAGGTGCATTCTGTTATCAGATCAGGTCATAAACGTCGATGCCAAATGGCCAATGAGCAATTATGAGCTGTTTATACCTGACCTTAAAACAGATCATAAACATACATTTAACACCTCATGATGGATGTTATAAGACATCATAATGCAATTTAAACTGTGAAGGTATCTGTAATGCATTATAGATATGGTTTTCCTTTTTTTTTTTTGGTCTTTACACAAAGTGTTCCCAGATTTCCCATTGGGAACACTTTGTGCCGTGTTGGAACAAAAGAGTCTAATATAGTCATTTTTGGTTTTGTCCTTTGATCAACACATGCCTCTCTGAAAATGTTTTTTGGACCGAGACCCCCAGTTGCTACTCCATATTAGAAACATGCAAGAACACGCAGGTTATCTTCCTTCCTTCCTCGGGCCTTTGAATTCCTTACGGAACACTGGCTATGGATGAGTCGTCCCCGACCATTCCGGTGTTGTTCCCTCCGATCCAGCCGTTGCCATGGCAGCCCTTCCGCCTCCAACTCCTGCTCCGTTCCGACTCTCGAGGTTATTCTCGCTCTTCCTTTCGCTCTTCCTGCGTGGCGGGCTCCATGTTGGAGCTTGCTGTGGTGACTGATTTCTTGTTTCTTCTGACTGTGTGACCTGTCCGGCTCCACTTCCCCCCTCCGATGTGCGGCAATGGATCATCTGGTCGTTTCATACATGCGCTTCTATTGCAGCCCCTTTAATTTCGTAGGCAGGTATTCCGCCTTACACAACAGAAAGTTTTTCCATTACCCTGATTTTTGATCAGGTTTTCTTTTCTTATTTTCCACTTTTGACTAAAAGTGAAGTCGGTTTGAAAATATTTTTAAAACTAAAAAACCCACTTAATTTCTGAACTGCAACATTACTACTTCTACTACTACTACGACTACTACTATTACTACTACTACTTCTGCTACTTATAATAATAATAATAATAATAATAATAATAATAATAATAATAATAATAATAATAAATATGGATAGTCTATTTACTATACCAGCTACCCAGTAAGGATAAAAATCTGCGAATGTTCACTAACCCTAATGATGAATATATATGAGATAACAGGAAAAAAAAAAAAAAAACAATACAAAAAATACGAAACAAATGCATAAATAATAATATAGCAGATATCCATGGATTGGAAGTTTAGTTTAGGCCTGTAGCCTGTTCTTTAACTGTCTTCCTCTTTTTAATGAGCCGTGACTAATTGCCTTTTTTGGTACATTCACAGCTGCATCTGATTAACCCAATTTCCTATTTATCATGCTTTGTAAATAGATGAGCTTCACTTAAAAATGCTCATTTAAGCCACTAAACAATGACACAGGATCACACAGTAATTAGATGCAGACACACCAGATGTAAATGGACTCATAGAGTGTGTGCTTAAAGAATCACCTAAAGAAGATAGCATCCATCTATTGCTCCAGTAATCCACCCATCCTTCCATCCATCCAGCCATCCATCCATCCATCCCTTTTATTTACATGGTGTCACCCAGAATGGTTCACCCGTCCATCCCAGGGTCTCACACACAAAAACATTTATGTATTATGTGTTCATTTAAAAACAAGAGAATAACAAGAGGAGGACATGATGATAACCAAAGTACAAGATAAGAACATAAGAAGAAAATGAGAGGAACAAGATAAGAACATAAGAACAATATCGGAGAAACATGAGAAGAACAAGAGAAGAACAAGAGAAGATGAGAAGAACGAGATAAGAACATGAGGAGAACAAGAAAATAACAACATAAGAACAAGAGAAAAAATTAAGAACACGAGAAGAAGCCAAGAAGAACATGAGAAGAACATGATAAGAACATGAGAAGAACACAAAAAAAACCAAAAGAACAAGAGAAGGACATGAGAAGAACAAGAGAGGAACATGAGAAGAGCAAGAGAAGAACAAGAATAGAACACAAAATAACAGAAGAACAAGAGAACAACGAGAGAAGAACACAAAAAAAAAAGAAAAGAACAAGAGAACAATACAAAAATAACAAAAGAACAAGAGAAGAACATGAGAAGAACAAGAATAGAACAACAGAACACACAAGAACAAGGGAAGAACAAGAGAACACGAGAAGAACATAAATAGAACAAGAGAACAAGAGAAGAACACGAGAAGAACAAGGGAAGAACACGAGAAGAACAAGAGAAAAACAAGAAAAGAACACAAAAAGAACAAAAGAACAAGAGAATAACACAAGAAGCACAAGACAATAACAAGAGAAGAGAAAGAGAAGAACACAAGAAGAACACGAGAAGAGCAAGAGAAGAACACTCGAAGAACCCAAAAAGAACAAAAGAACAAGTGAAGAACTCAAGAATAACAAGACAATAACAAGAGAAGAGCAAGAGAAGAACACACAAAGAACACAAGAAGAACACGAAAAGAACACGTGAAGAACACGAGAAGAACACAAAAAGAACAAAAGAACAAGTGAAGAACAAGTGAAGAACTCAAGAATAACAAGACAATAACAAGAGAAGAGCAAGAGAACAACACGAGAAGAACACACAAAGAACACAAGAAGAACACAAAAAGAACAAAAGAAGAACAAGACAAGAACAGAAGAGCACAAAAATTACAAAAGAACAAGAGAAGAAAAAAAGGACAAGACAATAACAAGAGAAGAACAAGAGAAGTACACAAGAAGAACAAGAGCGCAAGTGAAGAACAATAGAAGAACACAAGAATAACCAGACAATAACAAGAGAAGAGCAAGAGAAGAGCAAGAGAACATGAGAAGAACGAGAGAAGAACAAGAGAAGAAGACAAGAACGTGAGAAGGACACCAAAAGAAACAGGTGGAGAACAAGAGAAGAACAAGGCAATAACAAGAGAAGAACAAGAGAAGAACACAAGACGAAAAAGAGAACATGAGAAGGACAAGAGAAGAACAGGAAAAGAACAAAATACCAAGAGAAGAACAAGAGAGGAACAGGAAAAGAACAAAATACCAAGAGAAGAACAGGAAAAGAACAAAATACCAAGAGAAGAACAAGAGAGGAACTCGCACATAGACCGGAGGCGAGACGTGAAATGAGCCCGTCCGGGGTTTTCTACTTGACGTAAATCCGCTGTAACTGCAGACATGTACATGGCAGCAGCTTTGAGAAAGGACGTGTAATGTAGTAATTTCAGGGTAATGTATATCGCTTTCCAAGCATCCAAAAATATCGCGCTATACAGTAAAGTACCTGGTACATGGACGATAGGAGCCTTTCATTAAAACCCTGCTTTTCTTACTGCGGACTGTACTTTAGAGCGCCTGCGACTTCAGCACGTTGTCTAGACTGCGAGCGATCGCACGGAGGTGCTTGGCGCTCGGCGACTCCACCCTCCCTCGCGCGGAGGCGCCCGGCGACTCCACCCTCCCTCGCACGGAGGCGCTCTGCCCCACCATCCTGGGCAGGCGCGGCGGCGCCTTAGAGCCGCGGGGCGCCGCAGGGGGCCTCGCAGACCTTTCAAGCGAGCCAGGATCGGGCGGAAGCCTCCAATCAGAAGGGAGCGCTCAGCCGGCCGCGCGCGTCGTCGTCGTCGTCGTCGCCGTCGTCGTCGCCGCCGCCTCCCGACTGGCCGGCGGAACGAGCCGCGGGCTGCGATGTCACGTTGCGCCCGAGGATGAAACCAAGCGGCGAGAAGGTCGGATGTAATCGGGCCTTTTCGTCATCGGGCTTGAGGGAGCAGATCTTATTCGTATCGGATGTGTGAAAAAAATAAAATAAAATAAAAATCTGATTTTCATTTGTAAGAAAGCAAAGTAATTCCCTAAAACAAATACATGTTTTCCAGCTGCCCCAATAATTGCAGCGCTCAGCAGACAATTTGAAGCTTTTCCAGTGTGAAACCAGTTTCCCGGACCAAAACCATTTGTTATCGATCATGGGCCTCATAAAAACAGAAAGATGGCCCTTTCACACATCGAAATACGGGGCTAAGTGAGCCACAGTACCGTGGAAATACAAGGATGGAGGCGTTTTTTCCACTTCTCAACCTGTTTCCTCTCAAGAAAAAAACCTCCTCAAGTGCAACAAACTGATCAATTATGTATGAATGAAATGAGAATTACGACCCATTTTAATTTTCATTGCGGCGCAGCATAGAAGGAGTTCTGCCGAGGTGCGGCGGTCGGGCCAAAGCAAACAGGCGTAACAGACTGCCGAGTGACTCCGATAATGTTGCCGTTTTATGCAGAATATTAATCCGAGTTTGAAGTGTTTTCCTACGGCCTCAGATAAAGTCTTGCACCGCAGCCTCTTTTCAACATAAATTATTCTCCACTCGGGCTGAAAGCAATGCAAAAAAAAAAAAAAAAAATGAAAAAAAGAAGCCAAAATGTTCCAAAACAGCATGTCGGTTCACATAATCGCTATCAGCCGATCTATAATACCCCAAAAATGTCCATCTTGGCAGCTTTTGCTTTGTGATACACAGAACATATTCAAACTATTCAGATATAATTGTTGCATGACCCCCCCCGCCCCCCGAAAAGCAGCATAGTTGCCATAGAGAGTTGGACTCCCTCCCGTGTCAAAGCGGGCTGCTCTGACACGGCGACGCCCACCTAATCCCATCCAGCCACAGAAAGCGGAGCCAGCATCTGATTTGCAATAATTGTCAATATAATGGCCGCTATCTTCCGCAGTCGGGAGCGTAAACATTGTCGCGGAGCCACGGGGACGGGGACGGGGCAGCATCTGCGGGGGAGCCGGGTCCGCCAACGCCGGGGCTACGGTGCGGGAAATGGCAGCCAAAAAGGGTGATAATCCCCCCCCCCACCCGCTCCCCCACGGGGGTCGTTTGTCTTAGTTTCGCCCGAAGCCAAATTGTAATCAGAATCAGGATTACTGCAGTCATCAAGCGCAGCAACAGCCTGTTCGGGTCAGGATGACTTGCCGGGGGAGAGTCGTATTTTACCGCTTATAAAGTTTCCCGGAGCAGAACGGTCTTCACGGACAGGGGCCGCAGGGATGTGCGCGTGCGCGTGCGTGTGTGTGTGTGTGTGTGTGTGTGTGTGTGTGTGTGTGGTTTGAAGGGGCCGTTGAGGACGTACAATGGGCTTATTCTATCTATACATCATTTCCATTCAGAAGTCCACGGTATCTTTCCATAAGTATTCAAATTGGGAAAATGCATGGATTGGTGCACTAGCATGATGGTACTTACCCTCCATGCCGTTTGACTATTTATTTGCCCTTTTCTTGCCTTGGTTATTTAAATTCTCGTGTCTGTCTGATTAAGTGAACTCGTGCGCATACACCGATCAGCCACAACATTAAAACCACCACTAATAACCACTAATATTGTGAAGCTCGCCCTCGTTCCGCCAAAACAGCTGTGACTCCACAAGACCTCTGAAGGTGTCCTGTGGTATCTGGCACCAAGACGTCAGCAGCAGATCCTTTAAGTCCTGGAAGTTGTGAGGTGGCGCCCCCATGCATCGGGCTTGTTGTTCCAGAACATCCCACAGATGCTCCATCGGACCCTAACCCCGCCCATCCACATGATGGAGAAAAAAAGGTGGTTCATCAGACCAGGCCACCTTCTTCCATTGCTCCATGGTCCAGTTCTGAGGCTCACGTGTCCATTGTAGGAGCTTTCAGTGGTGGACAGGGGTCATCATGGACACTCTGACCAGTCTGCAGCTACACAGCCCCATACACATCAAGCTGTGATGCACTGTGTGTTCTACACCTTTCTATCATAGCAGCATTAACTTTTTCACCAATTAGATCTACAGTAGCTCTTCTGTGGGATCGAACCAGACGGGTTTGACTTCACTCCTCACGTGCATCAATGAGCCTTGGGCCCCCATGACCCTGTGGAAGGTTCACTGTTTGTCCTTCCTTGGACCACTTTTGGGAGGTACTAACCACTACATACCAGGAACACCCCACAAGACCTGTGGTTTTAGAGATGCTCTGATCCAGTCGTCCAGCATCACAATGTGGTCCTTGTCAAAGTGGCTCAGATCCTTATGCTTGACCATTTTTCCTGCTTCCAACACATCAACCTCAAGAAGTGACTGTTCACTTGCTGCCTCATACATCCCACCCCTTGACAGGTGCCACTGGAACCAGATGATCAATTTTATTCACTTCACCTGTCACTGGTTTTAATGTTGTGACTGATTGGTATATATTGGGATATTAAACTTATGGATGTGTGTTGTGCACCCCTGTTTGAGATTCCCATTGCATCTATCTGGATTCCTTGTTCCCAGGAATAAGAGGAAAAAGAAATCAGCGAACAAAACACTGTTAACACCTTTTTAAACGTTTTAAAAGTATGTCAAGACTTGTTTTTTTTATCCTGTGCTAACTTGATTTTCTGCTATTCTTTTTTATTTATTTTTTTCTAGTTTTTTTCTTTTATTAACAATCAGCGGAGTCATAATCTCCCCGTAGGCGAAATCAAGCAAAAGCTCACCAGGAAAAAAAAAAAAAAAAAAAAGTCTCATGTGCGCCACTCAACACCTGTAATACATGTTTTGGCAAGCAGTGAATAACTTCGAACAATCATGTCACCGACACACTACAAAGTCTTTAAACCGTAGAGCCTCCGTATCAGGCTTCCATGCCTGCGCTCTGACAGCCTGGTGGCAACATGGCCGTCTGCTGGTACCCCCATTCCGCACCACAAACTAAATATACTGAGACAATATTTACACAGGCCTTATCTGCCAGACCGTCTTCTCACACCGAGGCCGCCGGCTTGTGTCTTTGTCTGGGCCGCGCTCGCCTCGGCCGCCGTTAAACCTATAGATAAGTCCCGTTTGGCTCATATACTGTGGCAGATAGGGGCTTGCAGGCAGCGCTCTGCGGCGGAAGCCCTCCACGTATGCAGCACATGGTGAATGCCATGAGCGCTTATCGTACATAGCTCGAGGCCGACATCACTGGCTGATATCCATCAATAGCGGTATCCGCCTCCACCGCCTACACACATACACACACACACACACACACACACACACACACACACACACACACACACACACACACACACACACACACACACACACACACACACACACAAATACACACACACAAATCCTTGATAAAAAATATTAGTTGGGATTATGTAGACTTTAATAATAAATGTTAATTTAAAATCATATATTTATAAAAAAATATATAAATATAATATAAATATAATATATATAATAAATATAATATGTTTTTATGTATATAACCAAATGTATTACAACGATATATATATGTGTATATATATATAAAATTGCTATTATTAATAATCAATTTTATTTTTTTTCCTCTCCCTTTTGGTTGTTTTTTTTCTTTTAAATATATTTTATATATATATATATATATATATATATATATATATTTTTTTTTTTTTTTTTTATTTATTTATTTATTTATTTTTTTTTTAACCAGCATTAAAGCCTTTTCATGAGGACACAAAATTATGACTTCAAGATTATGGGATTATGAGGACACTATATGTTTCCTGACGATCCCAATGTCATATTAATGCTGGGGAACCTTCAGGTGGGTTTGTCCTTTTAAACCATATGCACGTGGACGCGCGCGCGCACACACACACACACACACAAGCACACACACACACACACACACACACACACACACACACACACACACACACACACACACACACACACACACACGCTGTAGGACAAAGCAAAATGTAACAGACAACAAACCAAATAGAAAGGGAAACTTCACACTGGATGTGCAAGCCATCTGTGACTGCGAGTACACATTCATCCATGTTGTGATCGTGTGGCATGTGAGCGTTCACAACACATGCATCTTAGGATTGGTAGGATCCCTGCCTTGAAAAAGCACACTGTGGAGGATGGGGAGGCTATACCGCGTTTTCTACTTGGGAACCCGGCATGTCCCTCAATGCCTTTCCTCATGACGGAGCACGCAAATGGCAGCTGTACTACGGGCGGCTTCTGTGTCAAGCCAGAGCGGCCGTTGAATCTGCCTTTGGGCGATTGAAGGCGAGGACGGGAGCGCTGAGAAGGGCAACGGACATAAATGTCAGTGACCTCCCGTTGGTCATCTATGCATGTTTTATTCCTCACGACTATTGCGAGGCCAGCAAATGAGACGAGTCGATGAGCGGAGAGTGTTTGGCAGCCGTGAATTCATTCATTTCAGAACAGAACAGACTTTAATGAAGCGGCAGGAACGAGTGGTTGATAAATTCTGCGACACTACTTGTGATACGTATGGAAATAAATCATGAGCGCGGATTTCTTATGCTGCAGCTGTACACAAACATGTTCCGCCATCTGAAACACACCGATGCAGAACATGTGTGCCGAAGGTAAAGTTGGAGAATTGGTGTCATTTCCACTGCTCAAAACTGTGCCGTCCTCAGGTTAGGAACACGGATCTTTAAGTTGTAAAGTTGTGATGAGATATTATTGGTTACAGATTTTGTTGTTTTAAATAGCAATGTCAATGTTTTATTCAGCAACAGCGTAGTTGTAACAAACTTGTTGGCACATACAAAAGCACCTTTTTATTGAATAAATTGTGTGCTATGAATATTATGAAGAAGCTCAATACACATGCTTTATGATTTCAGACCCCCTGGCGTGGCGTTTTTATGCGAGCACTTTTATGCAAGCGTTTCTGATCGTTTTTTGCGTTCTCGCGTAGACAGATAGAGTTTCTAAAACATCGCTGATGTGGACAGGATTTTTTATTTTAAACAAAGAGGGAGAATATGCGTTTTCAGAAATATTCACAGTACGTACAGTACGTGTGGACGAGGCCTCAGTCTGGCCCTGCTTCACACACACACACACACACACACACACACGCACACACACACACGCACGCACACGGCACACACACAGCTTCATGCATATGAGTGTGTTCTGTACTCATTAGGCTTTACAAGGCCCCAGGGGTCTGGACATGACCCCTGCTCCTCTCCGTCAGGGTCTAAGGTGAAGGCGTCCAACACCAAGGCAGACGGTCCGTGCGATGCCGGAGCCCCTGACAGAAAGTTGGCACGACGAGACGGTTCCTCTGCTGGAAACCAGTGGTCCAGACTTTAACCAGGTCAAGAGCTCTGCAAACCAAACGTTGGCCCCGCTGGTAGGCCCCGTCTGGGTTTATAGAGAGAGCAGCTCCCAGAAGAGTCCACATCCCGATGCTGAGATCAGCAGGGGAACCCTGGAAGGCTTCGGAAGTCAACAAGACATATACAGTTAGTATATATATAAATAAATAAATAAATAAATATATATTTTATTATTATAATTTTTTTTTTGTTTGTTTTGCTTTTTCATGAAAATAAATTTAAATGTAAATAAAAAAAATGTATATATATATATATATATATATATATATAAAATGTAAAAAGTAAAAAAAATAAAAAGAAATAAAGAAATTGTGAAAAATAAAAAAATGAAATTCAACAGGTGCAATGAAGACAGTCCAATTTGTATTTATTTTTGATGGATTTGCAACTCCACCAGTTCTGTTTTCTTTATAGTGATCAAGCTGTTGGAGGTAAAAAACTAAACCAAACTCAGCTAAACTTAAAAAGACAATAAAAGAGACTCAAAACCTCCAAAATACTTAAATTGGACTATGCCATGTATGAATACACCACATACCCAACTAAAGCGAAGCTATGTTGTAATAACTTCATTATAGCGGCCGCTCTCTGTGAAGCTGAACAAAGAGTCTGGGGTGAAAAATAACATATCTTGAAATTAAAGTAGACAGTGCCCGATTTCTAATAACTTTGGGGAAAAGTTAACGTTAATAGAAGGAAATTGAAATAGTGCATGCCTAAGCCCCCTTTGGTGGTATTTGGCAGAAAACGAGAGATTCATTTAGTTCTTGGAGGCCATTGAGGCGGAGGTGGGGGGTTAACACTTTGGCAGAGAAACCAAATTTAGACCCACATTCTTGTGAGAAATTGATTAGATTATAAAAAATGTTGGTTTGTACAAAACTGCTGAGACACAGTGGGGCTGTTGTTTTTTTTACATGGTAACTGTAGCATATTATCAGTTTTATTGCTAAATGTTTCACACTGTTTAAATTAAATTTGCAGTTAAATACCCTCAGCAAAACCTTGTGTTTAACTGCTAATGACAGCAATATTTGACTTGAAATATTTCACTGAATTACTCATTCCCTGATTCAACAAGATGGAACAAATCACGGGGAAATAGACAGTAAGAAAAAAAATGGAAAGGACAACTCAGCCTCTCTGAGTTACTTCCACAGAAGCACTGTGTTGCCAAGATAAGTACTTATATAAATACACAAATAGTGATCTTTGTTTGTGATCAGATGTTTTTACTGGTTGTTCTGTGTGTTTCCTCCAGGTGCCCTGGTTTCCTCCCACCTTCAAACACTTACAGATTAGGTTCAAGGAAGACTCCAAATACATCGGGCTGAACGCTGAAAGTAATTTTTTGGTTTATTTTATTTTCAGTAAACAACTCATTTAGTCATCAAGTCCTCAAGTGAATGTAGCACTACCTCTCAAGCGAGGATTCTCAGGATCTCTGCCTTTCCAATCGGTAAATGGTGTAACAGCTAGGTTGTGTAAGCAACCACGGTTCCCTGAGGAGGGACTGATCGTTTGATCACATAATCCAATTGAAACGCTATGCATTCACGCCTGAAAGGCAGGAGAAGTGACCACACCACACTTCTGTCCTGTCCCGGTATATATTGTGGCCTCAACTTCCGATTCCTCCTCTTTTCGCTACTGAGCGCTTCGGAAGAGCACCGTCCTGCAACACAATAATATATCTGGTCCCTCCTCAGGGAACTGTGGTTGCCTACGCAACCTAGACATTCACTATCGCAGGGTTGCGATCTATTACTCATGGGACATATATAATACGATAGGATGGTGATCACCAGAGAGAATTTCACACAATAACATCCTCATGCCTGCCCCAGACATGTCAGTGGACATGTGAGGAAAAAAGCTTATGGGATACTCTCTGTAACACCTGCATACTCAGGTCTGTCCGCCAAACATGGCCTTTGGGAGAGCAGTAACGTCCAACATGTGAAAACGCATTAATGTATGATGGGCGCTCCAAGACGCTGCCAGACATATATCCTTCACCGACGCCCCTCTGAAGAGGGCCCAATACTCCCCTGGGGGAGTGTGTGTGCAGGCCGTGTGGGGCCTCTAATGACAGGCTCCTATAAGCCAAGTTGGCTTCCATCAGCCAATGAGCCAACCGCTCCTTGGACAAGGGCCCATCCTTTGCTTGGGTGGCGAAGCACACGAACTACTGGTTCCCACGCTTAAAGTCCTGAGTGGTAATGACTTTCAGGGTGAAAGAAGAGTTAGGACTCATGACCACTCTATCACCTCCACCCAGGAACTGTATGTAGGATGGGTGGACTGACAGCGCCTGCAGCTCACCTACCCGTTTCGTTGCGACGAGTGCCAACAGCAAGGCTGTCTTCAGACAAACATTGATGTCTGCGGTGTGTAGGGGTTTGAACAGAGGCCCTGACAGAGCCCGCAATACTTCCAATAAGGGAAAGGATAAGGGACGCCAGGGCTTGGCGTGGGGCGTCGTAAGCCCACCATAAAGTGAGACGCCAGTGGGTGACTGCCTGGCGTGAAGCTGTCCAAGTCCATATGACATGCGGAAATTGCTGCCAGATAGACGTTTAGTGTAGCGGTTACTTTCCCCTCAGCAAACCGTGCCTGCAGGAACTGTAATATTGGCTCTATAGGGCAGTCGGAGGGGGCGTGTCCCCGCTATTCGCACCACTGGGCAAGAATACGCCACCTCAGTAAGTACTGGAAGCGCGCAGAGGGTGCCCTCTCTCTGTATAGTGGCAGCCACCGCATCTGAGTGGCCCAAAGGAGCTATTCCCCCTCAGGCAACAGGCCCTCAGGCGCTGTTGCACAGATTGGTGAACCATGGATGGCTGGGCCAATAAGGGGCCACCAGCCACAGTACCAGGTTGTCATCCCACACCCTGTCCAGCACCAGCTGAACAAGTGCCCCAGGGGGAAAAGCGTACATGACACAATGGGACACCGGGGCTTATGGTTTTTATACGTTTTGTTGTGAAATCTGTGATTGGGCTCAAACGGTGCTTTGTGGTACTGTGGGGGTTCGTGCCTGGCGGTCCGGCATTTATATCATGAGCCTGCTACACTCCCATGGTGGGGGATGTGGGGGAAAGGGTCATGTGATTCATGACACAGACATTTGGACACTGTGGTGTGCAAATGGTCTGCGTGTTTTTTTTTTAACGGTAATTGTGTGCTTACCGGCCGTAGATACAGGGAGAATGGAACATTTCAGAGGGACAGAACAGTTGTCCTGCTGGCCGGGCAGCCAACGACGGGTCCTTCCATTGGGGGGAAGGTCTGGTAACCTAGCTCCTGGGCCTGGTCCTTGGCCTGGCCCAACCCCCTTACTGCTGCAGGCACCAAACAGGGATTCTCGCAACACTTTGCCAGCTCTGTGTGGACCTCAAGTAAGAGAAGAACGGGTGGGGCATCCTGGCGGTGGGCTCTGGCGTAATATTCCCCGTCCAGCACGGACGCAGCCGTGTCCTGGACTGTTGCAGTGGGGAGGCTCTTCTCTCTGACCGCGCGCTGGGAGACTTCCAGGAACTCGGCCTCCAGCAGCCTCGGGGTGGCTGAGGACAGGCTGGAGCCCAGCTGGAGGCTGTGGAGGCTTTCCCGCTCGTCAGACTCGTCCGAGACTGATGACTCCGTCTTGGCCCTGAAACATATCCCCTGCTGCGCTTCCTCCTTGATGTAGCTCTGGAAAGAGATCGGTGGGGGTGTGTGAGCCGGACTAGCACTACAAGGAGGTGCAGTGTGAATGGCACCAGCTCCTTGGCCAGTGCTAGCCAGGGGAGCAGGCTCGTCCTCCGACATTGCTCCTCCGTCGGCATCCTCCTCGCACAAAGGGGAGCGCTAACCGAAGGCTAGGCACTCCACTGCATCATCCAGGAGCACCACCTCAGCGTGCTGCCTACCCAGGCACGCGGCGCAGGAATGATGGTGGTCGCCCACTTCCCTGCGGTGTCCGCCTTCCGGGTACAACCTTCTCTATGCCATTGCTATACATCCTCACCAGAGGAAAAAAGAGAGTAGGAAAAATGAAATTTGAATGAAGGATAGATATATACTGCCTCACCAAACGGTACGAAGGACTCACATGAGTGGGATCCGAGAGGTGAAGCAGGAGTTGAAATACGAGTGTCTTGTTGCGGATTCTTCTTACACGAAGGAACGAAAAGAGGCGGCAGGGGAAGTCGAGCGGCAATAAGTACCCACAGGGGCCGAACAGAAGCGCGGCATCGTCACTTCCTCTGCCTTTCAGCCTGAATGCTGAGTGTTTCGATTGGATTACGTGATCTGACAATCAGTCCCATGAGTAATAGATCGCAGTCCCTGTGATAGAGAACTACCTCGCACTTTGCCGTGGCCGAAGTGATCAACAGTTTGCAAAGTCAAAGGGGAGGCGTTACGATGCGCTGCGGTACACCCGGCTGATGTCATTTTGCGGTGTCTGGCGTGCTGCGTCGCAATGCTATGACGCTCCCATGTTCTTCCCCCTCCTGCATGTGGGCTGCCGCCTGCATGTGTTCTCTGGCGGTTTGTGGTCATGGGGATACCTTATAAGCATTACAGCTTCTCTGCATCTGCTGCTTTCTATTTTGAGACGTCTGTCTCCGTTGTTTGGGGATTCCTGCTGGAAGTCTGCAGACATTTGACTAGATGAGCAGTTAGCATGTCGCTTACTCCCTCAGCAAATCTTAAGACGATACAATTTTCTCACAAGAAGTGCCGCTCTAACAGCTGCAGCAGAACCAGCCTTGTCTCGGATTTAGAAATTTAAATTTGTCCTTAGTCTCGTCATTATATCACGGGCTTTAGCGGAATATAATTCCCTCAAACAAACAAAGCTGTCCGAAAAAAAAAAATCGATGTGGATAAGTCTTGTTAATAATCCAGACTTTGTTCACAGATCCCAGGTCCCAGGATGTCTGCTCTAGAATGTTTGTTATCCGATTTCGGAGAACAATTCAATATGTGATGTGAAATCGGATTTCTCAGTCCAGGTTAGCTTCACTTTCCCCTTGTTTTTAAACCCAACACACACACACACACACACACACACACACACACACACACACACACACACACACACACACACACACACACACACACACACACACACACACACACACACACACACACACACACACACACACACACACACACACACACACAAACAAACAGACACAAGGTTTGGATCATATACATTTAGTGTGATAATCCTTGTCTTTTGGCCAATGCTTTATTCTATATTTTATGATATAAGTACTGGTACACAATTTAATTCAATTTCTTCTTCATTATGCTACACACACACACACACACACACACACACACACACACACACACACACACACGCAGACTAGCCATCTGTCAAACGCACACATGTGCAATCACGCAGTGACCGGCCTAAGCACATAAACACATACGTACATGCACACACTGCAAAATCAAAACAAGGGCCTGGGATCATTTCCAAAATGCTCAAAGGTTCACATTCAACATCTCTCATGCAAAGTAGCCATGTGAATCAAAACGAAATTGGCATGACTGTTGGCTCGTCACGAGACAGTCAACAAACTCATGTCTTCTGGTTTAGATCTCTGCACTGGCAATGAGCTGGGTCGCCCTCTTCCCCTCCTCCTCTTCCTCTCCTGCCCTCCCCTCCTCCTCTTTCCCTCCTCCTCCTCCTCCTCCTCCTCCTCCTCGTCTCCTCCCCCCCACCTCCTCGCCCGGTGTAAGCTCTGTCGTGGCACTTGCGTTTGCAGCTCTGCAGAACTTTCAAACGTACTGGCACAGTGCACTCGCTGTGCCCTTGGGCTGTTGCTACACCCTCCACTCACAGCTCTCCTCCTCCCTCCTACGGCTTCCAACTCTGCCAGAGAGGTCTCTTTGCGTTAAGAGTGTGTGCAGTTGGAAAAAGTAGCGTGCGCACACACACACACACACACACACACACACACGCGCACACACACACACGCACACACAGCTGCTCCTTCTCTGCCTCCTCGTGTCTACATATTCGTGTCTCGGTAAACCGGGCCTCGAGGGGCTTGCGTCTCCTCCGGAGTGTCCCTGTGCCAGGCTACAGCGTGGCGCGCCGCATGGTGGCAAAGCGTGCGGCGGGGGCCACGCCCGTGTCGTGTGATTTACGCTCCTCTCCCCCCGGGCAGGCGCTCGACGGCGGCCAGCTCTCAGAGGGAGCGATGGCAGCTGCAGCCAGAGGGGCCGATGCTGGGGCCCATTTGGTTTTGGTTTCCTTCTGACTGCCACTGTGCCACACCTAAGCATGATTTGGACTCAATGAAAGCAGTGTCTAAATTCGAGGATCAGGGGTTAAAGTGAAACCAATGAAAGGCGCGGGGGCGCACTCTGGAGCTGCTCTCAGGTTATATGTCTGTCTGTCAATTATTTCACTTTTTTTAACTGACCCACCCTGTCTCTCTCCCTTGTGATTTTTTTTTTTTTGCGCACGCTACCATACTTTGGCTTTCGAGCAAAGTGTCCACGTGCAGAGTTTGAGTCTCCTTGCTCTACGCAGGGGGACGATTCCTGCCTATTCTTGGGTCCATCAAAAAGGTTATTTTCTGTGTCTGGACCTGGTTGTGTCTGTCAAAGTGGTCCATTCCTATACCCCGGCCAATGGGCACGAGCTTTACAGGCTGGTCCCACTAACCCATACTTGAAACAACATCATCAACAATCTCCCCTTCTAAATGTGAAAAGGAACTCCAAGGAGACACCGTTTAAGGCAAACCATATGTGAGGGGTATTTCAATTATGGTTGCCTTGAGGAAAGTGCAAAAGTGGTCCCAATGTGTAAATGCAGCGGGCTGCTTAGGAAGGTCACTTCGGAGCGATGCCTCGCACCGGTGCTCTTATTAAGCGCTGCTGCCAATCAACTGGAAGCAGAATTGTCAAGGATGTAAACTCTCTGCCAAGGAAACATTGAGTGTGTTCACTTTGCATATTGCATATATGTTGCTGTGGACGCTGGAAGGAAAACCCAAAATGCAACAGCTGGGGATCGTACAGTCCCAATTCGTTTTTTTTCCCCCCTCTGCCCCCCTGGCATTGTCGGAAACCGAGTTCCAAGAGGTCTGAATTTTAATCCGTATTCCTGGAAACCCGTTGACGATTTGCCTCGATACTAACCTCACCCATCCCCCATTGAGGTATACGCTGCGTGTTGAACTCTGCGCTCCACAAAAAAAACCCCAAAAAATAAATAAGAAATACCGCTCTGATACTTCCACCGCTATTCCACGAGGTTGGAAGCTTTAAAGGCCATAGAAAATTGTTCTCGGGGAAAAAAATAACGTTTTTGTCACGCACATTCCCGATTGTCGTTTCCAAACATCCAACAGATGACGGTTAAAGGCCGTTCCCCCGTGTGGAAGGAAGGAGCCCTCCGATCCGTAGACGGCCTCGGGCCCCGAGCCTGGCTTGTCAGTTTGACGAGGCTCAGCCCCGGCGGCAGGTTACTCCTGCTTGACTGTGCTCGGGTGGCAAACACACGTGCAAAATAACTTGATGCACAGAGCAACGGGAGACCCTCTTGTCAGCGACGCACGGTGGATCTCTAGTAGTTTGATGTGACGATAGCTCACAGCGGAAGGTCCAAGTTGGATTCTTATTGGTGGTTCATGTGCTTGTGTATATAGGTTGTGTGTTCATCATGATGTGTGTCCATGATGTTGTGGCTATCCCCTCATTCCAGGGACCAGTCACCAGGAATTCGGTTCAGGGGTTTTCTTCCGTTTTCTTGTCTTTTTGAAAGACTGTGACTGACTTCAGCGCACCTCATGTCATGAAGAGCTCGTTTGGACTAATTAGACTTCCAAGAACAGAAACCTTTGCCTCTCGAAAATCAGCCCTGTGGCCCTGCACAGTGCGCACACGCACGCACGCACACACGCACACACACACACACACACACACACACACACACTGAAATACTCTTGTAAGTACTTGCACCCAACGTGTGCATACGCCATGCTCTGTCAGAGCATGTTTGCATGGATTTGCCTGACAGATGGTTGAAGCTGCCCAAACCTCTTCCAAGAAATTAACTGGGTTTGGCTGTGGACGGTCCCACAAGGTGCTGGAGCCCATCTAATCAGCGTCGGAGTGGCCAAGTCTGCTTCTGGTGGATCGAAAGGGATAATCCTCGGTAAATGATTCACACACTCTGTTCTGAAGTAGGTCATTAGGCCAAAACGTTAACATGCTGTGAGCATATCGTTTAAATAATACTCCTAAATACTAAGCCGTAGGAGTCTGCAGCAATGTTGCCGTTGCTTGTTGAGATCGTTCCCTGGTGGGGCGTTGCACCTTCATGAGTGTAATGGCTTGTCCACCGGCAGTGGTCTCTAAGGCAGGGTGTCCCAACCTCTTTTCAGCCGTCGCACGCTTTTTTTTTACAATGAAACAGTCCCATTCTGTTATCCTAAAACCACTAAAAATCTAAAAACAAAAAAAACATCACAAACCATAGAGCTGTGCTTCTTATCATTTGCCTCCTAATAGTGATGCAAGACTTGGTTGGTCGTGAATAAATCTTTTAAATGACTTGGGAGTCGGCAGTTCACACGTGCATGAAGCAACAGTTGAACCTTATTTTCTAAAAATGTGTTATTTTCTGAACACTCATGCCGTAAATTTAGCTCATAAATGGGAATAAAGCGGAGTAAACCTCCAGGGTTTGTTGGCAACCGGATTACATTTTGAGGATATAAACCTTTGCAAACCCAGTTGTCAGTCACAGTGATGAAAGTCAAAACGCGGCAAAGTCCAAAACGTCCAATAATTTGCGTGCTTATTTGTATTGGTAAGATGATTCTCTTTGGCAGCCGGAGTATTTTCCTGTCTCCGAGGCTCCTGCGAGGTTGACAGATGCATTAGGTGGTGTGTGATGTGGTCTGCTCTTTCCAATACCTTGGCTCCCGGACAGACACGCCGTAAGGCCACGCATGGCGGCTGTGCAGCTCACCGGGCCAACACCAATCTCTGCGCTGTCGGGAGATTCTTCCAAGCGCCATAGCAAAGCACAATAACAAGCGTTTTTTTTTTTTTTTTTTTTTTCCACTGAACAGGAAAATTCAAAACTGTTTTTTTTTTTTAGTTTGTTTGTTTTTGCTTGGACTAACGTTTAAGGAATCGGTAGTCAGTGGTAGTGATAACTAGAAGAAAAAAAAAATGTCAGTTTAGATGCCGGGAGCCTTTTCAGTACGCGGCTTTGAACAAACCAACATGGAGGAGGAACTCGGCACGATTTTGTTTTCCTGCCTTTCTTCTGTCGTGCGTCGTTTGTCTTCTACTGTCGTTGTTCATTTCCTGACGGCTAAATATGGCGGTTCGTTTTGCAGCTCCCGTTGCATTCGACAAATCAGTGTTGATCCGCACTGTTGGTCCCACACCCTAAACCCTGTTTAGGGACGGTTGGTCCATCATACAAACAGTTTACAATGATTGCCGCACTTGTTGTACAACTCTGCCGGGGAATTTCCACGGACAATTTACAATTTGGTGCCACAGGTGAGATGGGAAATGCTTGTGGAAATGGGTTTGAAAGTCGGGCTGAGTCGAGATTGCTTCACCCTACCAAAGCAAAAAAAACAAAAAAAAAACCCCAGCATACACTCAGGAGGAATCAGAAAGAAATAATTAACTTCATACAACAGCAATGTAATCAGCTCACACAAGGTGTGAGGAGGCTTCTCTCCTGTCACAGTCGATGGATTTTCATCCAGAGGGCACAATTACAGTAAAACGACTCATTACTGTGGTGGAATTGTCATTAATCCTTTCTTTTATGAATGTGTGTGTGTGTGTGTGTGTGTGTGTGTGTGTGTGTGTGTGTGTGTGTGTGTGCACGCCGTGCCACCTGTGCATGCAGACAGTTTTTCTTCCCTCTTGACATTGACCTACATACGCGGGCAACGTGTTTGAGTGCTTTTCCGTCTCGTGCTCGCGCGCGCGTGTGTGTGTGTGTGTGTGTGTGTGTGTGTGTGTATGTGTGTGTGTGTGTGTGTGTGGTTGTGTGTGTGTGTGTGTGCCTGTGTGTGTGATTGTGTTTAAATGCGCAGATCGCGGACGGGGACGAGCGGCGCAGCGGTTAATCTGTGGGCTGACAGCTCCTGTCACCTCCACGTTGTCATGGCAGCAGCACCGCTCCGCGTCTGAGCCGGCGCCAAAAATTTGTCAGGATTCTGCCGTTATATGATACCCGTACATGCAGTAGAATGCACCGTTGCAAGCCCTATAAATAACAAACATAGAGGGCGAGTCTGTGTGCATGTTTTGTTAGTGGGGACATTACTGGTCCCAAAAAGTGGAACTGGGACTGGGAGGCTGCAGCTCAACGCACTTCAGCTGCAGGAAACACATGCAACACAAACGCAAAAGCCTGTACTGTACTGTTGCCAACGCCCCCCAAAAAACTGTGGGACACGTTCAATATGGTCGGCAACGTGAACGTTGAAGAACATGAAAAACAAGTGAAATCTGCAAGTGGTTGCAGATTGCACTTGCAACTCCTAAAATGCTTTTTAAAAGTTAAAAAATATTATTTAGCGGTGACATGCCAACCTCTCATCATATTAAGTCAACCTCTCATTGCACCTGCAACTGCACCATTTCCTTATCCAAAAATATCCCGCCATTACAATGCCAATATCTTACACAGATAGATAGATAGATAGATAGATAGATAGACAGACAGACAGACAGACAGACAGATAGATAGATAGATAGATAGATAGACAGACAGATAGATAGATTGACAGACAGACAGATAGATAAATAGATAGATAGATAGATAGATAGATAGACAGACAGATAGATAGATAGATTGACAGACAGACAGATAGATAAATAGATAGATAGATAGATAGATAGATAGATAGATAGATAGATAGATAGATAGATAGATAGATAGACAGACAGATAGATAGATTGACAGACAGACAGATAGATAAATAGATAGATAGATAGATAAATAGACAGACAGACCGACAGATTGATAGACAGATAAACAGACAGACAGACAGACAGACAGATAGATGGATAGATGGAGAGAATATATAACAAATAATACAATTTAAAACAAAAGACATTCACTCTCAGGTAATGATGCATCTGGCTTTTATTTTGAAAAGATACAGGGCCATTCATGCAGCCTGAACGCGGATCCTTGTTTTGAAACGGATCCGCCGGTCGCACCGTTTAATAGAGGTAGCGCCGCGCCGATGCTCTGCCTTTCCTCAAGTCAGCGAAAGGCGGCTCTATAAAAAGCTGCAGCTCCGTGACCCTGGGTGAAGCCGGGGCCCTGGCAACCGTCCCGACACACAAGAACATAGAGGGGAAAGTGCTTGTCCTGAGGAGGAAAGCACAACACAGAAGGTATGTTGTGCTTGACTGCCGTGCCAGCGGAACGGAGGAGTGGGTTTTCTAAAAATACCTCCCACCGCACTCACACTCCCGACACGCAACGAGCCTCTGCCCTCAAAGGCCCGGCGGCTTGATGGCAATTACCCGCAAATTGCTCTTATTTTCTCCAGGTCTTCATAATTTCCAGTCAACTTGTAATTCATCAGTTCGTGTGTGTCAGCATCAAGCGCGCCGCCAGAGGAAACAGGCGACGCCCAAGCGCTATTTAAAGCGACCCAACTATTCCAGGTAGGCCTCCAAGCCCCCGCTTCGCCCCCGCCGTGCCAAACGTTTACCAAAAGCCTCGCCGCCCCGACACCTGTGACCGAGTCATTCCAAGCCATTAGCGAAAACCAAACACAGACGTTACATGTTGTAACCCAAGGCCACCCAAATCCATCCATCGCTAAAGGTCGCCGCGTAGTAAAACCATTACAAGGCGATTAAAACTCGCTCAGGAGGAAATTTAGCTGCTTTTGAAAAAATTATTTATTTCTGATTTACGATACGGTGGGAGGCGGGATTTGGAGATTTACATTTCACAACAAATGCATGTGAGTATGTGCGAGTGTGTGTGTGTGTGTTGAGTCCTGTAAAGCATCCATCAACCGTTGCCTCAGCTCCACATGTTGAACAGTGGATAGTGGAGCATTATTATTATTATTATTATTATTTTTATTACTGTATTTTTTGGGTGATATCACTGCATTTTCATATTGCGGCGTCCATTTCAACACATTGGCAGCGTCGCCCGCGACGATCTCGGCGCCTCGCTGCGTGCGCACGAAGACGTGAGCGAATACGCAAATTGTCTTGTCGGATGCTTTTCCCGTCTCCGCGCAGATCCGCGCAAATGAGACGCACATTTTCATTTTTCAGACTCCGAATAACAGTCTGGAAGCGACGCATGGTGTTTATGATCTTTGAAACGCCGTGAGCTCTTTCCACTTCCAGAACAGTCTCCTCTCGGGGAGCACAGCGGCGCTGAGAGACACGGTCAAGCGGGTGTGCGCGCGGGGACGGGTCGGCCCCGAACGGCTCGCCTCCTTCGCAGGCTGTACCTGCGGCCAACGTACAAAAGCGGGAGCGCGCCTCGGGCGCTCCGGCGTCGCGGCGTGGTGAGATTTGGCCTTTTGAGCGAGGTGCGCGTTAGCCGGTTGACGTCCGAAAGGGGATCTCGGTTTACAGGGCGGTTTCGGTAGTCGGGGCTTTTCCTACGTTTTGATTTGGGAAGAATACAGCATCAGAAGTGCCGGCCGCAGAAAATGCCGCCCAGGTGAGTATCACGATCCCTGGCCCCCGGTTTCGCACTCCGAAAACTGTGGAAAAATCCCGTTCACAACTTTCGCCCCGCTGCGCGACGTTTCCCCCCTCAAACATTCCTGCGAAGCATCCCGAGGATCCTGCGGCTTTCAGGTCCGCATGCCTAGAAAAAGACTTCCCGCTTCCCGGGGATCCGAAGGCCCCCAGATGCCATCCAGTTGGCCGCCGTCCGGGGTCGGCTCTTTCGCAAACCCTTTTGGACGCTCCGCCAACCCCGCCGGGACCCGCTCGCTCCATCACTCCATCACTCCGAACACGATCCTCGGAGTCTGGATTCCAAGCGAGCGCTACGCGCCGTCGTCTGGGTTTCGGTCCACCACAATCAAACACAATCCCTCTCCCCACTGTCAGCTCCACCGCCGTAGTGGACGTGCGAGAGCAGATGGCCAAAAAAAAGAAAGAAGGGGTACATACGTTCCTTTCCCCCGGCTTTTTTTTTTATTTTATTTTTTTTTCTCGCGTCGGGGTTCCTACGTGGAAGGCCGTGATGTTGGATGTTATTGCAAAGGAATAACATTTTTTTTTGCAAACCGCACGTCTGTGACCCACACTCCACCAAGTTCATCAAACAACACCGTGGATCCTTCAACTTCGTGGATAAGGGTCACACATGTGGGGTTTGAGAAAGAAAGCTTTTTTTTTTTTCCTTTCCATATTTCTTCCATTATACAGTCAAATTATTGGAACGCAACGCATTTGAATCAATTACAGAATGACCGGTTGGATTTTAGTTGCAGTTTATGTTTTGAACTTTTTGATGCTCAAGATTCAAGATCAAGATTCAAGAGTTTTATTTGTCACATACGTAAACATACTTACATGCATACATTAATATGCAGAGAAATGTCTTTGCAACGCGCCCGGACATTATGCACAAGAGTTACTAAACCAAACATAATGGCTATCCTAATTTCTACCTAGCAACTAACTGAAACTAGCTGATTCCTAAAACGTAATGCAGTTAGCGAATAGAACAATATAAATAAAACAAAATAAAATCAGACTCAAAAAGGTAATACAAAGTGGTGGTACAAAATAAAAGGGAATAGAGTTATGTTTATGGGATTGGCTATTTGTAGATACAGATATGTGCAGTGTAGTGCATGTGAATAAAGTGAGTATGGAGATACACAGTACAGTATACAACAGTACGGCACAGCAACACAGTAACACTCAATCATTATCTCATTAGTATTAACTCCAACAGGCGCAAAAGCGAATTTTACGACAGCTCTGCATAACGGTAGCCTGCACCGTTACGCGGCCGCGCTCGTGCACCGTCTAGCAGCGGGGCCCTATCTTTGAAACGCGACATCGTGTACTCTGCCAGGCTCCCCGGACGAGAACTCGAAAACAAAAACCGCCTCGTAGCGGAGCCGAGGGCCGAGGACAACAAGCATCTGGAGCGTTTCAAACCCCCCCGGCGCGCCCCGAGGAATTAGTCCGCCGTCTCGCGGCGTGCAGAGGGCGCGGCACGTCATCTATCACGGCTCCGTGGAGGTCGTCCAGTGGCGGGAAGCGCGGCGGAGGCCGAGAAGGGGTTTCGTTCTGAAACTATGGATAATAATTTCCAAACTTTTTATCTGGGAAAAAAACATTCAACCCAAAATAATTTTCACAAATGAGGTTACAAAAAAACATTTTTGGTGTCGTCCTCACACCAAGTGTGGGGTTTTGTAGCAATCACACACCTTTCCATATGATGGATATCGCGTTTTGAAATAGCAACCTTAAAAAAAAAAAAAAACGTCAAAATACCACCCTGCAGGTCGTTCAGGCCCAGGGAAGCCCGTCTTCAAATACCTTTCAGTGCGCTGCGTGTGTGTGTGTGTGTGTGTGTGTGTGGAGTTTAATTGCCGATTGAAATGCTCTTTATTGCGTCCATCAACGGGAAAATTCATCAGCTTTGTTTGTACTTTTTTTTTTTTTTTTTTTTTTTTTGCGGCGAACGTGGAAATGGAAAGAATTGTGTTCATTCAATGGACCATTTTTCACTTACATAAAAGCATTCCCTGTCAGTGAAGCAGGCGGCTCTGATTTCACAGGTTTGGCTTCACCAGGTTGTGCTCCAGAGCATACTTTTTCGCCCGCCAATCCGGGGCGTCTGTTGAGGAATGTTATGAATTCTGTCTGTAGAAAACTGACTACTTGCATGATTTGCTCCCAGACAATATGTTCCACCCGAGCTAATGCTTTGGATTAAGGGCGCTGGTGTTTATACTTTAGACGTCTGAGTCGAGCGCTGCCTCGGGAAGCTCCGCAGACACGGGATGCTTGTTCCAGTTCCGCGCAAAGTCCTCCCGTCGAGACGTTTCGATTTTCATCGAAATATATACAAACGCACCGCGCACGTCTTATCTAATCTCATCATAATGGTTTGTCTAATCTTTGGGCCAAGATAAACAATGTTTTCTCTTTTTTTCTTTTTTTTTTTCGGGGGGCTGGGGGTGGGGGGTTGGGGGCGGGTTGTCTTTTCCTAATGAGTGATGTGCACATGTGTGTTCGCATGTTCCAGGCGCCACGTGGGAAGTCACCCATGCAAATGCTATTGCAGGTGCGCCACGGTTTCCAAGCCAAGACACACAGTTGACAAGAGCGCCGCAATATATCACGGCGCGAATCCACGTCGTCCGGCCGAGGGCGGGGGCGGGGGGTGGGGAGGGGGTGTGGGTTTGGGGCAAGATCCCGTATCCGTCGTTCGAAAAGCCTCACCGAACGCGCCGTTACTCAAATGTTTTTTTTTTTTGTTTTTTTGTTTATTTCTGTTTCATTACGTTTCAAAAATGCGACTCCTTTCGTTCCAGGCGCCGGGGAGCAGGAAATGTCCGTAATAAATTGTTGTTGATTCGTGTTTTGATGGTGGAGTAAATCATCTGAGGGGTTGTTTTAGGGAATGTGTTTTATGTGTTTTGATCTGTATTTGTATTTTTTCCCCAACAATAATTTTCTTTTAAATTGGGTTTTTGGGACGGGAGTGGATTCGATGTCTAACTTTTAAAGCCATGCCCAAGAAAATATTTCAGCTATCTTAGGTAGATACATGAATCAAAAATGCAATATTTAATAAGACTCCCAAGTTTCAAACTGCGCTTATAATTTCCTCAATATTAAACATAAGATATTGTATTTTGTTTTACCTATTTGAACAATATCTTCCCCCAAAATGTAGCTCTAAATGCAGCAACAGCTGGCCAATGAGGACTGCTCCCGGCGTCAACGGGAAATGGAAATGGAGAGTCGCGTCCCAGAGGTGGAGGTACAGTATCCGTGTCCCCTCCACTCGCCGCCCACCTCCAGCCGCTGACCCTCGCTCGTATTTCACTCGCACTCAAAACCGGGTGTCACTCCAAGGCGAGCGCCCGGGCTGAGAGGGAACGTCTGCCCCATCTGATGGCCTAAATTCGTCCAAAAATCACAAAGCCTTCGTTCTTTGGCTTCCACCTCGAGCGTTTGAGGGGAATAGGAAAGAGAATTTTTTTGAAGATTCTGATTTCTTTTCTCGATAAAGATTCGTGAAATAATGTCACGGCTTGATGGGATTTTGGATTCAGTTCCCATTTAGTGCTTTTCTACGTCCGCTGTAGCTGCCCTAGCTGCGTATAGGAGAAAGGTGATCAAGGCTATGCAATAGCATTGCATTGCATTGTGGTACTTGTGAAAGGGAAATTCAACTTCCTTAAATATGGAAGCATCGGCGCTATTCTTTATTTGTGGGTTTTCGGTGACTGTGCTATTTTCAACCATCTTCAAAGCCCTTTTTGAGAACAGCCGTTACTGTGACTGCGGCATCACACCAATAGTTTTGTCACTTATGGTCAACTATGCTCAAATGTTTTGTGCGTGTATCCCCAATTTCTTTGCGCACATTTCCACCTTACTGTACATGTGTAAAAGAGGGAAAAAAGAGAATGCGTCAGTAGCAAAACATAACAATGTTCATCCACGCTCGAAAATAGTTCTTTACTCCATCAGCGTTGTGTTTTGTTTTGGGGGGGAGGGGAGTGTGATGTCCTATTTATTTATTTGAGCGATTTTTTTTTTTTTGTGGTCACTGGCCTCTGAAATGCAGGAAAAACCAGACGTTTCATGTCGTCAGGCTCTGCTACTCAGATTAAAAGCGAATGAGAAGCAGGTGCGTGTTGGAGCTGAGTCACGGACATCAGCTTGTTAATGAATTTCTTCAAAATGTGGAACTGAGCAGCAGAGCTCATTACCTACATGCTCAGAAAGACGACTCCCAACTGCAAATGTCTAACAAATGTTACGTTGCACGGGGGTGTATTTTTTGCATGTTACGCTCAATTACAAGCCTTACCTCTGCTTGAATTTTTCCATTAACATGAAACAACCCCACAGCAAAGTTTTGATTACGTTGGGTACATTTTTCAGGTAAAAATGTTGAATGTTTAAAGGTCCATACCAGTGGCAAATTGAGTTTTAGCCAGCACGCTAGTCAGCACACATTACCTCCGACCGTTTTCCTGATTATAGCTCACATTTGTAGAATTGTTTTATATCGTGTCTTTCTTTTGCGGTTTTGGAAAACTTTTTGGATTTTATTTAATCATTTTATCCATCCATCCATTATCGTGCCGCTTATCCGGGGATCAGGTCGCGGAGGCAGCCGGCTTTACAGGGCGAGGGTGGCCCACCCTGTTTTTATTTAGTTATTTTTGTGATCTGTAGCAGGCATGGCACACAAGTCATCAAGACAGACTTGATCTGCAAGTGGAGTTCAAATTCTCAAAGCCGCAAGAACACTCCAAGCATAAAGCAACACAGCTGCAGAAGAACCCCGAACCCGCAGAGAAGCCCAGAATCCACAGAGCAACACCCACGCATTTTTTGTCAACGTTAATTAATTCAGCTGTGTTTGTTAATTCCATTTGAAAAGGTCGGAAGCGTCATTACTTAAAAATAAAATAATAATAAATAAACACAATACAGCAAAACAAAGCAGTTATGAAAAAAAAAAGTGTTATCATATTTGTCAGCAGGACCAGGAGATCATTTCATGGTAGGTTTCTCATAATTTCCTCAAATTTTCCAAAACACGAAAATAGAGGAAACATAAAAGCCCTTTAATGTGAATATTTTCAAAATACAATTATCAGGGAAAGACCAAATTGAAGATATTTGACCGTTGAACTCCTTAATCCTACGTATTAAGTGACGCTATGCGACCGGCCGAGGTTCAGCAAGTTTACACAGATGCCCACAAGAGAAAGTTGGGAGTTCACGGGTCACAGTTTTGGAAAAGTTAATTCATGTGAAGGGGCCGTGCCTTCATAATCCTCCACAGATGAGGATTCAAACCGATAAATCAAGCCCCAAAGGGAGCTGAGGAAATGGCTTTTGGAGAAGCGACAGTCTAATCATTTTGCTTTGAGAAACTGTGGAATGCACAATCAAGAGCGAGCTGCGTCCTTTCCTGCTAATTATTTTTTCCATCTTGTACAGCATGACTTGGATTTATAATTAAACCGTGCAATAAAGAATAGTGTCACAAGCAATATGACATAGCCGGGTCGTTGACATGCGTGCGGAAAGCGAAGGATTCTTCCAAACTTGGACATGACATTTTTCCAGGGCTGTATTTAATCACGAAAGCGGGTCGCCCACTTGTCATCGCTGCTAGTTAGAGACTTGCAGCGACTACTTATTGACTCGATGAGAAGCAGTTAGAAGCTCCGTTCCACTGAATGCTGCACATTAAGGAGTCATTCAATCGCGCTCCAAACAAGTTGTAATCTGTGTGGATCCGTAAAGCCTCACTTTCCAAAAACCTCTTTTATTCCCACGGGAGTGAAACGTCCTCAAGTGGGGTAAGATACTGTGTGTTGACTGTGTGACATAAAGTGAAACCATGCCCCCAGGGAAAAGGTGATTGTTTTTTATATTTTTTTATGAAACACTCGATTGCATCGTAAAATAATAATATTATGTATAACTTGATGCAAAAATGGAATGAAAACACGTTGATTTGCAGTGTCAAGCAAAGTGTAAATCTTAACACCTTGGCCGTTTTTGCAGTTGTTTTCAGTTAAAGTAAGATTAATTGAATAATGACTGAAATTACCGATGTACATTCCATGGCAAAATAGATCTATAGCGCCACATATAACTCTTATTTGTCAAATGATCAATTATACCAAAAGTTTGCTCATAGATCAGCATTTATCTTTAGACAGCGTAATTGGGGGATTAAAAGTCTACATGTGTCGACCTGCTTTTCCCTCAGCCTCTCCAAAATAAGTGCGTTCGAGTTTCTAGGAAAAGGGAATTCGAGGGACGGAGCGGTTGCGAAAAGAGTCCCCGGCGCCCCGTGATTCTCACCTCCGGGCGGTCGAAGCCCTTGTCAATCACCGCGTGAGCCGTCGCCCGCTGCGTTCCGACCACCGCGGTGACCAGGATGTTTACAGAGGCACGTTGTGTTGTTTAGCTCATAATGGCGTGTTTATCAAATGCAGGATATTACGCCGAGCGAGGGACTTACCCCACGGGCAGGTTCCCACGCCAGCTCCGTGGCAGCGGGGTCAAGGAGAGTGAAGCTGTCCAGCCAAAAGGAGTGCAATCGAGGTCACCTAGTGCCCGTGATAAGACCACGTTCAACAACGCCGTACGTGTCCAAACCGGACCCACGGCCACACAGGTTTTGAGTTTTGACCGGTATTACATTTCCCCATGATGATCATCATTTCTCTTTTTAAACACTACAGTCACTATGCACATATCGTGTTCTGTTGACCTCATTTTTTTAGGCCCTACTTTATTTATTTTGAGTAACTTGCATATATTCTGTTTCCCCGGCACTTTGGTGTTGATACCCATCCTACTTTTTGGGAATAAATAAACCATTTCATTAATGCACCATCTACCTGGAACTCCTCATATCCTGAGGCTTGGAACGCTCACATTCTTCATAATGCTCATGGAGCATGACTTTTGTTATGATAAGATAAGATAACACTCATGGAATTGATGATCTGTTTGGGGATGTGATGAGTTTTTACCTTTTTTTGCGCTCCAGGAACTCAAGGTCACGGGCGTCTTTCACCCTGACAAACTTTTTTTTTTTCCTCTCTGACTTTTGGAATTTGAATACAGAGGTCTCCCCTCATCGACCTGACGAGTAAACAACATTTTCTCCAGTCACTCTCGGCGACGTACAGTACAGCGCTTCAAATGCTTCATCCACTTGGGCGAGCCTGTGGAATACGCTGGCCCGGTTAAGTTCTAGGACACTTTGCCTCCCCTCCACTAAGGCTCTGGTTGGCATCTACTCTACCACAGACAGCTTGGCCCAGGTCTGGGGAGGCCGGTCCAAAAGGCCCCCGCCATGTTTACTGTACTACACAAGCCCCGGCACGGCACAGCATGGGTGGCCTTGCTGCACAGTCGCCTTCAGTCTCACTTAAAACGCAGCAGTATTATTGAAGCGCCACACCCATCTGGCTCATGTTCTACCCAGCACATAACATGTCAGTCCGCCTATACACTGGGTACGCTGCGGCACGTTCCGACTGCACGGTTCCCCATCTGAACATTTACATAAGCCTTGGTAGGAGGCTTCGCTGTCACAAAACTATTGTGGGAATTACTTGGTAATTGATTGGAGCAGTTCAAGAGCAGCGATTAGGGAACAAAAATTCAAGAGAAATAATGATGGAAAACTGTTCGCTGAAGAATGATCATGATCCTTTAATGTGTTGGTGATGCCGAACTGAAATTGAGTAAAACATTAAAAAATGTTCATTAAATGCATTTTGCTTGTTTGCTTTATCTTTATAGTTATTATTATTATTATTATTATTTTTTATCATTATTTATTTATTTATTTATTTATTTATTTTTTTCTAATTTTAAATTTTAAATTTTAAATTTTTATTAGAAGGAGTGGTAGTAGTAGTAGTAGTAGTAGTAGTAGTATTAGTAGTAGTATTTAAATGCCCTATATTAAAGCACTGAGTTGCATATGTGCATGAAAGGCACAAATAAATATTATTATTATTATTATTGTTATTATTATTGTTATTATTATCATAATTATCACTATTGTTTTGTCCTACTTGGCCATTCAAAACCAAACTGAAAAGGAAACAATTATATTCTTGGCAAGCCTAATATAACTAAGGATTAAATCCAGAAATGCGTGGCGACTCTTGAGTTCAAATTAAAACCAGCGCTGCTTGACGTATCGTATGGCCAGTGTCTAATTGTGACTTTACTTTGCTGTCACTGGAGACAGTGGCTCGTCCGCCTCTTACGCAAAGGTCAGACACCCAAGAAGAACCAATTATCGTCAAGCTGATCCCCAATTAATGACACTTACCCTTTGGTGGCCTTCAAGACAACACCAACAACACACCGTCATATAGCTGCCTCGCCGCCATCATGCATTTTACATCCACAGCCGGAGACGCGATCTGAATTATGGAAGAGACATGCAAGCCCACTGTGACGCAGGGAGCTTGAAACGGGGCCAGGCGGAGCAGCTCACTCGCCAACCGAGTCCAAATATTTTGAAATAAATGGCGTAGTGTGAGTTTGTTTTTAACCTGCGTCGAGGAGGAACTGGAAAGAACGTCCGACAGGTGGACCTGCCTGGGGGAAAGAAGGCCGACCTCATTTCAGGAAAAAAAAAAAAAAATTAATTAAAAAAACGTGCTTTCCTGCGATTCCTGCACTGCCCTCTGTCTGGAACTCATCGCCATGTAGATTATTGCACGAGTTCTTCACGTCTCCTGGTAGCGATACCAGTACACACACACACACACACATACACACACACACCCAAACACACACACACACACACACACACACACACCCAAACACACATATAAGAAGCATTTCAGATGGTTAGTGTTCCTTGCACCATTAGGAATCCAAGGGCCACAATGACTCAGAGTCTCTTCATTTTTGTTTCAAGTGTCCGCCGCGGCGTCGATCCGTCCTCCACACTTTGCCGGGCCGGCGAGCCTCCTCCACCTCCCCCGCCCCCACCGCCCACCGCCCACCACCGCCGCCGCCCAGCCGCCCCTCTTTCTGCTCTGTTTGCACAAGAGCTCCGGGCCGGGCTCGCGGGGCGCGGCGCGGGTCAGCGCGGCTCGCTGCGTACTCTCAGACGTGCTCGTCGACAATTTTCCCCCTCGCCCCGCTTTCATCTGCCGTCCTGTATGTGTGGCACTTGCCATTACAGCCCTTTTTCCAAGATAACAACTGTCAAACAAGACTAATTATACTGGGAGGGGAGGGAATTGGGCACGGGGCGGGGTGGGGGTGTGGGGGGGGGGGGAGGGTTTCGAGAGATGGATGTGATTAATGTTTCGGTAATGGAAAAGAAAGTTTCCTCCGGCGCCAAATACGCTCAATGAATTGGAACCAAAATAAGAAAAGGGAGAACGACATTGTGAGGACTGATTGGGAAAAAAAAAAAAAAAAAAAAAGGAAGAAAAAAAGACGACGCTCCACGAAGAATGAATGATTGGGTGAAGGAGAAGAGAGAAGCGAGAGAATGATGATACCCAACAACGTGAGGATGGGAGGAGAAAACGACAGAGACACACGGCGGAGGGAGAACGTCTTCTCACCCCGGGACCCCGGCGAAGGGCCTCGTCTTTTACTGTCTGGGAGTGAAGAAGCGGCGCATCTCTCCAACCAATGACAAAAGTCAAAGTTGTGAAAAAATAAATGACGTCGTTCCACCGTCGCGATCGTCTTCTCGGGGCCTGATGTTATCGGCGTGGAAACTCTGAGATCTGTCGAGGGTGTTGTGAATCGCGTGATTTATTTCCCCCTACGAAAGGCCTGAAAGCCATGAAAAATCCCCCTCGCAAACAATCCTGTCCAGCGCTGTGACCCAGCAGTGGGTGCTGGGCCACGGTTTGGAAACCACCGACATTGAATCCTGTCTCAGCCGTAGGACGGAGGAGACTTCCCCCTGCAAAGCCAATGAATTAAAAAGAAGATTAGATAGATTAGATACATAAATATATAGTATGTATTTTCTGCCTCCACTGGCAATTTGACGCCCGTCCATCACTCTAAATTGGATGATTGTATAAGGGGGCGCGTTTGGGTTTTGGTTTGCTTTTCTACCGTCCACGTTTAACCGCGATAACGACGGGTCCGTTCGCGTCAATCCATAGCGTCCGCAGGTTTAGCAGGAAAGGCCCGCGCGCACCCCCCCCCCCCCCCCCGGACGTTGGGTTGCCGTCGGCGACACCTCATCCGTTCCCCGGACCTTCTCCAAACATCTCTCTTTTCCTGGCCTCCCCCCCCCCCCAGCATGTCTTCCTCCCTTCCGCGTCGCGCCTTCGCCTGACTCCCCCGACCGACCTCGACCGCACGCTATCCGCCCCCCCCCGCGCCTTGGCCTGCCTCCGCCGTGGCCTCCGGCAGCTTCGCGAAAACCCGATCACCCCCCCCCCCCCCCATCCCCCCCCCCGCTTACACATTCCGTTCCTCTTTTAAATTAGGACGAGCCGCCCCATCCCACTTACCAAAACCACCGCCTCTAGCAGCCACACAGGCTCCCTGGTAGCCTCCAGAAAGCCCGTCCTCCGCTCGTCAACTCTGCCCTTTTCATGGCGTGTGGCGGCCGGCTGAGTTTCGAGCCGAGGAAGGAAAGGAAACGCGCGGTACCGACCGTCTCATCCCCCGATGATTCATCGCGGCCAAACACAATGGGACGTGCGTAGATGTGGCTTTGTGTGTGAAAATAATCAACCAAAATAACAAGCCGACCACTTAAACGCCTGCGTAAAACAAACGTGGGAAAAGGGGGCGTGGCCACATCTCGGCCGTCAAAGAAAACCGCCTTCGACGCCCCGGGACGGGTAAAACGCGTCGGACCCCGGGGCCTGACTTTGACCGTACAGGGATTTAACTCCCGCCGATCGAATCGCAGTCCCTCCTACGAGAGGAGAAAGAGGCGGGAACTCCAGGTGAGGACACGGAAGCTCGGGGGCGCTGCGGGGAGAGAAGGGAAGGTCGTCGGGTCAAGCCGAGCGTGATCACACGGCCCCTTTTTGGTGGTGCTGGGGGGAGGGGGACCTTGAGGAGGGGCCTCGGACGGAAGTGTCCCCCTTCCAGGCTGCAGTGGATGGCGAGTGGGCGACGTTAATATTATAATAAGGCAAATCGTAGGTTATTGAGTCTCTATGTTGGCAGTGTTGGCGCCGCAGGCAGACGAGTCCAGGGAAGAAGGTCCTGACCCCCCCCCCCGCCGGGTGCCATGACCCCAGCACTCAGAACAAGGGGGGGGGGGGGTGTTAATATCCGGACGTCACATCCGTGATGAACAGCGGGACGAGAGGTTAATATCCCTAAATCGCGCACGTGAGACATCCGTTTTCTTCCTCCGGAGCATAAAGGAAGTGGAGCACAAAGAGCGCTGGCCAGGGCTGCAGCACCCCCCCCCCACACACACACACACACACACACACACACCCTGCCCACTTACCACCTGGTAGCGATGGAGAGGGAGCTCGGCCCGAAAGTAGCTCGCAGATATTTGGAAGAGCCCCATCATGTGCCAGTGCTGAGGGGTGAGGGCAGGGTGAGAGGCGAGTTACCAGGACGGGTGTGGTGAACCAGACGCGAGGCTGTTAAAATGAGTTAAGTCCTGATTTAAACATGCAGAAGTAGCCGCTCCAATTTGCGCAGGTGGGGCGTGTCCGGGGCACGGATCTCTTCAGGGACACGCTCGGATGTATTTTGTACCCTTTTGATTTCAAAGTTGTTGTCCCCCGAGCACAAGCATTTCCCCTGTTTTTTTTTGTTTTTTTTTTTTGCTTTTTTTTTTATGTATTCAGAGTTTATGCCTCTTGGTAACTGTTCCTGTGTGGATTTGTATAGTCGTGCCTTTCTATCTATGCCTGCTCGAAACACCACTTCCCCCTCAGGGACCATAAAGTTAGAAAGTTGAAAGTTTAAGAAGACTTCCTGGCCATTTGTCTGCGCGAGAGGGTCCAGCAGAGGAAAGCACGGAGCCTCCATCCAGCACGGTGAAGCTGCAGATGTTCTAATACAGACATTCTAATGTAGTTATGGATGAATAATGAATGGTAAAGGCCTCCTGTTCCCCCCCCGACACAATACATTTATTATGGAAACGAATGGCCTGAACTCAAGCTGCTGCAAATTAGTGCTCACGTGTCAAGGAGCGATAAAAATATTATATATAATGATATATGTAATAAATAAAAGTGCACACAACTGAATTCTCAAACTCAACTCAAGGAAAAAAATAAAATAAAAACCCACACAAAACAAAAAGACAAATGGGATGAAATGTCAGAGATGTCTCCCTGGCGAACACGCGATCCTGTCACGGAGGAGTTATGCCTCCAATCAGCCGCATTGAATAATATTGTCGTAGTGTCACCGCGGTCACCGCGGAGGCTAAACAGATGCGAGTGGGGAGTTTTGGAAAGTTTGGAAATAGCTCTGCTTGCCTCAGCAGCAGCGAGGAGCGAGCTAACAAGCGACTCCCCGGCACAGTGTGTTTACACAGACGACACCCCAGATAATAGTTTCACTATCTCATTACATGAAATATGCAGAAGGGGAAAATGGCTTGACTTGACGGGACTCGATCCGCCGAGCGTGACAAGCGGAGACCGGCGTGGCTGGGTGTAATGAGGATGAGCCTGAGCGTGACATTCGCGAGGATATTATTGATATTAACGACGGTAATGACACGAAGGAATGGACTTGAGTGTGTGGGTGGAGAGTGTGGGGCGGGGGTGGCTGCTGTTTAGTTTTCGCCGTGTTTACTTCTCCAGTCGTAAACTGTCAATGTTGAGGTCTCATAGTATATGCAAATAAAGTAATTATAGAGATCCTGATCCAAACTGTAATTTTATGCATGTCAAACTTTTCTCTTTTTTTTTTGCAATGGTGGTTTTAGAATGAATGGGATGCATTCAGCTGAGTTCCACCCCACTGATATTGAGAATATTGAGGCAATGTAAGGAAAACTTTATGCGGCACATTTCAAACACATGGAACGCTGATATATACATAAATACATAAATAATGCATATAAATGCATATAAATACAGAAATAAATCAAAAGATAATGTAACATGTACACAATTGTGACCGACAACTCTTTTTGTTAATTTAAAATTATATTTATTTATCATCGTTTGGAACATAGATGAAATAACAAATAATACATAAATGCACCAGACTGTATGTGAAAATACAACACACATTTAAAACATGTCAACATAAAAGGTAAGCTCATCCCATACACAATCTGATGTGCGACATGAAATTCGCGACTGCAAACCCGTCAGCCTAACACCATTACATTCACGTAAATCTGTCAAAAGTGATCTTATACGAACCAAATTGTTGACATAAAACAGCTGACTCACAGAGAGCGCCTCAGAGGTTGACACAGTGTCAACCTCTCTCAAGTGTTCCCGTAGACCCGGGAACACTTGAGACACCGCACTTGCCTTTGGCCTCCACTCAAACCGGGAGTACCTTCCTGACGGGAAGAGTGGCTTGTGGACGCATCGGCCGATGGACGGATGATATTGAACTGTCAGCAGGAGGCGCCGATTATAATAAGTGAATAAACTGGTAAAAATAAACTCGAAATATGATGGTTTGCAAACATACCCAAGTTGTTCCTGCACGTACGCACGCACGAGCTCAAGCCTCAAACAACTCGAGGATCCGTGCCTTCCGAGTTCCTGAAGACTCTGATGCCCTGAGGTTTTCGGTGAAGTTCCGCTCATTACAGTGACTTACTGAGTTACTTAAAATAAGTGGCTTCATTGAAATAAACTTGACGTTGGCCAAAAAGCCTCACTACTCCACCTCGCTCCCCGGGGCTTCGGTAGGAAACCTCAACCTAACAGACCGCACACAGGGAAAAAAAAAAAAACGAAGACACGGGTCGATCAAACTCCACAGAGAAGAGCTGCAATTACACGGTGCAAAGCGTCCCCCACAGCCGCTCTGAACTTGCGTTATCAGAGATGTGAGTTTCATTGCAGAGTATCTCCGCAATGCCGAATGTTGAGGGGGTGGGGGGTGGGGGGGACAAATAGGAGCGCCGCTCGCGTCTCCCAGAAGCCCCGATGGAGGAGCTCGTGATTCACGGGGCTCCCCCCGGTGCCGGCGCTCGCGCTCGTCGCGCCGTGATTCACTCCGGCGGGTCCCGGGCCTCGACAACAGCCGCACATCAATGCGCTGCGATCCCCCAAACACCAGTCGAACAGCGTGGCCGGCCACCTGCCGCCGGAGCGCGCTCAAAGCGGGGAGGGAGCTATCTCAGCGCCGCGTGGTTCCCACGTGACGATCACCCGCTGGCGACACGGGCATCCCGGCGAACACGGGGGGGGGGGGCGAGATGGCTCAGACTCCCAGCCGTAACAGGATGCGGCTGCAGCGAATGGGAACGTGGCGTTTTTATAAGACCGCAATCGATCATTTTTATGGCGTCGTTAATAAAAAGGCTGGAACGGGGGCTTTTAAGAGGGAGCATCTAGACAAGGATTTTGCTCAGAGACGGATCCACTGGAAGGGTGTCAGTGTTAAGAGCGCTGGACGTCCAAACGGGGGGAGTTCCTGTTTGAGAGGACGGCTTTATCGTCAAGATACGTTGTCCACGTGCAATGAAGGTATAATACACGTGCCATCAAGTCCCTGTGTTCATATCAATTATCCAGAGTTACTGTCTAGTTTAACAATGTCACCTGAAATCGAATCTGCTCTTGCTGTTATTTACAGCGGGGGAGTTGGACGTTACTTACAAAAGTAAATGTTCTCTTCCTCTCAAGCTAGGGCCACATCACGTGGCTGATTTGGCAAATGTTTGAGGCCGCGGTAGTCGCGCCGTAAAGCTGTAGCTGTAATCGACATGTGTGCGCGAGTGAAGTACCCACATCTGTCTCCATACGATTCCAATCAGACAGGTCACGATTCGATGCTCGTCTTTCCAAATTCCTACGTTTGGTGTGTGTGTGTGTGTGTGTGTGTGTGTGTGTTTGTGTGTGTGGGTGCTTCAAAGACCCAAGTCGCAACGGCAGATTTTCAACGGCTAATGAGATCGGGCGCTGGCACGATGGCCAAGCCAAAGAAAGCGGATGTGGAGGAGCAACTTGTGGGAGTGAGTGTCTGATTAGTGCATCGTTTCGGCGCTGCAAGTTTCACTGCACAAACATGCCGCGGTGGTGAGCCGCACGGCGTCCCAGTTTGACTCGCCGTGAAAATATCGCAAGACCTGTCGCCCCTCGTAAGAATCTCTCGGGCGCTGGAGTGCCTCAAAACCCCGTCCGTCCGCTCTCCGTCTTTAAATGTGCGCTCCTCAAAGACAGCGGTTGTCATGTGTGTGCGCGGAAGAGACTGAAAATCTGCAAATTCCAGTTGTGAGCTGCTCAACCTTTTCATCGTCGTTCACGACAGGAAAAAAAAAAAAAGATTGAGTAATGTGGACGAGGCTTTGGATTTAGACGTACATATGTTGTCTATCACGTCTCTGGCGGCGGTACCCCGGGTATGCCAGGTCAGCGGTTGTAAGGCCCTTATAAGGGCCTAGATGCAGGGGGAACCGGCAGTGTGAGCCGACGGTGGCCGACGCGACGCCGCCCGACATTGAAGTCGAGGTCGAGGGAAACCGCGCCGCCATCGGCGCTGCCAGGACGGCCCCCGGCGACGGAAGTCTAGAGCCGGGGGGAGAATCTGTTTTTTTGCGATGTTGAGTTTCCCGAGCTGACGCGGTGAAAAAAGAAAACAGTCTCGGCTTTGCCGGTGATGATGAGAGCGTTACCACATTTTTGTGAGCCGGAGATCCCGGGAGCTCGCGCGTCCTTGATGGTATTCACATGTTGCGTGCCGTCTCGGTCGAAGGGCGGAGGCAGCGGGGGGCCGGTCGTGAAAGTCCGTTCTCATCTCGGCGGCGCTGAGAGCGCTGAGCTTCCAGGACTGAGACCTCGGCGGACGGTCTCCCGGTCGCTGGGGAAGAGGCCCGCCGTGGTCGCGGCTCCGCAAACGCTGACGCTTCGCCCTCACATTTATTTTGTGTTGCGTTCCGAGAATGCTGTAGAAAGGTACGCTTATTGATGTGTCTTCTGTGAGTTCATTTGTTTTTTTGAGCATCTGAGAAAGTGTGTACTGAAATGAAAAAGGAAGAACATTCATTTTTAATGCATTAAGAGTTATTTTGCGACAGCATGGGGCCATTTTTGTTTCAATCTGTTTTACTACTAAACGATATAAGATAAAATATTTTATATCCTACATCATCTGGTGTGTTGAGGTGGAGCGTCTTTCCTCAGTGTCGACTCCAACCGCCTGACGTACCGCGGCTATTTTCTATGAAAGCAGTCGGAACCAAGTGCTCAAAGAGCACAAAGCAAAAAGATGACACAAAACAGAAGGACCGGTCTTTACAAGACGTGGCGTCAAAGGATTCAAGCGGGGTTCTGATCTGCTCCGGGTTCGTCTTGATCTTTTCAATTCTCGACGGTACGCGGAGCCTATTGGCACATTGTAACTCAAAGTCATTTGGGGGCTGCTGTATTTCTAGAGCTCAATAGAGCTCCATAATTAGAATCCACCTCCCGTTCATGGGATCAGCGTCAGGCTCCGCGAAGCTAATTGGTGTAAAACCTCTGGCCCCACATACAAACACAACGGCTGCAGTGTGCGACAGGAAACAAAACCAAAATTAAAACACATTTGGAGGAGGTGAAGCCGATACTGCGGTTTGACACGGCGCTTACAAATCCAAAGCAAATCCCCGCGCAGCTCGGGGGTTGTTGTTTTTTTTGAACAACCCCTTCTCGCAGTCTCAAGTGAGAAATAGTCTCCCCAACACATGCAACCGTTGGAGGCTAAATTGATGGGCGCGTTATTTTTCAATGGTTGTTGTCATTTCCCTGGGTTCAAACCAGCGAGTCCCTCTCCGTCAGACAGAAGGGGAAACGTTTTATTGAGAGACTTAAGATTTTGTCTCTGGATAGCGCACGATAATGGGAGGATACTGAAGCAATACGTGCGTACCGAAGCATATTCACACCCACAGTACATTGCAAAAAAGAAATAATAACAATAACAAAGTCGTAAACGAGCAAAATAAACGCAAAGGAGTCTGTTTGAGGGGAGCGTGACTTCAAGATGGCCCCTGGTGCGCTACGATAAGTTCTGCAGCCGCTTCTCCTGCACAAACTATATGGCTCAATCTATATCCTCCCTCATTTTCCTCCATCTCTCTCTCTCCCATTTACTCCATAATCACAGGCTGGTGTTTTGACTGGCCAAATCCCTGCTGTAGCATTTCTCCCGAGGTTAGCGTACCGTCAATCATAAAGGTCCGGGCCAATCTTTAAAAAGAGGCTTGAGATTATGTTACCTCAGCCAACGGGCAGTTCCATTCACTCCGCTTTGCTCCTTTGTGCGCTCCGCCAAGCGTGCACGGTTTGTGCAGTTTCCACTTCCCATGCCCTTCCATCCCGCTGGACGCACCCTCTTTTCATTGACATTATTAAAATCGGTAATTAAGCGGCGATAAAAGAGCTCTGACCGGTGGGCGAGGGAGCGAAAAAGAAAAAAAACACGACCACACGCGCCTCCCGTATGAGGTGGCGAGGGCGCGCGCGCACAAAGGGATGAAGTGATAGGGCCACGCGCTAAACTAAAAAAAAAAAATTTTCCACATCCACCTTTATTAAATATACCACCTTTCGAGCCAGGCAGGGCTCCCCGCCAGGTTCCAGAGGGGGATGAGTCCGCCCCCCGCCCTTCAAGCACGATTTGGCAGCGCCGACGTGTCACGGAGGAAATTCACGTCCTTCCTCACGTGACCAGGAAGGATGTTATTCTTCAGGGCTAAATCTGGCGGCGGCATCCACTATTCAGCCCGTAAATAGACGCTGAAAAAATCGGGACCTTTTCAGGCTCGTCCAAACGAAGCCCAAACATATGCGGTTGAAAATTTGGAACTTTGTTTCGTCCGAATTTAGCCCACACATAGCCGCGTGCGCTATTTTGTAAGTGGCTCCTTCGGCAACATGGGAACCCAAGCGAAATCGAGGGGAAGGTTGAGCGACCCGAGTCATTATTTTAACGTCATCTCAAAACATTCGAACCGGGGAGGATACGTCTGAAAGGTGATTGCGTGGAAGGAGGGGGCGCCACCAGGAGTTACACCCAATCCAAAACAAATACCGTGTGAAGATACTGCTGCCTGAACACACTTACCTCATATTAAAATGAAAACAGCATTACAGCAAAATAATAAATGAGTCATTTGGAACAAAAGTCTCGAGGAGGATTCAGACTCTCTTGGGGTCGGAACGGATCAGAGATTTAAATTGATTTTTTTTCCCCCTCTCTCTCTCTCATGACTATATAGTTTGATGACTGCATACGAGTTGCTTTGGAAGCGCTTAATAAAAAAACAATCAAAAAAAATTTATAATAAATGACCAATTTATTTGGACGGAGACCTGGAGGCGCGCGGCAGTGGTGTGAAGATCTGGGTTTCAGACACGAAGGAGGAAGTGGAACGTATGAGGCACGTCTTCGCTGCCCCGTCGGCCGGAGCTTTAAGAGTCGTTAATTGTTTATTTGGGCAGGGAATGAACGGGGACATACATTACATCCACAACTGTCGGGAACATCTGCTTTTCATTTTTGCGCGGACATTTTGAAAGATCTGCGACGAGACAACCACGCATTCATGTTCTGCACCGCATCAAGGTTGCAAATTGTCTTTTGGTCTCATTTCACCAGAAAGTCGTGCATATGCATTTTCAACTTTTGCGCAGTAAGTGAAGAGCGGGCGCCTCGTGCCTCCCTCGAATTGGAAGAGTATTACAGAGTATAACAGGAGAGCTCCTTTTTTTTTTTCCAATGTATTCTTCCCCTTATTATAACAATAATAAGAAAAGAAAAAACAACGCGGTATTTCTTTCTACACCGAATCAATCAATGTTGGAAAAGAATTCTTCCGCATCCATCCAGACTCCGTCCAGGGAGGGTTTTTATTTCTGTGGGACAATGCCTGGAGCGGGGATTTGGACGCTCAGCGCCTTGCTCAAGGGTATATCAGCTGCACTTATGGAAAGAGAAGAACCCTCTCCTTCGCTGACGTCGCTCCCAACCCAAACAGGGCATTTCGCGAGAAGGATAGCAGGAAAGGACCCACACGACCGAGCGTGACAGCTGAAAATATTATTGGGAAAGTGTTTGCCACGGGCAAGGAATAGATAAGCAATAAAAACCGCAGTGCATCAGAATGGAAATAGCCACGGAGCCGTTTAAACATTGCCTGGTCGGTAATTTATGGCTTTTTTTCCTCTGCGAGATCTCGACTTGGCCTCGTCTCCCCCCTCTCACAGTCTGAGTCTGAGAAAGCCGCAGAGCATCCAGCACGCAAACGCACAAACAATCCCCCACTAATACTCAGGGTAAAATAAACGTGGATTGGGTTTCTGACCCGGCCAGTTTGTATTTTCTCGGGGGCCAAGAAAGCCGGCCGAGTCGGAGGAGGAGGACGGGTGGAACTGTGTTTAAAAAAAGAGTTTTGGATGTTCACCCGTTGCCTCATTCGGAGTGAAAAACATTTGGGGGGGGGGGGGGGGGGGGGGTCATCAATCACTCACCGTCAGACGTCATTATGTTCATCTTTGCCATATCTATGATGTCAACGCTGCTTCACCCAGTGGCATCCTCCTGCGAGTGGGTGGAGACCGTTTTTTTTTTTCCTCTGGACGGGAAGGCTCCCTGCGGTGGAGCGCTGAGGTGGGAACGCTTCTGCTCCCATCCCTTTATCGCCTTCACAGCTACGAGGGTTTTTTAAAAATAAAAAAATGTTTTCCCCTCGGCGTCCTGCTCCACCCAGAGGATGGAGCGTCCTGTACGGAATGAAGCGGCGCAATCCGTCCGCCCCGAGCATGCCGGGCATGTTGGGGGGTGGGTGGGGGTTGAAATTGTATTATACGATTCTTCCAGGCGTGGATATGGGAAATATATTGTAATTTTCACGTTTACAGCTAGGACGGATCCTTAAATGTTTGGACCCCCCCCCAACCGGTTGTTTTTACCTCAATTGGAGGGGTCCAAGTCTTAAATATAGGGGTCAGACCCCCCCTCCCCCCCAATCACCCCCCCTAATTCGCACCATGGTGATGGACATATAGTACAAACAGAAAAAAATAAGCAAAATCGATTTTTGTTTATAGTGTATATACATACAGCATTTAGGAAAACATACCAGACATATAGAAACTATATGTATATATTAATGTATATTGTACCATTCTACAGAGTATAGAACCACATCATATACACTGTAGAAGACTGTAGACAGATCACGACACTAGATAGTTGCAAACAACAGTCTTGTTCAAACTACTTTAACTTTGACCTGGGCCATATTTAAAAATTCCAACTCCAGGTGCAAGCTTCCATTAGCTTTGCAATAACATCGAACAGGGAATTTCACAACGGGTCCCAAAAGAAATAATGCAAAGCGCCAAAATTGAGTTAAGCTTCTGTTTAAAGTCCCATGTCCACCGTGCGATAGCCGGGCCGCCCGTGTTCGCCGCTTAGCGCTCGCTGTCACGAAGCGTCCGGGAGCAGGGGTTACGCCGGGGTTATTTGACGCTCCCGCTGCGGTCTTCAAAATAACAGGCGGCGACAAAATGATATAGTTGGGACGGTTTTCACTGCAGGTCTCATTTTGAGGGTCAAACTGCCATCGCTGCTGGCAACTTTACAACACTCAGACTTTACAACAGGAGATATAATTGCAGGGTAACAAGATCCTTTCGGGGCCGCGGTGCAGCAAAACAGTCAGATTTTCAGGGCGCCAGGTTGCCAAACTTTTATTCCATATCCTAACTCCTATCATTTCTCTTGCTTCTATATCGGTTCCTGGGATTTATGACGGGATTTGTTAGTTCCCAATGTGTTGTTTTTTTTACCTATGGCCTCAATGAAGGTTTTCATTTTGTCTGCCGACGATCTATGTTCTCCAGCATTTAACCATCAACCATAAATACGGCAATTTCTGTGCAATGATCCCAAAAACCTACCGGGACGGTAAACTTACGCTACCGGGACGGATTCCCTGCAAAATCTTGAAAATGGATTGGGATGATGCATGTTTGCAATACAAATAAAAATGAAGCTGGAAACACCTCTACTGCTGTTATCCCGTGCAATCTTAAAACAAGTGTCTCTGAACACTGGGAAAGGGGCAAAACAAATATAAATGGACTATTATCATGATTATTGTTTCCATCTATGCTATTTTCTCCGCAGTGGCCACTTATGTCACCGGAAATCTGAAGCACAGACGGTGGCTTGAAAGGTGTCCTTAATATTTCTTTGTTTCTGTATGGAGCTTTTTTCATTTTTTTTTTTTTGCACATGAACACACTCCCCTCCTCTTCTCCCTGACTGCATTATTCATTTTGATATAAATGATGTATACACACTGTTTTTAATATATGCTTAATATTTCACCACGCTCGGTGTGTTAAATGAGGACGTTGATATTGATGCAACATCCTGATTTGTTACACAAAGTTTGAACTTTTGGCAGCATAAGGCTTATACGTTAACCTCACTATAAATCCCAGGGCAAGATATTGGATATTTTCCATTTCTGTATTTGTGTGTGTGTGCGTGTGTGTGTGTGTGTGTGTGTGTGCGTGTGTGTGTTTGTGTATGTATGTGCATGCGTGCGTGGCTATGTGCATGCGTGTGTGTGTGTGTGTGCGTGTGTGTGTCCTTGGGCCTGTGTGTGTGTCTTTGGGCCTGTGTGTGTGTGTGTCTGTGCGTGTGCGTGCGTGTGTGTGTGTACGTGTGTTTGATTTAAGTGTGATTTAAAGCACATGTTAAAATAAATTATATTTAATCTCATAACACAGCCAATCGATTTGTTTTAAATTTTCTTGGAGAAGTGGGTCACACCATCCGTCAAATTACCGAAATAAAGGTTGATAACACACAATAACACCAATATATAATATCACATGTTAAAAGTTAGTCGAAGTGTAGTTGACGTCAGCCGATATTCAAAAATGGCCCCACGAGCATCAGATATTGATATTAAGGAAAATCTTAACTCAAGAGGGTGAATATTTAGCCTTCCTCTCCTCTGCTATTAATCTTTACGGCCCCACTGCCAGTCATGGGATACTCCCTCTAAGCCACACGAGGCAGCGATTCATCCCCCAAGATCAAAAAAATAAATCTCCTGATATTTAATTTGCCTTCCACTTTGAAGTCCACTGGCCTCGCTCTCTATGGCAAATCCATACGTAGGGGCCGATTAGCCGCTGCCAAGGTGGTAAAACCGTCATAACAAAGCAGGGAATGATCTCTGATGAGCTCTTTGAGTGGAGAGCGGCGGTCGCCTTGCGTCCAAAAGGAAGGGAAAAGGGGAATGACGGATGTGATGGACTATGCTACTGGCCCCGGCTCGCGGCTGGTAACCAGTGTTTTGGAGCCCAAACAAGGGGTCGCAGCGGGAGGCGGACGTCTGCTTTCCTGCGCCCCCGCTCCGCTCAGACAATGGAGCGACCCGATGCCGTCTCACTGTCCGTCACGTCATGGTGACGCCATTCGCCGGCTGCGGCTTCCAGCCTTGACCAGGGCGTTCGAAAGTCAAGAGGCTGAGTGGAGCTACGTGGTGGAGGTGGAGGAGGAGGATCTCCCCTGGATGAGCCGGGACATTTACTCCAACCGCTAGAACTTGAGTCAGTGGTCGATTGTTAGTTAAATCGCTCCATCATCTTGGAGTGAATTACAGGAAGACCTCGGCGTCTCATTTCAGCTTCAGAATGGTGCCCTGTGTCAATATGAATGCTCCTGTTGCTCATCGTTTTCATTTCATGGATATTTCAATGTTTGAATGTCTCCATACTTAACACGTGCAGCCGTTGTAGATCAGGGCCATCAGGAAAAAGACATTCAATCTCAAAGTGTTTAAGTAAAAAAAGTGTCAAATTAAACATGATTGGACACAAGGACACACAGCATTAAACGCATCTCTGACAGGCAACTCTAAAGCTGCTTTCACACTCGCACTGCAACCCTGAAATTATCTGGACATTACCCAGATGAGCTCTATGTGTGAACGCAAATGTCTGAATCAGTTGGACCGGACATTACCAGGACTTTACCCAGCCAGCACCCTAGAACAAAGTCTGGGTAATGTGCGATTGAGTGGTATGTGTGAACAGAGCAGGTGATTGTCTGGATCATTTACAGCGAGCGAGCGGGTGTGTCGCTTGTTGATGACGTCTATATCATGCGCCAGTTATTTACCTTTGTGCATGGAGCGTTAGCTGCTTTGTATTACTTTCTGTTTTCCTTTATATTCCTTTCCACGCTTTTTGTTTATATTACGTCCAAATACATGGAGTATCAACACCAAAAAAAGATAATTCAGTAGCCTTGTCCGCCATCTTGTCCGCCAAACTGCAGTGTCATTGCGTCACTTCCTGCCTCCTGCACGCTCTACCCAGGCTCCGCCCCATCGCCTAAACTCGGAAAATTATCTTTATGTATTGAGCATCGTTTGAGTTTTGGCGCCTGGGTTCTGCTGCTCCCGCCGAGGTGTAAAGCAAACATGGGCCTGCTTAATGAGCTCCAATCTCACCGTTGGATAAAAGAGTAGAGCCCAACAGGTGGATGCAGGGGAGGTGGAGGGAGTGCAGCAAAGAGGCTGGCCCATACGGGCGTGAGAGCGTGTGGCGCGGTCAAGTTGTCTGACAGACCTGGCTCCGCGAGCCGCTGTATTACTGTATACACGCCTCGCTATCACCACAATGATTTAGCCATGATGGATTTAAGTGCATCTTCTTCTTATGGGGGACCTCGCGTTCAAGGCGAAATACACGGAGGTTTAGAGAGTTCTCCTCATTCTGAGAACTACGGCCCTCTGTCTTGCACACCACTGCAAAGATTTGTTGGCAGCGGGGGCATCGCGTGCAGCTGCTTCTAATTTGCGGAATATGAAAGAGTCTGGGCAAACACAATTGATCAATATGCTGTATTTGGGAAGGCACGCCCGTGGTCCTCAATCCATATGCTCTCTCAGCGCCTGCCAAGGGTGTGGCCACAGGTCCGTGCACCCTCATCTCCCTCTATTTGCTGTACCCACGAGTCATCGATGCCTCGCGGAATATGTCATGCACATACCATTAAATACATTTAGCATGTCAGACGGAATTACATGTCTAAATAATCATCATCTCTTTAGCCGCGTTTCGGAGCGGAGCAGAGGTATTCAAGGCTGCTTTTGTGGAACAGTCCCCATGCCAACCCGGCCCACCCAAAGCAGGAGAAATCCTATTTCACTCAATTATCCAAAGAATATAATAGGTTTACTTAGTATAACTTCAGAGGGTTATTGAGTGTAGGAAATTAAACATTAGGATCGGGTTAATTTATACTTGGGTCCGAGCCAAGTCCAAAATCAAGTGTTTTTTTGTTTTTTTCCTCTCTCTCATTTAAAGACGCAGGCAAACTTTTTTCCCCTCAAAAAAGTCTTCATTTCAGTTCTTCGTTTCTTAAGCAATTTTTGTCGTGCACGGGGTCCCTCCTTAAAAATGTTCGGCGCTGTTACCTAATGAAATATGTGAAATTGATTCGCACGCCTCCCGGCTCCCGCAGTGTCGGGGCCCCCCCGAGAGGGCCGTGGCCGGACTACTGTACGTGGGGGCCCCGCCGCCGCGGCCCGTGACCCGAGGCCCGTGACCCGAGGCGCGGCGGCGTCGGCGGCGGAGCTCCCGCCCCGACACCGAGCTGCTTCGGAGCTTGTTAAAAAGGCATTTGCGAGAAGGGCTTCTCTCGGAGCAAATGAAAACTCTCCCACCGTAACAATACTTATCTAATTCCCGCTTGGTTCATGACTTATGTTTTGGAAAGTTTAGCATGTGCAAACAAGTTGAATTTATGACTTTGGGAAATACTTTCCAACCATTTACAATCAGAGTTTGGCTTCGGGTCACGGTCAGCGCAATATTTCATCTTAGAGTTAGGCTGAGGCCAATGACGCTTGGCCTGATTCTGTTTCATTTTTTGGCGTTGCTACTTAACATTGCAGATAATAACCATGGTGAAACGGGTCAACATCGGCGTCTGAGGTAAATAGCGTTGATCTGATGTTTATTATACAAATAATAATTAAAAAAAAATGACCATGTTTATTTTACATGAACAAGCCAGTGAGTGATCACGAGGCCGGGATACAGGGCATTGAGACCCTGCAATTTCCTGAACGGGGTTCCCGTTCGATTCCAGGTAAAAAATATAAATGAAATAAGGGAAATAAAAATGAAAGGCTGCTCCTATTATCCCCGCTTTCCAAAGGTTGGTCGTAAAGCAGCCAAAGTTGGGACAGGCCTGCTTAAACAAACATATCTTTATGTAGTTCCTGGATATGATTCTATTTAATTAAATGTTTTATTGTTTTTGTTTTTTTCGGGTTTTTTATTTTTTTTGGTGGGGGTTGGGTGGGTGGGTGGGTGGGTGGGGGGGGGGGGGGGGGTTGTCTTTCAGACCGCACCTCCTACGTTTAAACTCTAAGTGAAACCATGCCGCTGTGGGCTGGAGCACTTCATTTCTAAATTGTCTAAACTTCCACCAATGTCTCCTTATACAGCGCGATTGAGTCATCCAACAATATTAAATAACACGGAATTCCTCGGTGTGGAAAACGTAATGATTCAATCATTGTCTCCCACTTTCCTTCGCAGCCCATAATTGTTTCCTACGTGTAAAAAGGGAAAGCGCAGAGTCGTTTTCTGTCAATTGCTGTCAATCACCGCGTGGCTGCGGAAATGCGATCCGCTTAACGGGACAAATCACGTTACTTTATGACGGGGAATAAAAATGAAAACCAACAAATGTGGTGATGCATTAATCTTGCCTTTGAATTTGGAAATCTTTCTGAAGAGAAAAGGAAGAAGCAGTGGGGGGGGGGAGGGATGTAGACAATTTTGTTCCGAAACCGTGGAGAAGCTCTGACGCTGGCTCCACATATGGGCGAACAGTGGGAATTCAGGCCGGCCTTTTAAGGGGCTGCCCAAGATCATTTGGCTCCATAGCCGGTGCACACACACACACACGCATGCAGGCACATACACGCACACACACACACACACACACACACACACACACACAAACACACACACACACACACACACACAAACATACACACACACACACACACACACACACACGCCTACTCGTGTGGCTCTGTGAAAGCAGATACGCACACACACACATGAATGCACGTGCACGCACACACGCAGGCAGGCACGCACAGACACACACGCACACACGCGCACGCACACACACACACACACACACACACACACACACACACACACACACACCCACACACACACACACACACACACCACATGTCACCCAGGCAAGGCAGTGCCTAGAACATGAGGTCACATGGTGGATGGTGGCTAAGCTAAGCTAACACCCCCACCCCCCCGTCACCCCAATCCCTCCGTCCCTTTCATGTTGGACGGGCCTGGTGCGTCCGGGCAGATTCCAGTCCAAATGAAATTGATCATGATAATGATGCTGATAATTACTTCCAGGAGGCGGGGCGGGCGGGGCGGGCGGGGCGGGCGTTGGGGTGGCGCTCCGTTTTTTAATTCTTTCCGACCAGAAGGGTGACTCCAGGGAGACCGGGGCGTGGGGGTGTTGGGATGTGATGGGACGGAGGGGGATGAGGGAGGGGAGGGTGGCGCAGGGTGGTGTGGGATTGTCACCTTTTTCGCGCTCGGACCGGAGGCCATCTTCCATTCCACAGCTCGGACACACACGCACACACACACACAGGCAGCCTCCCATCGCTCAGCGGTTGGCGCTGTCAGCCAGTCAGGCACGCACCTGTGTGATTAGCAACAGCTGGAAAAGTAAAGATGGAGCGCTGGGCGGAGGGTGGAGGAGGGGGTAGGGGTGGGGGTGATGGGTGGGAGGTGGGGGTGAATCCATGAGGTGGTAGTAATGAACCAGGGTGAGAAAAAAAGGTGGGAATGTGTGTGTGTGTGTGTGTGTGTGTGTGTGTGTGTGTGTGTGTGTGTGCGTGTGTGTGTGTGTGTTGTAAACAGCCTGACCGTGTTGCTGATGATAGTTCCCTCATTTCTTTGAGCTCTAATAATGTCTCCATTTTGCGCTTGTTGGAAAGGCTGCTTCGTTTTTTTTCCCACCTGACTTGTCCGAAGAAACAACGGTGATGTCATCGGCGACATCCCTTCTCTGTGAGCCTTCAGACAGAAAGTGTGCTGCATCTCTTTGCGTTGCTTTCCCGCGGCACCCTCACGTGGTGTCACACACACTCGGAGGGCGAGCCCCCCACCGATATAAAACACATGTTTGGGCCTTTTGCCGGAGTTAATAAACACGTCAGGACGGCTCTGACGCTCAAACGGGGGTCCAAGCGTCTCGCCGGCGACCCCGTCACCGCGTTCCTGATCCGAGTCGACGGCACCGAGCCATGAACCTGATTGGAGGCGGAGCGGCGTTCCCTATTGGTGGCCCGGGCTTGAAACCCAAAACGCCTGAACTCCGGTTAGCCCCGTGGGGGCGGGGAGGGGGGTTAATCGTTTTCTGCCACCCTCAGGCGGTTTTGAGACCGCAAGCTTTCCAGCCCGGAGCGCGGCGAGGGAGCCTTTTAAACGACGGCTCCTCCATCGGTCGAGCGGAGGCCGGCAGTCTCACCTCCCGGCGGTCTTTCCCCGCCTCGCTGCCGGTTTGATTGCACTTCCTCCCTTCCCCTCTGCGTGTTTTTTTTTTTTTTTTTTTTTTTTTTTTTTTTTCGGGGACGTTCATCACTCTCCCCGTCCTCCGAGGCGCAGCAGCCCCCCCCCCAACCCCCCCCTGTCCGGAGCGCCTGGGGCGGTGGGGTGGGGGTTTGGGAACGCCGTCGAGGGGCGTCTCCGGTTACTTTCGGCCTTTCGCACCTTTGCTCTCGCAGAAGAATGTTGAAATAAAAGCTTGTGGAGCCGAGCAGCCTCACATCGTGTTTACTGACAAATAGACGGCGAGGGGTTGAATCCAGCTCACAAATATATATAATATATATAATAAACATATTCAAATATATTAAATAACAGTTTGTTTTCACTAGTGTGGATGTTCTCGCTCTTCTTCTTTTTAAAAACGGTTGAATCCCTCTCAACACCACATCGTGCTTTTTCATT
>NC_137210.1:22602195-22607195 GCF_960531495.2 Zeus faber
CGGTATCCGAGAAAAAACACAGATAGACATCTGCACGACCATTACGGCACCGAAACCGTACGGAAAGAAAAACATTTCAGTTTCGCTGCCAGTGATGGGAGAGGAGGAAATGCACGCGCGCAGGCACGCGCATACGCACGCGCACGCGCGCACACACACACACACCCACACACACACACACACACACACGCACACACACACACACACACACAGGTGATAGGTGAACACGTCAGGGACCCAGTTCATCTTTTTGTTCATGAGGATATGTCGTACCGTTTTCACACCAGGAATGCAAAGAGGATCCAACAGTGCACGGCAGCACATGAAACCAAAACAAAATAAAACACGTATTTGGATGAACTTTTAAAATCGCGAGCCCTTCTTCCAAGCAAAAGCACTTTAGAGAAGGTATGAACTTTACAGCTTGCATTTGGCCTTGGAAATGAGTCTTTAATAGCACTCTGTCACTTTCGGCTTTCACTGATATTTTATTATTTCGTTCAAGGCGCAGGAATAAAAAAAAAGCGGAGAAGGCGGGAGTCCTGGAGCTCCCTGTCAGAGAGAGACCCAGAAGAGATCCTTCTCTTCAATTTCCCATCATTCACCTGTTTACAGTCCTGCGGGGATCCCGCATCGGCCCGTGAGCTCCGAGAAGAAGAACCCCGCTCAGGCCCCGGCGCAGAGCGGTTCCCCTGGCGTTACGACCGACGCCGGAAGTCCCGTCCGCCCGACGCGAGGGGAGAGTCGCGGAGTCGGGAGCCGTGCTGATGCCTTGGACCGGGCCGCCATCCAATCACTGCAAAAAAAATCAAAATAATAAAAAAAAAAAAAGGTCAAAAAAAAAGTGACCACACAAAGATAGGATCACTTTGCCAAAAAAGGCCAAAATGGTTGAATGGAGGGTAAGGCCCACAATAAAACTGATGAATGAGAAATTCATAGGGGCCCCCTCGTTTTGACCTGGAGCTGACCCACTCCAATTCCCAATTCCTAAGGCCTCCCGTTATATGAGCGGTGCTAATTCAGCGCCCGGATTACCCCATGGCTTGGAAGATACCAATCTCACCACACAATAGACTGTAGTGAAACACAATATATATCATTTTATTTTAGCAGCTGACAGAAGATGAGGGCAGAGAGGGCTTGAATGACTTAGCCTTTCTCCTGGAGCAGAGCTTTGTCCTCCGCCTCAACATCCATTATGGCTATAAATTACTCTGGTTCCACATAATGGGGTTTTGTGTAATTGCTTATCTTGTTCGGCTGCGGGGAAGCGGGGGTACACGTTGACGCTCCCCGGGTTTGAAAGTTAAGGAGAGGGAGCCCGGGCCCCTGCGAGGCAGCCAGCATGTGGTTTGTGGTAACATCGGGGAGAGAGGGAGATTATCTGTTTGTGCCAGCTCTACATTTCTCTACGTAAACTTGGGGTTTTGGGTTACGGGGACAAGGTGAGAAGGGCTTTTGCAACTCAATCCCCGCGGACACATGCGCTCGCACGCGGCTCGCTCGCTGTGGAGGCACCTTTTCACCTCCTGATTGAGATAGCAATAAACAGGCCTTGCCCGTACCACTTGGGCTAATCAGGGTTGTTTCAGTAGGAGGTTCATCATGAGGGCATATAATGTGGTTCGTTGGAAATGCCTGAGAAACTGCGCCGCGGTACTTTCCTCACAGCAGAAAAAAAAAAAAAAAAGTCCCATGGCTTGAGTCACACCTTAGTGTTACTTCTACTTGTAAATTTCCATTAAATCAAATCACCACTGACTGGTGGAACTGGACTTGGAGGAATGTAGGAAATGTTTAAAGGAAACAGAAAACTTCAGGCAATGATTTTCACATTGCACTTTTGCATATTGCACGCAACTGTAAATGGGTTGCTGTTCATGAATTGACTAGTTGAATACCCTTAATATTATTATTATTATTATTATTATTATTATTATTATTATTGTTATTATATATTTTTTTGTTTTGTTTTTTGAACCAGCACCACTATCTTTATGCGCTCAATTTCACATTCCCTTTTCTAGGGAAGAAATTGAGGACAAACAATAATTTCACAAAAAAATGTCACAAAAAAAATCTGACCGTACTGACAGCACATTACTGCGCAAAGCGTAGATATTCCAGGTTGCAGATTAGGAAACTTTCAAGGTGTTTTGTTTGAATTTCAGTTTCGCAGCTCCCCGGGTTTTGAGAGCGCTCTCAATGGATTATATAGAAATGACTGTAACCTGGTTGGGTTGCTGGTTGGCCGCTCCCCGGCCTGCTGCGCCCCTGTGTTGATCTGGGTGCGCTTTGCCTATCTCTCCAAGTGCCAAAACGCATATTCAGTACATACAACGCACAATAGGCCTAGGGTTCACGGGACAGGTGGGGTGCGAGCTATGTGGGTGGGGATGTGGCGGGCGGCTGTGATCTTGCCTGTCATGCTCCTGCCCCGACGTGCTTCTCATCCATCCCAAATTTGAATTCCAATCATATTAGACTAGAACAAATACACATGCACACAAATCCCACTCCGAAACAACACTCCACCAGACCAGGGTCTGCCGGGCAGCAGGGGTGCGAGTGACTGGTTTCGGACTCGCACCCCCACACCCCGCAATTCTATCTGCAATTGCCAACAGCAGATATTGTGGACTGAGGTTTTCCGGGGTGACGGGGTGCTGGTGGGATGGTGTGCGGGTGTGGTTGGCCCCCTGCCAGCTGGGCTTGAGTCCTGGTGGCTTGCGCCTGGTGGTTCCTGGCATGCTGCGACCTTGCGGGGCTTCGGAGAGCACCGCCGGGTGAATTCTGTGGAACCTGGGAGGCTTCTTGCTATTGTTGGTAGTGGTGTGCGGGGCACGAGTGGGCATGGGGGTCTGGGGTCTCGGTCTGTCAGCGCAGGATCTGGCTCCGGCCTGTGGTCCGTGCCTGGCGCCCGCGGCCCAGGTTCTGCGCCTGTGGCTGCGTCTTGTGCCTGCACATGGGGGTGGGTTGTAGACCCTGCGCCTCAGGGGTGCAGGGTCTCCTTGGGCTCCCTGGGACTGAGTTATGCTCCTCAGGGCCTCGCGTGGGGGTTGCTCTGCGGGCTTCCGGCTTCTCTGGGGGCCGGGGGGTCTTCTGTGGCTGCAAGGCGGGGTGCTCGGGGCTGTCCAGTGTCCCTGGGGTGTACGGCTGCAGGACTCAGGGGTGGCCTCGGGGCCTTTTCCGCTGCTTGGAGACGCCACGATATAATATCGACCTCATACACCAGAACCAATTGGGGTAAGTCCTGTACACTCACCGGTGGACATTTCACACACAAACACACGCGCACGCACGCACACACGCCGGCACGCACGCACACACACTCATCACAGGCACACACACACCACCAACACCTGCTTTGAACACAATCCAACACTCTCCTGATTACATCCCTCTCCTTTTCTTCCTCATTTACTGCTATAACTATGACAGGAAGAGGCCAGAGCTCCAGTTTTCCTGGACTTCATTAACTCTGTTTTTCAATACATGTTGTCATCAGATGTTTGTTTTTCCGTGTACATGTTGTTTGGTTCTATGTTTATTTGTCTCACCCGTGGTGATTCTCCCCCTCTTGGAGTAGCATGATGATTAGTTGTTTATAGACCGAAACATGGTGAAATAGTTCTCCACAGAGGGGGGTTGGTGGTGGTTCTGTGTATCAAAAATCTGTGTCTTGTCATCCCACAGGTCATCCACAGGACAGAGCTATTGCAGCAGTTTGTGATGATTTAAGAATTCATTAAGAGTTGCATTGCAGGTTGAGAACTTGAACTCCACTTGCAGACTAACTCTGACTTATATGCAATAGCATACAAATAGTCTGTGTTGTATGCCCAGCATGCTGACAACACAGGGTAAAAAAAATAAAATAAATAAATAAAATAAATGACTTATTTAACAACAATTACAAAAATATCTATCTTATATCAATACCTCAAGTCATAGAAAGGTCTTGCGACCTCCATGTGCATATCAAATGAGGCTCCGAAGCTGAAAATGTTTGAACCCGATGATCATAGTGATCTTCAAAGTTATACTCCCGAGTTAGGGACCACACCACGACAGTTGCAGTTTGACTGAGGATAATATGCGAAATATAAAACAATAGAAGACACGAGATGCTGATGACGGTGGGTGGTCAGGGTATGATGTTGGTGCATTGGTGGCTTCGGCATCCTGATGGGTGGGATGATGGAAGGCGAGCTTGATGGAGGGTGGAACACCAGGAGCCTTGACTCCGGTTGGGTGAAAAAGAGTCTTAAGGGCATCCAACCTCAGCCGGGCCCTCAGATCCCCCTGGTGGACCCCAAGGGATGGAAAAAGCGAGAGAGAGAGAGAGAGAGAGAGGGAGAGAGAGAAAGAGAGGGAGATACTGGCGAGGTGGTGGGCTGCCAAATGATGGGCGGATCTGACATAGGTATGTAAATGTTGATTGATTGTAGGTGCGATGGCGGTGCGGCCTCCCCTCCCAAACCTCCGTTCATTCCAACCCCCTTCGTTTGGTTGTTGGAACCCCGCAACACAACGCACGTGTTGCGATCACTGGATGGCCAAGTGATCAAGAACCGAGCTAACCCACAGACGGCCCCGGGGCGCGGCCCGTGCACCACAGTCCGCACCGGCACCCTGCGTCTTCAAAGCCTGAGCGGGACCCTAACTCCTCCAATAGTTCCGAGGCTTTTGTTGGATGATAGCAAAAACCTTCCCTGTGATTTGCCCAAACGCCGACTCAGCACAGTTCCGACCGCTGGAATCCACCGTCAATAACCCTCCGCGAGGTTCAAGGCTTTCAGACGCTGCCCCGGTCTCACGTCTCACAGGCTTTTCAGATTTCCTCACCGCACGTTCTCCCCCCGGGGGCGGAGATTTAGAACCGGTAACCTGATTGTGCTTTCAATACGCGCCAAGGCGGTGAGTTCGTGGCAAACAAGACGAGGCTCCTAAACCTTTCAATGGGAATCACCATTATCTTTCAATCACCATTTACA
>NC_137210.1:22612195-22677195 GCF_960531495.2 Zeus faber
GTAACTTATTGAAAATGTAATCGAAGTAAACAATATAAATTATGTAAGTTCGACTGCTATCGTTAATTTTCGTAAATACATTAACTTACGTAAATACGTCATCATTGACTTACATGAGACACAACGTCATCTACCGTCACTGCGACTTCATATGTACTTACATACAACATAGTAATTTATAACAATGTCAAGATTTGGTTTAAAGTAAAAAATAAACGGTTGTTTTAAAGAAACTTCATGTATATACAGTTTCCTACAGCTAAACGTAGGAGATTTAACGGAAAAGGCAGTTGGCAAGTGTTGGCAAGTTCTTCCATTATAATTCTAATGAGAAATGTATGTTAGAGTTCCATAAATGTTGTCTGCAGGACAATGAAGGCAAGTCATCTATTAAACTGAATTTTCAAAATGTATATTATTAACAGAAAAAATCAAATTAAATAGTAATTCCAAATAACATGTATTCATTATTATTGTTTTGCAAATTAATTACAAAGTTTGTTTTTGTTATTGTTCCAGATGCTGAAAAATAGCTGAAAATGAAAGAAAATAAGAAGACATTGTCCAAAAATCCAATCCTCAAGGTCAGTCCCAATATTAAAAACAAAAGTAATATGGACGTAACTCTACAATGTTACTCCACAATGTTCAATGTTTGTAAGTTTAGTAAATTGTGATGCATTTAACAGAAACCAAAAGACTATAACACGTACCTATAATGAATAAAATGGACCCTGGGTATTGCTGCCTGCAGCAATATTTATCTTTATCATTATTATTATTATTATTATTATTATTATTATTATTATTATTAATATTGTTATTATAATAATAATAATTATTATTATTATTATTATTATTATTATTATTATTATTATCTGCTTTTCTACTAAGGTACGGGAGCTAGATTCGAAACCATGCCTGGAACCTTCTGAAACATGAAATTTAGCAGTCCATCAAATAGTTTTTGGTTGCTTTCCCACCACACATAGAAACCGTGGAGATCAGGAGATGATGCCGACCGTGCAACTGGTTTAAACAGATACGTCATTTCAGCAGGCACTAGTCACATCACTGTTTCGGGTTCTGGCTTTCCATTTTCTTTTATAAAACTACGAAGTCCTCCAGAAATGCATTTGTTTTCAGCGTTATTGGAGGTCACGGGCCATACTCGATGAGATGATCTCCAGCTTCTCTGATCTGCAGAGGATGAAATAGCTGATTCAGAACTTGAGCGGTGAAGAGAGACCTTCCATTAATTAAAGAACAAATACAGAAACCTCCGCTTGGATGTATTCGCTCCATCATTTTTTTTTTGAATTTGGCTACGCCGACCTCATCATTCCTAAAATGTGCCAAACCACCGCAGCCACACAAGATACTCCAATCAAAACTACATCTGAACCTCTCCCACTAAGCACTGCAAGTGAAGGGTTAGGCCATACGTCTCCATTAGGATTACCGCACAGTGAAGCCTGCTGCCCGAGCAGAGAGACATTGTGATATACTGGACTTTCATTGAGACTCTCCTCAAAGAGTTGCAATGGACAGTTGCAAGTGTCCCTCGCCTCACAAGCTTTTCCTTGTATAGAATTAGAACAGAGAATCCTTTCGGTGATACTTCCCCAGACACACCAAAGAGGTTCAGCAAAATATCAGTATCGGAGGTCAAGAGGAAAGAATGCAGGCTTTCTTTAATGCCAACTCTTTTCATCTGTGCGATGCAAGTCAACAGATGTGTTCTTATTTCATTAGAAGCACATGCAAGGGATTAAGGCGGCCTCCCTAAACTCTCATCGTGATCCCTTGCCTGGATATGATGAGGATGGCCCGGATGAAAAAGCAGATCAGGTATGAAACCAGGCCCGTCAGGGTTGAAGGGGATTCATTAAGGCCAAATGGAATAGAACAGCGGTTCTCAACCGCTCTCAAACCACACGTGTCCTTAGTCATTGATTCGCTAAACAGACGTAATTTAAGACATCCACCATTCTAATTCATTTCACAAAGTGAATGGCGCAGAAGACTGCAATGTGTACTGTATAATGATGTCAAAAACACAAAACAAAGAAAAAGTGCAATGAGGGTTAAAAAGGCAATTAAATACCAAAGAGCCAGTTTTGGATTCAGGGCCCAGCAGTTGAGAAACACTTGTATAGAAGTCACATTAGTCATTTCATCAACTGCTAGACATACCCACCCAAACTGTGTACTTTTAGTTGATCGATTTTGAATCCTGCATGCAAATGGAAAAAATAAAGGACCAATAAATGTTCCATCAATTTCTAGTTGTCACATCTGCTGTATGATTTATTTTTGTGAAGGAAAAACTAAACAAAACAAAGAAGAAAACAAAAAAGACGGAGCTGCTGATTGGCCTGGTGGAGATCTAAAGTTCTAGAGTGAAGTTGTGATGATGAAACATCCACAAGCTATAAAGCAAATATATGCTCATATATGCTTAGTGGTCTAATTAAATACAAAAGTGGTCCTTCCCTTGCTACTTCATCAAATATTTTTTTTACAGTATAGTGTATATATATATATATATATATATATATATATATATATATATATATATATATATATATATATATACATATATATATATATACTGCGATCATGAACAATTGCAGCGGAGGGAAAAACTGCGTCAGCTCCCATGTGTTTTCTTCTACACATGTTTCTCCGACCTTTCCACTGTTGTGAAAACAAGACAGAACTTTGTAACACACGGTGCCTTACAACAGTGCATGCTCTGTTACCATGACACGTTCAAATACACCGAATGGAAACCCAACTTGCCTTATTAATTACAAGGAATGCGCTCTGAGAGAACCTCTCCAAAACCCGAGTGCTGAAAAGCATGCCATCAATAAGCCACAAGGCATGCAAGTGTTTGTTCTCTCTGCCCGAGCAGCGGGCCCATGCGCTCCGTCTTCCAGGGAAGAGCCAAGCTATCTGTGCAGACTTGTTTGAGTTGGAGAGGCGGCGCGGAGGTGGAGCGATTTCAAAAGGAAGGGGATGTGTAAAAATAGGGGAGAGGGTAGATATTAAATGCTTTTTCTTGAGGGGGAGCGAAGAAGCGCTTGAACTTCTGGGCATTGAGCTAGTTGTTGTAGAGCTGTTGCTCCTATTGTCTATGTCCCAGTGGTATGGAATTCGGTCCGAGGTCAATTTGGGAGGTGAGTGGACAAGACACACACACACACACACACACACACACACACACAAATGCGCAGAGTTAAAGGCCACAACGTTTTTTTGCATTGTAGTGCCTGCACATTGTTTGAATTTGCCATGCAAATCAGAGAAAAAGATACCACAAAAATATGAGGGTTCAGAAGAAAGACCTGTGGTTTCCATCTAACCATCACTTCACCGCAGAGAGGAAAAACAGGATGGAGGACCCATGTGTGCAGCTGCCAATGCATTCAACTGTCACGCTGAACAGTTGAATAATCCTTGTATTTCTGCTGAAATAAAATCCCCAAAACATTGCAAAATGAGATGGGTTCAAATCCAGGCCATGTGGTTGTTAATTATGACTTAATGTTCAGCTTATGACTTATAGGAAAAACAATGGTATGAAACTAAAATACACACGAAGGTCATAGATGGAGGCAGGACTTTCAAATACACATTTTTGTCAAGGCAAGAATCAACGTCAATGTCATACATGTACTTGTCTCAGTCGCAAACCAGCCCCCACATGATAAGCAGCAGAGGGGGGGGCACCAGTCAGCGCCTCACCCCAGGGAGCCGTCAGGACCAGGCAGCAGTGTGACCAGCTGGGGAGGATCAGGCCTTGTTAGCAGCTCCATGAAGGAGCAGATGCCTCTAACAACCGGTCATTCCAGACCTTCTCTCGACATTACATGACTGGCTTCTTTACATAGACGTATACATACATACTGTATACCTGGGCTTCTGTCGGACCAGAACCTTCATGATTGGCTTCTGCAAAATTATGGGACCGTCCGTCAGCAACTTTACACATGCAATTGGTTAATTATACTCATGCAGGCTGTATATAGGGTCCACTGTCAAGAGAATAGTTTCTTTCTTTATGTAACAACCTGGAGCCTTAACTCATGCACCAAACCAACCGCTGACACCAGAAGACCATCATTTCCAGGTCCTCTACACCATCGGCTTCCTGGCTACAGCGACATTACAGCTGGGAATTGAGGATTGGGCAGGGATTACACGAGCCTCTATGAGCCCATCCCAAAGGTTTTGAATGGCAACATACGGCTTATGCCGTGAAGAGGTTGATTCTGAAACCTTACTTGAGACCCTGCTTGGATCCCCAATAGGATTGGAGCAGTAGATTGTATGCGTGTGCTCATCCAAGCACCATTCAGCCTCCATTCTATTTAATAAAGAGAAAATACAACCATTCGGTCAGGGTACAGTGAGTGCCAGATAGATCAAGATCAAGATGTTTATTCATCACATACACATTACATGTTCCTGCCTGCTTGCCAGGAGGTCCACTGGCCATTGTCTTATATATATTGTCTAAAACTAATCATCCTTTTCTTCAAATCACATTAATGTCACCGTGTGAACGTATCTATAACAGGATCACCTTTCATTTGTGGAACATTTCTGAAACATTCTATGCACATTGATGCACATTTTGCAAAAATAACTAAACTTAATTTGTACTTTTGAACCCGCAGATGGCAATCTGTCAGGCACACAAACACACGCAGACAAACATCATCCTTACCACCCATAACTTTTACCTTAAGTCTTTACCAAACACCTTCTGTGTCCAATGTGGATATCAATAATCTGCAAACACAGAGACTGATACCCATACCCATGATAAACAGCAATTTTTCACTGTCAACCTTTTGGCCACAATATTCTGCTGCACTACGTCGATGATACAGTGAAGGGAGGTAGAAAAAACAAAGACATCTGGTTATTCAGGTTGACGGTCCGACTGTTATTTCCCCATGGTTGCCCCGCAGTCCACAGGTCAGGTCAAACATTATTGTGGTGTACTTGCTGCTGGCATCCCGATGCAAGTTAGCTCTCCAAATAGATGTACGTGTAAAGACAAGGATTGTTGAAAAAGCCCAAAAAAAAAAACGGTAGCTTTGAGTTTCATATTTCTTAAATTTCCTGTTTGAGAGACACATGTACTAATGCTATTGTGCTGAATCAAATTCAGTTTTCCAGGAATTGATGAATATAACAATTTTGTGGGTTTTTTCTTCGCTCTGTTTTGTGGATTCACTTATTTTCAAAATGTTCATCCTTGAGGGAATTATAAATAAACGACTGATGGAGACAAGCGATGCCTCAGACACAGCACCAGGGCCTGGGAATGACGTTGGTTGGTCTGAGCCAGTTGGTTCGGGTTAGTCTGGTTAAGTGTGTGTTGGTTAGGATTTGCTGCAAACCACATTGGGAATGGCAGCGAGGTCTCAATGGCTCTTTGGCTGACTCAGGCTTTGGGGCCGAGAGCGAGCAGCGTTTGGGGTCCAGGCCAGGGCCCAGGTGTGGGCTATTAGTCCCCATCTGGACAACATAACCCCAGTCTGCTGGGCCCAGCAGGGGTGGGGCAGGCCAAGCCTAAACATGCAGTGCCCAAATTATCTTTACGACGTAATATTACATCCCCCTTGTGTTGCCATGAAACCACTCAAGCATTAAAGAATTCCACCCGTCAATCCTTTGTTTCGTTGTTCTTCCCTGACTCAGGAAACCAGTTTTATTATCAACAAGTTGTTAATGGAGTTGCTTCAGCTATTTGCTATGGGGCGATTTCATGGTGCATTTAGGAGACACCTCAGTGACATGGATTACAGCAACAGGGTTTTTTTAATCCAGCTGCAATTTCCTTACTGTCTAAGTTGACACTTCATGAGCGCTGAAAGACAGAGTCGAACAGAGACATGAAGGCCTCCATTGTGTGTCAATTTCAAAGTGTTCTCAGGGTTCGCATAGAATTACAGTTATTCACCAGCAGGGCTCAGCTTAATGGCAAAAATCTAACTTCCAGGTCTCGGAGATGGCCAGTTTGACACAAACAATTCCTGGGAACCAAGTCCTTCATTCAGAACCGTCCTAAACTTGCATGTGGCTTCTTTTTTTAATGCATGAACAACAAAAGAGAGACAGAATGTTCTTAAATGACAATCCTCTCTTTTGTTTCTGGGGGTTTCACAAGTAATACGTACACTTTCACACCGCTGCCATTGAAATAAGTGGCATTCCATTCAGTCACACACCTTTTCTGTTAGTTATTACAGCAGTCTAGACAGAGAGAAGACTGGGGCTCTTGAGAACGTGCATCCAAGCAAGACTCAGGTGTCATCGAAAGCTTTGCCAGAAGCTCAAGGGATAAACGTGAACCTGTGTTTTCTGAGTTTCACTATCATGTCTCAATGCACGTCAGCAAACACAACAATACCAATGCAATCTTGCTATTTCCAGGCAACACTAAACTAATTTGATGTAATCGTGTTATCCGTGCAATTGTAAATTTGTCTGATACAAACTGACTAAATATATGATAAGATAAAAGTCTTTCCACAAGCTTCATCTGACAAGCAACACAGATGTACCTTGGCTGCGGAATATTGACAAAATAATATATTGCAATACTTTTAATACCTTAATATTGATAAATTAACAATATTTTGGGGAACACTAGTTGTGCTTTCATAAAATATTTACACACAAGAAAATTGTTGAAGCAACCATTGGTAATGTGGTTATTATGTCCAAACAGGTAGAGGCATTGATTAGACCAGCCAGAACAATATATTGTCATGGCCGGGGCCGTGACAATATAATGTCTCTAATATATTGTCTCTAGTGGCCTCTAGCTGTTTTTCTTGTGTTTCCATGTGTTTCTCTTCCCCCTTGTGTCTCCTGTCTCCCACTGTCTGTCTCTGTGTATGTATGTCAGCATGGGCGTGACTTCCACTTCTCACTCTCCCGGCTCCCTGCTCCACCCTCCACCTCTGATTCAGTGTATAGTAAACCCCCCCCCATCGCCAGATTGTTGTTTCACCTCTGTGGTACTACATGCTAGCCAACCTACAGTAGATCCAAGTCTCTTGTGATTATCGTGTCCTGTTTTGTCCTTCGTTAACCCGTCCTGCCTGCCTGCCTGCCTGTCTGCTGGCGCTTCACCACCACACTACCTGCCAGCTCTGCACCTTCTGCTACACCCGGACCCTTTTCCCTTACTCTATCTCCAGGCCCAGAACCCATCCTCAAATACCCTTTATTCTGATTCTATGTCCTGCATTTGGGTCCCATCCGTGTTCCTAACAGAACAACCTGGCCAGCATGGACCCAGCGAACACACACAATCTCCGCCAGGCTCTTGCTAACCAAGGCACTCTCATGAGTCAGCACGACCAGGTTCACCGTGATGTGGTGGAGTCGGTCCGGAACCCACACATCACATAGAGTGTAACTCAACAAGCCGTCGTCTCCGCTCACCTCTCTCCAACACCAGACGCCCAGACCAACCTCCCCGCTTCTGCACCCTTGTAAGCTCCGCCTGCTCCCCTGTCAGGTGAACCCCATATTCCCTCACTGGAACGTTACACTGGGGATCCAGCGGGAACCAGCAATGCCTGCCACTGTTGGCCTTAGTGGGCTTGGGAGCTTACAAGAACTTTCTGGACATTAATCTTGCCACCCGGGCCAGCATCCAGCGAGCCTTTGCTGGTTCCCCTAAGAGCCGCGGCTCTCAGTGGAAAACTCCTCGCCCATGTCACCCACTGCACCAAACCTCTGCATTTCGTCCTCTCCGGCAACCACTGTGACTACATCTGGTTCTACCTTATTTCTTCCCCCCAAGCCCCGGTGGATAACGCAACCCACACATAGACAGGTCCGCCTGCAAAATTGTCAGTTGGAGGCCTTTCTGTCACTCCTCGTGCCTGCAGTCAGCTCTTGCACCTACTAAGGACACTGTTCCCTCACTTACCTCCGAGTCCCCTGATCTATCAACCATCCCTGCTGCTTATCAGGAATTGTGTGCGGTCTTCAGCAAACAGAGTGCCCTCTCTCTTCCTCCTCATCGCCCCTATGACTGTGCCATCGATCTCCTTCCCGGAGCTTCCCTTCCCTCCAACCGCCTGTTTAACCTGTCTCGTCTGGAGAGAGAGGCCATGGAGAAATACATCCACGTTTCCTTGGCTGCTGGAAACATCTGGCCGTCTTCGTTACAAGTAGTTGCAGGGTTTTTCTTTGTGACCACGAAGGACCGCTCTCTTCGGCCTTGTATTGATTATCGCAGTCTTAATGCCATCACTGTGAAGAATAAGTACCCCTTGCCCTTGATCACCTCCGACTTTGAACCCATCCAGGAAGCCACCATCATCTCCAAGCTGGATCTCAGGAATGCTTAACATCTAGTCCGCATCCACGAGGAGATAAGTGGCCTTCAATTCACCTCTCAGCCAATTCTAATACTTGGTACAAGCTGGAGGAGCATGTCGTGCACATCAGACAGGTGCTTCAGAGGCTCCTGGAAAGCACTGGCGGCACCCCTCACCCAACTCACATTTGCTGCTGTCGGCTTCTCGTGGACCCCCGAGGCTGATGCGGCCTTCTCAGAGGCTTAGGAGACGATTCGCATCCGCACCCATCCTCATTCATCCCGACCCCTTATGACAGTTCACGTGGAGGTCGATGCCTCTAACCCTGGGGTAGGGAGGGTTCTCACCCAGCCTTCGGCCTAAGACCAGAAACTTCATCCCTTCATCCGAGCCTTACTAGGATGTCAGGAACGAGGAGCTGCTGGTGGTTAAACTTGCTCTGGAGGAATGGCGGCACTGGCTTGAAGGAGTTTATCGTGTGGACAGACCATAAGAACCTGGCCTACATTCAATCTGCAAAATGCCTCATCTCCCATCAGGCTCGCTGGGCCTTGTTCTTTGGTCACTTTGCTTTCACCCTCACTTATCACCGAGGCTCCAGTAACCTTAAACCGGACACCCTCTCTTGCCAGTTCGCTGCGGAAGCGACTCCCTTCATCCCCGACACAATGATTCCGTCGTCCTGTGTGGTCGCCGTGGTGACCTGGGAGATTAAGTCAGTGGTCAAGGAGGCCTAGCAGACCCAACTAGATCCAGGTAATGATCCTGCTAACCATCTTTTTTTGTCCGACTCTGTCATGCTCCCAGGTCCTCCAGTTGGCGCATTCCCTCTGGTTCTCCTGCCATCCAGGCATCGGCTGCACCCTGTCCCTCGTGAAGCAGGGCTTTTGCTGGTCCGTAACTTTGTGGCTGCCTCTTTCATATGCGCCCCTGGTAAGTTCTTGACTTTGTCTGTGGCCGCCCACCTTCACGAAGTAACACTGTTGTGCTCACCATCCTGGACAGGTTTTCCAGAGCCATACACTTTGTGGCTCTACCTCAGCTCTGAAGACAACTACCTCGTGAACCAGGTCTTGTGCCTCCATGGAATCCCCAAAGACATTGTTTCCGACCGTGGGCACCAGCTCATATATCAAGTCTGGAAAGACCTTCTGTCATGCCTTTGGAGCTACAGTGAGTCTCTCCTCTGCATCCACAGAATAATGGTTGTACAGAACAAGCCAACCAGGACCTGGGAGCAGCGCTTCGTTCCATGGCCTCCCAAAAAACCCTCCTCCTGGAGCCCTCAGCTGCCGTGGATCATGTATGCCACATATGCCACAACTCACTGCCCAGTGCAGCCACAAGGATGTCACCCTTGGAGTGTGTCATGAATTTCTAACCACCTCTGTTTCCAGACCTGAAGGAAGAAATCTTCAACCTGTCTGTCCAAGCCCACCTTCGCTGTTGCCACAAGGTGTGGAAGGAATGCCTGACGCCTTGCTGACCGCCGTAGGACACCTCCCCCCAAATACCAACCAGGTCAGAAGGTGTGGCTGTCCTCTAAGGACCTCCATTTACAGTCTGTCTCCCCTATGAGAGCCATTTCATCATCAATCAATCCATCGTTAAACTCAACCTCCACACATGAGGATTCACCCCACATTCCATGTCTGTCGGGCCGTTGTGCCTTCACCCTTCATCCCCCTCCACCCACCCGGATCATCGACATCCACCCGGCCGTAAGCCACAAATACACGGTCTGGCGGCCGCTGGACGTACGCCACTAAGGCCGTGGGTACCAGTATCTATTAGACTGGGAGGGACACGGTCTGGAGGAACGCAGTTGAGTATCTCGCCAGCTCATCCTGGGCCCCTCCCTCCATAGGGACCACCCTGATAAACTTGGTGGTTCGCCTAAAGCCTGTCACGGGGGGCGGGGGGGTAATGTCACGGCCCTGGCCATGCCTCCAGTTGTTTTCCTTGTGTTTCCATGTGTTTCCATGTGTTTCCCTTTCCCCCTTGTGTTTCTTCCCCTGTCTGTCTCTGTGTGTGTATGTTGGTACGGGCGTGGCTTCCCTTCCTCACTCTCCCAGCTCCCTGCTCCACCGGTGCACCTGCAGGTAATCAGATCATCTAATGCTATGATATCTAATCTCATATCACAATATTGATATTATTATGATAGTCCAGCCCTAGATGTACCCATCTTTCTCTTGGACAGGGGAGCTAACCTCAGTTCGCACAGATTGAAGACAATGTGGTTCCCGTGGAAAAATAAAATGAACAATATGAATCTGCGTAAAATTGTAAGACTACACAACCAAAAAAACGTCTCTGTACATCACTTTAGGTTTAAATGTTCTTGTTCCATTTAAAGGCTCAGTTTAACTATTGCATGAGCTTCAAAAGACGTGGTTTCTGCACAAAATGGCACACAAATTAAACAAAAACAAAACAAACAAAAAACAGTTTGCGATGCTTGTGAAAGTAAAGGTGCCCGTTAAAGGTCCAGTATCCCAGCAAGAACTGCTGCTTTTTTCCTGCAGCTCTTCTACAAAATGTTGGAAAGGGGGCTTTTAATGTCTGCAGCACCTTGTTAAACTCCCCCTGGGATCAGAGTGCTTAAAAACAGACCTTGTCGCGGTGCTTTACTTAGGGTCTAACTTATGGGTACCTTTTTAAAGCACAGGCTGGATTAAGACCTGGTCCTGGATTTAATTGACATGGTCCGAGCCAGAATAATTAACTGTAACTGAGGCCTAAAATTGTAGTGCCCAACCTAATAAACACTTACAAGAATGTACAACACATACTGTAGACACACACATGCAACTGCCAGACACTAAACTCATTCACACACACACATGCATGCACGCACGTAGGCAGGCACACACACACACACACACACACACACATACACACATGCACGCATGCACACACGCACGCGCACACACACACACACACACACACACACACACACACACACACACACACACACACACACACACACACACACACACACACACACACACACACACACACATACACACACAAACACATACAAACATATGCATACCAAGCCAGACATATAACATATGCACACAAATGGTTGCACTCCTGCACACACACACACACACACACACACACACACACACACACACACACACACACACACACACACACACACACACACACACACACACACACACACACAGACACACACAAACATATGCACACCAAGCCAGACATATAACATATGCACACAAATGGTTGCACTCCTGCACACACACACACACACACACACACACACACACACACATATACAGTACATCTATATACATACGCATGAACACACACACACACACACACACACACACACACACACACACACACACACACACGCACACACACAGCAAGTGCCAAACCATACAAGGACACTAATACTGTCGCCCATATTACAGGTTGGGCTTGTGGCCTTGGCATGGCTGATGTACAGCCGAGTAATGATATAGTGTTGCCGCCCGGCGATCAGAAAAACAGCGATATAAATATCTATGATGCACGTGCACTCCAACAGCCAAACATATGCCCTGCTTTCGGAGCACCGGGTGCAGTAATCTGTGTATGAATATATAACGCCAAGAAACGGTAATTACAGTCACATCACTAAAACGGTCCCATTACCATAGTCACCATATTATTATCTTTAGTTATTAGAGAATGAATGTATAAGGCATAGGTTCCAGTCTATTACAGTCTGAGAGAGGATTACACTCATGCATACACACACTTCTGCCACAGTATTGTTTTGATTTGTTTTGCTGTTTAATTACCAATTCCACATGTCAGAACGTTAGGTTTCCAATGCCTTGTCGAACGACACTCATTTTAACTTACTCATCCATTACAAGTTAATCATACCAACGCAGATTTTCTCATTCAGTCTGTTTAAAATGTGAGGACCTCATAGTAGGACTTCTAGCGGTGAGGCTGCTGCTTTGCTGCTGCTGCTGTTTTAACAATCGGTGTCATTATTATTTTTTTTTTTTGTCTTCCCAAAAATGTTTCCTTTTCTGTGACTTGATATACAGTATAGCCTTGTTTATTGCACTGGAGGCAGTGCTGGTATACGACATATCAGCGTCCATTCCATGTTGCATTGCTTAAGGGAAAACTCTATTTTTAAACCTACAGCCTATTTTTCTATCAATGGCCCGTGTGATTGGCGTCAGAACCCTGATCGAGGAGACGATCCCATCGAGACCACCAGTACGGGGCGGCGACTGGTCCTGCCCTTTACAACACGGACATTCTTCCCCTGCAGGAACGGCCTGACGGTGCCCACGGGAGGAGTCTTCCCGGTTTTAAGGGTGTTTTCAGACGCTTTTAGCCGACGCTGTTCGCCGACCGCGACCGCCCGTTTTTTACTACGTACTGCAGCTCACTGGAGGCTATTCTCTGAGTACTCTGATAATTTTCAAAGATTCCGACGCCGCGGCCACTTGGGTTGACTCTCGGCGACTAAATAAATGGATTTAGCTAAAAAGGAAAAGTGGAATTATCCTTTGACCCGTTCTTCGACCACTGAAAGATAATTCTACACTGATGCAGTGGTGTGACCTGGATCAGAACGGTTGTTTGGCAGCAAGACAACTCAATATTAATAGAACATGAGCATCGTGTTTTACTATTAAAATAAAAAAATAAAAAGGTTTCCGTTTAGCGCTGTTATTTTTAGACGGTTTACACAAATCATTCAGCTTTAGCAAAACCGCACAGTATGTGACAAAAGGTTTTTCTGGCCCGAGGCGCTCCTTCCCCCAACACCAGCTTCCCTGGCCTCCCTTGTTGTTGACTTTATCGGAACATTTTTGAGCATTTGGTGTGAAGAGCGGTCGAATATTCCGGTATGGAAGAACGAAAAGTGTACGCACAAATTCGGGTGCCGTGACATGAGTCAGATTCTATTTTCGGTCCATGAATGAGAGCGACAGGAAGTGCGGACTGGCGGGAGGAATGCGATTGGCTCCGCTGGCGCTCGAAAGGCAGATGGAACATTGGGAGCAACGTCGGCCATGTTCTGCCGGTGGAACCGAGTTAGAACTGTCGGTCACTATAAATACACCATTGTGAGTACTGGCAGACTGTACGCGAATGATCCACTGGACAGAAAATGTTCCTTCGACGGACTTGTCTTACATAGCGCTACAAGTGCATGTACTGGTGACTTGTTTTACTCCAAAGGATCATCTGCACCAGTGACCTTATGGGCAGGCATAAGGTCACTGAGCTACGCAACGGCATCCAAATACTTTAAATGAGACAGGCGATACCTGCAGTTCAACTGATGAATTAATCATGTTTTGCCGAGTCAGTGACAGTCAATGACGACAAAACAAATGACAGACAATAAATCAAAGACGGATTGTGCAACAATCACAAACCTTGGTAGCTGTGGCATCCTGGTGGCTCAACCATGCTGCGCTGCTCCTCTTCCCATCCCGATATTTCCTCTGGTCTCTTGTAACTGCTTAATCCAGTCCAGTTTAATCGTGCTGGGTGCGTTTTACAGTCTCCAGGGTTCTCTAAAACGCGGCACAATTTTCCAAGTCTACTTGAACGCAGCATGGGTCTGTCGTCTCCTGGTTGCTCGTGTCGTTTCTTCAGTACTTTCTTTTTCTTTTGAGTTGTGACTGACCTTGACGACTGGATTTTTGGGCAATGGTTTCTTTATTGTCTTAGATTTTCAGTGATATCTCTGTGGGTAATTACCATTGCACGGCTTCTATTTTTCCGACCCCACCTTGGATTTTGAACTCGCTCAGACCACATTTCATGGATTATTTTCTATTATTTTTTTCATTAATCCGGCAAAGTAATGTGGACCACTGATTTAAAATATCAATCGAACAGATCTACTGACATCTACCAGGTAAGAAGCCATATAAATATATACGTCAGGTTTATATATATATATATATATACAGTAGTTTGGTTACTTATAAAGACTACACAGGGACACATTTTCGCTTTTTCACTTATATCTGCTCCGTATGTGGATCGATTTGGAAAAAATTTATACCACAAGATCCTTGTTACATAACGGTTTAAACAACATCTTACCACGTTTCTAGCTCACAGCGAAGTATGCGCTTCAGATGGTTTTAACTGGGATCTACATTTTTTGGACTGGCGTACTGGCACCTCCGTCTTAACATCACTCAATCGCTTTTTGGTATTTTTTTTTCCGCTAATATCTGCTCCGTATGTGGATCGATTTGGATGATTTGTGTGTTATGCATAATTTAGTTTTCCATATAGTTTTAGGCTTCAGAATTCCGAGAATTTGGGGTATAATATAATATATTTGATATAATATTAATGGTCTGTCTGTAGCTTCTATACATCATTTGAGATGAACGATGAGACCCTTACTACACATTTCCTCAATAAAGTAGGAAAAAGTGCAGTTAATACAAAAAATTGAAATGAAAAACAATGCATGACTGGCAATTTTACACAATGGATGTGGAAGCACAATGCAAGCTGTTGTCCAAGCCCAAATTCTTTAATGGTTTCACCCTCTGCTCTGTTGCAGCTTTTTGAACTTGTAGTGATGAAATGTCGAATAATTCACGTCAGTACCACATCAACCCCACTGGGAATAAAGGCTTTCATGAGTGATTAATTTGTCCTGAAATCTGTGAAGGATAAAATGAGAGGCAAACACACACACACACACACACACACACACACACACACACACACACACACACACACACACACACACACACACACCCACACATGCACACACACACCCATACACGCACACACTTGGTGGAACATGTGCGTGCGCATGCAGACACGCACCCCAATACGTCAATGTAACGGCAGCCATTATTTGATAATGGAAGTTCCAGTTCCAGCCCTGAATAAGGGCTTCCATCTGTGGAAATGGGAGAAAATATTGTGATTAATTAATAACAAGATTGATTGTGCCAAATGATCCCCATGGGAGGGACTTGAACATGAAGTGAAGAGACCCGCGGTCGTTTTTCCAAGAAAACACCATAAACAACCAGCTGAAAGACTGCGGTTATCGTCATGGAGCACTGATAAATTCACATCAAGTGTGGCTTTTCCTTTTTATTTTTGGGTTTCTGAAACAACCCCCTGCGGACAGACCAGATATGCTCCGCACGCTCGGACCATCGTTTCAAATCTGGTTAAGCAAAATATGAAGTGTGGAAAATAAGGGTCTCCAGCGGCTGGGCTGGTTTGGTAAAAAGAACCTGCTGAGCTTGTCGAGAGTCTGGACCTCGCCGATCTTTTGCACGTTGGTGGTGGAGTTCCATCCGTCAGATGCTTCCATTGCTGAAGGAATCAGGTGGTTCGCTCCCGTGAAGAACCCCACCCCTCTCCCTTCCCCCCTCAAGTTCCAAATAGTGATCGTAAAAGGTGGAGAAACTGCTTTTTGGCCGACTACCTTCATCTTGCTGAAACTACATGTTTCCACGGGCTCATTAAAAATCTCTTCCTTTTATCTCGTTAACACGACTTAATAAGTCGTTCGATCAAAGAAGCTTTTATCAATTTACACGGCTTGGGACGTCGTTGTGAGGGGACGCACTTAGACTTTTAGGGGTGATCACCATATTCAAAAGACTACATCAACGTGGGTGTCGGTATTTGGTTCGTGACTATGAAAGTCACAAATATATTGTAGGTTTTTGCTCCATCCAAATATAGTTTGTCTACGTGTATATGTGTATGGACGTGATAGCTCTCTCCACCTTAAATGGAAGGTGATCCTCAAATCCCGCTTGGGTTCACAGATTTGTGATTGAGTGATTCAGAATGGAGGCGCTCGCGCTTTCGAGTGGAGGCGGCGGCGCTTCAACGACAGCTCTGCAGAGGAACGGCGGATTGAGCGCGGAGAGGGTTTCCTGAGGGGGCCCCGCATGAGTCGCGGCATCGTCTGACGGAGGAGCCGTCGGCGCGCCGTGTGCCGTGGGGGCGCGCGCCGGGCGGGGGCCGCGCCTCCCCCAGTCACCGCCGCCCCTGCAAACAACAAATAACTCACGAGATGTTTTTTCCTCCCCTCCTCGCCGCCGCCGCCGATTGTATTAAAACGTCTATGCATTCTAAAACCGAAGCGGCCGCAGGAGGCTTTTCCTCCGCCCGAGCGCCGATGACATCAGGGCGCCGGGCGACGGACCGGGGGGAGCGTCAAAGGACTCGGCGTTGCCTCCCGCCATGTGGATTCCACCGAGCGCGCCCTGGCACACGGCGAGCCCCGTCCTCCGACACTTGGAGGGCTTTAGCGAAAAAAAGGCCCGTGTGCCACGCACGGTTTAGCAAATTGGAGCGCGGCAATATCTGCTTTATTATGACACATTTATCACGGCCCCGAGCGTGGTCTTTTTTTCTCCTACAATGCATTTAGAAACCCAGGGAACAGCTGCGCGCCATTTTTACGCCAGCCGGCTGCAGTGCCAGTCACGGCTCTATAATCTAACTTTAATAGAACTGACAATGTGGTATGGTTTAATGCTCATTTATTTTCATATGATATAAACACCCTACTCTGTGGTGGCCTCCGGCCAAAGAGAAGACGTCAAGCCATCCCCCCATTCAAACGTCAGGCTCGCCTTTCCTCATCCATCCGTCCCTGATTTATGAAGTCGTAAAAGACAGGTCAAGTTGATTTTCAGCACATCAAAGTCTCCCTCCGTCCGGCTGCTGCCAAGTTGGACCGGCGTGGGGGCCTTCCCAGAATGCAAAGCTGCGGAGACACGGGGATGGAGAGCTGGGGGAGTTCTGCCTCTTAAGTACATTCGAAACAATAGTCAATCTCTCTCTCTCTCTCTCTCTCTCTCTCTCTCTCTCTCTCTCATTCTCTCCGAGAGACTGTTTGCCGTCGGGGCTGAGACGCGTTGCCCTCGAATCGCAGTCAATTTGTCAGTTTCTCCCTGTTCCTTACGGCCCATTTTGCCGATTGAGTTTTAACGATTCTGTTCAGCGTGCTGATGGGGGCCCTGGCGAAAGGCATTTTCTGAATGACGGCCTCCTCAGGCACACGACACCAGGCTGTTCTTGGTACAGCCACAAAGGACAACTCCGGACGCACCACGCTCCAACGGACAGTCGAACGCGCCGTTTCGGGATTTTTCTGTCCGACCGATTTAAAAAAAACAAAACCCAAAAAGAGCACCGGTGACGATGTTCGGTGACTGTTGTCTTGTATCCGTACCAGCTCCCCGACACGGTCCGAGTCCCTCTTGGATCCCCTTTCCCCGATTCCCGGTCGTGAGCGGTAGTTCTGGCGAAACGTTTAGCGCTGCCCTGTCTGGCGACCCGCGCCCGACCCCTCATCCAGCGCTTGTTAGCCCGGTCCGTGAACGCGTCGCCATTAAATGCGCCATTAAAAAAGATGCGAAAGCTTGAGGTGAGGCCCGAGCAAGGTGGGCGGGCCTGTCCGGTCGTACCTCGGCTGAGACTCTGCGTCGTCGCCGCCCCCCACCCGGTGAAATGCCGCCGTCAGCCCGTCTCCGCGGAAAGCCTGGAAAGCAGGAGGAGAAAAGGCTCAACATTCTCCGGCGACCCCAGGGAGCCCGGGTCTGTTCGAATATGAGTGAAAATGTTCTTATATCGAAATACGTTTTTTTCTTTCCCCTCGGCCAGCGAAGGCCAAGGCCGGCGCACATAACGTGGTTTGCGCCGGATTCTGTTTTCCTTTCATCGGTCAGATGATATCTTAGTATCGTTCAAAGCCTTTCAGGTACCAAAAAAGTCATTCTACTGCCTCCAAATAAAACTCGCTTTCAAAATATGCGGTGCGCGATGGTAACTAACCCTGCATTTATGGTGGTTTCGGGCACCGGTATCTCAAATAATATTTTCTGACTCAACAACTAGGGGAGTAAAATAACCCAAAGCCCCGGGCTGACTTTGGATCGATTTTTCATTGGGGGAACAGTGCCATGAACATGCACCCCGAACCCAGCCACACGTGGAACACAAACACAAACACAAACACACGCACACACACACACACTTGGCAGGGAGGAATAGATCCTTGATGGTAGTCATATGTGAGGAATCGCGAGAGAAAGAAGGTGATGATGGTCCGAAAACAAAGCGAAGGAGCATTCCTCTTTATCCTCACGATGGAACATGGGAGCGGAGCGTGGCCTGCAGTTGGAGTGCTTAGTGGATTGGGATAATGGCCGGGCAAATCGTTCCCAGGCACCGTCCCCGCTCTACCCCACCAAGTTCAGGGATCCGGGGAGTAAATAATCCGATTTCTCCTTCCTTTATCTCCCAGACTCCAGAGTAGAAGCGAGGGGCTTTGAAATGCCATGTCTGCTTGTCACGACCCCTTTTGTGTACCCTCCGCCCGTCTGTGGACCAGGCTTGAGACGCCGTCCGCTTTCCAAGGGCCCGCTGGCACCGCCTCAAATAAACCTGTTGGAAGTGCCAGCCCTGTTTTCCATTTCCCCGTCCTTTTTTTTTTTTTTTTTTGTGCCTCTTTTCATTTTCGCTCAAATGTTTATCAGACACTGGCCTCTCCCCGAAACGAGCGGTCTCCGATGGGTGAGCGCCGGGGGTTCATGCCGAGGTTTCATGGAAATTCACCAGGTCTCTCACGAAAAGGGCTGCGGTGAGAAAAAAAAAAAAAAAAAAAGCTCCGGCCCGATCGGCGGGGGTTGCGGGCCGCGCCAGGCCCCCCCGTCAGCACGGAGCGTACGTGTAATAAGCACTTTTAGCTGCGCCCCGCGTCGGGTCCGGTCATGACATCTTCAAACCGAGGGGCCTGCCAGCTCTCCCGTACAAAGACAAATTGTGCATGCGGAATTTCCTGGAGCGGCCCTGGAAAGGCTCCTCTCGGGGCCCCGCGGCCAGGCGCTCCGCGGGGACCCGCCGCGCTCGGGAGGTTGAGCCGCATACTTGAGCTCTGGCCCCCGGTTTAATCGCCGAGGAAATCCAGTCAAACACAAGCCTACCTGATTAGCCGGGAGGCAGGTTAAGAGGGAATATTCAGGTCTGTCAGGACGGCTTCGGGGGGAATGACGGCGGATTTGGGAATCCCTGAGTAATGTGCTGACAGAGCCCCACCCTGGCAACCAGGAATCAAAACACAGAGAGGGAGAGGGAGAGAGAGAGAGAGAGAGAGAGAGAGAGAGAGAGAGAGACAACTTAAGACCAATCCTCATCCAAGCAGACTTTTTGTATTTTAACCAACGCCAGGTGAATCCTGGGTAATCATTCAGTATTGTTTGGTGCAACGCCCTTTGCACTGATGGTGTTCCATTAGCGCGGTGTCCATTTCGTGAGAACCGGGGTTCGGGGGTGTTATCATATCACATCTATCCGTGCTATCATCCCGTGAGCGTGGCCCTGTGTTTTGCTCGGCGGAGGGTTTTTAAGAAAGTTGGAGGAGAGGCACCGTACGTGAACCTGAAGAGCTGGACGGCCTCCACCGGCCAGGCCATCGGCCAAGTCACTGCTGGAGACGTCTGAACTCTCCTACGGTTATCCGTCCTCATTTATGAGTCTACATAACTTGTTTGTTATGGTTTTTGTAGCCTTTCAACTCGCAGTAAAATACCCAGTGATATTTTATCATTTTAATAAAGCTGTAAACCTCAGAGGGGTGAAATGGCGATTACTTAAATAGAGTTTGAAGTTATCATAACACTGAGAGTTGGAGTGGCGGGGAGTCAAAGAGCGACCCTTGAGAAAAAGTGCTTTCCCTGAATTTATCCGGGGGGAACTTCGCAAGTCGCAGCGGTGGAAGAATGATGAGCGGCTGTGCTGCAGGCGGCGCGTTGCTCCAGGCGTCACTTCACATACAGCTACACCGATATAAAGTCTGATTAAACTTCTATGGATGCCAAGCAAAACGCCTCCCCTGAGGAGCTATGGAAAGGTGCCTTACTCATGGTACATTCATATTTCCCTTTCTGGGTCCAGAATTTTGTGACTTGAAATGAGTCAATGGATAGACGGATTTGAGGCATAGACAGACAGATGGACAGACAGACAAACAGACAGACAGACAGACAGAAAGGTAGATAGATAGATAGATAGATAGATAGATAGATAGATAGATAGATAGATAGATAGATAGATAGATAGATAGATAGATAGATAGATAGATAGATAGATATACAGACGGATAGATGGATAGACAGACAGACAGAGAGACAGATAGATGGAAAGATAGATGGATAGATAGATAGATGGATAGATGGATAGATAGATAGATAGATAGATAGATAGATAGATAGATAGATAGATAGATAGATAGATAGATAGATAGATAGATAGATAGATAGATAGATAGATAGATAGATAGATAGACAGATAGATAGATAGATAGATAGATAGATAGATAGATAGATAGATAGATAGATAGATAGATAGATAGATAGATAGATAGATAGATAGATATACGGACAGATAGATGGATAGACAGACAGACAGACAGACATAGATAGATAGATAGACAGATAGTTTGATAGATAGATAGATAGATATTCTTTGATTGCAGTCATCTGGCCTCTTTGGCAGGGGTTTTGGGGGAGAAATTCAATGACTAACATCATGACGCACCGTGCACATAATGCATCACCGGTCGAATTGCGATGTATCCCTCCGGTCCCCAAAAGTGATCCTATTAAGTGAGGACTTTGAGTGAGTCAGGAGTGAATCAAAGTAAATGGTCCATGAATGAAGTAGTTTACGTCATCCTTCCAGCCGCGGTCCACCTTTTCTACTACGGCCAAAAGCACGTTTCTTTTGTGCGTGTTTTCTTTATTCAAGGTTGGTCACCGGAGCTTGGTCAACCAGTATTTTTTTCCAATGCTTCTTTGTAGAGTGTTCTAAGATCAAATAGCAAACAATATAAAAAAAAATAAAAAATTCAATACTACTGTAGTTTTGCAAGAGAATCACATTTCTACTCATGGGCCTCGTAGCACCTGCGTCTTGTTATCTTGACACTATAGTTTCATCATCTTTACTGTCTACTGTATAATGTGTGTTATGTGTGAAATATGTTCGTGGTGATTGAAGGTGCCTATTATTGATATTATATTGTTATTTATTGCTCAACACAAGGCGTGTACTGTTCGCAGAGATGAATGTTCATGTTCAACCTCCATTTAGTTCTGCGTCAACGACCTCCGCTGGCTCCGGTTCCCTGATCAAACGGCGCAGCTCGTATGCCGTTGGCTGGAATGGGCGGGCCGCCCCTCACATATGGTGGTACGGGCCATTCATCCCACATCTGAAACTCTGGGTGGTCTGTATCTTCCTCATACGTGTCATTGAGTCATTGTCTGCGTTTGAGGATTGCGACTCCCATTTCCCATTTCAGTTACACATTATTGAATATAGAAGGTTCGGTAATATGAGAAATGTGTTGGGTTTTTATGTTAAGAATGTATGAGGATTTGTAGGTTGTGCCATGGAAAGTACTGTGTCTACCGCCAGCGTGCCAGAGCCTGGTCCTGGTGGGTTGTTTTTTTCTTTTCGTGTTTTTTCTATCCAACACGAAAAGCTTGGTTGAATTGACAAAAAAAACCACCTACTACTACGTATGTTACTTTGTGATAGTGGAGCTTGCTCCTGGTCGAGTTTTGCATTCAGCACTGTGCAGGTACAGTATGATTTGATTAGATGTATTGTCTTTGGTCGTGGAGAGGTTTGACTCTGACACAGTTTGCAACTTGCCACATTCCCCATTAGATTTTCTTTAGAAATTGAAAATAATGATAGTTGATAGTTCCCTGTATGGATTAATCGGTTTCAGCCAGGTCTACCTGTGCCAAGTCATCCGCGCCCATATTAGCAACCAGAAAATGATAGAGCCCTAAAGACAAGGTCAATCTCATTACGGACCTGAATGCCATTCATAGGTTTCGCGTGCCAACTAAAAGAAAGACTTCAATAATTATGTAAAAGGTACAGAAATACAAAACGTCAAACTTCACTATGTGCCTCCAGAATTTGCATTATCCAGAAATGTGTGAACTGAAGAAAGTAATGGAATCTAAAAAAAACCTTGCTGTTGCAGCCCTCATTCAGAAAGTGCACGTGAGGCACCTGCACCCAATCAGCCAGCAAGTTGCGATATTTAGTTGGTTGGTAAAACATGTAATATGTAATACGAAATGAAATGCAAAATATTTGAAATTCATTGTATTCCCTCTTTCGGCTGTTCGCCAATCTTTTCTATTCAACACTCTCTCAAGGTGCAGGAAAATAACCGGCTGAGCTCTGTTCCTTTCAACCACGGCTTTCGTCTCATTTTTAACAGAGGGAGTGGCCTCACAAGTTTGAGGAGTGGAATGCAGGAAAAGTGCTGCAAAATTTTTGCTAACATTTTCCACAAACTTATTTATTGTGGACTGGCGGGATGTCAATGTTTCAGAAAGTTTTTGTGCAGTCTCCTCAAGGTGGCTTTTACTCATTCAACATGGAAATGTTAAGGGAATATGGATTCTTCAAAACCTACATTAACTGTTTTTCCTGGATATGCATCTGCAAATACTGGATGAGTCAAACTGCTTTTTCCCACCGCTTCTATTACAGCTCATCGTAGAACGGAATGGATTAACTTTATTTTTCCATAGTGAACTTTGAGTGTACCAGCCAGTTTGTGTTCTTATATCATAGGTGTTTTCTAGGAATCGAGTGCTTGTGTATGTTTGGTGGGTGTGCCATAGTGATTCGGCAACATCTCAATCAAGGTGTCACTGAATGAATTGGTTGAAGTGCCCCTGAGCCATTGGATCTATTGTAGTAAAACGAGGCTAAAGGTCCGTGAAATAATATTTATATTAGCTTGGGGAACCTCCTTAACACCTGCAACCTCAACCCATTCCCTTTTCCTCATGGTCTCATTAGTCTTCTGCCTCCTTGCGTCTCTTCCCCCACTCTTTTCTTTTGGCTGGTGTTTCTCCCCCCTCCTATCCCTCCTCATCCGCCTCCTCCCTCCAACTTTGTTTCCTTCTCTGCACCTTGGATCGCACAGCGAAGCCCATCATCCCGTGCTCCTCTGGCCGATCGTGACCTGCTATTAGAAACGGATATCCAGACGAAGCGCAACCTATCATCTTTACATCCCGGGCTAATGGGAGTATCGGTGGGGCGTTTCCAAGAAGACGGGCAAAGCACAGAGTAGCCACACGGGTTCACTGTGAGGTCATAGAGAGTGTACAGTAGGGTAAGGAGGCGATGGAGGGAGAGCGAGAGAGAGAGTATAAAACGACTTCATGTAATGTTAAATTATTTAACGTGGTATGTTTCTGCAACAATTAGAAAAGAAAAAGCTTCAACAATGAGAAACTTCAATTGCACAATTACATCTGAAACATTTTATCATTTGAGGAAAATCGACCAATAGTCCTCCCTAAAGCCTTCATACCTGATGCTTACCTTTTTACCTTCTTGTCCTTCTCTGTCACAGAAAGAAGGTTCTGGGTTCAAATCTGACTGTAACCTTTCTGTGTGGAGTCTGCATGTTCTTCACTCGAGCAGGCCAGAGAACGTGCAAAGACGTGCGCGTTAGGGTTTGACCGATCACCCTGACCTGAGATCTGGAGTTGGTCCCCGGGCACTGCGACGTGGCAGTGCACTGCTGCTACTGTAGATGGGTTAAAGACCCGGTGGAAGTTCCGCCTGCCGCACAGCACAGAGACACAGGCGATGGGTTTGAAAACGCAACAGTTTTACTGTAATGAGGAGGCAAGGTGGAACATGCCTGGCGCAGATGTACTACATGGCATGACAAGGGCTCATCTCCTGCGTGTGTGTGGGGATGGGGGTTTTACCTGTTGCTCGTTTATTGGTCCAACCAGCAACAGGCATACAGCCATATTGATCCTTGGCCCAATTACCTAGACCCAAGATAGGTGTAGCTGCTCATACCACACTACTCCCACACCACAGACCCTTAGGATGGGTTTGATGGAAAAAGGACTATTTACCTTCTTATGAAACCTCCTGCTTGAAGACTGCTGCTGTAACCTGGGCTCAGCATGGTTGAGGTGGAGGTCATGGATGGTAGATGGTTACCATCAATCTCTATGTAAGCTTTACCCTGGGCTTTAAATTTTAAATCAATGGTTAAAATAAACAACACTAAATACCAGAGGTGGAAGTCAGACCTTTTACTTAAATACAAGTTCAAATACCCCTGACTTAATATTACTATAGTAAAAGTGAACAGCACAACATTGACATTTCTATTGAAGCACAACTTTTAGTGCTTAAAGCATTGCAAGTAAAAGTACTCGTCATATTCAGTGCCTTGATATGACAGAGCCTACTTGTACTTTGTTCCTTTCCACCACTCCTACACACCCTCCAAAACAGTGTGTGTTTGTGCATATTTGTGGGAGATTGTGTGTGATGTAGAGAGAGAGATAAACTAAGAAAGAGTGACCGAGCCCCAACCATCTGGTGATGGCTCCTAAGTCACAGGAGAGCCATGGCATATTACGTCAGCCGGGTATCGAGTTTCCCTTGTTCTTGTAGAAACAGACTGGCCCTCTATCTCTCTCTCTCTCCCTCTCTCTCCCTCTCTCTCCCTCTCTTTCCCTCTCTCTCTCACTCTCTCTCTGTCTCGCTCTCTCCCTCCCTCTCTATCTTTTTCTCTGTCTCTGCCCCCCTCCCTATCACTGTGATGGAGTAGACGATGTTTAGGTTTATGAGAGTGCGTCACCCCTATGGTTGTCTCCCTGCTAATGCAGGTAGCCTCGAGGGAGAGAGAATGGAGCTCTTTGAGGGGAGAAGGAGAAGACGGGTGGGTGGGTGTTGGGGTTGGGTTGGGTTGGGTGCGGGGGGTGGGGGTACATTGCAACCAGCATCAGCTCCCTCGGCCTCGGCGCTTTCTGTAATGAAATGGCCTGTGTCATGGAGGCCTTGTCCAAACAAAGGGCCTATTCAGCCTGGCGAGGAGTCTGTGTCAGGGCTCGGCTGAATACGATACCTCTGATTCAGGGCTTCAGCCTTCTCCCTCTCTCTCTCTCTCTCTCTCTCTCTCTCTCTCTCTCTCTCTCTCTCCCTCTCACTCTTTTGTCTATCTATCTATTTATCTATCTACAAACATATACCACTTCCTTTCTCTTCAGATCCAGACATTTTTTTTGTCGCCTTGAAGATGGCAATGTCACTTGTTAGATCAGTAAATCTCGGAAGGCTGATGGGTATCTGAAGGTGACGAACAGCATGTCTTTCCATTGCAGGAATGACCTTTAAGCGTTTTGAAAACATTCTTTTTTTTTCCAGTATCTACTCCCTGTCATCATCTCTTGTTGTCTTGGCAACTGCAAAAAGAGAGAGAAAAAAAAAAAAAGAGGGACGTCAGTGGACTCCCTCCGCTGGAAAGGCTGACTTCCGCCGAATTGACCCGTTGCATTTCCAGTGATCTGGGCTTCACACCCTCTCCGCTCTCGCAGTTTCCTTCCACAGAAAAGCTGATTTCACTTTTTCTCTTCTGCTCCCTTCTGTGCCAGCGTTGCTCTCTTTTCCATTTCCAAATGTGAATGAGCTCCTCAGGAAATGAACATAGCATCTGTGAGAGATCACTGCCACTGTTTCTGATGCTGACGCTGTCATCGGCTGCCAGTCATAACGCTGAGCAGGGAATCGATCCAGCAGCCGCCCCCCGGAGAGGCCCCTCCTGCCCCATGTTCTGGCTGAGTATCCCAACTCTATCTAGTGTGAAATACGCAAAGGCCCCGTGAGTTTGGATACAGCTAAGGTCATACTCCATGAATCAAGTGATACAAGACCAGATTAAGTTATTACCTCTCTTCAGGTAGATAATGGCTGATTGACAGTTTCCCTTTCATTGCCATGAAGCCAGTCCATTTGTCTTAGGCTATATCTCCATAACAGGAGGTCCAAAATCGCTTGCAGACCAATTAAACGTTAAATCATTATCTTGTCATCCTAAATAGATAATAAATTACATCTTTGATCCAACAACAGACCTAAAAGTCTTCATTTTCAAGCAAATCAGCAGCACGCCAACTCCAGGCAGTCCCATTATACAACCAGTGTCTAAAGTCAAAGCAGAAGGCCTTGGGAGTTTTGCCAAAACTGACAATGGTTAAATTCATTGCTGCGAGTCTTAGAGGTTTTTAAAGGAAACCTCGTGCAGCAGACAATCCTCATCTCGGAAGACATGTGGAGATCAGGTTTCCCCCCGCAAACACAGTTCAAACTCATCCAATGAGGAAAACAGAAGCCGGAGAGAATCTCCCCCTAAATTGAATCAGCTGGGCACCCCTTGGTTACATCCCCTCCTGGAGATGTGATTTTAAACCTGCTGAGATATGTGCTGGCCTCTGGACTGAATCTACGGCGCGGTCGGGTACGTTCGCTGAGTGCACACCTGGCGTCGCCTCGGTTTCTCTCGATCCACGCTTCATTTCTTGAAATCCATACCCTCCTTTTTGTCTCCCACTCACCTTCCGTTTCTGGAGGAAGACGCACAGCTGGGTGCGGCGGCAGACCAGCGGGACGTTCGGAGACGTTTCAAAATGACCGGTGGGGCGCCGTGAGGAAAGCCTCCTTGTTTAGACAGTATCAGCCGGACCATTTGCGTTTGGATGGCAGTGCAAACAAACAACTTTGGTAAACAGATGGGGATAAACAGCTGGAGGCCCGACTGAAAGGATGTTAACCCAGAGCTTGCAGCACATGGGCCGGGTTTGCCTTGTAACTTTCCCACTAATGCTGCAATTTTCGGTCAATATTCTTTCAAAATGAAGATTGAGCCTGCTGAACTTTACAATTTAAGATAGGGGAGGACTGATATTTTAAACATTGTAACCCCCCGTCCTTCTTCCTACGCGGCACGGAAGACAATGCCCCTCTATCGCCTGGCCAAACTCAACTTGAGGTAAATCACTAAATGCACTTCTTAATCTCCAAAGTCAAGGCCGCCATTGTGTTGCAGTTGGTGTAATGCAAAACCCCGGCTTGCGGCGGAGCATACTGGAGCTGCTAACCAGGGTCAAACACGTCGAGCAGAGACACGGCGCGCTGGAAAAGGGCAATCTGATCCCAAATTCAATGGGGTCAACTGCGCACCTGTCGCCATGTGAAAGGGTGGAAGGGGATAGGGTGACAAGTCCCCCCATGTACATGTACACAGTTACTCTACCCCCCGAAAATGCTAATTCAATCGCAATTTAACCTGGGTGGCCTTAAAGCAAACAAACAACCAGAAGCACAGACGGATATTTAGGACGTAATGTTCCAGCGCGAGCACACAGCAATGTGGGCCACAGACGACTGGAACATTTCAAAATCTTCATTTCAGTCTGGCCCGGGCGAGAAGTTTTCTGGGGTTTTCTTTTTTTTTTTTTTTTTTTATATTGCGACCAGTGAATCCATCTATCCACTGACTATTACAGAATCTGTCAAATTTTACTGTTGAATCGACTTGACGTTGTTTTGGATGCCACACGGTCAACTTGACTCAGGTCCGATCTTAAGTCTTTCCACGACATGCATGGATGCCATCCCAGGTAAATAAACATGAAACCGTCTGCTAATTGTGCGCTCAGAGGCATGGCCAGAGACTGCGGATCACAGCCCTCCTTAAATCTTATTACAGAACTCCCAGAGTAGAAGATAATTTAGACTTTAGAGTGTTCTGTCTCTCTCCGCTGCCAAAGGCAAAATCCCAAGTCCTGTAAACGCCAGGTGAATCCTGTTCCTCCGTTTTTTTTGGCGTCTTTTACGGGAGGGTTATTAAATTAGTCTTTCACTTAACAAAATAAATGCAAACAACACAACAGCAGGAGCTTAGGACACTTGAATACAGAGATTAAGTAGACATCCCTTATAAATAGGCAGCCGTGCAGGCTGCATGACGGTATTTCACAATTCAGGCAGAAATATGAGCATATTTAAAGGGGAAATACAAAAAATGTTCAATGAACCTTTCAACCGTTGCCTTCGAACGTTGTTTGAATTCCTCGCCGACCTCGATAATCCTCCGAAAAGTAAAACTGCTTTAAACACACAGCTCGGGCCTGGCTATCCTGCGCCCTTCAACCAAACATTTGTGTTTGCGATGGTTTGTATGATTTATCGTGGCGATTTGTTGTGTTTTGGTTGGATGGATGGTGTTGGTTGGGAATCGCTTCAGTCGGTCGCTGGATAGATGGAGGAGCACGGTGGTGCGGTGGTGCGGGGTGGTGTGTGTGTGTGTATGTGTGTGTGTGTGGTGCGGTCACATCATCATCCGTGGTGAACAGAGTGCATCGTGGGAGGTACCGGGTAACATGTCAGAACTCTGGATTAATATGGGTGTGGATCGGGACCTGTGCTGGCTTGAATGAAAAATTTTAGTTGTGGCGTCGCTCCTCATTTGTCATATATCAGATTTCAGTTTCATTTTTTCTGAGAATTTTCCTTTTTTTTTTTTTTTTTAATCCAAATTAACTTTCCCTTCACAAACACAGGGATTTCGGTTAAAGGTCATTTGCGGTGGAGAAAGCCAGGTCCCAAAGACCCCCCACCCCCAGGCAAATAAATGCCAGTGCAATGCCAGTGCAATTTATTTTAGAATGAGATGATCAGTCCATGAGCAAAGACATGTACAAAATGTCCTAAGATGACTATTTAAACCAGGGAACATTTTCCATTAATTTAACCACTGCAGAGACGACCCAAGAACTATCAAGTATAAGGAAAAATAATTACAGTACGTCGCGCCCCTGGCATTTGAAGTGCACGCTGAAATGGTTTTACAAAGTAAATCAAGAAGGAATCTAATAAGGAATTAGACCTTTGGTATAGCTGAAATGAGAAAGAAAATAAAGTCGATCGACAAAGTCATTGTGTCCGCTTACATTGTAGTAGTAAAATTTCCAACATTTTAAATCATACAGTAAATTAGTATGCATATACGGCCCAAGCCATGGATTTCTTAAAAGGGTAATGATTACACAATCAATCAATCGTTTCGAAGTTCGAATTACACAAGGCCTCTGGGTCTGGCCTCATTACCCGATTTTCAAGGCAACAATGTAATTGGGCTGAGTGGTAGCCCAGAGTAGCCCAGGGTGGAACAGGGTGGGTACAAGGTGGTACACGGTTGTCCGTCCAGGGTGGTACAGGGTGGTACATGGTATTGCAGGGTGGTACAGGGTAGTCCAGGGTGGTACAGGGTTGTGCAGGCTGGTACAGGGTAGTCCAGAGTAGTCCAGGGTGGTACAGGATAATGCAGGGAGGTATAGGGTAGTACATGGTGGTACAGGGTGGTACAGGGTGGTACAGGGTAGTACAGGGTGGTACAGGGTGGAACAGGGTGGTACAGGGTAGTCCGGAGTAGTCCAGGGTGGTACAGGATAATGCAGGGAGGTATAGGGTAGTACATGGTGATACAGGGTGGTACAGGGTGGTACAGGGTGGTGCAGGGTAGTCCAGGGAGGTACAGGGTAGTCCAGGGTGGTACAGTGTAGTCCAGGGTGGTACAGGGTAGTAAGGGTGGTACAGGGTAGTCCAGGGTGGTACAGGGTGGTACAGGGTTGTACAGGGTGGTACAGGGTAGTAAGGGTGGTACAGGGTAGTCCAGGGTGGTACAGGGTGGTACAGGGTGGTACAGGATGGTACAGGGTGGTACAGGGTAGTAAGGGTGGTACAGGGTAGTCCAGGGTGGTACAGGGTGGTACAGGGTGGTACAGGATGGTACAGGGTGGTACAGGGTAGTAAGGGTGGTACAGGGTAGTCCAGGGTGGTACAGGGTGGTACAGGGTGATACAGGGTGGTGCAGGGTGGTGCAGGGTAGTCCGGAGTAGACCAGGGTGGTACAGGATAGTGCAGGGAGGCATAAGGTAGTACAGGGTGGTACAGGGTGGTGCAGGGTAGTCCAGGGAGGTACAGGGTAGGTTCATGGTAGTCGCACTGTGAAATTGTAGCTGTAATGGATATGTGTGTATGTGTGTATGGATATGTGTGACTCAAATCCGTCTCTTTACAATCCCGCGTCCGTCGAGGAGCCCAGTCACGTTTGTTTGATTTTTATCTGGCGAGTCTTTCCATAATCATTTGGTGTGTGTGCGTCAAAGCCTCAAATCACAACCGCAATTTTCAACGGCCAATGCGATTGTGCGCCTGCACGATGGCAAAAGCCAAAGAAAGTAACAAGTAGACGAGTGCGGACTTCTGAAATGAGGGGGCGGCTTGTGGAGTTGTGGCGGAATCACAAGTATCCGATTAGTGTATAATGTCAGCGCTGCAAGTTCTCTGCGCAAACAACCACAGCGACGAGCTGTACAGCGTCCAAGTTCGTTTTGGCGTCGCGAGGCATGTTGCCTCTCGCGAGAATCTCATGGGGAGATGCATTCTCGCGAGTGCTGGAGGTCCTCAAAACCCCTCAAAGACAGCCGCTGATATGCGTGCGCGCAGAAGAGACCGAAAATATGTAAATGTGAGACGACACATGTGCTCCGCTCAATCTTTTCGTTGGCCCCCGGCTTTTACACATCTCAGCTGGATCCGATGAACAGCTCCGACACTGAAGGAATAAATGTCCGAGTTAAATACCTCGGTTCGGTTTACATCGTTCCACTGTTACATACAGTAGGATTAGCCTACGGTAGAAAAAAAAAAAAAAAGGAAAACCTATCTAACAGCTGACCTCCCGGGTGCTCCCAGGGCTCCGAGCAGAGTGTGTCTGACATCACCACGTCTGCGCATCCCGTGACTGGCGGCGCTGCGATAGGACAAAATGGCTGCACTCGGGGGATGCTCATTTGTTGGGGGAATCCAGGTGCAGAGAGGTTAAGTTACGCTGCAGCTGTCCAGCTGAGAAAACACTGGCGAGTACGGGGGGACAGAGAGAGGGAGAGGGAGAGAGAGAGAGAGAGAGAGAGAGAGACGACGACTGGAGGCTCCCAGCAGCTAACCTCCTGTCAGAGGGTGCACGCAAACAAAAACATACACACACGCACGCACGCACACACACACACACACACACACACACACACACACACACAAGAGAATACCCACAGTAACCTCCAGCAGCACTGAAATGGACCGTCTCTCCTCCCCGTATCACAAGTACTACAAAACCGTAGAAAGCAAAACCATATGTAATACAACGGATGGGGAAAAAATTTATTGAGTTTTTTTTTCTTTTTTTTAACATAACCCAAATATTCAAGCCATTAATGTCAGGACCGATAAAGACACGGAGGAGAGGGCGGCCGTAAGGAGCGACGGATGGAAAATTGAGTCCTGAGGTCGCAGCCTTTAAACCTCAGAAAGTCACAGAACAGCCATTTGATGGACACACTCAACACCGGTTCACCCTGAAAGTCCATAATAAGTCCTGGCATGCCAGTGCGCGCGCTTACACACACACACACACACATATACACACACACACACACACACGCACTGCACATACATATACACACACAAATGCATATACACACATACTGTATTTACTGTATTTATATACTTTAATTTTAACGCATAACCACAAACATATGTACACACAACACAAACACAAACATAAAAATACTTGCATGCAAGGACACACACACACTCACATATGCATAGACAGATACACACACTTGCATGCATTGCTTGCTTGCATGTTTACACTTACACACACCTACACACATATGTATGCACATACATATATGTATGCAAGGACACACATACGCACATGTACACGCACACACACACACACACACACACACACACACACACACACACACACACACACACACACACACACACACACACACGTACACACAGGTAGCCACTTTGACACTCACACATACATATACACACACATGCAAAGACACTTAGACACGCACGCACGTGCACAAACACACACACACACACACACACACACACACATGGTGACAATTGAAACACTAGAGAGCTTAGGGAAGATTTGTGAACTTGTAAAAACACATTGAGAGAAGAATGGCGGTGAGCCTCACTTGTCAAGCAGCATCTGCAGCATCCATGTGCTGCAGCAGAGGAACGACAGAGTGGAAAGGACAGAGAGTAAAGGAGGGTAAAGTAGGGGAGAGGAAGGGAAAGGAGGGGAATTGAATGTAAAGGAGGGTAAAGGAGAGAAAGGTAGTGTAAATTAGTATAATAGAGAGTAAAAGATGGTTAAAGTGGGTAGAGGAGTTTATGGGAGTGCAGGGGAGAGAAATAGAGTAAAGGAGTGTAATAGAGAGTTTAGGAGGATAAAGGACTGTAAAGGAGGGTAAATTAATGTAAATGAGTGTAAAGGAGTGCAAAGGAGGGTAAAGGAGCGTCAAGGAGTGTAAAGAAGGGTAAGAGTGTAGCAGAGAGTAAAGGAGGGAAAAGGAGGGTAAAGACGTGTAAAGGAGTGTAAATTAGGGTAAAGGAGTGTAAAGGAGAGTAACGAAGGGGAAAGGAGTGTAATGAAGAGTAAAGGAGGGTAAAGGAGTGTAAAGGAGAGTAACGGAGGGTAAAGGAGTGTAAAGAAGAGTAAAGGAGGGTAAAGGAGTGTAAAGGAGAGTAACGCAGGGTAAAGGAGTGTAAAGAAGACTAAAGCAGGTGAAGGAGTGTAATAGAGTGTACAGGAGGGTAAAGGAGAGTAAAAGGTAAAGGAGTGAAATAGAGAGTAAAGGACATAAAAGGGCTGTAAAGGAGTGTAAAGGAGGGTCAATGAGTGTAAAGGAGAGTGATGGACAGTAAGGAGTGTAAAGGAGTGTAAATGAGGGTAAGAGTGTAACAGAGAGTAAAGGAGGGTAAGGGAGTGTAAAGGAGAGTAACAGACTGTAAAGAAAGGTAAGAGTGTAAAGGAGGGTAACAGAGAGTTAAGGAGTATATTACATTACATTTAGCAGATGCTTTTATCCAAAGCTACTTACAATTATTTTAACACCGATGGACGCAGCCATCAGGAGCAATTAGGGGTTAAGTGTCTTGCTCAAGGACACTACAGCATGCTAGCAGGAGGAGCCTGGGATCAAACCAGCAACCTTTAGATTACTAGACGACCAGCTCTACCTCCTGAGCTACCATCCCCCAAGTAGTAGTATAAGAGTAAGAGTGTAACAGAGAATGGAGGAGGGTAAAGGAGAGTAGCCGAGTATAAAGGAGTGTAAAGAAGGGTAAGAGTGTAACAGAGAGTAAAGGAGGGTAAAGGGGGTAAAGGGGGTTAAAGGAGTGTAAATAAGGGTCAAGGAGTGTAATGGAGTGTGAAGGAGGGTAAGAATGTAACAGAGAGTAAAGGAGGGTAGTGGAGGGTAAAGGGGGTTGAAGGAGTGTAAAGAAGCGTAAAGGAGGGTAAAGGGGTGTAAAGGGGAGTAAAGGGGCTTAAAGGAGTGTTAAAAAAGTGGAAAGGAGGGTAAAAGGAGGGTAAAGCAGGGTAAAGGAGACTAAAGGAGTGTAATAGATAGTAAATGGGGGTAAATAAGGGTAAAGGAATGTAAAGGAGGGTGAAGGAGGGTAAAGGAGATAAATGGAGGGTAAAGAAGGATAAAGGAGAGTAAATGATTGTAAAAGAGGGTAAATGAGAGTAAAGAAGAGTAAAGAAGAGTAAAGAAGAGTAAAGAAGAGTAAATGAGGGTCAAGGAGGGTAAATGACAGTAAAGGAGAGTAAAGGAGGGTAAATTAGGGTAAAAGGGAGTAAATGAGGGTAAATGAGGGAAAATGAGAGTACGGAGTGTAAGGAGTGCTGGGGTGGGTAGTGTCACACAGGCACTAACGAGCTGTGATGTTGCACGTTGAGGTCGAAATGAGGAGCAAATGTACACTGGAGCTTGGGGTTGGAGCTCACACGTCAAGGTCACCAGATGGAGTGTTAATGCCAGACCTCAGCAGTGAGCGATAACTCTCGAGAAAAGGTTTTTTTGTTTCTTGTATGAAAGGTCTTTTGCAGACGTTTTATCACAGGACGAGATAAGGGTCGGCAGTCGGCAACTCAGAACTTGTGCCAGGTTGAAACCACTGAGCCAAACATCTCATACTCTTTACATCTAATGGAACACACATGAAAAAAAAGCCATGATCGTGTCATAGCCAAGTCATGTTCTCATTATTTCTCAGAATTAGAAACAAATTGCCAATCTTTTTTTCTTTTTTCAGAATTGGGGAAAAAAATAAAAAAATAAAAAAACCACAAACATCCTCGGACCTTTCGTGAATTTGCGGCACATTTAACAGGGAATTCCGAAAAAGACATCATGGAACAAGTCGAGCAAGACATATGTTCCCTCACTAAAAAACAACACCCCTCTCTCCCCACCCCGTCCCGAAAAATAAAGATCTCTGCATGTCTTAGGAGCTGAGCCTCCATGCCAAGCATGACGATTGAAAACACCTCAAGTGGATTAGAACCTTTTTAATTTTTTAAAAATTTTTTATAACAGCATGTTCCAAACGCGTCGTGTAAAGCCTGCTTGGCTTTGAAATAATCCCGTCTGTCCCCAGGTGAGGCGGCGTGCAGCGACTTAAGGCCCCCATCAGGCGCGCTGCCAAGAAGCGCTCGTCTCTACCTGCGAGCCGCCCACTTCTGCCCCGCGGCGCCCATGACTGACGGCTCCGGCGTGGAGGATCCAGCCCCGGCGGTGGCCCCAGGCGCGCCGTAACCGGAGCCCGGCCGGGATTTACACTACAACCAGGAGAAGAACTCCTCAGACCTGTTTTTTTTTTTGTCTGTCAATCTCTGCCTCTTTCTCTCTCTCTCTCTCCCTCTCTCTCTCTCTCTCTCTCCCTCTCTCTCTCGTTTTTCTTCTCGTCTTACCCTCAGACACACACCCCCGCACACAGGGCTGGTTGGTGGCGATGGTTGTTGAGGTGAGTAAACTATTAAGGAGGAAGATGGTGGAGTAGGAGGGTGTACTCTTCTCTGTATACCTGCAAACCAATCTATTCTACACCCCCCCCCCCAACACACACACACACACACACACACACACACACGCACACACACAAACACACACAAATACACACGCACACACGCACACACACACACTTTGACAAACGTTGTAACGCCATAACATTTTCTCCCCTTCCCTCCTCACCGTCCTGGTGTTTTGGGGCCCGGTGGACGGTCGTCTCAGCCAGAGTGTGGTGCTGTGGGGCCTCTTTCACAAAGCGTTGTCGAGGACCTCAGCGAGGAGGATGCAGCACATTGGAAACACGCTTGAGCAGCAATATTTTTTGGCAAGAGAGCCAGCGACGATGAAGCATGGCGAAGCATGAATTTAAAAATAAAAAATAACAAAAAATCCCAATTGAGGAGGTGCAAACAGCGTATCCAAAACCAAATCCAAAATGCTTTGAATTCGGTTGGTAATGAGAGAAATCGAGCGATGCAGTGAAGCGAAAACACAACAGATTTTTTTCATCATCCTACATTAATAAAGAGATGAATAAAACGTCAAAAATAAAAAAACAAAGAGCCACACAGAAAGTCCAACACCACACCGACTACACAAACAATGACTATGATGAGGAACAGTCGACTTCAGCCTGAGAAATCCCTGAACAATCCCTTTACAAAAGAAAAAAAATGTGTGTTTGTATACACACCTTTAAATGTCATTTTCTTTAAATTTGCTTGTGTTTTGCTGAACGACAGCTTTCTGACGTCGTAAATCACCGTTGAGGACCCGCTGCTGCCGAATCCCACCCCAGAGCCCTTGGACGCATAAATCTCTTTAAAAAAAGCGGGACGTGTTGTTGTTTTTACATCCCACCTGCCGCGCACGCATATAAAAACGTAATGGCCGCCCTCTCCTGTGTAAACTTTTAATGTACAATCATTGACCTTTTTAATGCCGGCCCTGGCCCCGCGACTCGGGCTTTCCCTGCGGTGGGAGGACCGCGGCGGGGCCGAGCGCCGTGTCCGGACCCCGCCGCGGGATGCCGCTCTGTTTTCCTTGTGGTGAAACGACTGGAATAGACGGAGCCTCCACCGCACGCGTACGGGGCGACCGGCTCCCCTTGGGGCCCCGGCGTATAGGCGCGTGCCGGCGGACATAACCGCGCCCACCAAAACGGCAGACGGGCGTCCCCGACAGCACGCTCCACCTCCGTCTCCGTGACTTGTCGTCGGCTGAGATTCCGCCCGCGCTCAAATTCAACGCCGGGCCACCGTGGAGCGGAGGAAGAAGTCGCTGCCGAAGGTGGGGACACACCCAAGATGCCAGGGAACGGAAGGGTGCGGGCGCAATCAGCAGATAGATCAGGGGCGAGAGAGAGAGAGAGAGGGCGAGAGAGAGAGAGAGAGAGGGAGGGGTTACAGGATAATACGTTATAATAATAAGTTGCCGGGTGCACACGTGGACAGGGATGTAAGACCGCGTTATAAACCCCGGTGATAAAGGTGTTTATATATACACACGACGTTGCCCTCAAAATCTTCTGCGAGGCGTCTGACAAAGCCTGCGGTCCCCCGAGTCCGTGGGAGTTCGCTCGGTTCGGTGGCGATCCGAACGCAACGGCGCCCAGACGAGAGGGAGGCTGTTTTGCGGCGGTTGTTTAATTACTCACCCGTCCGTCCGTCCGACCCCCCATCTACTCCAGCGCGGCCCCCGAGGCGGCAGGCTGACACGGTGGTGGACGGTCTGTCATTACCCGACATCGCTCTGACAAAGCCATGTATCCGTAGAAGGAATTTAAATGATGACAACTTGCCGTGCCGCTCGCAAACAGCCGGGAGGCAGCAACTGGTCCACGGGGGAAGAGTGGTTATTAAGCGCGCACAGACCCTGGAGATACTAAACACGAGGCGGGAGTAAAACACAACCCCCGAGACGCGCGGCGCGACGCGTCTCGGCCCCGACCGATGGGACCCGAGTCTTGCCCATCCCAGCCTCGGTTCACCGGGTTGTTTCCATAGGGCCGCGGCTGCTGCGTCGCACAGCGTGGTTTAATTGTCTCCGCTCGGCGGGACCAAGGCCCCCGAAAGGTCTGACCCCTAAAATGCCGTGCATGTGTTTCTCATAAACAGAACCATTCTGAGCCGGGTGCCACTGATGACGCCTGCCTCGCTCCCATGTCCGACTCGGGGAAGGAAAAAGAGCTTACCGAGCGGCCATTGGGAGGGAGACCGAGCCGAACGGGGAGAGGTCGTGGGCGAGACGCCTCGAGACTCGGGAACCAGAGCGGCGCCGGGGCAGGGGGGCGGGGGGGGGTCGGGATCGGCGTGCGGTTTTCCGGGCGAATCCGACCGCGCCCCGCGAGGCGCGCGCGTGTGTGCTGCCAAACTGTAACGCGGAGCAGAGCGCCGCGTCTCGCCCTCAGGTGCAGCCCCTGGGCGCCGCATTCCCCGAAACCCGCGAGGAGACAGACCAAACAATGGCTGACATGTCTCCACCATTCACCCGCCCCCGGCCGATAGCGACACCATTGAAGGATATTAATAGAAATACCTGCGGTCGCCGCCTGTCGTCCGATCCGCCCCCCCCCACCTGGTCTCCTCCTCCCCCTCCTCCTCCTCCTCACCCCCACCCCCCACCTCCACCTCATCTGTGGTGCCTTTGGTGCACACCGCTGATGAGAACCCGGGGACGCGACGATAAACACAGTGATTTGCAAGGGAGAAATGTTCTACTCCGTGTCTTTCTGCAGACCTTGTGCAGAAAGACACGGAGTGCTCCTCTCTCTCTCTCTCTCTGTCTCTCTCTCTCTGTCTCTCTCTCTCTCTGTCTCTCTCTCTCTCTCTGTCGCTCTCTCCCACTCTCACTTCATTGTGGACTCAGACAGAACAGTCGCGACTCAGGGGTCACTCAGTCAGATGGACGGCGGAGCGGCTCGCCCGCCGGTCGCCGCGACGGGTTTGACCGTGGAGCTGCTTTCTGCGCGGCTTCCAGAAGGCGGGAGGGGCGGAGTTACCATGCTTTAATGAGGGCAAAATACCCTTTTTGGAACACACTGCATTTAGATTTTTGATTTAGGTTAATACCCAACTGGGTTCAAACTTCATATTTAACCTTGGATCAAGTTGTCCATTGTCCAGCTTGTGCAACTGAAGCGTATGGAACGAGCGTCGGGATCAGGTTGAAGATATTTACACCAGAAACGGTCGTTTAGGCGACTTTTGTGTGTGTGTGTGTGTGTGTGTGTGTGTGTGTGTGTGTGTGTGTGTGGTTACCGGAGCCCAACGTGCCCAAAACTCCAACCATTTAGGGATTCCCCTCGGTGCGGCCGAGTCGCTCCTCGGTTATTTATAAAGTTTATACTCCAGGAGACATTGAGTAACACTGAAACCCGACTATCAGCGGCGATACTCGACTCGCGCTTTGTTGGGGATTAACTCTGGACTATCCAAATAACTGTGACTCACTTTGCCTCAAAACCCTCACACAACTCGGCTTTTGTTGAACCCGAGCGCTAAGCAGAGCACACAAACACTTCAGACGGTTAGGATTACTGCAAAAGCACCGCAGACGACACGTGCAACATTTGGCTGCATTTGATGGCTGCGTGGTGTACCTTTAACAAACACTCATATATGTGTGTTTTTTTCTGTTTTTTTTTTACCTTAAAGCCAAAGCGCCGCAGCGCGCCAGGCGCTGGCCCCGCCCCCTCCGCTCCACTCGAGTGGCTGCGGAGCGACGCCTCTCTCCTTCCCAAGTGCTTGGTGGAAACATGATCCCCCCACCGCCCCCCCCTCCGCTCACCCCCAACAGTAAAGGAACACAAGCTGATATGTAAACACCTGGGGTGAGCGATGCCAAGCGGTCGGGGAGGGAGAGAGCCTGTGATCTCCACGCCGACACACTGATCCTCGGCCCATTCAAGCCCTCCACGAGCTGTGTGTGTGTGTGTGTGTGTGTGTGTGTGTGTGTGTGTGTGTGTGTGTGCGTGCGTGTGTGTGTGCGCTTGCGCGCGTGTGTGTGCGCGTGTGTGTGTGTGTGTGTGTGTTGTGTGTGCAAAAACCCCTGTGAAAATGCGACAGAGATAACTTGTGGCCACCAGGACTTACTGAATACACCACCCCCCACACCCGCCCGCATCCCATTTCATCAACATTTCGATTCATGCACTACACACACACACGCACACACACGCACGCACACGCACACACACACACACACACACACACACACACACGCATGGTGTTCAGAAGGGGTTTCATTTGATCGCATCGTGTGATGCCGTCGTGATAGCAGCTTTGGCGAGGCGCTTTTTTAAATTTATTTTTATTGCTGTCGCTGGTGGAACGGGGTTGGGGGTGGGGGTGGGGGTGTTGGTGGGGAGGGGTCCCGGTAGCGCTGCCGTATCATGTAGCTCATTTGGGGGTCAGAGGTCGGGCAAACGTTGCCAACAGTAGCTCCGGGCGGTACGACGGCATGAAAGTGAAGACCGGACTCCCCCGCCGCTGCGGAAACTCTAGATTTTGGTCGAGGTGTAAGTGACTGGACGACTCAATAAAAAAGAACACGGGAGGTTTTGGGAATCAGGCAATTAGAACAAAAGCCTTGGAACGTGGGCTCGGCTTTTTTCTTTTTTCTCGCTTTTTCACCCGGGCTCCCTTCATCCCCTACGGCGACAGAAAGATCTTTCATTTTGCGGCTTCTCTGCTCCGAGAACAGGGATTTCAGTTCATTTCGGCGCCGCGGCGTTACAGCCTTGGCCGCCGCGCGTGCAATGTTCCACCTGTTGAGTTTTTTAACAGAAATATTAATCGACGCAGCCTCCTCGCCTCGCCGCGATGAATGGCCCATTCACGCTCATTCTGTCCTTAATCAGTCTCTGCCATGGCCCTTGAAAAAACACGCCCGTGTTTCCCTTGGTTACCTGAGGTTTTCAGATGCCCCGCGCACAGCTGTGTGCTTTACAAGCCCTGAATGCATGACACGCAGGGGCTAAAAATACGTGCATGCATACGTGCTGTACACACACACACACACACACACACACACACTAACACACACACAACACTCACACACACACACACATACACTGCTGCTTCAAAGCCACGCTTGAGGCAAAACCCAGAGCTAAAATGAAACATCGGTGAAAGATTTGTTATGTATATGTTCTGAGCTTTTAACCTCCAACAGCACTGCTTGACCTTTGATAACTGCGTTTTTTAATAGCAGCCCCGATACTTCCTGAAGATATCAGATCAGCTCAGTCCTGATGAATCTTTCAAAAGTCGTCCCAAAATGGATTTTTGTTTATTCCCTCGCCTATGTGACTACTTAACCTGCTCTGGCTGCATAACCTGGTTTATACAGCCATGATATCCCCGTGCTGTACCTGCTGGCTTTTTGTTAGTCATACAGCGTGCATGCATCACACGCTTGTATGTTTTCTGTTTTTCATTTGTTTATTTTATTCCTGCCCTCCGCAAAGCGCTTTGGGGTAAACTTTTTTTTTTTTTTTTTTTTTTTTCCCTCTATAAATAAGATTGATTTGAAATAAATGCGCTCTATGATTGATTCACCGCGAGAGCACCACATCGTAAATAAAAACGGTTCTAAATGCTCAGAACAATAATTTGAATGCTGTTCACTGTAACCCACGGTTTAATGAACCCCTTTGCGGATTTGGCAAGGAATAAAAACAAAACAAAAACAACAAAAAAAAAAAAAAATTCAAAGACGTTTCGACAAAAACAAGACGCGGGCGCCGCGGCACCGCAAATGAAATCTGATGTTAAAGATACGGCTTAGCGAAGCCACAGGGAAAACGTTTAGTACACCTCCATCTACAGCAGAGCCTTTAAATCAAGCCAGAGTTGGGCCCCGGACCAGCTTTTTGCCAGTCAGGTTTCTGGTCCCACTTAACAGCATTCCACACAGAACATTCCACATCATCCACATACCTAATGATAACAAATAGCCTATTATTACAGACATATAAAGACACTAATGATCTGTCAAGGGGTAGACAGACATGCCATTAAATACGCGGCCTAGCATTTTTCCTTACTGCAGGCTTGCTCGGCCACGGTTCCGGGCCATCCCGTTTCTCTCTCTCTCCCTCTCTCTCTCTCTCTCTCTCTCTCTCTCTCCCCCCCCCTCTCTCCCTCTCCCTCCCCCCCCCTCTCTCTCCCTCTCTCCCTCCCTCCGTCCCGCCACAGCAACCGGCCTGTAAAGAGTCTTCCGCGTCGAAGGGGGGAGTTTTAAACGTCGATGGGACGGGATCGCAGTGAGTCACAGCGCAGGGAGCGCGGTTCGGGCGGGGCCGGGGGGGGGGGGGGGTGGACGGCGGTGGCGACGGGAAGGGATGGATGTGGGGACGGGGAGGTGGGGGGGCTGGAAAGGAGGGATGCGAGGCACACATGTCACAGGATCCGTGTCGGGATCTTCCGTGTCGGCGATTTTGCCGTCGCCTCCCCGACACCCGAATCCGTGGAATTTCCGCTCAATATTCTGTGAGAAACGACGGGCGATGCCCACGTGATTCTGGCAAAGTTTTACTTGGAAGGTCCAACGTTCGCTCTCAGCTCAGTGTCAAATCCCTCACAGCTGAGTCTTACGATGGAGTTAGTCTTACTCACGTATCAACTTAAAGGTGCAGCGTGCGGAAACAGACTTGGCAGGAATGGAATAAAATATCCATAAGTATGTTTTAATTTGTGCATAAACCCATTAAAATATGAATCGTTGTGTTGGCGTCACCTTAGAATGAGACATGTTTATCTACGTGGGGGGCGGGTACGTTTGACCGAGGCCGCCACGTTGCACCGCCATCTTTCACCTACAGTAGTCCAGAACGGACAAACCAAACACTGGCTCTAGAGGGGTTTCCTGGGCACCGCTACACCCACGGAGGCCGCCACGCTGCACCGTCACGGGGAGGGGTGTTCGGGTTGGTTGCCTCCTCAACCTCACCGCTAGATGCCACTGAGTTCTGCACACTGCACCTTTAATACTTAACTCAGCATAAACTTTTCTGCACATTGAGGGCGCCGTTAATCTTTGCCCTTTGGCAAAACTTCACAATTTTTTAACCCGATACCTTAAAAATAATAATTGATACTTACTTTATACCTAACCATTAACCATTTCTAACCATATGCCAAAGCTCAACCATCCCATGTGTAATGTCTAAGATTCAGGGTCTGATTAACACTGACCGAATTATGAAACAGATATCAACTGTTAGTGTACAAAGTTTAGTATTAACATTGGACTAGTTGATAATACGTTGATTATTAACAATCAGTGCGTTGACGTGCACTTGAAAAAGACTTGTCAAGGCAATACTCTGACTATTGCAACCGCCATGTAAACACCTTACCCCCATTATCTTCATCGAGCTCAACTCAAAATAAGTGCAGGCACGACGCGGTGAGTCATTCCATGCATTGTGCCATGCAAACCCACGCTGCTCCTGTGCCACGAAAACCCAGAGATTCCGCTGCAGATACTTGACCCGGAAAGAGGTTGGGCAGATAAACAACGGTCGCCGTGGCAACGGCCGGTAAACACGTATACTTTTGCTTGGACGGTGAGACGGTTTTTCATGTTGTATTTGAGAAGGGAGCTAAATATAGGGAGATATTTGGACGGGAGCAGGAACCCAAATGGGGACATTGGAGAAAGAGTTCTCCAAGTTCTCCAAGTACAAATTGTTTCTATTATTATTACAACTTGTATTTTTATTTATTTCGTTCTTTTATATGTATTAAAACACACGTTTAAAACAAGGTTTGTTTTGGTAAATGACGTGTGTTTTGTCATGTATGTCATTGCTGCTGCAACTCTGGAATTTCCCTTTGGGGATGAACAAAGTATTTTTATCTTTATCTCCATCTTTATCTTCAAGTGCTCCCTGCCAATAACCGAGAATTCTGCTTTTTCAGTCACTGCATGATTCCAAAGGCCTGTAAACACCTTCAACAAATTATTACCTCAACACAAATATTGAGCTTCATCTGGGTATTTAGTGCTTGTAAATGCACTGATTGAAGTTTTCAACTTATATCAGTTCATGCTGAGTTGAGTATTACATTTAATCCATCCAAATAAAGAGATGCTCAATCCCTGCTATTTTAATTAACTGTATAGTGGAACGTCATATTTGCAGGGAAAGGGGAGCGAGGACCTCATTCTTACATTTTTTAAGAAAACGGTGAACACTTTAAGCAACTGATTTATTGAATTCCAACATTTCAATACTGAACAACACTAGAAAACATAACGTAACACAGATCCAGTTTGCAGTTAGATCATTGTTACATCGAAGGGTCCTGCCAATTCCACAGCGGGGAAGGTTTTGGGAAAAACGAGGACAGCTGGCCTCGGGCAAGAGATAAGGGAAAAGATGAATCTATTAGAGAAGTTACGCAAAGTAGAAAGTGAGGAAAGGAGAAGGTTATTTACGCCGATGTAGGAGCCAAGAACACTGCAAGCAGCGTGGTCTCATGACGGCCCTCCAGAACGTCCACTGGTTCTGCAGCAAGGATCTGAGGCAGGAGAAGTAGTGGGTGGTTGACTATTGTGGTTAGATGCTTGGAGTGATGCCACTGGAGCCAAAGGTACATAGCTCAAAACCACCATTAAAATAATTGCTTTTCAACAAGAACAAACTTTTTTTTTTTTTTTTTTGGTTTCTTGCAACCATCGACTAAATCGCAGCGACTACGACCGCAATGTAATACTCTGGTGGGGCAGAGGAGACTCGTTCTTTAAAGTTTAATGACCCTCGGCGCGGGGCCGGACAAGCTGCGATTTCGGTCATCTGCTGCACCCTGGCAGCGGTGGCCCCACAAAAGGCCCCGAACGACACGGGAACCCGATAGCCGCGCGGCGACAGTACCGGCCTTTGTTTGGGGCGGGAGGAGTTCAAGATCCCTGAGGATGTTGCCTTTTGGCTGCTCCGTCTCTCCCTCCGTACGTGACAGACGTGCCGGGCCAAAAGGTCCAGCGAGAGACAAAGAACACTGAGGCGGAGAGGGGAGCGCCAGGATCGGGCGACGCGATGACAGATCGGGAAGCGCTGTCGAAACAGCGAGCTGCAACGAGCGGAGCCGGATCGCGGAAATAGGTCGGAGCTCCCGCTCGCTCGATGGCTCGCCGGCTCGCTGCATCGGGCGTGCAGCCGATCACGTATCCCTGGCACCTATTTGTTTGGCTCGTTTTTCGCCCTCGGGGGCCGAAAGACCCCAAGATGCCCCCAACCTGTTCGCACCCATATCTATAATTAGATCAGCGGCACGCCCACTTACCACCCACGTTACAAGAACCAAATGATCCAGCATAATTGCACCGGTGGACAAGTTGGAACGGGGAGCCCCGGGTTGGAGGTTACCGTTCTCATGGTGTACGGTATTACTGTAGCCACGGGGGCGCAGAGGTCGGGTGGAAAGCGTCGCGGCGGACCAACTGGACGCGCCCTGCCCTCCGGATACAGACATCAGCGGTGGGAAGAGGGAGGCGAAAGGGTGAAACAAAGGCAGCCGTGGCACCGTACATAATTCCACGACCGATACGGGAAGGCGGGTCGGGGGGGCTGAGAGCTACCCGAGCGGCGGACGGGAATGGGAGGAGGAGAGGGGGGCGGGGCCTGGGAGGAGAGGTGAAGCCAGGGAAAGGACGCTCGAGTGCGCCGGGAGACCCTTGGGAGAACCGCGGTAGGGCGACGGGAGCCGACGGGAAGGATCGCGGCGGAACCTGATACGTTCCAGCCCCCTCGATTGAACCTGTTTTCACACCAAGCGTCAGTGTTGCCAAGATGGATTCCATGTGTTTCTACAGGAGCGTGCGCACGAGGGCGGAACTTTCTTGTGGCAAGAAAGCAGCAAATAAACAAGTTTTTGATTGTGCGGATTTCGGATATGTGGAAACAGGCAGATTTGACTCATTGATCTATTGCGAGTGCACTCTCTCAAGGACGTTGGGGGCAATTTATTTTTACTTTGGTACGAAATGAAACACAGAAACTGCAGAAGATTTGATGTTAATAGCTCTCATGTGAACATTTTGGACGCGCATCCTCACGATATCAGAACACATGGCACTGGCGTCAAAGCGGCATTCCCACTTCAATATGTTTAAAAATCTTTGTCAGACCCACCCTGCGGCCGCTGGAAGTGGAAACCCTGCGGGGCATGACCCTGGGAAAGGGCAGCAAATGTGCGCATCAGCTCGCAGTTTTCCCACGGTGAAAATGAAGCTGATGGGAGCGTTATTTTGCCGTGGGGAATGATTCTCCCGCGCTCGTATATGATACCACATTTTAGAACGCCACGCTGTGTGACTTCCTCAGGCCAGGCTGTTGGAATCACCCTGCTGTGTGACGGTGACAGTGGCGAATGCCAGCTCAACCGCTACGCACTTACAAAGTATGAGTGATCTCACAAAATTGCCCGGGACAGTGCAGTGGAACGGCTCTAATATTAAGATGATAATACCAAAAATAAGGGTTTCTTTTTTATTTCAGGGAGTCGGGGACGTACTGCACGGTTGAGCCATCAGTCCTCCCGCGCTCTCCCAAAATGACATCATGTGTTACGAAACGCTGAGCGAGCGCGATGGGAAAGTCTGATGAGACTCAAAGGCTTGGATCCGTTCGACGTGAAATCGCCAGAATCGGGGACGACGCCGGTGCGCTGGAAAAATCTCCGCTTTCATACAATCAGGTTCAGACAGCTCGTAGACGTCTTTCAAGTGTGCGTGCTTAGCTTGGGAGTGGGCCGTACGTTCATTCCACGACAATTAGATCCTTCGGCTATATTATAACCAATTTGTCACCGGGGTCCACGGCGCCGGGGCCCAATGATAACACGGCTAATGCATTTCACAAACAGCCGTTGGACCGCCGTGTTAAAAAGGCCCTGTTTACCGCGGCAGCTTAGTGGCAATCTCCAATTTGATCTCCATTCATCCAAATAGATAAACACAAGACGTGTGTGTGTGTGTGTGTGTGTGTGTGTGTGTGTGTGTGTGTGTGTGTGTGCGCGCGTGTGCGTGTGTGTGTGCGTGTTTGTGCGCGCGTGTGTGTGTGTGTTTGTACAATGCTAGAGAGCAAAAGCATACAGATAAACAGTCCAGACAAAGACAGGGGTCAAGTCATGGACCTGCGGTGCCAGGCCTGTCGAAATAAAGGCTGCACATTCAGTAAATATTGACTTCACAGAGCAAATGTTTACCTGTGTTTTTTTTTTTTTTTCCTTTAAGACATTACAAGTTGATTTTCTATTTATTTATGCTCCGGGGACATATTTTATTGGAGTTTAATGTTTGTTCATTTTTTGTATGGGTTGTAGGATCGGTTATCTGAATATGGTCATGTGTTTATGGGTGTATGCATTATGTATTTATATGGGGGGCTGTGTGTGTGTGTGTGTGTGTGTGTGTGTGTGTGTGTGTGTGTGTGTGTGTGTGTGTGTGTGTGTGTATGTGTGTGTGTGTGTGTGTGTGCATGTGTGTGCGTGTGTGCGTGTGTGTGTGTGTGTGGGCTTATAAAAGCGCGCTGCAGGTACCCGTCCCATCGTAAGGTAAGTGGACGTAGGACGAGCACAAGCTGCGAGAATGAATGCAAGCAAACAATTTCCATTGTGCCTCTCTCTCTCTCTCTCTCTCTCTCTCTCTCTGTCTCTCTCTCTCTCTCTCTCTCAGTGCAAGCTTAGACACACACACACACACACACACACACTGTGCTTCTCCTGACGAACCCCTCTTCCATCCCAGCACACACACACACACACACACACACACACACACACACACACACACACACACACACACACACACACACACACACACACTCACACACACACACACACACACACACACACGTACACACACACACACACACACACACACACAACCCCTCCTCCCGCTCATATAAACTCAATCCAGAACAGATACCGACAGGCCTGCCAAAAAGCCAGCTCAGCACTCTCATCCTAATTTCTGCTTGCTCCTCAGATGCAGCGCTGTTGCACACACACATGAGGAAAAAAAGCACCGAAAAAAAAAAAAGAGTTGGGTTCAATTTCCAGCCTCCCTTCTCTTATTTTCTTTGACTTTTAAGGGGGAACAAGTCCTCTTTTTGAACCTAAAAGGCTGGGAGATTCCACCCTCCCTCCGGTTTGAAGGCGAGGTCCGCCAGTGAATATCCCCGTCCATCAACAACTTTGCTCCTAAAGAGCAAATGCTTTTCGGTTCGATAAACACATGATCTATCGCCTCGGCGTCGCGGCGACGTGTCTCCTTTGCCGCGGACCGTTTTGATCACCAAAGTGATTCAAACCAAAAAGGAAGCAGGAGATACGGAGGGAAGCTTTTTCGTCGTTGATCATCGACCCCAACACCGACGGCACATTCCAGCGGAGGCGTCCTCGGCGCGCTCCGGCTCTCCACATTCACGCTCCCTCGAAAGCGCCTCTTTCCCTCCGCGCCGACCCCTGGCCTGTGCTTTAAAACATCCCAAAAGTGTCTTTGGATTACTTTTTCTTCTTCTTTTTTTTTTTTCAAATACGAGTCCGTAATTACGTGTGTTTATTTCACTGTTTCAGAAAATTATGTCTGATTTTGTATGAATTAACGAGGCCAAAATGAGCTGGAAGTGCTCTTTATCCAATTTGTCGATAATCAGGGCGTTTGTGAAAAAAAAAAAAAAAAAAAAAAAAAAGGAAATATTTGTGGTACTTTTGTGGTGATCAAAGTTGTGACGTTTTTCCAGACTATTTTTCTTTTTCTTTCTTTTGGGAAAGAAAGCTTAAACTGCTTAAGAAACTAAACATCCTTTGGAGGAAAATTATTTTCATGCATATGGACTCCCTCACAAATTAGAGTTTACATAACTGTATTCCTTGAGCTGCCACTGTGATGCATGGTAACACAGGGGACGCAGGGAATTGGGAGCGTTTCGCCAACTATAAAAAAAAAAAAAATGGTCCCTGCGAATGAATTCCCCCTATACTCTGCTTTTTTTTTTTTTTCGGGACCCACGTTTACGTATCGGAATGGACGACTGCTATGCATCACATCGGCATTCCATAAATATGCTGTAGAGGAGTCGCTCGGCGTGTCAAAGTGGACGTGTCATGGTGTGATAAACGAGTACAAAGACTTCATAAATACCCTGGGAGAGAGGCAGCAGGTCTGGGACATACGCCCGGGATCCACTTAGAGAGCCAGGGAGATTTATGGTCCAGAAGGGGAAGGGAAAAGAGGAAAAGGCAGGGAGGGAGTGTGAGAGAGGGGACATGGGAGCAGGAAAAGTGACATTCTGTTCGTAAAAAATATTAGGAGTAAACACAGAGGGGTTTGGCAGGTGGAGGACGCCGTCCGCGAGAGGCTGCGGCGGGGCGCGGCAGTTACCGGCACTGTGCGACCTGGTTTCAAACAGTTCGCTCAAAGACGTTGCTTTATTCTTGTAAATATCACCCACAAGCTTTCGGTAACAAGGGCGCTGACCTGTTCACGACTTCTACTTTTGCTTCTTATCCATAGAAAGAAAAAAAAGAAGAAAAAAAGCCATTCCTTAAAACCATATAACTGGTAATACATGACCAAGCCACATTAAGTTATAGGACCGCAGTGTTACTAATGAGCGGGTATTTTGTACAATTGGGCATCGTTGGCTTTTGTAAATTCCACATTTAGAAAAGAAGGTAGAGCAGTGGTGCAGAAGAGCGATGTGCATTCTAACCGAGTTCCATATCAGGGAAGTCAACACAACATTTCCACCTCAAAGTTTTGAACTGAGTAAAAAGTCACTACTACACCCCTCTCCCATTTCTACTCTATTGTATGAAAGAAAGAGCTGCTAAAAGCTTATTAATTCACTAGTTTTTGTATATAAGATCAGAGGGCCCCTTAAAGTGGACCTATTATGCAAAACGTACTTTTTCAGCGCTCGTGCACATGCATTTGGGTCTCTGTTGATTCTTGAGACATCCCGGTCCGTTTTTTTTTGTGAGCATTCTAATTCAGGAAACGTGTCCTGAAACGAGCAGCAGCGTCGAGACACATTTCGAAATACAACACCCCCCCCCCCCCATCTGAGTGGCTCCACCCACGTCTGGAGCGCAACCGGACCCACCAGCATCAAAGCTACGAGCTAAGCATGGGAACCGCTGTGTTGGCTGCAGAGACCAGCACAAATCTTTGAAATGAAAGAAGAACCAATACCAACTTTCCGTGACAAAACTGGAGACGAGGGAAAGTAAAAAAAGATTCTGCTGTGTGTTTCTTTCTGTTTGTGTGTGAGTGTGTGTGTGTGTGTGTGTGTGTGTGTGCATGTCCATGGTAGCTTGACTCCAAGCTCCGCTCCTTTTAAATGAGACCTCGTAGATCTAACATGAGTGAAGATTGAGCAACTGGATTTCACGCCTCCTTGTTTCGAAACAGATTTTACTGTACTGATAAGGGGAAATCAGTGAATGTTTACCGAGTAAATAAAACAGGGCCCGGATTTAAGCTCAAACCCGATTGGCTCACGGAACCAGGGGCTTGGCTGACAGTTAAAGCTTCACCCACCGAAACAGCCCGTTTTGGAACAGGGTGGTATAGAGGCATGTTAGAATGGTTAGAATGCATAATCTGAGTGGTATTTTCAGCAAAAAAAAGAAATTCAAAAAAATGTTTTGGGGAGCTCAGAGACCTATATTAACTAGTTGGAAAAAAAGCAGCATCGTAGTCTTTGAGGCTTACTGAACAAGGCGCCTTGCAAACTAATACAGCCACTTCCTGTAGAGGGACTCTGAATCCAGTAATAGAGGGCTGAGGTTCACTGGGATGAATCTTCGCACTGACAGTTAAATGACATTAAAATTAGAACCCCGACCCTTTTGAGTAAAACCATAATGTTCCGAGTGAAAACACACTTGTAGCGTTTCTCCTGCGCCAGAAAACTCTGCGCCACCTTTCCGTGATCAAACCGGGGACCCGCCGATGTGTTTTTGCCCCCAGCACCAGGCGCACAGCACCCATTTGTAAACCATTAAATCAAACGTGGAAAACCCACTCAGATATGTAAACATATCTGCTGAAAAGTCGAGCGCGAGTGGAGGCAGAGGACGGTGTGGGTGGTGACAGGAAAGCGCACTTTGAGACTTTACAGTGAGCTCGGGTTTTTGAGTCTTTTAAATGGAGTCATAGCTCATGAGAGAAATTGCAGAAAATGAGTGCGCTGTTCCCCTGGAGGTGAAGCGGAGAGTGGTAAACTAACACTGAGGTGTTCCGCCGGCCAAATGGATGTGTGGGCTCCAACTCCTTTCCAGGAATCTATGATCCGGCATGGGAACGGCGAATGCCTTGTTTGGCTTTTCTACTGAAGAAAAAAAAGAAAAAGAAAAAGTTTGCTTTCCTTGTCCGTTTTCTTTCCTTTCTCCTCTCTCTCTCCAACCTCTCTAGCGCTCCACTTCACCCTCGCTCTGGGCGGGCGGCGCGCTCCCGCCGAATTCGAGCGGCGGGGCGTTTGTGGTGCCACCGGCGAGCGGCCGTCGCGCCCTCTCCCAATTTGTTTGTCAGTTTAGCGGCACTCCGCGCCAAGAGGGGGCGCTCACAAATCAATCGCGCCGCAACAATAGGCAGGATGAGGGCGACAGCGGCTGCGGAGCGGCTCCTGGATCGCACTGAAGTGGCTGCGGCGAAGGAATATCGCTCAGCCCCGACGGAGCAGAGTGAACTCCGCTCTCGCGGGGCTCCGTCTTCTTTGTGCGACGCGGCGGAGGGAGCACAGCACAGGTGTCCAGATAGGAGGACGATACCTCACCGCCATGTCAGCGGACACATGCTTTCGGGGCCCCGGGGGCCAAATTCCAGCGAGGAGTTGTTTTTTTTTCCTCTCCGGATTTGGACTAACCTGCGCACGCTGCTATGATCAGTCAACGTCGTCGTTCATTTTGGCCGCGGTCGCGCCGCACGCAGTTGTGCGTTCTGAAACCTGTAGGAGGATCCAACATTTTTGTTCTTCTTTTTTTGGGGGCCGGGGGGGGGGGGGGGGGCTACCTCATCCCGATATGTTAATGTGAACTGCAGGACACTGCTAGACACGTGTGCGCGGACGACCGGAAAGGCGTCGCGCCGGCCGTCGTTTTCCGCCGCTCGTTCAGGGCTCAGTCGCTCTTGGAGCATCACCGCGGAAGTGGGTGGGATGTCGGGGGAGAGGGAGCGATCCCCACAAACGGCTGGACATTGTCCGGGTCACAGCCGTTCCGGTGCGTTCGTTTCTCACCGTGCCTTCCATCGACGGCTCTGGCGAGCGGTAATTTGAAAGCCGCACCGACACAATACAAGCCACAACAACCCAGACAGAGCTCACTTTGGACGGAGAGGAGCTCAGATACAGACGAACAAAGAGGTTTGTCCAGACGTGAATACATAATAATTGCCCTAAACACATCGTTTGTCACAAACTACCAATCAATTACACAGTCTAATTATTTCTAGTTGTGTCACCGTATTCCCTGCCCTGTGATCTCCAAACAATACGGCAGAGTGCCTGTGAAGACGACAAAGGAGGTGAACTTCTGAAGGGGACGGGCAGCGAAAACCAAACAGAAGAATCAAGGGTGAGAGAGAGGCCTGTCAGAGTGTGTTCGCGGAGGGAGCGGGGGCGACGTTTAATGAGTTGGCCAAACGTGTGCTTTTCCTCAAGCAGAACACAATAATGTTCAGGGACATGGCTTGCGCTGTCCAACAACTATTTATTTTTGCTGGAATTACTCCATGAACATTTTGCTACCATAGATATCCTATAAAAAAAAATTATATATATATATATATATATATATATATATATATATATATATATATATATATATATAGTGTGATTGGGCATCAAAACATCTCAATTGTGGTCATGCGTAATCAAAGAAGCATGGCATTTTAGAATTCTCTGAAGTGAATCGACGAGCGCGGGATGAAATCCGCACATTTTCTCCGGGCAATATGGCAAGTGAGAGTTTCTTTGGGTCGCGGGACTCTGCCGCCGAAAAAAATCAAAAAAAACAAAAAAAAAAAAAGCGGTTCACTCCGCTCCAGCAGTCGTATTGAATACGGGGATGCGATTTAAGTGGCTGCAAACCACAAATTGTGATTGCATTTCATTATTTTGTCAGTCGCAGGCTGAACATGACCTGGTTTTGCGGGCGGCAAAGCTAACAAACACAACTGAAAGACAAACTTCATGAGTAGGGACTACACAACACAATGGTTTCGGTGATGCGGTATGAGGAAAGCAAGTGGCTCCTCTTCCTGCGTTTAGGGTCAGCCCGTACCTTTGCCTCAGCAGTTTTTTGGCAACCCCTGAGAGTCGTGACTCGAAGATTCTAACCATACTGCACGCAGTTTTCTAATGGGAAACCAAGACCTACCATTAACTGCGCTAAGATTGCAGGGCAGAACAATGCCGGGGTCAAGGGGGCCCAGCCCCCGCCCCTCCACCACAATACTGGTTGCAAAACAGAGACGAACTCGCAGTCATTTTTAACTGTTTGTTTGACTCGACTGAGAAACCTCCGCTTTCCTAATCCTAGTATTTTAAGAGATTAAACAAACTGTTAACTGGGAATGCTATCTGATTACTGCAGTGGCGACATATCATTACTGTGATTGATATAGTCCACGCAATGAAATTGCATCGTAGTAAGGACAGCATATCCGATGCAAATGCGTAATATCAACCACCGAGCTCTCGCCGAAATAATCATATCGGCCGTGAGGTTGCTGCACCAAATATTTAGATGTTCCAGAACTGAGAGATTATACCACGGACTGTTTAGAGAATGGACGTAGCGTCTGTGACATCACATGTGGGTTTCTCAAAGACAATTTGAAGCCCCGAGTTTGTGTTTACGCTCGCCCGCCATTCGGGCAGAACGGAGCCAGAGCTATATCATTCGGGCCGGGGGCGGAGTGTCGGGAATGCGGAGGCGAAGAGGGAAACCGCGGCCGACGGAGGAAGGAAGGGACACGTCGCACGGGCGAGTGCGAGGAATCTGTTCGGCGGGGCAACCATGTCGATCAAGGCACCGATCGTTTTCTGAATCACAACCTAACTCACTTTTCCAAAAGAAGTAAACCTGGTGTAAAATAAAAGGACTATTTCTAGTGACGCTCCATTTTTTCCAGTCCCAGGTTTTCTGGAGCGGCATCTCGTGGCCGTTCGCCTGAACTGCATTTTAAAGTACTTCCGTATTGGCTTCAGCACCTGACCGTAATCGTTGCCGCTTGATTCATACAAACAACTTACATCACACCTCCCTTCACTAGAAAACACACTTCTTTCAATGGGGAAGCCCACTTTAGATCAAATGGCAGGAGCCCACAGCCATCTGCCTGTGATTACAGTTTGGGAAGGCAACAACAACGGCCACTTGGGCACTGCGTAAAGTTGGGGGGAGCCCGGCTATGATCGCACAAAACAATTACTGGGGAATCAAATCCACTAAATCGACTGTTTGCAGGGTTGAAACCCGGAGACTTGGCAACGCGCGGCCTATGAGGCATCCAGCGAGCGAGGCGAGCCAACCAGCACACCCCCGATCGGATCAACGCCATCCATGCTCTCACACTGGGTTCCTAATCAAAGCCGCGTGGAGGCCGTCATACGTTCAAGCATGCATGAAAAAAGATGTGGACCCTTCTGCACACAGACACACGTATGCTCCCTGTGGGGCCCGGAGGACGTGCCAGGAGCCGTTGTCAGGCCCGCGGCACAAAGCGGGACGTGCCTCGACCTTGGCTGGCCGGCCCAAACCGGCTCCTCGCATCAACGCGGTGAAAGCGGGAGGAGGGGATGACAGGACTACGGGGGCGGTGACACACTTTACTGAAGAGGTCTGTTGAGAAACGTAGCTATAGTTTTTTTTTTTTTTATGAGAAGTTTGGCGACTCTTTAATCCAGTGTCAGACAAGGACACGGCTAACGTCGAAAAGCCTCAGTGCCTGCGATTTTGCAATAAATGAGACTAGATCCAGCTTTTGATCTCATTTTTTTTCAAACTTTACGGTAAAGCTTCCTCGGTGGAATTTTGGTGTTCCCCATTATAGAATGACTATTACAACAATGGAGAACAAGTTGCTTTAAGTATAAAGGGAATCAAACGTCCGCTACCACAAAATACCTAACTCGGTTCTCCCTCCGGGGTGTACATCAGACATTGCAGCTCAAAACTGAAGCACATTTCTCCGTTTGACAGCAGCTCCTGGATCCATCTCCGTCGGAAGACGGAGACGTTCGCATGAGTCCGCCTGTTTGCTCGTGCTCAGCATAAGGGCTCTCCGTGCCTTTTGGGAAATCTATATCTCCTTTCGTGTCAGTTTGATTGGACTCAGAGATGAGGTTGTGTTCCAGTTTCTCTAACTTTCCTTGTAAGAGTTTACAAAACATATGCTCATAGAGACCGTCCAACACAATAAATCCAGCTTGTGATTTAAGTTCAAGCTCAATAGCCCTATGAACTCATAAAAAGAAAAGTGTCAACCGAGTGCTTCTTGGGTGTGAAAGAATGCTAGAAAAATAAATTGGACAACGGGGGAGAGCTGTCCCAAAGGCACTGAAGTTAGTCATTAGTCAAGGCAAAAATGCCTTTTTCCAACTTAAGTATCATTGAGACGGAATAAAGCTATATTTCAAAATGCCGTTTCTTGAATAATTTTGTTGGGGACCTGTGATTTAAAGGAGCCATTTCTGTTCCATCTCAACAGCGGTTTAAAGGGAGCGTGGAACGGCAATGGAAGCCACCCGGCTGGAAGACGCCTCCAGGCACCGTAATATTTGGGCTTTTTTTTCGAAACAAAACATTCTTCATCATCGGCGCGGGATTTTATCCTCTACATTTCTGTGGGGTGGTGAAAAGACCGTGGGTACTATACATGTCAGGGTGCGTTCACTTGCGCCTTCTCGCGCAGGAACTACCGACAGCCAGCCATTTACTCCACCCGAGAAGCCGAAGTTACGCAGCGGAGTAGAATCAGCACTTGCTGCATTCCTGCCAAACCATTAAAAATGTACTTGTGTGAGAGTTGCTGGGCATACTGACCATCGATGTATGAGTGTGTGTGTGTGTGTGTGTGTGTGTGTGTGTGTGTGTGTGTGTGTGTGTGAATGGGTGAATTTGAGGCGTGCACCGTGAAGCGCTCTGAGTCGTACCACTAGAAAAGCGCTGTTTAAATGCACCCCATTTACCATTTACCATTTACCATTCACTGGTTGGCTCATTTAAACAGGTAGACAGGATTAAATGCCCCGATGCTTTGGAATGTCTGCTCGCACACGTCAACGCCAATGCATCCCGGATCGGGACTTCCCCCTCGGCTCCTGGAGCCGTTGGAATAAACGCGACGTGTTGTGCTGTCGCGGGGGAAAGTCTGCAACCCCTGCAGGCCAAAGCGTGCGGTGTCGAAAAAAAAACCTCATAACAAATAATTACTTGACGATGAATGACATATCAAGGATTTTTTTCCCCCTCTTACAAATATCTGCAACTGATAGTGACCACAGCATTCATACGGTACCATATAAATCTTTTTTTTTTTATGTTGTCATCGACTGTCTTTTATGTCTAAAGTATAAATAGTGCAGTACTTTTTGCTCATTTTATTTCGCTGTGTGGACACATAATTAAATGTTATAAATAATATGATCACTGACAATGTGATGATGAATTAAAGGCGTTTGTAAAGACGTAACAAGTTAAACAAGTTAAAGTAATAGTTGTGAACATACAATTCTAAAACGTTCCTGCTCCGAGTGCGTATCAAGGCAAATTGACAACGATCCAAAATATATATATATTTTTTTTACACATGCAACTTTACTGAAACCACAATATAATTCAGCATAACAATTCTGAGAGCCCATGAATAATACATGATTATTATCCGTATTCCTTCAAGGCCAAACAGCGAGCTGATTTTCCACATGATTAGTGCTGCCACAGGGGTCGAAGATTAAATTTTACGTGTTCTCTCAGAGATGTGACTTATAGGGAATATTATGACACCTGTTTCAATATTTGAGTTCATCGTCAGCGGGAAAATTAAGTTATACGACCAAACATCTTCGGGTTTTTCGCTGCTCGTGATTTACGACGCCCGCGATCTTCGACCGGAATGATGAAATCTGCACCTGCGGCTTGTCGCCGACAAACTCGCGCTCCCTTTCTAGAACTCGACATCGTGGAAAACAACCGCCTCAAAACATTCCTTTCAACGCAGTTTTCCAGAGCTGTAAAGTGCAGTTTAACAGCCCGAGAGCAGCTTTTTTAGTCTTTTAAATTGAACCAGATTTTTCATTCTTAATTCTGGACGCGGCGAGGCTCGAGACTGAGAGGGAATCGGTTTATTTGGCCAAGTTCAATTTCATATACAAGGAATTTGTCTCGGTAAAGGTCGGTGCATGGCAGTGAAGGAGTGTATTTTATACTAATGAAATCCAATAAAGAAGCCCCGCAGTCTAGACGAAGAAAACAAGAGAGACAATATACGGAATATACAAAACGTGGTATTAAGCACAGGATGAAGACAAAGTAGAATGCAATGGCAGGGGCTAAGTGACAGCATGCTTTCTAGTGTTGGTTCTTGGTATAATTCTAAATTTGAATAAAGATTGGATTTTTCGGTACGGTTATTACAGCGTCTACAGTCTAGTTATAGCAATGCTATTAAAGTACTATTACAATATAAAAGTCAAACGTTAAAAAGTGTGCAGTCGCAGAATTCTCACTCTACCTCGTCGTAATCTGTGACATCACAAAGACAATCTGTGCCAGTCTGCGACATTTTGGAAAGCACATTTATCCTCTAACCCCCCCCCGCCACAGATGGATCCACGTGCGGATAGTCTTACATTGTTTGACATTTCGGCACGTCGTCGGGGGGCTGTGGGCGCGGCTACCTGCCGGTCGCTCCCCGACACACACACGCCCACGCACACACACACACACACCTCGGGGGGGGGCGAACAAGAGGCCATTCTCCCGGAGCGCCCGGCGTGAAGTAAACACACGAGAGCTGTAAGTTAAACGCCGCGGATGATAAACCGCGGCCCGGCCCGGCCCCCCCGGCTCACGTGCACGAAGTCCGCGTCCGCGCGCCCAGAGGCGTTCCGCGAGAGCCGAGCCCGTTTTTTCGCCGATAGCCACCCAGAACTCCCGGCGGAGGGCCGGACGCGTTCTCCAGCGGTGACTCATGGCCTGCGCGTAGCGTTGTTTTCTTCTCGGGGCTGACTTCACCGTCTTGCACGCTAATTGAACTGTCCTGCTATTCTTGGTTCGCGCTTGGTTCGTACTGAAGCTGCCGAGCGATCGCGCCGGGGTGCCGCCGGACGGTGATGTCATATGGAAGAACGCTCCGTCCCTCGCGATCGTTAAAGTTTAGTGCCGGAGCATGTGGAGGCGGATTAAGCCAAAGTTTGATGCAGGGAGCCGATGGAAGACATCACGGATGTGCAGAGCTTGGGTTTAATACAGTGATCAAGATAAGACAGTGCTCCGGGGAGGTGATAAGGAACGCTTTCATCGAAATGAACGCTCTCAAACCGCGGGCTCCCTCTAAATGCGGCCCCGCTGTGTTTCCGTCGGGACGATCTGGAAAAGTTCCACTACTTTGTTCATTACAAGGGCAGAAAAAGAAAAAAAAACATAATAAGAAAAAGGCAATCCAAGATGGACACTGCCCTGTAATTTCATGTACTCATTTTGGCCGTAAAACACTGGCAGATGAAAGGGCCTTTCTCCCCTATTGTTTTGCCCTAATGCAAGCCATTATAGCAGCGTACTGTTCACTGCTGTCTCCAACTTTATTGGCAAAAGAGAGCAAGTGCACCCAACCAGAGACCTCCGATCACGACCCACATCAAGTGGGACTGCCTACGGTACATGTTGATTCAAAAGAACAGTAGAGATGTAATTGGCCGGGGATGACATGTTATAAAGATGGGCCCGAACTTTAAAGGAATAGTTCAGATTCTGGCTGTTTACCTCATCTTCTTCTTAGATGTGACTTTGTGGCTTTATATGATTTTTAGGTAGATCCACCCTTCAGCGTTCCTGATCATCTCAGAAGATCCGATCCGGCTTGCCTTGAAACACACATTGCATATTGCGGGGCATGCATCTTTTAGCCCCAAATAAAAAGGCAAAGCCAAAGGATACCTATACTAACTGGCTCCAAATGAAAGGATTTAATTTGGTGATACATTTTGGGTTGAACCCTGCTCCCCAGGCTTTGGGAGCCAGATGCTGTTTTTCTGTCTTGTAATTTTAGTTAAATGAGCTTTCACATACCTTTAATAAAGAAGTGAGTGGAAAAAAACCCACCAGAGATCCTCTGTGTATTTCTAAATAGTTCAAACCAAACTTACTCTAAATACACCCCAAGGGAATTTCTTAGATAATTACTTGTTTCGACCTTGATGAGAGATAGCGGTCTTATTTCTAGTTTTTTTATTAGTTGAATTAACAATAACAACTCTCATTTTCTGAAAATGCTAAGTCAATACACAATTACCTGTAATTTACCTCAGGTCTTCCCACTGCCGTGAACAGTTTCTTGAAACGACCAAAGGACATCAAAACAAATAAATAAAAAAAACCCAAAAAGTGTCGCAAATTATGTTACAAAACTATTACAAAATAATAATGGTTACTTCAACGAAGCCATTGTTGAGGATTGTGGAAAAATGGCAGGATCACCTTTCCGCCGGTCGTACCTCGGTTTATAGCGCGCAAGCCCAGTTTTGCACGGCACAATAAGGAGTTTCTGGAAACGAGATCCAAAGTAGGTATGTGGAAAAAGAAGAATGGTGCTATTGTCAGCGGCTGGTTGCAGAGAGCAGAATCTTGTTAACCTTTGGAATCTGGCGCCGGACCAGGTTGGCGCAGACACAAGGCTTGGCACCTGACGTCTGATATGCCTGGACATGAGTGTGGACAGTAACACACACGCACACACACGCACGCACACACGCACACACACACACACACACACACACACACACACACACACACACACACACACACACACACACACACACATTGTACGCACGCTGGTTAATTTGAAGAGAAAAAAAAAAATTGTTTCAATATGTCATCTGAAAAACTGACTGTAAATTCAACAGATCAACATTTTGGGGCCAACCAATCTATTTGCCTTGTCTGGCAATGGTATAATTTGTCTAAGAAGTACGCTGCCTTAGCCTAAATAACACAAGATACGATGAGAGATGACTTTCACTGCAACATTTTTCCAGTGGGAAAATGACTTTACTCTTAAGCCAATAAAGGTCGAGTTGATTTAGGGGCCTCGCTAGCATTATGTCACATAAACTACAAGGTATGCATAGTGGCATAGTCGCATAGAGTTCAAAATATTTAACGTTGTTACAATCACAATAAATTTAACAATGGCATAAAAATGTCAAGTATTTGATCAAGTGAAGGCAGGCATCCTCTTTTATTTCAGGGTACAAATTTTCAATGTGTTGGGGGTCTATCTGTGTCCATTTCGGGACCCCCAAGCTTCCCTGTCATTCCGGGCACATGCCTCCTCCCCGGGTCCGTGCACGGCCCTGAGCGCTGGCGTGTGTGGGAATAACGCAGCGAACCCGACACACAAGTCTTTAACGTAACGCTCGAGCATCAGTCGAGCGGCCAAAATGCACATGAAAGAAAGCCGTCCGTCTATTTCCCATCATCTGAGCCGCGCTGCCGCGTTACTGGAGATTCCGCTGATTCTTTTCTAGTCTGTGGAGCAGGATTTCATGGTCTAGCGAGTCAAGCGCAGTGCGAGGGCCCCGGGGAGACTAGTTTAATATCTGTCAGGCATGAATATCGAAAGTCCTTCATTTTATCATTGACTGACCTGAGGCGACCCTCGAGTGTAATAATTGGTCGCAACATATCCGGGAGCCGCCATTGTTCCCCTCGCCACCCCTTTCTCAGACTCACCCCACCCCACCCTCCTTTTTTTTTATAAAACTCTTCCTTTTGGCCGGCCGCCAAACTCTTTAAATGTGCCCTCAAATGGCTCCTGGCGGTGTCCAACACTGGCATGACCCGGAGGCGCGGGTGTTCCCGCCGCTTGTACCCATGTCCTCACCTCTGCAGACCCCGACCGGGCACTCGCCATCGGATTCACACGCCCAGGGGGTCCACATCAGAATACGTGTGTCCAGGCAGGCGGGGAGGGGGCACATTATCCGGAGGCCAAAGGCACAGCACTCTAGCGTTGTAGCCGCCGTAGGCTAACAATGCCACTGTAGAAGCGATTGACATCAGAAGGAACAGCTGCAGCGACGAGGCCACAATAACACAGCATGGCACTCCCGTGGGGTGGGGGCATGTTTTCGCTCTTTGTTACAGCTGCTTTTTCCGAGAAGGACCTGAAGGGGACCGGTCTAACTCCAAGTGAAGAGGAAAAAATATATATATATACTGTATATCTGGTAATCAGTGTCATACTAAAAGGCTGAAAAATGATTTTTATTTATTTTTTTGTCACACTCCCCGGTTGAAGTCGCAATTCTGATTTATGGTGAATATGTACTGATTGAGCTGTGACGTTTTGTTCCAAAGTTTCAAAAGGGCAGGTATTGAAAACACCGTCAACACTGATGTTTGCGCTGCGAAAGCCTTTCACACAAAATCTCTTGAATCTGCGATGTCAAAAAATTCCGAAAGCAAGTTCAGGGAAATCGGAAGAATTAAGTATTCTGAGTAAGTCATCTTAGTCCGTTCATCAATAAGTTACTGACGTGATATGCTTGAAATACCTTTGGGCATACACAAATTCTCGGTTCTATTTTCCCGGGCCACATGTGCTGAACGTTGAACTGTGACACAAGTTGTATCAGTATGAACCACTATACTGTACATAACATCTGACGTGGTGTTTTCATGGAAATACTAGGAAGGATGTGTGAAATTCACAAGGTACTTTCATATGTAATGCAATAAATGACAGGTTCTCTTAGAACAGCATGATACTGTACTATGTCATGTTCAATATAAAGGTGGTGCTGCATGCTACTAGAAAGGAATGACAAGGTTTACTCCCAGGTCTAGGTCTCGGGGAAAAAACAACCGTTTCTTTACGACATTCAGTACGTGGGGGAGAACTGACATAAAACATCGCAATCAAACCATCCATCCATAAATATTAGATCACGTGACTGTTAATGGTAGTATCCATATAAGCACACTTCAGAAATGAAAACAACTCTACTTCTGTTCCACTTCTTTCTGGGGTGAGCGAACTTTTCGGGGATCCAACCGCGTGGGATAAAGGAGACGGCATCCAAATCGAAACGCGAGCATTTCTTTGTTTGCTCAAAAAAAAGGGGGGAAAAGGGGGATTACCCGGTTAATGCAACCTGAGCCTCCCATCTCCAATTAACGCGTAAAAAGGGTGAAAATAGGGGATTGCGAACACGAAGCCTAAATCTGCTCAAGATGGTCTTTGACAGTTTAATGCGTGGTCTGAAAAGACGAGACTGACATGCTAAGCTCATTTAACCCCAGTTAAACCTTTGACTACGGATTAAGTGCACTTAAAACAATAGAGGATGAGTCAGTGTGAGTGTAGCCCTCAAAGATGACTAGATGATGTATTTTTACCAAGACCCCAGTCGGGGGGAGGAAAATTGCGGTGGGACCCTTCGCATCACGCCGCTGATCATTGTGAGCGAAAAGAAGCAAATTCACGCCTCGCCGGAGTGTGAGCGACGTAGCGATCCACGCTCAGCGGATTGTTGCCGTGAAACTGTTTCCTTCGTCAAAACTGCTCCAACGCCGAAAGAACCGCGTTCAGAAACTCACAACGCTGTAGAGCGGCCGGTGATGGAAACAGACCAACCCTCAGCCTCCCCAGTGTACTTCGGCCAAATGTTGGGAGCTTGCCATAAAAACCCCAAAACAACCCACAAACTAAACTAGGTCCGTAACACCAACGTCCCCCCCACCTTTCCCCAACCTTTTGGAGCCTTTTGCCGCTGGACGAGGCAAGCCCACTCTCTCTCACGCGCGCACGCGCGGACAGCAAGTGAAGACAATTATATCCATGACCCTCCCCATGCCTATACAGTATGAACACTGTAGGCCCCTTCATCCTGCAATAACTAAAAAGCTTTTTTTTTTTACACAAACTACAAAGTGGTTTCCTGCATCAAGACAATGCGGTGCAAGGTAAGGTCTCGGCCACAAAGAAAGTCCGGCCAACAAACTTCCTAATCTGATCGTTCGCCTGTTCTGAGCTGTCACTTTTTGCTTCCGTGTTATGCTGTTTCACCGGGGATATGTTCTCAAAATATTGCGGCGCACGCAGGCAAGCCTCCAGAGGTCCGGGTGCAGACGGAGCCGTCAGACTGGACATCTCTGAGACAACATCTGAGAGTGTTTTTGTGTTTTATTAACGTGCTTCTTAGTCACTGACGCTCGCACTCTGTTAACCCGTCAGGGTCTCGTGAAACTGTTCTATTTCTGGTTTTGCTCTCAGAAAAGCAATGAAATACGGGAAAAGACGGGTCTTGGTCATGCATTAGACGCTCTGTATCCTTTCTGTGTTGCACAGTATTTTCAAGCATCAAACTTTATACACAAATAGATAATTGGAACTGACGTCAATGTGTTTCTTGAGCTGGTCAACTGTATGCAAATTAGTAATCAGCATTGGCATCAAGAAGGTTTTAATGTTCCTAAAAAAAAAACCCAATGAGTTTGCTCAATGGCTAGGACACCCTGAAACATGCACTCCCCATTTAAATGCAGTCTGGGGCGAACACGTTTCTATTTAAACCAATGGGAGTCTACCGTCATCAAAAGAATATTCCATTTCTTGTGGCGAACACAATGGTCACAATCAAGGACACCAAGCGTTTAAATTATTTTCTTTTCCGAACGTGGAGGGATAGCTTTCGCCAGCGTCGGCTGTCCGCCGCGTCTCCTCGGTAGTTTCTGCCGGTTGCCATCAGACCTTAAATCTCTCCTGAGAGTACACCTCGACGACAACATAATATGAATATGTGTGTAACCGCCGTGCCTGCTTTAAGTGCTCCCTGAGGCAAATTCTGCACATCTTTTCTATGAATGTTACGCAAGGACCTTTGGAATAAACAAACTCAAAAACCAGGCCAAGTGTAAGTTCGAACAGACAGATTTTTCGACAACCTGCAGACAAAAGACCTTGCGGGCCCCCAACCTGACAGGTGGCGGGGAATGTCTTAATTGGCCATATCTGACAAAATACCTCAGATGGATGGAACATGGTGCTGATTCTAAGCTACTTGATGAAATAATCTAAGTGCCTGTCAGTCTTGGGGAACTAAGGCCATGAAGTGACACTTATTGGAAAACATTAACAGCATGCTAAGTTGGAAGCAGAGGAGGATGAAGACTTGGGTTTTAACTTGTCATAATGTGCTTGTGGTTACATAAGTCTTGAAGTGTTGCGACAAACAGTGCGGCTAAATCAAACCAAAGATTCAGGCACCCTGTCCCTATGTTTGGATGCCCCTTCTGTCAGTATGGATTCCAAGATATTCTAAAGAAGAAGAAGAATCACTTCATTGATCCACATTATTCTATCCACTGCAATCAACCCATAATAACTTGAAGCAGTGGGCAGCCATTTGTGGTGTGGGGATGGTGTGGTTGGAGCAGCAACACCTGTCTTCGGTCTAGGTAATTGGGGCCGAGGATCAAAGTGGCTGCATACCTGTTGCTTGTTGGTTGGTCTAACGGGCAACAGGTAAAACCCCCATCCCCACACTCACTCAGGAGAGGAGCCCCTGTCATGACACATATCCATCTGCTCTAGGCATATTCCACCTAGCCCTTTCTCTACAACAAACTGTGTCTGAAACCCCGTCATCTGTGTCTCCGTGCTGGAGGTCCCTGAAAAGGCCGCTTGGGTGGCGGGTGCTCGGCAAAACTGCCACACCATCGTATGGAGCCTGGGGATCAACTCCAGTTCTAGAGCCCATGCCTAGGTTAAGTGCATCGACAGGAGTGTCTAACCCTAACATGCATGTATGAGGGTGGGATCCCTGAGAGGAAAGTCCCGGGTCAGGTTCAAATCCAGAACGTTCCTGCAGTGAGGCAACAGTGATAACCAGTAAGCCACCATGCCAGAGTAAACAGTATCTTAATTGGCCGTATGCGGGGTAAACTGATAGAACTCATCTCTCTTCTTGTCAACCTGGACAAAATGGAGAAACTGTTATGTCTGTCATGCAATGATTAAATATTCCCAGACAATTATACAAAATGAGATAACCGATGTAGTACTGATCTACTCAGAACAGCCTTCTGCTGCACATCTTTCGGGTGAGGTTCCTTTGGGTTTGGTCGCTCCTCTCGCCACGTGTCCGAAGTATGGCGAGTCTTCTGTCGAGTCGCATCCGCTTGTGTTTCTTGGCGAAAGCTGAGAGACTTTCTCCTTTATTGCGTGGTTCAAGCTCGGCTGAAATGGGGCAGAGCGCCGGCTTTGTCCTAAGGTGTGGTGCCCTGTTGTCAGAGTCTTGGGCGAGCGCTCGCTGCAAGTTGATTTAAGATCAGAGGGCAGAGCGTGTGACCAAAACTAACATTATTAAGAAAAAGAAATGGAGGGAAGAAGGCGGAGAGACAGACGCTTTATCATGACAATGATGCGAGGAAAGATAAGCTTTCAAGTGCAGAACAGTTCGGGAATCTGGTGTCCGTCCAATACAAGCACAGCAGCAACTGCAGCTGGAGGTATTAAAATCGGGGTTTGATGT
>NC_137210.1:22682195-22712195 GCF_960531495.2 Zeus faber
CAACTCTGAGCCCTGAGATTGCAGCTGACCTCCCAAGAACACGTTTTGAGCCCTTCCAGGCATCACACTAATGTAAATACAAGAGGGGAGGGTGGTGGTGGTGGGGGTTGGGTGGAGTGTGTGTGTGTGTGTGTGGGGGGGGGGGGGTTGTTTTTTAAAAACTACAATAGTCGAATCCACTTGGGCACAAAGACACTGGATGAGAATCCGTCCTGATTCCACACTCGAACAACCTGCCCCCCTCCCTCCTGCGGCGTGACGTCTCCAGCGACATTGCCAAACTTCACAATCGGTCGGCTCAGGGCTCAAAATAAGTAGCGGCGGTGTTAAGTTGTCTGCCTGCCGGGGCGGAGCTCTGGCCTCAGCGCGCCAGAGGCCGAACTCCGCGAGAAAGGAACGGAGGAACCTTTTCTTTTTTTTTCCCTTTGGATTTGGACGAGGGGGAGGGAAGGTCTCCGTCCAGAGAAGTCGACGCTCGTCCAGCCTGATCCTCACGACCGGGAGTAAACAGAAACGGCGTCGGTCTCGTGGAGGTTCCCGACGCGCCCCGATGCAAAGCCCACGTGTGTGGACCGGTCAACGAAAGAGGCTGAAGTACTTTTTTTTTTTTTTTTTCCCTCCACCTCCACTCACAAAGAATATCCCCGTGCAGCCACTCGCTCCGCCCGGTGTGGGGAACCGAACCACGTGAGGCCCGGAGCCGGGTCCTCTGGTCGCGCGGCGCTTAGAGATTAAAGATGGCTTCACCCCGTCCGGCAGCGTCGGTCTCGGTGATGATGAGTGGCACTTTGATTTGGCTTTGCCATATGGATTTACTTTGAGCCGACCCGTGTTTTCTCCTCATGTCACAAACATTATCTTTAAAGTCAACCATGCAGTGCAGATAGGGCCTTGAATTATAGACGCACGCTGGGCTCCGTCCGTAAAGGTTTCTGATTCAAACAGAGAGCAGAGCAGAAGTTATATAACGTACTGTATAGGGGCAGAGACTAAATACATTAGAAGGGATTTGGGTGACGTTTTTTTGCAGTGAACTACATTGAAGTTGGAAGTTCCAGGTCATTTTGAGAGCAAGGCCTTATACAGTATAAGAACCTGGAGGTGTACTGGTTATTTTCGGTATAACTCCCAAATATGCGAATCCTGAGTTGATCCTGAGATAATTTTTCTCGAGTAATTAAATTTAATACCATTACGGTAACCTGAATCTGGTGGCTCCAGGGTGGAGCAGACAACATGGATATGCAGGATAGCGCCGCAATCGTGTTCAGGCACAGTAGAAGATTGGATGTTCCTGCGATGCTTTACACCGTGAACGTTCCAAAACTGAGATGTTCCAATGTGGGGATAGCGTTACTGTGGCTAAATCACATTCTTTAAGGGGCCTCTGTACATATCCCAGCTGCTAGTGTGGCAGAAGGGGAACTTAGTTATTTATATACTTTTATGAAAAAGCCTAATGGTTTCTGCGGCCGTAAAAAAAAAAACTCACTTAAAACTCATACATTTCAAATATATACTTACGTTGACACCAAACCTGGCTCGGAGGATGAAGTTATTTGCTTTGTTATCGGCCCTGTCATCTGTGCTGACCCACATGACGGACGAACAGAATATTGCATTTGATAGTGTGTTTATGCAACGGGTACAACTTGTTCCTGGTCAATTTCCCGTTATGGCCTTTGTTATATCTCTGGAATCTCCGCCGCGGATTATTTGGCTCAGACCATTGGCCTGAAAAGTCAGTGATCCCTGCGCCGCCACTTCCTCCTCATCACTGACAGAGGAATAGCCGGAGCGGAAAACAGCGCCCGCACATTGTCATCTGACCTTTGGCGTATCTGCTGACATTTAATTGAACAGAGTGAAGCTCCCATTCAATATGTAGATGATCTGGTATTACCCCCTGCCGCAGATCACAGGAGGGCGATATGACAGCTCCGGTTTCGGGCGAGATTTATAGTTCAAAGTGAGGTTTTTAGCTCAACTCAAAATTGTCCAAAGATTAGACTCGGTAGAAGGTAACATAGACTGGATGAGCGGTCAGGCGTGCGCCATTCGAGAATCCCTCCAACGAACACCCCCCGCGTTTCTCATCTGACGGTCGCACGCTGGCAGATATGCCCTCGGGCCGTGCGCTGATCCGGAAACCGCGCCCGACGGCCTCTCCTGGGCGCCCAGTGCGCCCCGCCGCCCACGTGAAGGCTCGGCGCGCCTCGTCCGGGGCTCCCCCCCCCCCGACGTGCCGGCGCGCCACCCGCCCGCTGCGCCGTCCGACCCGGCGTAAACACGGGCTCCTCGAAGCGATACCGGGGCACCGGCGGGGCTTTGTTTGAAGAGAAAATCCGAGCGAAAAACAAGGGAAAATCAAACTGTTTGGGTGAGTCACGTTTGTCGGCGTGTCCTCGTTTTAGCCGAGTGCGATGTTTGGTCCGCGCGCGTGCACGTCGGCGGCGCGCCGAAAACCTGACTTTTGCAGGCCAAAGACGCTGCATGTAAACAGTATGACAAGGTCCTGCACTCCCAAAGAAAGACTGTTGTTCCAGCGCCGACAGGTTCTTGGCCGGCGCGCTTTGAATGACTGATTGGAATCTAGTCAAAACTCTTTGTTCTGGCACGGCTCGCAGAGTAAATAGAACAACATTGGGCCGTGTCAATTTGTAGGAGGGTTCCATTACGTTGTGCACAACGGTGTGGATCAGATGTAAATATGAGCTGAGTCACCGGGGTTTGCCCAACAAATATCGCCATCCTCCTCCTCGGGGGTCCGGGCCGTGACCCCGGTCAATGCGTTGGCGGCTCCATTTTCGGAGAGCTTTATTTCATTTTAAGGGGAAAGGATAAACAAAACCCAGAAACCTCCGCCCGCGCGCACGCTGCTTCAATAGGAGCAAACACGGCGTCCGTCAGAGTGTCGGGCGTTGCCGGGGGTTTCGGGTCCCGAAATCGGAGGTTGCATCGTTTTTCCCGACCGACGGCCGCACTTTGAAATCCCTGAGACCTTTTTTTTACCGAACGTCGCCGGGGGAGGGCGTCGGAAGCGAAACGTCTTCAGGTGAACCGCAAAAAAAAAAAAAAAAAAAAAAAGTAAGGCCCGTTTGAGACAGTTATTAGTCAGAAGTTATTCCTGGTGTGGGTTTAAAATTGGACTCCAGACAACCCCTGACGTTTCGAGAAACCTTCGCTGAATGTGTGTGCATGTAGTTCATCGTGTGATGTTAATGAAAAACCTGTGGCTTGGTGAACACAAACACATGAACCAAAATGTGGTGAATACTGTATGGCGTGGGCTTTTCTGACGGTGTTTATTTACTTTTCAGAGCAGCTTTGCGAGTACGACGAGCCATTCTTTTTTTAGTCTCTTTATTGAATTTGAAAAAGGAAAAAAAAAAAAGAAAAAAAAAAAGTTTTCTCCTGGATATCGCTGCTTTTAAGTAGCATTCTTTTTACAGTGTTCATTAAAAAAAAAAAAAAAAAAAAAAAAAAAGGTTATTTTCGGTATTACAGGTATTTTATAGGCAATTAAATATGAAAAGCTCAGACATAAAATACAGTAAAAAGCATTGACTAAGTTAGGATTTATTGACAGGTTTAGTTTGTTTATTTTGGACTACTGTGTAAACAAACAAGGATTGAAATAACTATAACATCACACAGGCATGCATGACATGGGTAATGGTGGCCATGTTGGTGTGGGTGGTGTATGGTGTATGTTTGTGTGTGACCCTGCGATGGACTGGTCCCAATAAAGGTGTTTCCCAGCCTTGGACACAGTCGTTTATGGTGGGTTCCAGCCCCCACCCACGACCCTGAACAGTAACCACTGGATGGAGAATTGATGGATCGAATGACTGGATTCCATTGGTACGTTATAATCGGCTTCTTTCCTTGACATATTTTACAAACGTAGGTCATCGCTCGAGAGAACATTGTGAGATTGTGATAAACCATTAAGTGAAAGTGACGCAATCTAGTCAATCGCTCCAGTTCTCTCCAGCCAGCCCTCCTCATGCTTCATGCCAAGAACTACTCTCCACCATCTATCAATATACTGTATAACTATATATATATATATATATTATTATTATTTTTTTTTTTTTCTGTATATAAGTCTCCCACATCTAACTAAGGTGGACATTTATGGGACTGAGGTTTAAACCTAACCTCTGACTCCTAGATGAGAAACTGGGAACCCTCACTCAAGGAGAAGGAGGGATAAAAATACCATTTGGCTTTATTGCGTCGAGATGTAGCGCTACATTGGGAGCCTTTCGGACTTTCACTGGCAATGTTATTAGGCACCGTACGGACATATGTGAACCTCGTTTCCAAAGGGGGAGCGGGCGGGCGAGCGAGAGCGAGAGAGAGAAAGAGAGAGAGAGAGAGAGAGAGAGAGAGAGAGAGAGAGAGAGAGGAGCGAGGCACAGAAATGCCTATAGATGGGCGCCCACGCATCTGTCTCATCACATTTAACCAGAACAAAAGCATCATCCCACCTCCTTGAACTCCACCTGCCACCTATTATTTGCCTCCTCGAGCTGACGTTTATAGGTCCACCCCAACGTTTACGGCCCCTTCCCCGCTCACTTTGAAAAGAGGGAAAGGGACGGGCAGTCACCGAATGCGACCATCTGGCTTTCATTTCTCTGCTGCCTGAAGCCCTGGGCCGAACTAATACACACCGTCGCTATACAGCTTTTCTGCAGCGTATCTCTCTCACACACACACACACACACACACACACACACGCGCGCGCGCACGCACGCACGCACGCACACACGCACACCTACGGTTGGACCGAAAATGGAGCCAGATTAACGATAAGCTTCTAGAGAGAAGCTAAATGTTCACATCTAGTAAAGGGATTATGTGAAGGTGGGGTCCCTGAACTTTGTACTTTCAACACCTTCGCTTGGGCAGAAACACCCATGTCCTCATCCAACCATCCCTGCTTTCCAAAAGCTGCACTCCACAAAACAAATATTTTAATCTGCATATTTTAATAAGCCTGGTTCTTATTTTCTTCTCTGTTGAAGTAGTTGCGGGTATGGGTGGAGTCAGGATCAAACATAGACAGATAGACAGAAAGATGGATAGATAGATAGATGGATAAATAGATAGATAGATAGATAGATAGATAGATAGATAGATAGATAGATAGATAGATAGATAGATAGATAGATAGATAGATAGATAGATAGATAGATAGATAGATAGTCAGAAGGGATAACAACACCCCACTCAGAGTAAACAACAGGAAAGCTATTATTATTAGTCAGCTCCATCTCCATGGACACCAGGGTGGAGATGGAACCTTCCTTTATCGAAACCTGGCAGGCCCTCGTCAGAAACCTGCAGGGATTTCTACTGCAGAGGGGGAGCTCCCTCAACGACGTCAGGCAACTCTGTGGCATGAGCTCATCCCACGCCGGAGGAAAAAAAAAAAAAAAAGAAGTCCCATTGACTTCACTTATTCCTTCGACGCAATGCGATGACGAGACGGGGAGCAGATAGGACGAGCCCTGTCTTCCGGAGGCGGCCGGCGAGCCGAGCCGTTCGGATGCCGCGGGATCCGCCGCCGCCCGCCGACCGGACCGCCGATGGTGTTTCTACCCCCTCCGCCGGCCGCGACGACGCCGCGCGGGGTGGGACGGGACGACGAGACGAGCGGCTACTTGAAGACGAACGCGGGGTCTCCAGCGGAGGGCTGTCAGCTATTCAGCTGATCGGAGCGCTCTCCCATTCCTGTGAGGTAATGCGGAACCAAAACTAAAGGCGAGGCCCTCCCACTTAAAGCTCCAGCCTTAGGAGAACAATGGTGCAGCTGCAGAGGGGAGCGCACAGCGCCTTCCATCACAAGCGGGTCTGTAGCTCCGCAACCTAACATGACAAAGTGCCTAAAAGGAGAAAAGCAAACATGTTTCAACAAAAAGAGATAGCAACGGCAGGCCGAGGAGATTATGAGTCAAAAGTTTACTTAAGAGTATAGGGGAATGATTGATGAGAAAGCTGTCACATGTGGGGCCCCGGATCACGGCCCCTGTGCATCAAACTCGAAAGCTCTGTCTGACACCACTCAGCGCTCGCCGTCTCTTAAACTTCACCACACAGGAATTTTGGAGTGCATCCCGCCAGCGCTATTAAATGTTATTCCACCCTGGCCAAATGTTGAGGGAAAATTTGATGCATGTACACATAGGGTTAAGCGTATGGCTGCGGATAGGGGGCCGGGCAGCGCGAGGACCTATGTAAAAAGCATTTCAGCGCCGTGCCTTACAAGGGCGTTAAAAAATGTGCATCTGAACGTACACGCATCGGGCGGTTTCAACAGAACTGTCGTTCGCTGCCAGAGCAAACTGCTTTATTATGGCGCAGCTTAGGTAGACACACGGGGCAGTGCCAAGACACACAAATATCTATGCACCAATGTTATTGTCGTAAACTTGGAAAATGGGGAAAGACGTAAAGAAAAGGCTCCGGGGGAAAGACGCGTGACGGAACGGCATAAAATTCCTTATAAATGATGCTTCAAATATCTCAAGCACAAATTAAATACTCATATTTCACATTATATTACACATTACTAACATTCCCTCCAAAATGTGCTTAAACACGGTTGATAACCACCTCGTTTCACATTAAATCAAGGAGTGATGGCTGCCCGCCAAATGAAGGGATTTTGCGGTTGCTAGGCCAGGTAGCGGTGATCGCAGGTCTCGGCATCGGCGTCAGTTGACACCCAGGAGCAGGAGCAGTTCTCCCGCTCCCCGTGTGCGCTGTATACACAAAAAGCGCGGGGACTCGCCACTGTTGGCATTCCTCTGCCACACTATCCCTGTGGGCTCCGGAGGAACGGTGCATCGCCCCATCTCTGCCAGCGGCGAGAGAATGCCTTGAAATCAATGTTTACCATCTCCGGTTACAGATGCACAGCGCTCGCCGGCGGCTCCCGTTACCTCCCCGTGTCAGTAGAATGCTAATCTGCTGGTACGGCTTCATCCGATGTGCGAAGAATGCCGTGGACGCCGGCCTGAGCTTGAGCACGGTCCCCCCTCCTGGAATGTTTTCCCAGGTGTCGTTTTCTCATTCCTCCCAATGTCTCCTGGTGCCGAGGTCTGGGCGAGCCGCAGCTTCTAACACTCGGGCGGCTTTATGAGCGCTGGGGCGCGGTTTTGGCTTTGGCTCGAAATCAATTCCCATAGAAAGACCTTCTCCTACCTCCGCGTCGGGGGCGTGATACGGCCGCGATTAAAAAAAAAAACACACCTCGAAGGGATCGGCCAACGGCTCTCCGGATTCACCCTGGGTTTTGAGTTTCCGTTCTATCGGGGATAAGTGGGCGATCGATGGCACAAGACCGATCAGTGACAGAATACAGGCAGTTCCTCTTCTGTTTGGTGCCACGCCAACATTCGACAATCTGACACCGCAAGTATCTCTGTCGCGCGACGAGCCCACGGGGTCTGCTGCTTCTCGAGCGCAGAAAGGCAACACCATGGAAATCAACTTCAGTTCTTCGGAGGCCTTTGCGGATATCTGCCGGAGACGGAGCGCCATGCCAACAGCTGTATCGCGGAACGCCTGCTACTCTGGAGGCCTGCGCGCCGCGGTTTCCCGGGTCAAACGTATGGAGTTGCCTATGGTCAAACGATGAAACCATAACAAACGGGCAATTATTTTGCCGTGGAAAAATTGAAAGGAAGCATTAATTGCATTAGGGAAAATGCAGCGCTGGAAGGAATTGCGGCCGGGAGCATCGTGAGTTTTATTTTATCTTTGTTGGCTCCCGGCGCAGAACTTGACGCCTATGGCCGTGAAGGATTCTGTCAGTTTCCACTGTCATGTGCCATCCACATTTCAGGCCAGTGATCCAAATGTTGGCAGTAACTCTAATATGGTGCGTGATAAGCCTCTAAAGAGATTCACACCGCTTACAAAGATTGTAGAAAACCTCCTCTACCCATTGCATTAACTTTCCTGGTCCAATGCCTCGAGGCCCGGATCCAACATGTGACACTGACATGTGTTCTGGAAAATGTTCAGGTTAGGCAAGATTGGGATCTTGTGGCCAAGACAAAGAGGTTTTCCTCACCAAAGAAAACTAAGTTTGTGTCTCATCAGAGATTCCACTCACTGGAGGTCCTCATTACAGTTTGGACAGCACAACACCACCGTAGCGGCGTGAATGTTGATTTCAAAACTAGAAAAAATAAAAAAATCCAAAATCGATTTGTATTGAATGCAACTTCCAGAGGAGTGTTCTCTGCTCCGAATGTGTCTGACGGGGGCCGGTTCTTGACGGTTACGCCGCTTAAAACCTTGATTTCCTTGGTTTGTTTCATATTTTCATGATTTGACTTCGCAGTCGGGATTCAGCAGGCTTAATTACAACGCTACCAGTCCCGCCTGCAGATTCAGCATTTTCAAATTTTTCCGTCTTCCGAGCGGCTTCGCAAATCTTGTCATCGATTTGTTTTATGTGTGTTTGTGCAATAATTATTCTTGTTGTGCTTTGCTCTCGGGGGCCAAAGCGCGGGGCCAAGCCGGGACATGTGGCATCATTTTTTGACTCGTTACAATGTGCCAACATCCGCGTTTGCCAATACTTATTTTCCCAGCCCCAAACAGATCCCCGGAGAACAATTGATCAGTCTCTGCCCCGAGACGGCTTTACTTACCATAAATATATATTCCCTGTTGGCCAAACATCCCGAGGTACAGCAATGTGTGTCCAGTTTGGTGCCGACGAGCCGCTTTTTCTCTCCCGGTGTATTTTCCTTGAGTTCCACGAGCAACCTCCGGCGCTCGGATCGCCGCCTCGAAGTCACTTTGTAGCACTAATATTACTCAGGCCGCCCTGTCACTTTTCTCTAAAATATGAAGTAACACATGGATCACACTGACGTGCCCACCTGTTAACTATTGAATCACTTCTGATCTGAGGACCATATGGCCGGCTTATGTGCTCTCTGGTGCCACGGCGTGTGCGTTTGGGCAGTGACATTGTCACATAAATAACTACACTTCTTACAGTAAGTGTTGAAAGGAGCCGCTTTCATCCCCGCAAAATTTAAGGACGCAGAAATCTGCTTTCGGTTAAAAACTAAGATCACCCCCATCCCGTCCCTGCCCAAGCTTCGGGGGGATGATTAGTGCAAATTCACCCTTAAAATAGAATGCGCGGCTATGCCGTTGCGCGAGTCGTTCGGAGCGGATCGCTTTACAAACGTGGCCTAAAATCTGGCGGGGGAATACAGACGGGACCGGCGACTTTGTCTCCAGTGAGCGTGAACAAAATGATAAACGAATGCCATACTTTCTTAACTCAGATCAAGTTCAAGAGCTAGACGGCCCAGTCACGGTGGGCGCAGGAAATACAACGTGAAGGGAACACTTTATCGATTCAACTGTGAAGACAGAAAATAAAACAACGCTCCGTATAATCACTCGATATGTGTGTGGCCTTCGTAGAAACAATTTTTTTTTTTCCCCAATTGTGATCGGTCAGTAACGTCCCACGTGCTCGATCTGCTCATTTGAAGCACGTTATGTGGAAAGCACAATGTTGAAATTGTCTCCCGTTATTTACTCGGGGCAGGAGTCTCTGCTTCTCAACAACGATGACTCAATTTAAAAAGATGAGAGAATTCTTTCTCTCGTGTGGTTTCTGTAAAATTCTACCATTTTCGTGATTACTCATCATTACACCTCTCTGCAATTCCAACGTCTTACTTAAGGATGAATTGTAAGGTAGTAAGGAAAAGGACATTGTTGGCTACGCTTATAGTGTGAATAACTTATAATTCATAGAATTTCCCCTTTTGCTTTGGACTGTAAATTAAATGCTCCTTTTAAGATGCCAATAGAGCTAACGGTGGCAGGACGACACTAAAATAGCCCCCGCCCCAAACCAGCTGACTACGAGGCAGCACTTACCCATTTAAACAGGTGAGGCGGACAAGAGTGGTTAGGCCAGAAGCATGTACGTGTGTGTGTGTGTGTGTGTGTGTGTGTGTGTGTGTGTGTGTGTGTGTGTGTGTACGTGTGTGCGTGTGTGCGTGTGTGCGTGTGTGTCTGTGTGTGTGTGTGTACGTGTGTGTTCGCATGTCCTCGTTTGTCGGCGTGTCAAGCGTAAGCCCGTGGTCTTCCATGCAGGCTCGTACTCGCGCCGTCAAAGCTCTGGCACACATGCACACACTCAAAAAAAAAGAAAAACAAAAAAAAAAAGGTGTAGATAAGTCCCTGCATTATTATTCTCCCTGCAGACGCCGGGTCGCAGAGCGACCGTCGGTGACTTGTCCTCAGACCCAAACGGCCCCAAAAAAGTTCATGAACCGCCTCCGCGGGAAGGGGAGTCCCTCCCCCCTGGGTAGTGAAAGTTCATCCGCCGGCTGATCTCACGCTACCAGGTGCGGCGGAGCAACCCCGCACTGGAGGTTACACAAGTTTATGGTGGAACCTGAGTCCGGGCGGCTAAGCTATCAAGGCCTCCGGGCCAGTTAAGGAATACAATGATCCGCGAGCATAAATCTGGCATCGGCGGAACGTGCCACCCAATCCAAACTGCGTCAGTGACATCGGGAGGATCTTATCCCTGAGAGGGCCTATCCCTATCGCTCGATGTTGTTGTTCCCTCCGTACTGCTAAAGCTCACATGCTTAGTCGACATCCTGTGGAGAAACCCAACACAAAAGCGCAACGGCGGAATAATAGCTTTGCAGCACTGTCAAGCCGAATAGTAACCACAGCCAATCTTCTTCGCCAGTCACCTGATATCATAAAAGCCACGCAGCGTATCCCAAACTAGCTGGGAAGCAAGGTAAGACGTTTGTTATTTGGACGATAATGGAGAACTTTAATGACTTAAATTTCAATATCAACAATCCAATAATGTAGTTTGCAGCAATATGAGCCGCAACATCTGGGAACTGTAATCAAAACGAAAGGAAAGCACATAAAACATGTCAGTGTGAGAGTGCCAACGAGCCCGCTGCCAAGATAGATTTTTATCCGCTTAATATGGCAATTACCCCAAATAATTACCAAAAGTTGTCATGCTACGTTATCTAGAAAAAATATCCAATGTATCCATTGCCATGCCACAGCCCCGTGTATAAACAAATGCAGGAGTTTGTTGAGATCAGTGACTTAAGCCTCACCGCTGAATAAATACCGTGAACTTAGTTAGAGTCGGGCCATGCACTGTTTCAGAACCGTGCGGTGATATATTAGGGGGAGAGTCGGTACTACTTGAATAACCCAACAAAATAAACATCCACGAGTATTTCTATGGGTGGCACCGGAGTAGAGAGATATATAAACTTACCCAGTATCACAACGCACGGTGAGACATGTGATAAAAGGATAACAGGACCACACGCACGCCGCGGAGGGGGAAGGCCCCGCCCTCCGAGTTGTCCTGATGTTGGAGCAGCCCTGATAGCGATACTCATTTTCTAGTGTAGTTGCACGGCTTAGGTCAACATTTTTCCCTAACAAGGTTAAGTACGCGAGTGAAAATGTTCATTTCTAATGAATCACACATGCTTGACATGCCATTTAACATTCTCACAAAGCCAAATTAAAAGATGCATTTCTCACTGAGCATGACTCACTTGTTTTGACTGGCTATTAATTAACAGCCTAATTAACAGCCTGCTCAGAAGGTGGGCGGGGTCATGTTGGGTGGGTGTGACCGGTGACCACGCCCCTCATTAACTGATCGGACATTGCTTGTTGAGATGCTCGCTCTGTTCCGTCCCCACAGCGTGAATCATTCCGACCTCAGCCAATCAATACGGGTTTTTCCATGAGAAAAAAATCAGATAAGGATCAATGCCGCTTCATATTTTTGGTGATATTGGCTGAAAAGGCTGGAAAAGGCTGCTATAAGCCTTGATATTTCTGATTTTAGGATTTGCATTGTTTTTGTAGAATGCTGTACATTCTCCCTTGTGCTGTGATAGTCTTCCTTCTGCTCCAGAAACACTGCCCTACCAATTTTATACAAAAAAAAACAAAACAAAAAACGTGCCATTGGTTTCACAGGCAATGCACGAAAGAGGTCCGAAATTCCCACCAGTGTCCACTAGTGCAACTAAATAGGCATTTGTTAACCTAATCCTTACAAATTGTTAAAACATCCACATGATGTAAAATGTGGCTGCTGCTGGAGCCAGCTGTGGCTAAGTTCACATGGAGAGCGACCAAGACTGAAGGAGAATGACGGAAGAAGATACAGAGAGAGAGGGAGAGGGAGAGAGCGAGGGAGAGGGAGAGAGAGGGGGTGGGCACTGAATAACGCAACCGGAGCCAAACTCCCCTCAGTGGAAGGAAGGAAGCGTGATCCCTGAAGATTCCCTGTCTCCGCCTGATCTCCCGGTGCCTTCCTCCTGCACCAGCCACCCACTCACGCACGTACCTACATATCGACCTACCAACATACCTGCCTTCCTGCCTTCCCTCCGTCCTTCCACTCCCCTCCCTCTTCCAATTACACCTGTAGACGTCCTCACTTCCTAAATCTTGATCTCTTAAACAGCAGCGGCGGAGTCTTAAAGGCCCCGGCTCCCTGGAGGACGCCCGGCCCCGCCCCGCTTGCTCTCCGGTCTGGCCCACTCTGCCTTTTGTTCTGGGCTGATGAGGTAATGCCTGAGCCTTTCTTCCTCTGTGGGACCCGGGTGCGATGTGCGCCTCAGCAGAGGGGCGCCAGAGCTCCTCTCGCACACGAGATCAAGATAGCTGTGGACATGTTTTCGCAGATCGCCCCGAGGGTCCGCGCCTGTGTGGGTGCGCTGATGTGCGAGGGACAGATACACGCTGCGCACTCACGAGACCCCGTGCACAGTTTGTTATGATGATGATGATGATGATGATGATGAGGAGGAGGAGGAGGAGGATGATGATAATGACGGCGATGATAATGGAAATATAATAGCACCTTGATTAGCCGCTCTTTTGAAAAATACAATTGCGTCAGTGGGAAGGAATCATAAACACACAGTCAGTGTCTTAATTATATCAATACAAGACATGGTTATGTGGGATTCTGTTGTGCACATTCTGTGCACAGAATTGTGAACCGCATATTACATCTGGGTGATTACTAGTGTTTCATATTTGTTTTTTGTTGACTGCTTTCTGGGTCGTAATAACTCTGTACTAGTTATTAGTCATTACCTTTTGGTTAGACTCGCTGGCGGACCAATACATTCCGAGAAGTTTAAGGTAAAATAAATACATCTGGGAGTAATGGATCATCAACATCGAAGGTAGCAGATTCTAGTTAAGTGGGTAAGGGATGAACATGTCCCTGACATATAAAAGTAATTACTGAATTGAGACAAACTTTACAAGGTTCAACTAAAATGCGACGCTGGCCCTGTTTTGCATCAACCTACAGCTGCAGTAACAGGGGCATGGCAATAAAAGAGGAATGGGGCCTGGGTTAGTGCAGTGGCAGTGAAAAAGAAAAAAAAAAGCTTTTCGAAGAAAATGCTCGTGAGAAGCAGCGTCGTAGACCCGGTGAGAACGCCTGCCACACTATGTCCAATGCCTTTTCGGCACAGTAATCATTGGCATGGCGTTTTAACGCAGCCTGTTCACATTGCAGCACGCCGCGCTGGCCTGCCTCAGACATGTAACTTCACTGTCTCGCTATTTAAACACACACCTATCACGGCAGACTGGCCACTTCTGCTGTGCCCGTGTCCTCCACCCCCGCATCCCACAAGGCCACTCACTTGGAGCCATAAACGCTTGGTAATACATGTACTTCTTGAATGGAGTGTGAAGTCTCTGCCTCAGAGTAATAGGTGTTTTTTCTTTGGCTGCCTATAACATTTCGTCAAGTCTTTGCTGTGGTTTATTTGCTGTGGTTTCTCTCTCCAGAAGGAATTAGCAAGCAGCCCTGCCACACTCACATTTTGCCTGCCTCCGAGGTGACAGATGGCAACGTGGTGCAGTGCGCTTCCCTCAAATTGTTATTTCAAAGGCCACGCCGTCGAGTTGCTTCCCTCTTTGACACAAGAGGCAGGTTTTAATGAAAGTAGATGACAAAACGATGGAGCAATGTCAGCAGCTCATCTTGTCCCTGGGCGGATTTTAATATGCCGCACATATGCTGCGACTATGGTTCATCACTCAATCTCTCTTGTTATGGTTTCCATACTTGGTCAAATGGGATTCATCTCGACAGCTGAGCGCTCGTATAATGAGCAAAATGACGAACAGATGAGATTAAGTGAAGGAAACACTGGATACCCTTCATCCTCACATCGAAACTTGAGTTTTAAGACTGATAGATTAATAGTCCAGCTGGCTGTCTGTCATCTGCACAGTGACACTGAAGGCTGTTCCAGGCGTTGTCACTTTGCCCCTACTTGTTTGGTTTCACGTTTTGGAGCTGATACAGCCGAGTGAGCTGTGGAGATAAATACCGCCTCATGCCTATGCTTGCCTCACGGATGAGCTAATGCATGTAAGCAGGCGATCACTAATTTCATATTGCAGACACTCAACACATTCAGGAGACGTTAGCTTGAACCAGGCGATGTGGATTATATGGGTGTCACCTCTCCCGTCATCTGTAGCACTTGGCAGAGGCCTGCCTACTGATAGCTCATCAATTTTGAGGTCTTCATGTTAGCGGGTGGTCCGCTGACGTGTGTGAGTCGACCAAGTTCAACACTGACACCTCTCCACACACCATTTCCCCCTAAAGGATGAATGAGGGGCTACCCTAAGCCCAAATCCGGTTTTGACTGGCTCGAACGCACAACACTTTCAGGACGAAGGATCCATAAAGGACGCTTACGGTCATGTAAACCGACACACAGGATTATATTATGATTTTTATGTTGTTATTCTTATGACATGACTATACTTCATCGTGATTGAGTAACTGCGATTGAGAATAGCGCTGCAAGATGGCGGATCAGGTATTCACCTTAGGCATAGGGTAAGGGGATATTTGCCAGGTTGGGGCTACACTGCAGCCAGAGGCATATCTCGATGTCAGCAGTGGCACTGTTTGTTTTGGATACTGTCCCTATTAAATAGACCTCTCTAGCCGCCAACTTTTCTTGACAATTAGTGACATGCAAGAATTTTCCTTGGCACCGTACCAGCAGGTTTTGTTTTTCCAGCCTCAAACCAGAAGGCATCATTTTGTTGCTGGCTTCGCTTTTTTTTTTCTTTCTTCTTTTCAATCCAGTGCTTAAAATATAGATGGCTGGCTTGATAACGGAGAGCAATCCAACGGTACAAAGTTTAATCCGGGCTGTAAGTGAATCCTTACACCAGCCCCGCTTCACTGTTTCAATTCCACATAATTCACAACTCAACACACCCAATAAAAGAGCCATGCTAATGTTTAAAGGCACTGTCTGGAGACAATAGTAATATAAAACCACCAGTTACATGGACGCTGGCATGGCTGCGAACACTGCCGCCGCATATAAAGTGGCTCGTAACCTCTGGGAAGAGTCACTTGGCTCAAGGACTGGCAAAAAGGATGTAGCTTTTGACCAAAGGGCGGAGGGTGGAAACCATGCAGGAATTTAAGTCAGTAAGCTGGCAGGACGGATGGCGGTATAGAGTTTAAGGGCAGTGCCCCTGAGAAATCCAAGGGTGACGGTCAGGAAAAGAATGCAGAGGTTGCGCCAGGGAGTCTTGGTGGAGACGGCCGCTGCTGCGGAGGTTTCCGCACCACAACGGGTAGCAGGCATGTGCATAGCTGAGCCTCCTGGGGGTGGGTGTGACCCGCCACCCCTCTGCCCCGCCGTACAATAAAAGTCCTCTTGAAACTGACCCGGTGCGGGTACCCTGAGGGACGGCGGTGGAGAACGACGTGGGTTGCTACACGTGAGGTGTAGACATGATGACTGCTGATATTAAATCCATCCCTGCGTGATGAGGGACTGAAGGTAAACTAGGGTTCGAGTCTGGCTACTACAACTGCTCCTTAATGGGATGTTTTGGCACGACCGACATCCCGTTCTGGTCTGGGGAGGTATTAATTTTGTACATGAGAGGGTCTTAAGATTTTATTGGTTCCAAAGACGGATTTGCTGGTGTCAAACCTTGCAGCTTAGGTTAACCTGTTTCAAAGGTACACAACGAGGGGTTATACACTACATTATTCGGTTAGGGCGAGGGATAAGGAGGCCGTCCACACTCAAACGTGCACACAGACACATACATCCATGCACATCTGCGAACCTTCGCATAGAAGCACACACAGATCCACCCCCACAAGGATTTTACAGGCACAATGGAGTAATAGCAGCCAATTCCACCCTCCTCTGTTGTTTCAACATATAGAGAAGAGATTGGCCTTGAGACTGTAGTATAAGGTATAGCGATGAGAATTCAGTATACCCATGTATATGGACTTCAAACACATATCCCTTTGGGGACTTGTATATATGTCTTGTGAAATGATGCTTGGCGGTGTGTATAGACCAGAGGATAGGAAAGAATTCCCTTTTCCCTTTGACATACTACTGTACCACTGCCTTCTGCAATAAACTTTTCCACAGTTCATATTTTTTCAGATCTCCTCCCATCCTTGTAAATGTTTTGTGCGGCGGCAGATGAGCGGACATGGGGCTGAACTCGGCCGGACTCGGGTCAGAGGAACGGGGCTCCGCTGACTTCCCGCCTGGCTGGGCGGCGGGACCGCTCGGAGAGTGACATCAGGGTTAGGGTGGGACATCAGAGGATGGGCGGGCACGTCCAGACACACCTTCACCGTCAACTAACCTTTCCCGGATGACCTACAGGGGTTATCAAAGTAAGTTTCGCCATGAGTTATTGTATCACTGTGAGATCTGACAATGTGATGGTTGGATGATGTCAGCACGCGGATGCCAAGGTGCAAAGGTCCAAACTAAAAAAGCAATCGAGAAAATACAATTTACTGGCGCTTGCTAATGTATATTGTTCATGAAGCACCCTGGAAATGGGTGTGTCAGCATACGGTGATTATTCGATGAACTAATAGCAATCTGCAGTGTATTGTTATTCCTTATGGATGTGGAACACTACCAAGAGCACTTGACCCGTAAATTGAGTTAAAACGTTACACAGCTCGCTGTCGATTTCACCCTCTTCTCCCAACACCGTGGCTTTAACTTGCAGTTTCCAAAATGGCATATCACGTTACTAAACATTCTCAAACGGTATAATTACAATGTAATTATACGCATTACATCAGGACCAACACGGTGTGTAATTGAAGTAGAACCAGAATAAGTGCAGCTAAATAAGCTTTGCAATCCTTATCACAACATTAACGCTCTAATTAGATTTACAGCAACCCGATCCCCTGCGCTGTTTTCTTTTCATCTGCCGCAATTGCACACAACTACTTGGTGCAGGCCCCTCCCCTCCACCAACACCAACACCCCGACCCCACCCCCAACCCCCGACCCCGACTCCCTTCCATCTGCTGATGCGGGGGAAGCCGCACCTCTATTCACAGGGTTACGGTAACAAACGTTTGCTAATGCAAACATCCCGTCCACACAATCACTTCCTGATCCCGACCTGTGACTTAATAAGCTGCAGATTTGCCTTTGAGGGCTTTGAGAGCGTCCCAGCTGGGGGCGGACGGAGCACAGAGGCAGTGCAACCGTACCATCGTCATCTTCACTGTCGTCATCATCTTCATCATGGTGCATGGCAGCCTCACGATTCGTCCCTTTTTCGCCTCCGATGTCCTGCAGCCTCCTCCCGTTGGACTCCGACCAGAATTCATGAGAAGACCTGCTTGTGCTGATCACTCGAAAAAAAAGGTAACATCAGGATTTTATTCAAATAGTCATTTGTCATTTTGTCCTATCGTGTCATCGCAGAAAAATATTGATAAAGACAAAAGGAATACTGTAAGAAAGCCAAAGCTATTTTCATTGAACAAATGGCACATGTTTAATGAATTAAGTCAGAGGCAGATGTAAAATAAATAAAAAGGCAAGTAAAAAATGAAGAAAATTCAACTTACTTAAACAGCAACGATGGAGAGAGAGAGAGAGAGAGAGAGAGGGAGAGAGAGAGAGAGAGAGAGAGAGAAAGTAGAAAGAGGGAGAAACGGTGACTGGAGGTGCAAGGATGGGGGTGGGGGTAACAGAGAAGACTCTGGCGTGGAGACAACCGAAATCCCCAAAGGATCCTGCGATTTGGCTTCATTACTGGAGCTGACTTCACACAATGCACCTGAATACACAGATTTACACACTCACACACACACACACGCGCGCGCACGCACACACGCACACACACACACACACACACACACACACACACACACACACACACTCAGCCCCCGCTGGTGCGTGTGAACCGGGACATTTAACGCGCTGCCTACTTACATCACTACAGCTGGCGTGGATTTGAAGGAAAGCGGCCTACGGCGACACACACACACACACACACACACACACACACACACACACACACACACACACACACACACGCAAGCACCAAACCTCGCTTGAAAACCTTCAACTTTTTCTTCGTGATGTTTTTGTCCTTGCAAAGCAAAACAGAAAAATGAAACGTGATCAATTAGGCGGCGGCGGGGCGGCAGCTGGATGGAGGAGCCGATCAAACGAAAAAGCATCCAGGAGACGATGAAAAGCGCCGTCCACGCAAGATCCCTCACCGACCCCTCTATCTCGTCACACACATCATTGTAAATCAGCAAAAAAAATGCAGAGTCCGATCTTATCTTAACTTATGTAAACGAGGTCGTCGTGCTGTTCTACGTTTCAGCTTCATCAAGGAGGTTTTGGACTTCTTGTTAAATAAAGGCCCCTTGGACGGATTTGAAAGAGTAATAATTATTAAAACAGAAGTCACGCAGGGCCCGAGTTTTCCTTGGCAACCGTCGGCACGCCGAAATTATATACTTTTCAATTTGCCCGCGGGCTCGGGTGACATCTCGCTGTTATCACGACCCATATCCATGAAACGTCGACTGTCAGTTAAAAATGCTGGCACGGCACGTGTCTACGGCTCATAAACAAAACCCTCTTTTTACCTCCCTACATCCGCCCCTCCATCCGTCCGTCCATCCGCCCGGCGTTTTCCACCGCAGGGATGGATGGTCATAATGAGAGTTCCAGTGTCCGGCTATTTTTAAGGCTGGAGACAGGCTGTTATTGCAGTGGAGGTAGCGAGGCCTGTGGGGTGTTGGATTATTCCACAGAGCTGCACTCCAGACTTTATGGGCCTGAAAATAACCGTCCTACCTAGGCCCCTCCCAAAGACCTAACCCCCCCTCGGTAATCACAAAGTGCAGCGACCCATAAACGAATGCAGTATCTGCTTAAACTGTCATCTCACCAATATTAGGTGAACCCGAGTTCAAGTGTGCACGTCAGGAAGCCGGGAAAGCGGGATGTCTTGGAGCTTCCTGCCCCGCCTGGGAGTCACTGGAACGGGCTGGTCGGCCCGGAGCGACGCGCCCCGTCCATTAAAAAGTGTTTGGTCTCCAGTTTGGCATTGGGATGGTACCGATACCCGACTTACGGGAACTCGGTTCTGATCCACTGAACAACTGGAAAAACAGTTTTTATAGCTCTCGTTGTCTTATCGAACCTGACCGCAGTAACACTTCTGACCTGAGGGGATAATAAAGACTCTCAATTTAGTTAAAAAGAGGTATCGGTTGATAGATAATTATGAGAAAAAGGATGGAATGTCTCCTAATGACATTCATTTCCTGTTATCCTCCTACAGCTTCCTACCTTTCTCATCCAAGAAGCAAAACTGGAATTAGCTATTAACCCCTGACTGCCACCCGAAAATCAATGCGAAGCACAAAAGTGGAGCAAAATATTGACATATCTGTGTGCCCCCTTCAAGGTGAACCTTTTTAGGCCCGTGCAAAACGGCTGCTGACCATAGTAAATAACAAAAAAAATTGAGAGCGGAGGAAACGGTGTGATTGTGAATTTAATGGCGCGGATTAATATGAACCAGGTCGACTTTTTAAAATCTTTTCTTTTATTTTAAGATGTTTTCTAAGTTGAGAAAAATTGGAAGTCAAGAGACCGCGCACAACCACACTCTCCTCCCGTCCAAGTCGCTCTCTGCCTCAGCTGGATGTCTTCACCGACTTCTAAACTGAAAATTGCCCCCGGCTCACATACAGGAGCTCGCGCTGGAAGCCGGCTTCAGTTTTAGCACCCCCGCGACCCCCCGCCCCCCGCCACCCCCACCCCGACCCCCCCGCGCCCCCAAAGCATGATGGGAAAACCCGAAATCCAGCGCCTCCGAGATCCCCTCCGGCCGCCGCGTAGCTCTGTCGGCCATCAGATACGGAGCCACGCCGGCCCTAGCTCCTGTGTTTCCCCGGTGGAAAACAGCACCCGCTGTTTCTCATTTCACATGTCATTCAGCCGCGAGGTGGAGAGCCAAACGCGCCCGGCTACTTAGGTTTATTTTGGGAATGCCTCAGGAGGTTGACCCCTGAGTTGTAGTTAGATTCCTAGAGTGAAGCCCTCTTTGTTCGACACACAAAGCCGGTGTCTGGATACTATCACCACCAATCTGATATGTCACTTCTACTTGCGAAAATATTGAATCGCTAGAATATTTTAATGGGTAATTGTATTTTAATGGCGGGTCCCGACGTCTACTTAGAAGGATGAAAGGGTGAAACCCGTGCAAAACAGAAAAAAAGCAATTCAGCTCCGAAAGTCCGACAAAACCTCTTAACACCGATCAGACAAGACGTGCTGTCGAGGGGAACCGCCGACGGCCCTTGACAGCCATTGTCCAAGGTTCTTCGAGAAAGGTTTTAAATCCTGACACCAACAGAAAGAAAAAAAAAAAAAAAAAAAAAAGAGGAGGAAAGCCAAAGGGAAAAAGGGCCCGGTTGCATCTGGGCCGACGTGTAAAGAGCGCCGGGGCCTCGATCGCGTCCCGCCTCCACCGTCCCACGGCCGGCACAATCAACCTGCGTTTTCCATCACCGTCGTCGGGAGAAGAAAAAAAGAAAAAAAAGGATCGGCTTTCTGGCAACGGTAATTCAAACAACGTGTGATTGGCGCACGGCACCTCTGACCTTGACGTTTTGTTGACTGAACATTTCGGGCTCCTCTCAGTGCGGCTGTGCACCTGCAGCCGCTGCAGGTTAAATGAGTTGCAGATTTAGGACCCGAGCGCCGCACGTGTCGCCCGGCGGACGTCCCGCTCCGCCCGTTCCTGGCCTCATCCAGACGGCGTCCGCGCGGCGTACGCATGTAAACGGGTGAAGCCGTAAATCAGTTGTTTTCCTGAGAGGCGCGGGCTCTCCAGTCTCCGGCAAGACATGAGCCCGCTGTCTTTTTATTACCCGGACAAATTAGAAAGCCGAAGCCCAAACCTGCCGGGAATTACAGGGAATCGCTTACATCACTGGAAAATGGGGTGTGAAGCTATTACCATTTCATAATTTCATAAACAGACAAAATAATCCTTCGCGGGATAATAATGTAATCAGGTCATCAAAACAACGGCCGCGCGGGAGGAATGCGAGGCCGACGGTGAGGACGGTTCCAGTCCAATTTTCCATCAAACGGCGCGGGGTGGGGGGAATATTTTTTTTCGCCTTTTTCGGAAAGGAAACGGTGGCGCTTTAACCACGCACGGAATCACGGGGTCGCCGCACGGCTGCATCGGAAAAAAACAAAAACGTTTCAACCTCCGTCCCGGTTCTTCAACAGGTAAATCCAACCCTTCAACTTTAAACCCTCAGCGGCAGCTTAATGGTGAAACTCAACGCCGGATACATCCCAGCGGTGTCACGACGGTGCACATAGAACTGAAAGCGTGGGTTTAAAAATATATCGCGCTGGAGCAACACAAGGTCCCCGGCTTTAAAATGGGAAAGCAAAACAATGGATCCCTGAAACGAGATACAGCTTTGCTTACCGGTTGCCATGGACGCAGAGGAAGCAGGAGACCCCCGTCGGCGGGAACACTCCCAGAGTGGCCATTCACCCTAATTTGTGTTGATAATTGGCTATCTTATCATAACAAGCTGTTAATCTGGAATCACAATAATGCGTTTCCCTTTTCACACAATGTGTTTTCAGGGGTTGCCGGGGAGTTGCTTTTGGGAATGGCTTTTGCAGAAGCTGCGATGCCCCGGCAAATCAGTTACTTTCCGTTTAAACATAAAATAAGCAAATCCCCTGACGAGCCGCAGAGAAAATCGGATTAGCTTTTTTACATTTTTTTTCTTCCTGGAAAACAAACAAAATGACTGAGCGAAATATTGTTTGCTTAAGGTCGTATCCAATGGTTGCAGCGATGTGAAGGAACCGTGGCAAAAGAAATAGAAAAGAAACAAGAAAGGTACATGTAGATATGCACGGATAACCTAGCGTATTACTCTTATATACATATATATTATTTATCAGGGTTTTTTAATATCCACACACATTGAAGTTACAGTAACTTGGTCCACATTTGGTCCAAAATGAAACTCAAATGAAAACTAAAATCTTTGAAAACGATGCATTGCCGTTGCCAACGGGAGCTCCTCCTATTCCCTAATAAACAAGAATGTTATATAACATTATTGTCAAACGTAAAATGTTGGTGAACTTTACTCTAACCTCCACCGGGCAAAGTGGAGCTTAAGGTTGGGGGATGATGCGGCATGTTCCTCTCAGACTGCGCTGTGATTAAGACCCGAATAAAATCAACTTGATTTGGGTTGACTTGAGCGGTAACCCACGGCAACCAGAGTGACGGTACGGCCCGTGCCACATTTAAATCATGTTTATTATGTTGTTTAATGGGTTCATTTTACTGCGGGGATTCCAATGTCCAGTGTCACTCTGTCCAATGTCCAATTTGGACCCGAAAAAACAATGAATTCACTCTCGCTGGCACGCTATTACACCTGGTTCCAAAACAAGCTCAAGTTTTTGGGGATTGGCCTACTCTGTGACGTCTCGTTAAAAAATCACAGCTCATGAAATAGATTTGTTTTTTATGCTCGAACTTGATGGGAAAAAGTCTTAAATGTGATCGGTTCAATCATCCCATCCAACAACGTTGGTAAAAGTTTAAAACAAAACGGTATCTAACGTGCAAGCACGGTCATTAGACCTGTGTTAAAATATATAAACTTGGCCCCAAAATTACCAAAGCGAGTCTTCACCGGCAACACCAGCTCGGTGAAATAAAATGGTGACTTCCAAACATCAAACGGAGCTCCTCCATCTTTATTTCCAGGTTGCACTGCTGAGCAATGCAAATGCCGTGGACGCGTTCCCAAAAAGTGTTAACGGGCTCCTGGTTTTCACACACTTAGCCCCGGTCGGCCTGGCCCCGTCACTCGCCATCCAGTCCCGAGTGTTGAGAGGCCGGTGCTTCTGGTTTCCAAAATAAGTCATCAACAGGATTCCCTCTGTGGGACAAGACAAAGGGAGGCCGGTGGGAGCCCACGGCTCTCACATTATGGCGTCCAAACAGCTGAAGACAACCGCGACAGGCTGAAGCTCAGCTCAACTGCGGCTCCTGAAAAGGGATATTGGGCTCTTAACGCGCTTCCAACCATGAAAAACGTCTTACGCGCCAAGCATCAGGCCAAAGCAAGTACAGTACAGTTTGTTCCCGAAAAATGCCATCCCTGCCCCCCCCCGCCCCCGCCCCCCAAACGCACCATTCCATCTGCCCCCTCCCTTTCCCATGTCATTAGACGGGAAGTAAGCTGGTATTGCAACACAGTCTGATGTCACATTCAGCTTTAAAGTTGGCGATTCAGCGTGGCTGTGGCGCTATTTCTTTCTTTTTTTTTTTTTTTTTAACTGCAAACACCCCGCTCGTTGCGGTCTCCAAGCCAGCGTCCGAATATGAAAACTTGTGAAACGTTCCAGTCAAAATGCAGTTGGTTAATTGCGCCAAAACACCGTACAAGTCATTCTTTGTACGTTGCGTGGCCGCGGTGGGTCGGGGACAGCCTTAACTGGATTACTCCGCTACGCCATCATAAACAGTGTATCAGATATAACACACACCACGGCTCCACAGGGGGATCATGACGTCGGCTGAAATCGAATTCTGTCGGCCGCGCCCCTGCGAGCCCCGGTGACGACAGCCTGTTCAACACCAAACGCGGAAGCGGCGAAATAAAACGACCCCGTCGCCCCCCCGCCCCCCCGCCACGCCGGCGCTTCCCTGCGATACAGCGCATAACTCCGACATTGTTGTGTTTCCACACGTCCATCACAGGGGTCAGGGATCGCGCTCCCGGATGATTCGCTGCTTTGGAATGGGAGGTGGGAATCACACTGTGCAGGCGGAATAAGCCCGTTGTGGCTGAAGACGGTTAACTCACCGTCGCCACACAACCCGGAGACAAACGGAGCGGCTCCAATGCTGTTTATTACAAACAAAAAACAAACAAAAACGTCATCACAGCGATGGCCCCTGTGGCGACGTCGGCTCGGAACTGGAGGGACGACTTGTCCAAGAAATTAAAAGCAACCTCACCTCACTGAGGTGGGTAGTAACTAAATACAATTACTCAGCTACACATACTAATGTCGTCTTTGGGAGAAAGTGGACTTTTCCTGAGTAGGTTTTAGAAACATTACATCATGATAGTTTACTGATCTAGTCGTGTATTCGTCCCTTTTTTTTGTTTTACTTTTAGTTTCGGTCACTATCTCAATTTCCATCTCCATCGCCGGGTTAGAACTTTTTTCCGAAACCGCGTCATCCTTGCCCCCCTTTTTTTTTTACAGCCCATTCAATGGGGACAAACCCCCATTTTGGCATCAAACCGCCCACGGTGGTTTATTTTACCTTTATTTCACCAGCTCAGCCTTATTGGCCTTGAGCCGAGAAGGCGGCCGAAATCCCCGCAAAACTGTTTGTGTTGTCGGTCATGAGCACTTCAATGCGTGTTCAAGTCAGTACTTGAAGTTGTTACTTGGAAAACTATGTTTATATCTTGAGGGTTACTTTTACTCGAGTAAAAGTACTCCGTCCACCTCCGCATACGGAATTGGGGGAAGACAGACGTCTCGAGAGGATCCGGCCGAGTTGAAGCAGAGAGGCGGAGGAGGGGTGGAGCGGGGGGGCGATGTTGTGGGTAAAGGTGAAGGAATCTCCAGAACAGCCCCCCACCCCCCACCCCCCGCTCGCTAAGCACCGACTCGCCGTGGTACAAATCACCGCCCGGCCGGGCAGGCTCAGAGGGAAAAAGCACTTTTCCTCACCTCGTCTCAGGGCCCCGGAATCCCGCTCCACTTTTCCAGATGGCTCCGGAGCGGCGGCGGCGGAGCGCGCTGGCCCTGCTTCCGCCCGCCCCGCCCCGGCCCCAACCCGGCCCCAGCCTCGGCTCAGCTCAGCCCCATCTGCACGTGGAACCCGTAACCCGGAGCACCCTCCCCACCACCACCACCACCACTCCCCCGCTGAAGACCAATTTGTGAGGTGCTTAGGGGGCGGAAATCCCTGCTCCCCCCCCTACCTCCTCTCCGGCCCCGGTCGTCTCCTCGTACCCGGCCTAATTGTTTTATGGCAGTCGGAGGTGGAGAAGGGAAGGAGGAGGGGACCCGGACGGTAGTTGGGTCCACGCCCTCCGTTGGCCCGGGTGTCAAGAGTGGAATTATCAGCCGGTGCATGTGGCTGTGGAAACCTTTATGAGAGGTTTTAAAGGAAAGTTCCACTCCCCCCCCTAACACACACACACACACATACACACACACACACACACACACACACACACACACACACACACACACACACACACACACACACACACACACACACACACACACACACACACACACACACACACACACACACACACACACACCAGTAGGGAAGTCACTTCTGAGCTCAAACTCTTCTGTTCACTTTGGGAGATCGGCAACGCTGCAGACTGGGTCTTGATGCGGGTCGTGTTTTTTTTCTTTAACGGAGGTGAAAGCCTAAAACGATTGTAAAAGCGCCGTTCAAATTTGACTTTGCCTTAATGCTTGAACCCCGGAAACTGCTCGCGATGAACCAGGCTCGGAAATCTCCGCGGGCTCCGAGGCGAGACGGTTTCACCGCGGCCCCCCCGGCGTAAACGACCCCCGGCGAGGCCGACCCTCGCCTCCCGCCAACTCAGGGTGAGAGAAATCAAAAGCGGCGTGTTTCTGACGCTGCGGACGACGAGCAGGCGAGCCAAATAAGGCGATCTGCGTAGCAAGCGGCTAATTGAGCTTCACCGCTGCCACCGCTGCCGCCGCCGCCGCCCCCCGAAACATCCATACGTCCACAAATCACGCCCACACACATGTACACGCTGGGACATCTGAGCCCGTTTATGGAGGCCCGCGGGGGGGTCCTGAGACCACTATCAGTTTCTGCCAGCTGAAAAGGCCCCTTTGCCACGGGATGGCAGCCGGCCGGGGAGCACTAGGCACGCCGGGTGCAGCAAAGTTTTCAACTCGGGGGCCAAAATTCCAGCAGCTGCCCTCGTCGAGCCTCATATACCGACCCAGGTGTTTGTGCGAGATTTGAAACCCAGACCGGGCCGCGTAATCCCCTCATATCTTATCTGGCCCGCCGCAACGCCGCTGCGCTGCCCCGTATCTCTCCCAGCGGCTGCAGACAAAGGAGTCGTTAAAGTGCAACAGAGTCGATAGGTCAGCGGGCCCTTCTCCTGGGGAGAATCCTGCGGTTTGAAGAAAAATGGGCCAGGGCTGCCAACCACTGTGTGTGTGTGTGTGTGTGTGTGCGCGGGCACGATTGAGACCTCATTGCGGAAACGATTCATATAATTGTCCGAAAGCTGGGCTGGGTTGAACCCTGTCACCTACAGCTATCTGTTTGACAAATGACTTAATTTCCGTGCATCCAACCAGCGCTCCTGCAGGTGCGCGCTCATTTTCGGTTCGGTTTGTTTGCGTTCCATCGGGGAAATGCTCCACACGGGGACCGGAGGTACTCCAACTCAGGCGCTCCACTTATGCACAATTTTGAGGCGTTTGCACCTTGTTCGAGGAATTTCCACTTGATTGATTTACCCCAACGCAGCCTGCCACGGCCGTTTAACTCTGCCACATGCAAGAGAAGATAACACTTTATTAATCCCCGCCGGGAAAATTTGGGGAAGTTAGTCCGTAACCTTCAAAGTGGTTTCTCATACGAGTGACACAATCAGCTTGTAAAGAGTGTTAACGTGCCGACCATTAGCGGACATAGTAAGAGCAGCTGAAACTTTCGCACCACTTCAAGCATTAACCAGAAAAAAACACAAAAAAAACGTTAATGCTTTGGCAACGGGAGTGTGTCTCCAACCCAAAATATGAGCTCATGATGTTGAACAAGTGCGCGTATTTTTGATAACCGACTACATTTACTGGGCGGCCGTTCTCTACTCCGCTTGGGACGTCACCCCGGCTCTTCTCCCTCGACGTGTTTGGGGACGACTCCTCCAAACATTTGTCCCAGAACCCCATCTGTGGTGTTTACCCTTCCGGACGTTAACGCGTTGGCGCTTCAGTATCGCTTTGCTGCAACCGCCCTCCTGCATTTACGTTTCCAGAGTGCCTTTTCAAACAGTCTGACGGGCCCGTCGCCGTCCTAGAAGCCGGTGTTCTGCGGCGGGGGGGGTGGGGTGGGGGGGGGGGGGGTCGCTCGCGCCACGGCGGCGGCGTAAACATCTCGTATTTTTGGGGAAAGCCGGCGAGCGAGCGGAGATGACCGGGGGGATAGAATGCGCCCCAAGAGGATGCTCCCCGCCCGTGTGGCGCGGGCCGGCGTCAGGTTGCCGCAGCCCATTCCCTTCTCGATCCTGGAAGGTCCCGTTTTTGGGGGGGGATCGCGACGCGGTACATGACTGCCGGGAGCGGCAAATGGCCGGTGTTGTATACCGAGTGTATCACGAGGGGGAATTAGGGTAATGAGAAAAGTTCACCGAGAGTCCAACCTCCCCGATTTCATCTTCAGTGCCAAGCACAAAGGTAGGCAGAGTTCACAGGCGGCTGTGGGCGGAGGGGGGAGGAGGGAGGAAAAAAGGCGAGGTGACAGGTTCAAAAGTTCAGGCTCCGCCACCAACTCACTTTGCGTGCCACCGCCATTCGGCACATTAGGGAACTCCATTTACCTATCGCACGGAGACCGGAGGGTAGGGCGGAGGAGAGGGAGCGTCTTCAAACCGGGCCCCCACCCCCCTCTCTCCTCCCTCCCTTTCGGTGGGTGTGTAGGACGGATCCGACAAGTCTATTTCAGGACGGTCCGTGGCATGGCCCCCTTTTCAAAACGCCCTAATCCAAGAATGGTTGTTACCGTCGCATGAGATACTGTGAAATCAATTCCCTAACCTGAGAGTCTGTGACCTCCTAAATGCTGCAGGGTATTCAAGTGTCACGCTGGGGGGGCCGGAGAATGTCCGTGTTCTCCTCCCGCCCGTGCGGTGGAGGATGAAAAAAAATAAAAAAAGCCCTCTGCAGGGAGAAAATAAGCAGGTCCTGACGGATCGCTTGCCGTCGTCCCGAACGTTTTTCCTTTTTTGCACAAAGTAGGAATCATTGGGTTCTTGATTTGGACTCGTGGAGAGAAGCAGAAAAGCCACCGCTGACCTGCACGACAGGCATATTTTGGAATGGCTTAAAAAAAAATGGAAGCGTGGTACTTGCAGTGTTAAATGGAAACACTTGCTTAATCACTAATGAGGTGAAAACTATGGCTTCCATGAAGAGGCGCACGCAGAGGATTGAAATATTTAAATTTCAAACAGATCTGCCGCTTTCCGAATGGTGAACAACGTGGTCCCACGTGAGCTTTGCGACACCCAAACCTCACCAGAGTGGAACTCTTCCAACACATACACCCAAAAAAGAAAATCACTGACTTAGGGGTCAATGGTAACACTTCAAAAAACGATTTCATTTGTTATAAACCTTATTTTTTTAGGCTGTCTCAACCTTAAATGCACATTAACTTCTCAATAGTTAGGTTAGGTTAGTTAAGTTAGTTAGTTAGTTAGTTAGTTAGTTAGTTAGTTAGTTAGTTAGTTAGGTGATCCAAAATAGTTTTTTTTATTTAGAGTTGATCCAATTTTTTTTTGTGATTCAGAAAAGGAAATGCTCATATTGATTGGACCACATAATACATTTGTGACACAGACGGACAGACAGACAAACAAACAGACAGATGGACAGACAGGCAGACAAACAGACAGACCGATGGACAGATAGATCCATCGATAGATAGCAGCAGGAGGAAATTATACCGTGCAGGCCACGTTTGGGGGCTGATGCTGGGATCCCTGGTCGCTCTTCAGCCTCTGGACTCAGGTTCCACGTCTGTGCTTTCAGTGCCCTCGCAGTAGAGTAAAGTAAAGTAAAGTAAAGTAAAGCAAAGCAAAGCAAAGCAAAGCAAAGCAAAGTAAAGTAAAGTAAAGTAAAGTAAAGTAAAGTAAAGCAAAGCAAAGCAAAGTAAAGTAAAGTAAAGTAAAGCAAAGCAAAGTAAAGCGAATCAATGTAAAGTAAAGTAAAGAAGGGGAGGGGAGGGTAGGGTAGGGTAGAGTAAAGTTATATAGGGTAAAGTAAAGTAAAGCATGCACGTGCAAAGTAAAGTAAAGTAAAGTAAAGTAAAGTAAAGTAAAGTAAAGTAAAGTAAAATAGGATAGGGTATGGTATGGTATGGTATGGTATGGTATAGTAAAGTAATATAGGGTAAAGTAATATAGGGTAAAGTAAAGTAAAGCAAAGTAAAGTTGCGTTGACAACGCAAAGTAAAGACAATTATGAAGCGTAAAGTAAAGTCTGAAACGGAATGTAAAGTACCGTAGGTAGGGTAGAGGGCCACATGTAAAGTAAAGTAAAGTAAAGTAAAGTAAAGTAAAGTAAAGTAAAGTAAAGTAAAGTAAAGTAAAGTAAAGTAAAGTAAAGTAAAGTTGGTAAAGTTGGTAAAGTAAGTAAAGTAAGCAAAGCAAAGTAAAGTAAAGGAAAGTCTGAAAAGTAATGTAAAGTACCATAGGTAGGGTAGAGTGCC
>NC_137210.1:22717195-22732195 GCF_960531495.2 Zeus faber
CGCTGATGCACCTCAGTTCCAGGTTGCTCCGATGGTCCATGTACGCTTTGGTTGTTTCTAGTCTCTGCTGTAAGTCGATTTGGACAAAGGCGTCTCATTTATGAATAAATGTAAATGTAAATGCATTGCCGCTGGTCGAGGTGGACCCCGCCACCAACAACGGCAACAGCATACACCTTGGAGGAGCGCACAGGCACGACGCAAATGCATTGAATGCCTGTTTCTGATGACGTGCCAGCTGAGCCAAGTATCAAACGTACAGAAGTGTCTTTTCAGCAAAAATAATATTAGGTACAGTATTTCCACTTTAATGACGAGGTCGGCTGACGTGATGTCAGCTGCGTTACAAAGGCTTGTTGAGGCTTGTTGACTCCCAGGATTGAACGTCTGGCACGAAAGAACTTGAACACTGGCAGAGTTGTGAGACATTGATAATGTTGGATTGTTGGCGTTTGCTCGGGATGGATTTGGAATTGGATATCTGCAGATATGCATCGGCAGCAGTAACCATGGTGTTCCTGAATCGTAGCACGAACACAGCATGAAACCATTACAGCAGCTGCGTGAAACAATTACCGCGGTGCCGTCGGCGTTCTTGGCCACGCCCGGCGCGTGCCGGGCGTGGCCGAGGAGGCCGACGGCCATTGCGCAACTCCGGATTAATTGGCAATTAGCCACGTACATTCCTGATTATCCTGCGAGTATGTCCTCTGCGGCCGCATGCTGCGCCGCCGCAGCCGCGTGGTAGCGGGTGCGGCTCAAGGGAAACGACTCACGCCGCTCGGAGACGCTCCGAGGTAATGCAAAGACGAGAGGCCTTTGGGGTTCTTTCCTCTTTTCCTGCTGCAGCAGAGTAAACCTCCAGGTAACCACCGCCTCTGTCAGCCAGGTCCTGTGTGGTGAATGAACGTGCAATAACACGGGTGTTACACTGTACATACTGTAATAAGATAGTTAGCACATAGTTATAATTCTTAATACAATTTATATTTTTTTACCTATGTAATAATTATTTATGCTGCGCATTGTATTGCATTTGCACATCTGTATATATTAAATATCTGACTATTTCTGTTTTGAATTTTTGGCTTTTTGTTTATATTCTACATTTACATTTTTTATATTCAATTTTTTGTCATTATAATTTTTATTCTTCCTTTTTTTCCAACCATTAAACTTTTCTTGATTATTTTTTTTTCAAGTTACTTTTGGAATTTTCACATTGGAGTAATTGAACTTTGAGGTAAACGAGCGAGACGAAACCAAACAAAATACCCGCCTGAGAATCAAACCATTTTTTATTTTAAAAATAAGAAATATGTATGTGTCCACTGTCAGGGTGGACCCCATGAATGCATGAGGTAATTACGGATATAAAAATGCATTATGGGATTGATGTTGAGGACAACGCGCTTTCGCCCGAAGATCAGGAAATCCAAACACATTCAACCATAACAGCCGGGGTTTGGTTCTCCAGCCCGCGCTGGTGTTTACCGTCCCGCTCCACTTCACCACAATCCCTGGTGGCCCCGATCTGATTGTTTTTAAATGAGGTGAGAGTGCACGCGGCCGTTCCCCCGAAAAGCGTCCAATCAACGAGGATTCAAGGAACCCAAGAAGGGAAGAGATTGACTCGGATATTGGGGTTATATGACACTCGGGGCCCCGCGGACCGCGTGACCCCCGGGGGCCTCGGCAGGAAATTGAGTTTTTGCCTGAAGGAGCGGGAACCTCTCGCGGCTTCTTCAGTTTGAGACGGAACGAGGAGAAATGTCCTTTTTTTTTTTTTTCCGCCCCGAGGACGCGCTGGCGCCACCCGCGGTGACGGGGTTCGTTTGCGATAAGGCCTCCACCCCCGCGCTCGCTGGCATGCTCGCCAAGTTACTTATTACCCAAAATGCAATCAGCCCCTACAACCCACACGATGCCGAAGTGGACGGAAAGGGAGTCGCGGCCACGCGCGGGCGATCAAAGAACCCGGGCGAGCGACGTCAGTCTGGCGGCGGCTCCATCTTCGCCTTACTTACCGACGACGAAAACAAACTTTTGCCCGACCGGCTCCGGACGACGGGGTCATTTCGGAGATTCGTTCGCGCCGGCAAGATCTTTTGGCGACCGCGGCGCGCCCGAGCCGGCGGGCGGCTCCGAGGAGGCACCGTTTTTCTCGCTCATGTCCCAAAACACCGCGGTCGCCAACCGATCCGGTCGGCGCAAGCGAATCTGCGAAATGACCCCGTCGTCCGGAGCCGGTCGGGCAAAAGTTTGTTTTCGTCGTCGGTTTCGCGCCGTCTCTACTATCCGGCGTGTGCTACGGTCTCGGACGCGCTTGGCGCGGCTTTGGCGAACTAAACAGCGCGGTCGCGTGTTATTTTGGACGCAGGGCGGGTGACGGCGGTGGAAAATCAGGACTCCTTCCCCCTCGGGGGGAGACTCAGAGGGGTTGCAGTTGCGGTGCGGGGGCGAGACGTCAGCGAGGATCGGCCCCACGCCAGCTGACATCATTCTGGGAAGATCCATTAAATCTTTGCGGTCTATCGACGAGTTGGATAACGGCGTCGTCCTCCCGGCCTCCTTTTGGGGTTATATAACTAAGAAACTAATACGAAAGAAATTACGACGTGTGAAACTACAGACGGCGGATGGGGATCCTTTGAACGACCCAAAAAACCCCATAATGTGCACTTCGCTAAAACCGACGAGTGTTTGGTGATGAGGGTGCGGTCGGGACCGACAGAGGCCATTAAGTCACAACATACATAGATTAAACTTACAAACAAACACATAAATAAATACATACATCTTAGCGTGGCCCTACTAATTATCAGCTCCCGGGCGTTCAGATCAGAGGCTTTGAAAATGAAGAATGTTTTCCATACGCCCTCAGCACCGGCTCGCGCTAGTTCTCACCAATGAATCTTTTTCCACCTTTCGGTATTTAACTTTTTATTTTTTCCCGCCCGCCGCATTGCTCTCATATCTGTGCACGCGCAATGGAGTCAAACAGCCCCGTGTGTCATGGAAAGACAGACGCGAGCGGGCGATAGCCGGCGATAAGGCGTGGTCACGCTCCGACTGGCGGCAGCGGATAACAATGGGGGCGAGATCGAAATTGGACAGACTTTTTTTTTCCTCTTCGCCGGGGCCGTACGACCGATCGTGGGCACGGCAGCTGCGGAGGCGAGATAAGATCGGGGGGGGCCCCAGTCCCGCCGCATCTCCCTCCCCGTGCGGCCCCCGAGCCGGGAGGTTACGCGCGGTGAGCGACGCGCCATGGGGGGAATTTTCAGGAGGGTCCTTTATTTGAATCTCACTGTTTCTAATCAAATCCCTTTTGTGCGCGCTCCCTTTGTGCTGCCTCTGTGGGAAGGGCTCGCACGCCGGCGCTGAATGATGTCATTGTTGACACTGTGGTAACTTATCAGATTCGATCAAGGGTATTATGGGATTCCATTAAGATTAAGGGTGATGCACAGGAGTGGAGCGGGAAAGCTTATTTAGATTACTCCCCAAAAACCTGCGGACGAGCGCGGGAAAAAAAACAAAAGAACGCCCAGGTCTCGCTCTCCGTCGCGCCCGGCCTTGAGGGGCGACAAGACATTCGAGCGCATGTCGCACCTTTTACATTCCACTCAGAGGAATTAAAGTGGTAATCCGTGAGATGACTTTGTGAAGAACAAAACATTTAAAAAAAAAAGCGCAATTGATGCTTCATTTGGCCGATTCTTCATGATAAACAGCCACTCCACGTATTGGTGCTGCATGTGCTCCTCGGTATGTCGGTTTCCATGGTTGGTGGCGGGGCTCGTCACAGGCGGGAATGCAAAGATGAAGGGAAAGGCGACTTGAATTTGATGAAGAGAATCAAGAAAAACGAAACCAATCGATCAGAATGAGACAAAGAATCTTGGATGTTGACGAAAATAATGCATTTTTAATGGAACTCTCTCACCCAACACAAGGATTTTATTGATTGCCACTTATAACTGAATGATGTTGACCTATAAGTTTATTGGGGGCTAAATATATATATATTTATATATATATATATGTATATATATATATTTTTTTTTTTATTTTTATTATTATTATTATTTTTTTTTTTTTTATTTCGTTATTATTATTTTTTCTTCTTTTTGTTTTTCCTTAAACCTCTTTAGAATGTGTGGTGTGGATACAAAAATAAATGAAGAAAATCCTGTGGTATAATTTAGCGTTCAAGCAGATTGAAAAGGGAAAAATAAATCAACAGCTTTGGGAAATGAAGGCTTCGTGCCAGATGTGTGGATGGCCTTTTAATTAAAATGAGGAAGAAAAAATAAAAAATAAAAACACAACAACCGTACATGTCAGAAAATAAGTGAATCACTCTGAAGAGCCGAGTCAAAGCACAATGCCTGCACTTTGCTTTGCATATGGCCACTATTTATAACCATTTATCTGATACCCCCGCGGTATATTTAAGGCTTTACATTCCGTTGATCTTGGATTAATCTCTGTTGTGGAAAATACATCGGGGCTGTGAACCGCGTCCAGGACGGGGAGGGGGAGCGCCCGGGTCGTAATTGTGTGTGTGCACGCCGCGCCTGACCCGACGAATAACAAGCCGCATAAATTTGAGAAATCGAGGCCTAACACATGACAGATGACCAACTTCCACGCTGCAGGATTCCAGCGTCGTTAACGAACGGTAATCACGCTCACTTCGAGGCAGGAACACGGCCCGAGCTGAGAGCCATGTGTGGAGGAAGCGCTCCGACCCCCCTTTTTTTTTTCCCTTTCCTGCGAGAAGCACAAATACTCAAACTTACAAAAGCAGCGTCATAAAAGTGAAAACACCGCACTGACCTTCCTCCTTAAGCAAAAGAATAGAAGTCGCTGTGGTTATATTTAGCAGTAAAAGTACTTGTCGTATCCAGTTCCATAATACATAACAGAACCAATGATACGTTACTGTACTTTTTTTTACTGACATTATTCATTTACAATGGACCCGATGACCGAATGACCAAATGAATAATTGATGGGAAATTCTAAATCTTCACTTTGATAGATCCAGTTCAGGATATTTGGTTTATAATTTATTTATTTATTTATTTATTTATTTATTTATTTTTACATGCATTAGAAACATATCCCTACTAATTATCAGCTGATACTTGAGAGTAAAAATCCAGGTGGTTACTTTCCACCACTGGCATTCAGCGGGTGGGGGGTTGGAGAGGTCACGGAGACGGAGAGAAAGAGAGCGAGGGAGGGAGGGAGAGGGAGGGAGAGAGAGAGAGAGAGTGCACACTCAGCACTTCCCAAGGAAAGGGTGGGGTGGGGGGGGGGGGGGGGGGCGGGGTGGTTGAAGAGCTAGTTGGAGAAAGGAGGGGATGCAGGTGGAGCAGCGTGCATGACAAGTCCAATCAGGCCTTATCTGCCGTGTTGCAATTTCATGGCTGTTTGATGCAAGTGGGCCATGTTCCTCAGGTCTTTGGAGCCGGATTTGTATCTGAGCGAAAAAGTTTCCATAAGCCGCTCTGGGCCTTTGGTGTGCGTACAATGTGTGTGTCCTCACGTGTGTGTGTGTGTGTGTGTGCGTCCCCATTCCGCCAAAGTGCATTTGTGAATTTGGGAGCGATCTTTTTGCGCTCGAGTGTGTGTTTGTGGAGGACGCTTTTGTGCAGTATGCGACAGCCAGCCTTCGACAACTGAAACCATGGTTACATTAAAGTGGTAGCCCGTGAGATTATTTATGATGTTAAAATCCCAGCAGCCGCAAGGATTCAACAAGTAAATGGCGACATTGCAAGTAAACTTAATTATGTAACTGATGTGCAATAACTACGATCCACCTCTGCGTGGATCCAGGATTCAAAATGGCACCCGTGGCGTGATTTTCACGAGACGACAGAATTAAACTGCGTCCAAAAAAAAAAAAAAAAAAAGGTGAAGTCACATTTGGGATGATTCACCTCAATTTTCTCCCCTTTTCAGGTGGCTTTTTGACAGTAACGCTGCATACGTTCCATACTTTTACCATAAATAACTTGTGGTGAATAAAAAGAGGAACGTGCATAACTACCATCTGGAGCGGGCTGTAGCACTGCCGTCGGCGTGTTAATTGTTATAGCTTCTAAAAATAAATACATAAATAAATAAAAAAAACATAAGTGAGGTGATGGGGCGGGGTCAAAAGGCTTCTGTGTGGTAGTGGGGACGGACACCACAGAAGAGCTGCTGGTACACATTTGATAGGACGGATTGCATTAAAAGCGCTTTCCCCCGCTGGTCTCCATCCGAGCAGTCCAACTCGTAGTTTGCCAAAATGTCAAATCCAAACCGGTCTCGTGGCTCCGCCCTCCCATCGGGAGCTCAATGCAAGCAGTGGGGGACAAATCCACAATCTGCCTGACGCGCAAAAACTCACTACACGTCTCTGGCAAAGCTAATGCGATGCCACGTGCGGTCGGGACAGCGCTTAATCGTTTGTTTACTGGAAGCTGTCATCTTCAGCTTCGCGATTCGGCAGGTCACACATTTGGGTGAAACGCCGGTAACAACATGCCGGCAAAGCGGTGGAAAACAGCGCCAGGAAACGGGGAATTTAGCAAATAAAAGTCAAAGGAGGTTATTTTTTTCCAAATAACTCTTCGAGTTTGTGACGTCAAAGTGCTGTGGCATGTCAGCTTTGACCGAAATGTGGAGGGAGTCTTTGCACTGAACATAACCCATTTGACCCATTTTGTCCCCCATTACTTATGCATTGAACTCCTGATAGAGGGTTAGAACCCAGCGTCCAGTTTGGAGAAAAGACTGGAACTTATTTGGGTACTTGGTGTAAAAAAAGAGATAACTTGAAAACCTTTTCAATTTCACCAAAATCTATTATTTTAGACAAGCTTAGGTGTGAATAATAGTTATATGTGGGCATGCTGGCACGGCAAGAAGGACCCGGGTTCGATTCCGGCCTGGGGCGTTGCTGCCACCCCGCTCAGGCGGGTTATCTCTGTTTGTTGTGGGTGGAGGCTGCATGTTTTGGTCCATAGGACCCCCAAAAACATGCAGAAGATTATCACCTGACCAGTGATGGACGTTTGGAATGGGTGCCCGGGCGCAACCGTACGCTGCCCACCGCTCCTTTCTGCGCCCCGGAGGAAGGACGAGCCACCGTTTGTAGCGCGTGGGCGACAAATAAAGAATCTCCGTTAGATTTTGATTTGCAGTGTCCACTTTAGCTCTGTTTTGTTGCCATTTTTGGAACATAACGCCTCGCTTTCCGTCCTGCTGTGCTTGTGCTTGATCATAATAACTCTCGCACCTACGAGATAATAACAACCCTCACCCGTGTTGCTATGTTTTATCTGCTTTTAGTCGGTGCTGGGTTCCACCTGGGCGCATGGCATTGTCAGCAGCCGCAGACGCTGGCATTTGCCGTCAAGGAATTCTCTCAGAGAAGTGAAATCAATCGACCTCTCAAACTACCGTATGTGACACCATCTCCGACTCTTTTAAACAAACAACACCGGGCTGTACAGTGATCTTACACGTTGGAACCCTTTCGTCCGTCGCTGGTTGCCGTGAGCTGACAAATGAACGTCGCACCGCACATTGGAGGTTTTTTTTGATGAATAAAAACAGGATATTTCCTCGGAGCGGTCGGCATGTGTGTGTGTGTGTGTCTCTGTTTGCTTGGTCATACCAACAGCCAGGCTGACATCTGCTGTGCGGATCGTGTGTTAAGCATGTTTGCCGCTTGAACTTGAATCGACCGCTTTTGGATTCGGATAATTATCGCGGTTTGCCCAATCATTTTTCAAGTGGAAGCGAAAGCCTAACAACTGAACCGGTAGATTTCCAACGGTTTTTCAAGCGCCCATTGTTTTGTCTAACTAACCACATTCAGATCTGGAGGTCAGCTCGATAAACATCCCAGACACTCGGAGACGCTGAAAACACTTCAATTAAACTGGAGGAAACCAGACGCTCCGTCTCGTGATCCCGTTCGCCTCCCGGCGCGGGAGCTTTTTGGCAACAAAAGCCTCCGGCGTCGTTGAGCCGCCGTCCTTTTCCTCGAAAACCTCCGTTCCCAGTGGGAGGGTGGCGCGCTGGGGTGACCTTGCCCCCCCCCCTGCGTTGATTCCAGCAACCACGTAAAAAATCCGGGGAGACGGCTGCGATCGTGGGCGGGGACCGGGCGCCTCGCATGCGGCACCGCCCGGTCCCCCGCGGCCACGCCCCGAGGCTTCAGCAACGGCGGGCCGCGTGTTTCCTGGAAGCCCAGAGGAAGGAGCGAGAGGAGGAAAATACCAGGTGCTTCTGACAACAGCGGAGGACCTCCCCCTCCTCCTCCTCCTCCTCCTCCTCCACCTCGGGAGCGGTAATTGAGCAGCGTAGCGCTGTCTCGTGTCACGTCCGATCGTAGCGTTTGTGAAAAAAAGACAAAAATACAAACCTGCTCTGAGGACCCCGGAGGGGGACGGTAGAGCGGTCCCGCGTCAATCCCCCCCCCACCACCACCCCTCACCAACTCCCCACCGGCTGCTCGGGCCAAATTCTGATTTCGGCAGCGATCCCCTTTCCTCCCAAGACGCTCACAGCGAGACGTAGAGCGGCGAAGGGAAACCGCGGCGTCTAAATCAAGTGTGGGAAAAGGAGACGGCGGAGTATAAGAGTGCATCTGCGGCCAAGTCCACCTGTCTGTCGTAGATTAACTGGAGCATGACGGGGGTTTGGAGTTTGGTTAAGCCCTTGAATTTATACTTGAAATAAAATTGCAGATGCATTTCTGAAGGTCAAGAGGGTCACGACCCCCCCCGTGCGTATCGGTATTTCAGGGCCGGTTCTGAGCATCGGCCGTTTAGGACAGTCAACCATGGCGGGGGGGGGGCAAGCCGAGAAGAGGAAATAAAAATGAAAGAAAGTTAAGTTATTATGACAGGATATTTGAAAATATTTTTAGAATACAAAATATAAAGAAGGTTGGCGCCCCCAGATGTTATTTTTTTTATGTTTAAAGGAAAAACGTTGTTTCTGCCGACCAAAATCCCTCAACCCCGGAGCCCCTTCCCCCACAGTCACTCACACACACTCACACGCTCACACACGCACACACACAGCGACAGCGTTACAATACTAAAATACGTACCAACAAACAAAAAAACTGTGACAAAATTGATTGGTATGTGTCCTCAAAATTAAAAATGGTGAACAAACAGGGTAAAAAAAAGTTGCTGCTGTTGTTGCTTTACTTGAGGAGAGCAAGATACATTTTTGTTTTTTTGTGATTGACTTGCGTAAAAATTCAGCCAAATGCAGAGATAAATGTTTCTGAGACAAAGTTGACTCTTGGGGGAGGACTCTCAGACATGCACGGTCAGGGGGTCCTCCGGGTGGCAGCACTGGAGGGCAGAGTGGGTGGAGTTTGGGCAGTGAGGTATGCATGTGTGCATGGCAGGGTGGATGCACCTGTAAGGAATTTTGTGGCGTGTGCACGCTGCGGGGCCTGAGTGGGGGCACCTTCTACAGCTCTCGCCTAGGGCTCCAAATAGGCTAGAGCCGGCCCTGCTGTATTTCATCTTATTTTATTCTGTTAAAAACTGTTCAGCTTCAAGCACTTTCAAACCGTCCTTTACTTTCTGTCATTCTTTGTGCTGTTGCACACTAAAGCACTTTGAGCTGCATTCTATGTATGAAAGATTCTATTTAAATTAAGTTAGAAATGCTGGATCTGGATCCGTTGGATATTTATTTAATCTCTTTGGTCCCCATTACTTTGCCCGATTAATGAAAAATACAAAAAACACAAATCCACAAAAACTTATAACCACGTCGAGTCGAGGGCACAGGACTGTACGAGTGAGTGATGTGTTCAAGATCCAGCAAGGTGTCGGAAACATAGAAGCCGTGCAATGGTAATTACTCACAGAAATATCACAACGTTTTTCGTATTTCATGGAAACCTAAATTATTGAAAAATTTAAGACAAAGAAAAAAGTCACCAATAAAATTACGTAAGTCGATTACCTCCGTAAACCTCTGTAAATATGTAAACCCATGTAAATATGTCATAATTGACACCCTGGAGACCCAACTTCACCTTTCGTCACTGAGACTGCACATGTACTTACACACAACAAGGTAAGTTATAACAATGACGATGAAGATTTGGTTTGAAGTAAAAAATAAAAAAAGTTTAAAAGAAACGTCATGTATACTAGTTTCCTACAGCTAAACGTAGCAGATTTAAATGAAAAGGCAGAAAGTGTTAAGTATTGATAAGTTCTTCCATAATAATTTTAATGCCAAATTAATGATAAAGTTCCATAAATGTTGTCTGCATTACAATATAGACAAGTTATCTATTAAACTCAATTTTTCAATTATAGAAAACGATTATTTTAGATTATTAACAGAAAAAATATGATGAAGTAGTAATTGAAACCAACATGTATTTATTATGTTTATGAAATTACATTTATTTATTATTATTGTTATGCAAAGTAATTATAAAGTTTGTTTTATGTTATTGTTCCAGATGCAGAAACATAGCCGAAAGCCTAAGACAATAATGAAGCAATTATCCAATTGTCCAAAAACCCAGTCCACTCCATCGGCCTGTAGTGGTTGCAAACTGCGTGTGTGTGTGTGTTTGTGTACAGTCTGACTTGCTTGATGTCGGCGTGTTTCAAATAAAGTTATAACACGCAACAAGTAAATTTGCTTTTAGTAGTAATTCTGCATGTCACCAGGACTTGGAAAACTGTAATTAGTCAGAAAGAATGAGAAGTGAAATGCTTGGCTTCACACTGCAGCCCTGTCACCGGCGGTGTGAAAATAGCATAACCTGGACCATGTGTATTGCTTTTTTTAGATATAGATATTACAGATATTTATTATTTATTTTATTATATAAATACAAAATAAAGTTGTATTATTTATTTTGTATTATATACATTTATTATTATTATTATTATTATTATTATTATTATTATTATTATTATTATTATTATTATTATTATTATTATTATTATATTTCTAATCTGGCTCACCTTAACACCTCTTCCATTCACCCACCTAAGGTCTTGGCACGCCTAGAAAATCAAAAATAGAAAGATCGATGAAAAAAGTGATGCTGTTTGTTACTCTTTCTGTGTATATTGAGCCTTAAATCCTGCAGATGTTGTGCGTCTCAGCGTTGCTATGAGTCCGATTGTAAATCTGCAGGAGGCACAGTCGCTAATATACAACGCAGGGTTTTTACAGTATGTTTGACATCTGACACGCCTCCTCACTCATGTTGCTTGCAACCACCTCATGTGAGAAAATTCATTATCACAAAGAACTGTGTGCTCAGTAATCTAAGTAAATTATTTAAAGATTTTAATCTTTTATTTTAACCTTTCAATATATATTTATTTATATATATATATATATATATATATACAGTAAATATTGGAAACGTACCATTGCATTTGTCTAGTACAATAGAGAGTGTTTGGTAAATCTGTGATGACAATAAAGGAAGCAATGTCTGTCCGTCTGTCCGTCTGTCCGTCTGTCCGTCTGTCCTCTCCCAGCGACGTGGAGGCGCTGGCCAGAGGAAGGACTGACGCTCCGCTTCAACGCGGCTGAAGAAACCTCGAGTCCACCGCTCCCCCTCAAGGTTCTCGCGTGACTTCAGTTTCTATTGCAACGTCGTCCTCACGCTTTGTCGAGCCGCGCCATTGAATTGCCTCAGAAAGTTGTACATTTTTGAACGGGCATGTACCGGTCTAGTAAAAGCAGCATAATAAAGCGAAAGGAAGCTTTTCATTTAAAAGCCAACGTGACGTTCTCGACCGGAGCATTTTTTGGGAGCAGTGAAAACCCCATTAAAACGTAATTGCTGCTCGTATGTTCCGACCATCAAACCCAGCAGTTATCTTAAAACAACACGGGAAAACCTTTATTTGGGCATTTAAATATTGACGTAGAGGGTTTTTTTTTTTTTTATAAGTTATAACTTTTAAAAATGTAAAAGTCTGGTGAGAGCCTGACAGAATAGAACAGGGAGAGTAGCTTTGACCAGTGGGAGGAGGTATTTATTTACTTGGTTTATAATCGATGTAGGAAGAATCCTTAAAATCAGCACCAACCGTAGCCCAGCCCTCATTAGGTGGCGACTGGTGGAAAGTTGTTGTTTTTTTTCGTGCAGAACAAGCAGCGATAGCAGCGTTTTCAGCACAGTCCTCAGACACAATACCACCGAGGTGTTATGATTCCATCAAGGTTGTCTTCGACGCTGTTTGTCTTTGGAGTTGCATGTATGTCGCCAAACGTATGACCTGTGGTATTTGTTTGGATATATTTTGGAGCCGGCGAGAGATTATCGCACGGAGCTTCCCTTTTGTTTTACACAGCTCCTTCCGTAACCCCCTGAGAAAACCTGATTTCCCGTCTTCCTTTGACGAAATAATCATCACTAAGAATTACATCTTTTTTTTTTATTTTATTTTTTTATACCGTCTATTTAATGTTTTACCCTTGTCAAAGCCAGAAATTTAAAAAAATTAGAAATTAATAGTTTTTTGTTATTTTTTCTGTCTTTTGAGATAAATTGACCGTACTGGAATTAATTGATGAAATTATGAAATTGATGAAGGTGATGAAATTCATGAATTTAGGAATACAATGTTTTGTGGACTGTGAGATGATGTCCATCTCTGTCCGTTTTTTTTATTTTTATAAATTTTTTTCTAAATGCATTTATTTTTATTTTTATTTATTTTTTTCTAAATGCATATATTTTTATTTTTATTTATTTTTTTGACACATAGCTTTTGGGGAAATAACAAAAAGCCCCAACTCAGCATTCATTTTTATTACTATTTTTTTATAATTTTGAAGAAACACACGTGACCAAACACAAAACACACCGACGATCCGTCACCTCACAGCTCTGGAAATAAGTGTCGGGGAATAGAGCAGGGACGTGGGGTTGACGGGTCGACGGGCCGGCGTCCGCGCATGGGCCGAGGACCCACAGCGGACGCTGCTGCCGACGCAGATTGCAATTAACGAGTGTTTTGGGAAACATCCTTTACAGAGTTCCTTCCCCGGGAACAAGATAAATTGCGGAACATCTGTATTTTCGGTTGCGGCGGCGCAGCGCGACGCGGAGAAGCCGGGAAGAAATAAGGGAAATGCAAACTGGCAATCTTCGAGTGAAAACAAACAAAGGGAGTTTATTCAAAACGAAGGGTTTTCATGACGGGAAAGCTCTACCTCCCTCCTACACGTTGGGACTTTCCGACCATATTTTGACTATCAGGCTTACGATGCAAAATCACATCCTTCCCCCTGGTGCGAGGACTCTCAAGCTCGTGTTTTTTTTTCGGGGCGGGGTGGGACCGGGTGGGGTGGAGGGGGTTTCTTCTCCTTTTTTTCTCATGCGAGGGAAAGTTCGATTCACGAAGCGGCAATTATGAGATTTAGCCGGTGACACCTGGGAGGAAGTTTCGGTGGGGGCACTGGCTGTTTCCTGGTGCCTGCCAGGCAAGAGTGACTCAGAGGTCAGCGGAGACGAGGAGGAGTGTCGGGGGAATTTTTTTTTTCTGGCGGTGCCCAGTGTATCTAACTTCCAATTAAAAATGACCGGAGAGCTCCACGTTCACAGGGCAGGGCGTGTACGTAGGAGAGCGAGGAGTGAGAGATTGCTCCCACCCCACCCTCCAGCGACGGCGCTGCCCTCGAGCAAGGCGTAGGTCGGCGCTCGCCCGCCTCCTCCCCGGAGCCCCGAGTTTGAGGTTGGCGAGAAAACAAAAAAAAACCAAACAAAACAAAGAGGCTCGGGGGCCGCGGTGACGCCGGCGGCGTGACGTGGCGTTTGACCCGGCTCCCCGTCAGCTCTTTGTGCCGTCCGGGGCCCTTCCTGAGGCGCACACTCGTTAATCCTCCCAGCGCCGCCGGGCCGGTTCCACATGTCCACACCATCGGTCCGGCACAAAGAAAGCAGCGGGGCTTTGTCCGAGCCCAGGGACGTGGGTAGGTTTGTATGTGGGCCGAGGAGCTACTCCGGCGCCCAAACGGTCTTGCCTTTTGTGACATTTGCACATTCTCCGGAAACCCCGTATGTGTCACCCTTGCAGCGTTTTTTTGTTCGTTTTGTCGTGTTTTGTTTTTTTTTGTTTTGTTTGTTCCATAACGCAGTTGCTTGAGAAGGGCAACGCATTGGCGGTCGTCTTAATGAGTCGACCGCAGCCGGGGCATCTGCCAGACTTTTTGTCAGGCCCCCGATGCCACATTGTTGGTGGCTGTTAAAGTCAAACAATGGGTCTTTTTAGGTCACATCCCAGCAACTGTAAACCTATGAATCACTATGTCCCTTCTCCCGAGCGTTTCAAGGCGTTGTTTTGATGTGCGAGGAATTCCTGCCTCAGCGGTTGAGCTCGTAACAAAAGCTGACACTTCAGATTATGTCCAAGTTACTATTCATCCTCTTGACAATGCGGCGCCCCCATCCTCCGACTTCAGTCGCGCGTTTGACGGCGCGGATCCTCTCGCCGCCTGTTTATCTTTACCCTCCTTGCAACCTTTAGCTTAGCATGCGCCAAACACCCAAGATAACCAATCAATTAGCTCAGAAGCGCTTTGTGGTCGATGACAAGATTGAGTTCATCAAAAGCATAAATTCTTCCGCGTGTAAACCTTTGGGCTTTTGGGTTCCGGTTTATTTATTTATCGTTATTCTACTCAGTAATCTATTGGTTATAAGGAGGTAGAACTAGCTGCAGCGGATTCTCAACCTTTTTAATGGGCTCGCCGCGGGCTTTTCATGGACTAATTAAGGAGGACCTGTCATGCTCCTTTTTACACAAGTTATAATATAGGTCTCTGAAGTCCCCAAAACATGTTTTTGAAAAAAAAAATGAGCTGAAAAATCCACTCAGATTATGCATTCTGGCCATTCCAACATACCTCTGAGCCATCCTGTTCCAGGACGCTCTGTTTAGGTGGGAGGAGCCACTGCGGATCACA
>NC_137210.1:22737195-22747195 GCF_960531495.2 Zeus faber
TTTTTGTTAGCATTCAGGGGTCCCGAGCACCAGACTGTTGTTGGAATGGAGGCTGCAGACGTATGGTTGCAGCCCTAGTTGCATGATGATATTTTACCTTATCAGATTGAGATAATCATCTGTAACCCCGGGTCTTCCCTTTCACACTGTATCCCTGTCCCGTCCGTAAACCTCTACCTCACCCAACCGCCAACCCACTTTTTCAGCGGAGCGCACGGGAGCGGAACGGGCCAGTGTTCGCAGCAACGCGTGGGTTTTATCTCCACAGCTCGACCCGTTCCGTTCTCACAACAGCCCGTGACGATGTTATCTGGAGCGTGTTTCGGCCTGTGGCTCAGATCTTTATAGAGATGAGAGGGGGGGGGGGCTGCCATTGCTGTACGTCTACCGAGGTACAGCAACAAGTGCTTGAAAGCACTGTTCAAACTGTACACTGTACCTTGTACGGGACCATGATCAGTTGTGTGTCAGTTCCATCCCAGAGTGCAAAAGCGACAGGTCAGGAAAAACCATCCGGGGTTGATTCATCATTGTGAACGTGAATCATCGTTCATCATTTGTTTTTATCAGTTACCTTTTCACCGCTGCACGTGGAAAACATTCATTTCAGTACAAGTAAAATTCAAGTGGAATTGGTAAATGTATTGCAATTGAAGGTTTTTAGTTTTTAGTTGATATAAACCGTCTATAAGTATCCTCCTACAAGACTCCTACAACTTCACAAGTTTTATATACTGTATATATATATATATGTATATATATAAAGCCCCTTTCACACATGCAGTCTTTCCGAGCAATGTTCGGGAACTGTTTCTGCATGGGGTCATGTGTGAATGGGAGCAGGGGTGGACGGAGACTGGACGTGGTCTACAGGTCTACAGGGCCTAATTTAAAAGTTTGTTCTGGCTTTCGTTCCACACCGGGATTTTTTTGTTTAATGTAAACATCGGAAAATAAAATTAAATAAATACATCTACAATGAAAACACACTATTTTTATTGGTTTTGTTTGGAGAGAGGCACAGCGGATCATGCGCTGCAGCCTACAGTCTACTTGAAAATAAGTTGGCGTACTGTATACTTTATTTATTTTATTTTTTTGAGAGAAACACAGAAGCATTATTTTTGAAATACTTTAATTTCCCCTGCTGCAGTTTCTTCACGGAAAGTTGGTATTAATTCCTCTTTCTTCATAAAAGATTTGTTTGTTGAGTTACTCAGATGAAGGCGGTTCTAATTCGAATCTGTCTAAATGTTACATAATACTGAGACACAAAACTGAGCGGCTCGTCTCAGGACATGTTTTCGGAATTGGAAGACAAAACAAAATAATGTAAAAAATCGCGAAAAACTGACCGGGTTGTCTCAGTTCACAGTTTGTGTGTGAGTAGGCCCACCAGAGACCCAAATGTATGTGCACAAGCAGTAAAAAAGGGAGTTTTGCATAATAGGTCCCCTTTAAAAATGCCACTTAGACACCAGACGTGTCTTTTATGCCCGGGCAAGTCCGATGACGTCATTCTGCATTAAGCGAGCAGACAGGGAGAGGTAGAACGGGTGGAGAACGTTCCTGCTCTGGAGGCCGAGAGTGTAGGACATGTTGAAAATGATCACACTGATCTAATAAAATTGAGTGAGGGTTATTGCGCCGAGTGCACCTCCGCCCGGTCCATCGGGTGTATATTTTCTCATTTATATATTTATATATTTATTGCATCATTTTTTCATTTCAGGACTTGTTTCATAGGCATAGTTATCTTTATTTGCCTCCACATACATCCTATTTGTGCGTGCAAGTGAATGAGCTTTGACTGTGCGTCGCTCTGTGTGCTGCTGCTCCGTCTGTCGCTCCCCGGTGCAGGGGGATGCCATCCAGGACAGCACCGGTGACTTCTGCTGGACTGTCCTTGCCCCATTATTTATGGCATGTGTGAAAAGGCGCAAGATGGAAACTTCTCTGAAAACAGCCGCATGTGTGAAGAGCGAAAGTCACTTGTGGTGCCGGAAAGGCTATCCCTCTAATTTACCGGGGACTATGTGTGAAAGGGGCTTTAAGGCTTAGGGGAGCTTGGGGAAGCCTTAGAAAATAATATGTCAATACAATTTGCTAGCAAACAAATGCAGGTTACCAGATAAATAATTTGACAAACTACTGATGGCTTGAACTGTCGGACAAGCATTGCTGTATGCTGTATTCAAATTGGAAACCTTTATGATTATTTTATGTTTGTTAAGAAATATGATCAAATGTGAATGGCTTGTGGGTTTGTGGGTCAGGTGTTAATGTGTCTAACTGGATAAAATCAGCTGACTTGTTGTGAATAAAGGTTTTTGTTTGTGCATAAACATAGATATTTGTGCATAAACCTAAATAAATCACACACATAATAGGCACAACCTCATAAGGCAGCTGAGTTCTGCTCACCGAACACTGAAACGGTTTGGTTTCGAGTGTCTCGTCCCGCTTAATTTCCATTATGGAATTATTATTTAGCAAAAGATATCCCAGCCAGAGGAAAAAAGCAATCAGACCAAGTATGAGGCAATCGCAGCGAGAATCATTAGCACGTCATCGCCGTCCCTTCTTGGTACTAACATCACGGCTAATCAGATTTATATCCCTGTCACTACGTCCCAGTACCTGGGCATCATTTCACATCATGAAACCCACAACACATGGAACATCTTATCCTACAGTACAGATGCCCTATAAGCATATCACCCCAGTGGGATATGCTTATAGTTACCAGGCATGCAATGCTGATATTACCTCATGCTGGCTGTCATACACAGATGTACATGTGCCTGCATGCCACACAAACAATCATAGACACACACACACACACACACACACACACACACGCACGCACGCACGCGCGCGCACACACACACACACACAGCCATCAATGCACCGATACATGCATAAACATGCAGGTAGTTTTAACGATGCAGAACCCATTGTCAAAGTGTGGAAATGAACTGTAGTAAAAGTATATGTTATAGGAGATTGTAATAGAGGCTGTTGACAGCAGTTGACATCTATCCATCAATCCATCTATCCATCTATCCATCTATCCATCTATCCGTCTATCCGTCTATCCGTCTATCCGTCTATCCGTCTATCCGTCTGTCTGTCTGTCTGTCTATCTCAGTGTTTCCCAGCCCCTGCCATGGCAAACTTTTTACAATGAAATAATCTCACCACTATCCTGTTAACCACTAAAAATGTCACAAACATGTATTATCTGTGCTTATCATTTTGGCCTACTAATAGTTAATGATGCAAGATGATTAAGTTGTCATGAACAAATCTTTCACCTCATTCTGGCAAGAGAGTTTTGAGTGAGTTAAACTTGGATTCACAAACTGACAGTAATTTCTGAGTACTTGACTAGAATCCATGGCAAAAGCCAGAGCTTTTGGCATAATTTGCATTGGATGTGACTGATTTACACTTGCATTGCATTCCAAAAAGATAAATAAATAAATTGAACAGAATTAAATTATTGTTGTGAGAATTGCATTCATAACTCAGAGCTGAACCAACTCTTCACACTCCCATTCTCCATGCAATAAAACCAACTGAATCAAATGAACAAACCAGAGCACTGCAAGCATACATCAGGTGAACAACATGGCGCCCAAGATTGAGCCCTGGGGGACCCCAGATGAAATACTGGCAGGAATGGTAGATGAGTAGCCTCAATTAAAGTACAAATACCCTGACATAAAAGTAAAAGTACTTTTCAAGTCATATCCCTGATAGAGTGTAAAATACGGCATAAAGGGCTACTGCTACAATTTACAAACCATAATTGTCACATTGACTTATTTTCATTGTCATTGTCTGAATATGTACTTTAAAAGATCGAGTCCCTGACGTTTTCCTTTATGTTTTGCTATTAATGTTTGAGTTAAAAGTATAGCTATTTCCTTTGACATGTAGTGTAGTGAAAGTCAAATCTGTATATCCTTGAATATGCAATTTGAGAATGGAATACACCCTGGATTAATAAGGTGAAGGTTTTAATGTGTGGAAACAATTCCTTCCTCGATGGATATGAAGTTTGACTACAGTTCCAAGCTTTAAAGTGTTTGTGACATGTGAGGTGGACGCAGGGGCAGGATTTGCTGTGGCTCTGGAGGCACAGAAGGAGCTGTCAAGAAGAAAAAAAAGCTGGCTGCCTTAAGTTTGAAAACGCAAATCCATAGCAGGCTTTCTTTTATCTTGGCCCTTATCGCAGGAGGGAAATAACATTCTACAATATTTTTTCCCTTTTGGCTTTACAGCCATTGAGGCAACTGCCCAGTTACCCCAAACCTCAAACATTACGGCATCATTTCAACCAAGAAGTCTCCTCAAAGAAATCCAGATCCCACAGAATTACAACTGCACTAGGAACAATAAAAACAAAGTAGAAAAAAGGCGGCTGTAAGACAAAGTTTAACAGTTCGCTGGCTCGTTTTAATGGGGTGGGGTAACATTTGTTGTTCTGACTGAGGAAAGGAAAGGGAGAAGAAAGCGTCTCAGCACTTTTCATTACAGTGACTCATCACGTCGTGCTGTTGCTTGCCTGCCATCCAGTGTTGCCAGATGCCGAAAACCAAATAGTCGTACAAGGACTCAAGAATTATCGTATTTCAGGGCGAACCATCGCACACTCAAATCCAGACTGCGGCGCAACCAGAACTGCGTTTGCAACATATATGAATCTGTGCTGAGAACCTCTCAGCCATGTGATTGGATGTACATCTGGCAACGCTGCTGCAAATCCAGAGGTGCTCGGTATCCTGTCAGGAGAGCTTATATATTATCTTGACATTTGTGTAGCATAGAACTCTTATAGCAAAGCCAGTTGGCTTTGCTATAAGAGGGTTAAAAAAAAAAAAAAAAGGAAATACCCAGGAAAAAAAAGATTTTTTTCAAGTTACTCAAAGATGCAAAGTTGCATCTGTCCGGTGCGTTATAGTAAATGCATGCATGCTTTTGACACTTAAGGTTTATACTGTATGGAGCTACTACGCAATTGCTAATGCACAATTTCTTTGCAGTACTAACCCATTTTACTGACCAGCTCCAAGGATAGACAAACACCCTCGATTTTTCCCACTATGCCGTGGACATGGAATGCAGGATAGATCAGAGGGAACTGGTCTGGAGTGTCTGACCACCCTGGACCTGACCCCCTGATGGCCCACGTCGCTACCGGAACCTTTTATTTGGGATTTTCTGTGACATAAGCCGCCACTTTGGACAAAACTGGTAATGTTTCCATCTCCCTTGTTGTTGTTGCAATGAGCTCTACTTCAACCTTCCTCTCTTGTCTCGTAGAGAAGAGTTCTGCACAACAGCTGTTTGCAAGATGTAGTCTATAGCAATGGGATGTGTAGTAATTTGCCATGCCTTATTTATGGGCAGTGTCATATTTGCGGGGAATGTGACCCGGTGACAAGCATTTGTAACATTTGTAGTCCTTGTACAGAAATTGCCTTCTCTTCACAGATGGTCAAATTGTTCTGTCAGATATATACAGTAGATGCATAAAAATGGATGCTTATCATTGATAAGTAAATGGTGGAAAACTCCTTGTATTACCTTTACGATGATCTTCCGAATATACTTCAATATCTGTTCACTTCTACAACCAGAGCAATGACTTATAGGCGACAACGCCAAATCTATTTTAGCTCGACAATTCAAAGCATCTGGATTGAATCAGTGCACTGTGCTGTTTGGTTTGTGTATTTCAGAGCCTATCGAATGCACTGAAAGAAAAAGTTTGATAATTGTTGTTTCACAAATTCATTTTCTATATTGAACTGGTAAAAATGTTGATTTTCAGTTTCTCTTTCACAATCTCCCGTTTCATTTCCCAGTCCTCAGTTTTAAACACAGCTTTGAACTTCGATAAACCCCTGCTGTCGTGGGGTGTTTTGTAGAACTGAAAATCTTTTTTGGTTTCAATTAAAAGCGCAGGAATAAAAAAGCTGAGGTTGAAGCGAATGTTTCAACGCTTCAATCAATTTTATCTTCCCTCAGACCCAAGTGGAGACTTTTCCAGAGTCTGGCTCCAGCTAAAAGCAGTCATTCCTCTTGAAAGTCCAATGTAATGATACTCACCCCCACTTGGTAAAAAGAAGACTAAACCAAACACCACATGTAGGTCCACACTGTGTACTCAAGGTGCACGCTCCCCATTTAATGCACGGAGCCAAACAAAAGGTATCTCCGGCGTCTCCTCCTCCTCCTCCACGTCTGATTGGTGATCGCAGGCTGGCTCCAATCCACGGCAGCAGATGTTCCACAGGTTGCTCCGCTCTGAATGGGGCCTATTGTTGGGGCTTAGAGCCAAGCAAGTGTCCGCAGGAGGTCAAGGGTCGGGTTAAGCAAAAGGCATGGGTTCCACGAGTCCTGACCCTTTAAATGAGTGCAAGTTGATCTGATACATGGGTCAGCAGTCCCATGTTGACAGCAGGCCCACATGTTGATGAAGGCCATCTGACCCCACCCCAAGCCGACCCGCCCCAGCCGTGACGTGTCGGGATACAAATAACCCCCTGAGGCCTCCGGATAATTAGGCGACCCGATCGAGCGAGTCGGGGCCTCGGTGCTAAGACAGCCAGCTGGGATTGGGGATTCTAAGGAGCTTAATTTCAATTGGGGGCCTTTGTTGGACATCTCGTCTCGAAGGCAGGGAGGTTTGATTATAAGCAGGGCTTTAAAGGCGACCTAACCCTAACCCTGGAACGCCAATATTTTCTTACATCTACCGTAGCTTTGGTCGCCCCGCGCCTTCCCTTTGAAACAAGAACTTGAGTATACAAAGGCAGAAATAGTTTTTTCTATTTCTCTTTTTTGAAGAGCGCCCCCCTCGTCCATCTCCTCTCAGCCAATCATTTCTTCCTGATGGGCATGATGTCATCGGCCACACTCATTAACATACAGCCAATCAGATTAAAATAGACAAATCAGGAAGCCACGCCCACCCGTTGAAACGTTGTAGTTTGTGCCTGCTTTGTTGTAGCTACTTGTACACATGAATATTAATATTGGTTATACTCGTGAATATTAATTAGGTTGTGACCGCACCCTCTCAGTTCTTGAGATGATTGAAAGTCCTTATGGATAAGACACAATTTTTCTTATTTTAATTTTATGTTCATACACTGTGACCTCTTGCCCCTATTTGTAACATCGACTCTTACTCTTTTTTAAAAAATGTTATATTCGACTCTTATTTTATTTAAAAATATATATATATTTTATCTTTTGTTGCCTGTCATGCCCCAAAAATGTCATTGTACCGAATGACCTTGTGTTCTACTGTACACTTGACAAATAAAACACTTTGAACTTTGAACTTTGAACACCATAGAAAACTTTCATGCAAGTCCAAGGCTTATATAGATAAAAAGTCAAGATTAAGATTCATGAATTTGGTGATACCATCTCCTCCGAATACCAGACTGCATTTTGACCATGGCTTATTTCCTAAGCCATGGCCCGATACGTTCTTCAGCCCTGTCTTTAGCTTTTATGCCTGCTACTTTTAGGTTGGCAGATGAGAATAAAGGGACTAGGAGATTTATTCATTCTTAAAAACCAACCCCTAACTCATTTCATTGCTCTAATTAGATCCCTTACTTTTGCGGTCGGAGGTATTGATCTCGAGGCCGATTGTTTTTAAAACAAATAAAAGAATATATATTACAAGTATGAGGTTTCATGCTTTTCTCTCAGCGGGTCTGGCCTGGTTTTTGACTCCTACCTAATAATCTTTCATCAGAGACATCTCCTTGGCCCACGCCCTATTAAAACTGCCGTAGTGTTTGGATTTGCACACTGAATCCGACCGTAATTCTCGTTCAGTTGAGCACACAAACCCTCCATTATCTTATGCATATGTTGTGGGAGAATGTTGTTTTCGACCACTAATTGGGGACTCCATGGCAACTTATCACAAGCATTCGCTGTAACGTCAAGTCTGGTGACAAATCTATTGCGCGGGGTCAGGGCTGAGGGAGAGCAGATGCACTGTGGAGAGTCCAGCGTCGCCCCACCACACTGGAAGTTTTTTTTTACTTAATAATGTCAACACCAGAGCCCTCGCTGAACCAGATGGATCCAGTTTATTTGCTGGAATGGTCGCCCCTATTCAAGTTCATCTCCAGCGAGGAGGGATGACGACGCCTGGTTAAATTTACCGATGAAGGGGTTTTTAAAAAACTGATTGGTCATAAAGCATTAACGACGTCAAAGATTATAACAAATAATGCAGCCATTTTATTTTTATGGGTATGTGTGTGCTCCTGGCCTTTGATCATTGATGCAAAACATGTATCGATGGTTTTATCGTGCAAATCCTGCGACAGCTGTCCCACTCACTTTTACCCCTTGAAATGAGGAAGACTTCAAAAGGATGTTTTAACAACTTGAGTTCTATATTTCAGTCGGTTAAACGCAAGTGGGGCTCCTTGTATCTCAAGGTTTTCTGAATCATTTTCCCTGTTGAAAAAAAACAGTTGCGTATTTGCGCTTTTCTAAAGGTCAGTGAATCACGGCGTTAAAATTTGACTCAGGCTAGATAGAAGTTAAAAACAAGGACTGTATATAAAGTACACTGGGATGGCTCTCGAGTTCTTTCCCCTCCCCTCTCAGCCAGGTTCACAGAGGCCAGTCTCAATCTTGCTGTCGCTCTTCCTAAGATTATAGGCCTATTTCCTCGATGGCTCCCGGATTAAGGGAAACACCTTGACCTCTCTCGTGCGTTCTGAACGCTCACCACAGACCGGATTACCCTGCGAAAACAGTCATTCCGTTTTCCGACCCTTGGTTCCTTTGCTTCAGTCGGTGTGACGCACCGGGAGCGAGGGAGGACTTCCAGAACCCTGAACAGGGAGTCAGAAGAGTCGCTCCGGCCCTGAGCTGCGAACGGAATTCTCCCAAGAACCATTTAATTCTGTCAAAATTATTTATTTTGGCAGGATGCAAAGAGAGAGTCAGACACATTCGGTATGATTTATGGCAAATGCCTTGGCTTTCTTTGCCTTGGTCTTTGAATTAGATTTGCTCGCCCACCTCTTTTGCCGGGGTGACTCCCAATGGCAGAGTCTTTTAAAAAGATTTGTTCGCTATGCACGGATCGTTTGCGGGTGTTGCATCACTAACTGTGAGTCGGTCATAATATGAAGCACAGCTCGATGTGTTTGGGACATTTTGTAAGGTTTTGAGTGGTCAACACGATGGTGCTATGGTGCCGTGGGAATATTCCATTCCATTCCATTCGTGAAAAGGTTGGGAAACACTGGGTTAGTAGACAGAACACCGCCGGAGAAAAAAGTGGTATTATTTAGTTCACCTGGATAGTCAGGTGACGCACGGAGTGGGTTAAAAAAGGAGCTCTGCCCTCAAAGGAGTTGTGCCGGGTGCCCGCTCGCAGAGGGGAAGGGGGAAAAAAAATCACAATAACCGTTGGAAAAACCGGCAACCTTGTCACGAGAGGAGCCGCGAAGCCGGAGGATCTCAGATATTGGGCGGAATGCTGAACTCGTATCAGGAGTCGTTTTGCTTATACCCAATGTTTTCCTTCAAGAATCAATTGGCTACTTCACGTCTTTCCAAACACTCTCACAGGCTCCCATTACACCGGGTTACCGTCATGGCCAAACCCATCAGACACGCATAATAACTTTCTCTCTCTCCTCTGCCTCCTCTACCCCCTTTGCTTTCCCAATCTGGCCGGTTCTCCTGCATGGAAGCGGAGCATCTTATTAAGTGAACGATTTCAATGCACTGTGTACTACTTGGTTAGAAGGTTAGGGAATACGGTTCACTTGATACGCCCTCCATTATAAAAGCTCTTTGGACAAACTACTTGGATTGCAAAAGACAACAAACACACTTGACAGCGCCGCTGAGATGACGTGCCTTGTCGTTTTGGCGCTGAAGCCAAAATAGTTCTTCAGCTGTTTAGATAAAGTACTTCTCTGTCTTCACGCTG
>NC_137210.1:22749695-22787195 GCF_960531495.2 Zeus faber
CTCTCTCTCCCGCTACTTTCCTATCTCCTCTCTCACACTCCCTTGCGCCCTTTTATTTCTTTATCTCCCTGCGTCCTTCTCTCTCCCTGGCGTCGCGCAGGAAAACTTTGAAAGGGGATTGTTTTTGGAAACGCTCAGGGGCCTGCCATATTTTTGAGAACAACAAAAAGCCTGCCAATTATTTAGTATTTCACATTTAATGACCCCTTTATCTGCATTTCTAAGCTTCCCTCGCAGCACTGCTCAAACAGGGCTATCTCACATCAGGGGTAATGGAAAATTTCTCGTGATTATATCGCGCTAATTAAAAACCCACATCCTCCCAAGATCCTCGCACGTGCTGCTACTGACTGCTCTCATTGTCGCAATGACTATCGACCACTCAAACCGAAACGCAAAGTAAATGGATGGAAACATCCCTCAATTTGTGAGAGCTACAAACTTTACACGTACCTTCAGTAAACAAACTAAATGTCTTTGAAACACATTTTTTTTTTTTTTTATCTTCGGGAAGTGAGTCAGGAATTTCAGCCATTGGAGGCATAACAGTTGAAAGACCGGGATGAGACCGTTGTATAACCTCCTGTTGCGGTTATACAAGTGTGAAAGTACCTGTGAGAACAGGTGTGAAAGTACCTGTGAATTGAATCCACCCATTGGATTTTTTCTGATAGGCACTCGGTTATTATACATATCCTGGCGTGCCCCAAGGCTCAACCTTAGGCCCCTTTCTTTTCTACCTGCACACAAAATACCGTGGCTCTGTGATCTTCTCCTGACACTTCCTCCTTACCTCCTCTGGGAACTAATGTGAATCACAAATTGAAAGACAGAGCATGAATTCTCCCTGTACAACATACCCAGAATGCACCTGTTTCTTGAAAACAGGGGGGGGGGTTTGACGCTGCAGCTCGATCACCGTCCTCTTCCAACTTTGCATCTCTTCCATCGTACAACAACTCCGAGGTTCATCTCCGCAGTTGAGATTATTGCCTCTTCTAATCCCTCGCACCATCGTGATGGAACAACATTCCCAAGAATATCTTCCACAAGAGACGGGAAGAGCCATCTTTTTTTTCGGATCTACCTGGACTCCTACTGCTCTGGTCTTCGTCTCCTTCCACTCCTCCAGTGAACTGATCGGTTCCCACTATCCGCCGCAGTGGAGCTTGAGGCGAAGGGGGAATCCAAAATATTGTCAACAAACTTTTTTAATCAAACTGTTCACATCTGAAATTAATATGATTTAGCATCTGCACGAAATCTCCCTTGCCCTCAAAAATGTTCCGAATAATATTTCGCCGGACTGTTTATGTGGAATAGCAGAATGTTTCTAAACAAGCCGTCGTAGCGCTTTAACCAGAGGGATGAGTCAGACCGAATAGTGCGATAATGGCGACGATTACTTGATCCGGCGGTTGAGGCCGGTGCATCACCACACCAAGGGCCGATGAGCCGCATGCGTACTGTACTATTTTGGTGCATTCTTTGACTCTGTACTCATCGTCGTGATGATCTGTCATTAATAAAGTCGAACCGTCGCCAGCCGAGGGCTGTTGCATCATCCCCTGGCGTAGTTTCATCACGTCAAACTCCAGGAATCCTGCATTGCACAATTTCAAAGTTAGCGTTTGAAACCAAATCTCATTTCGGGGGGCGGGGGGGGGGGGACCCGACACCACCGCGCACGCAACCCCTTGTCCCGGCTCAATCCTGCGGCTCACTCTTTGCCCCCGCACCTGTTTGTCACAAGCCCAGATGAGAAATGTCAAAGTGGAACGTCAAATAAAACAATATCTTTCCCTCTATTTGCTCGACCCTTGATGTATGAATTAATAAGGTCTCTCGGTTCTAAATAAGAAACCGACTGAGTCCGTCCACATCTGGGCTCACATTGTCCAACCTGAGCAGATATACACAACACCTATCTGTAGGTCTGCGGCGACGGAAATGTTTATGTGTCTTTGAGTGTTTGTGTATTATTCACCGTCTACGTGTGTATTTGAAGTGGCCGCCTGACGAAGTGGAAACAGGGGAAGAGAAAAAAAAAATGAAAGAATTTAATTATCTGTTCTTTTCATCTGCGGGGAGCACTAGAGCATAGTACGGCATACGACCATAAAAACGCATAAACAAGCACACGCGCGCACGCACGCACGCACAGCACGCGCACACACACACACACACACACACACGAAAATGCACTGAGAGAACCCAGTCGTTTTACAAACACAATCATATCTAACTGTTCTTTTACACACATGACCGAACACACAACTAAACACACAGCATCCATATGTGCCTGGACCATATGTAAGGCAGTGCACATGGGAACAAACAAGTTGCACACACACACACACACACGCACATACACACACACAAACACAAACACACACAGCACACGCGACCAAAAAAAAAGTTTGTTTGGCAGATCCCGCAGCTCACGCTGAGATTACCAGAATCAAACCATTAGTTTGTCGATTCTGTAAGCAATGAGAAGGCCATGACTGTTGGTATTTACATGGATTTAATACAAAGCAGATGTGCCCTCAGCGTTTGTAGACGCCGAGGGACGAATTCGCAAAAAAAATGGATGCGGCCGCCGATAGCACCACGAATTGCGCCAGCTATCTGCGCCGTCTCAGCTTCTGATTCACAAAAGACTCCCGTCGAATTTTGCCACTGAGTGCAATTTGCCCTCGTTTTGCGTCTGATTGCAATTATCCACGTGGAAAAGTAAATAGGCCCTGCATCTGTGTGTCAGCAGTCTGAGATAAAAATACAACTTTAAATAAATGTCGGACGGCACTTATTTTGATTTAAAGTGTTTAATGAAAATGTGAAATTGTCAGGAAATCCTTGGAGGGGCCATGCCGGTATCATGCCAAATCCCAACAGGGGGATTTGAAAGTAATGGGAATTGCCCGGCATGTTTCTTTGAACTAATATATTTTTTTTGGACTTTGTATATTTAGCAGAATGGGGCTTGATTTGTGCAGCCAATGAGGCCATTTACGAGGGTGGCGTTTCTTTCCTTTGTTGGCTATGCTACCTGTTGTTATTTTCGGGAATTATAACAAGCAAGGAAGTTTGACGAAATGTTGTTTTTTTTATTATCTGAATGCATGAAGTATATAGTGATTTCAGCATTAAAATTTGTTCATGTAAATCACTGTAGAGAAGTGGACAGAGATGACGTCCAGTCTCATGCTGGAAATAATAAAATTGATATTTTTCTTGTTATTTGTCCTTATTAAAATGACAGATATTTCAAATAATCTATTTTCTCGTATATTTTCACTTTCTCTTCAAATTGTTTAATTTGGCCAATACAAACCAATACAACGCAACTGACAGGAAACACAGAAAAAGTCAACTTTAAACTCTGCTACACACCAAAGAAGGAACACCTTAAGTGTCTCGAGTCGAGCTGTCGTTTTTCAATATGGTTCCTCCAATCACATCATCTTTGGCTAGCACTCAAGTTTCCTCACCTACTGTACATGGCTCTTTGCTCTGAAGGCGTGGCACCTAAACAACACCTTAATCACTGATCTCAGAGGAGCTACAGTTGGTCACGTTTCTCCAGCTGAGTCGGGAAATTAAATGTTTTTCAGAAACAGTATCTGAGAAAGCACTTGTATATAAGTCCTGTATATGTGTATATACTGTATGTGCATGTGTGATGAATGGATGGAAAGATGGATGGATGGATGGATGGATGGATGGATGGATAAATGGATGGATGGAAGGATATATGGTTCGATGGGTGGCTGGATGGAGAATATACTGTATGCATGTAAGCTTTGAATAGATGGATGAAGGGATGGATGGAGGTAAGAGTTAGGGTTAGGGTTAGGGTTAGGGGTTAGGGGTTAGGGTTGGGGGTTAGGGTTAGGGTTAGAGTTAGTGTTAGGGGGTTAGGGTGAGGGGGTTAGGGTTAGGGGGTTAGGGTTAGGGTTAGGGTTAGGGTTGGGGTTGGAGTTGGGGTTGGAGTTGGGGTTGGAGTTGGGGTTGGGGTTGGGGTTAGGTTTAGGGTTTGGGTTGGTTGTTACGGTTCATCCTAACTCACTTCCCAGATTAGCTACAGTTCATGTGATAAAATTTTTCCGGCTAAGTATCTGTATCTCCGGTATCTGAGAAAGCACTTGTATATTAGTCCTGTATATATGTATATATTGTATGTGCATTTGTGGTGAGTGGATGGATGGATAGATGGAGGAATGGATGGGTGGGTTATGGTTACGGTTACGGTTAGGGTTAGGGTTAGGGTTAGGGTTACAGTTAGGGTTAGGGTTATGGTTAAGCGTAGTGGTTAGGGTTAGGGGGTTAGGGTTGGGGTTTAGGGTTAGGCTTTAGAGTTATAGTTAGGGTTACGTTTATGGTTAGGGTTAGGGTTAGGGTTTGGTTAAGGTTAGGATTAGGGGTTAGGGTTAAGGGGTTAGGGTTAGGGGTTAGGGTTAGGGTTAGGGTAAGGGGGTTAGGGTAAGGGGGTTAGGGTAAGGGTTAGGTTTAGGGTTAGGGTTTTGGTTAGGATTAGGGTTAGGGTTAGGGTTAAGGTTAGGGTTAGGGTTAGGGTTAGGGTTAGGGTTAGGGTAAGGGGGTTAGGGTACGGGTTAGGGTTAGGGTTAGGATTAGAGTTAGGGTTAGGGTAAGGGGGTTAGGGTACGGGTTAGGATTGGGGTTCGGGTTAGGGTTACAGTTCTGTCCTTTCCCGCAGATGGACAGACGGACGAAGTCGGACGGACGGACGGACGGACGAACGTCCATGAATACAGGAATGTATGTATCCATGGAAGCACTGGCGCATGCAGGGTTTTCCTCGGGTGTGTGGGTGAAAAAGAAAACCTGAAGGAAACGCTCAAATATGAGTTTTCTAGGTGTGGTCGTTGGGGGAACTTTACGAGCTGCATTTAAATACTTTCATGCATACGAACGCTTTTCAACCACAACTCTCCACTGGAAAAGACACGTAGGGACCCGAGGGGTGGCCTGCCCACTGGGCACGCCAACAGATGGAGGGCCAGGTGTGCGGACGGGTCATGATGGAGGAGAAGAGGTACCACAAGTCCAGGGTGACAGCTGACCGGGGGAAGACCCCAACCACACACTTGCTATAGTTTGGCGATTTCGGGCGCTCCACCCTCCCGGCCCTGTTGCTTGGCTCTCCGTCTGCGTCCGCGTCAACATGAAGTTATCAACTTGTTCGCGCCAGGAACGCTGCTAATCTCGATCTGGAATCCAACACTCATTCACCAGAGTCCCCCCCCCCCGCTCCGCGGAGCAGCTGAAACCTAACGGAACTGGACCCGACTCACGGAGTAGTTAAACTTTCACAAATTACCGCCATTTTGCACCACTCACCAGCCCCCCCACCCTTCACTCATCACCCCTTTTTCATCCCGGCGGCAGGATCGCTCTTCGCGTCCACGGCGGGGTTTGGGCCCCCAGAACCCCCCCCCCCCCCCCCCCCACGTTCCCCTCTCCCTCCTCGGACGGTTTGTACCTTTCTGACGCGCCCTCTGAAAGCCGAGCCGTCGAGCGCGGGAGATGGGCCGCGATAGCTGGAGCGCCGCGAGGAAAACCGACGGGGCGGCCAAGGAAAAAAGTCCAGGTCAATAAACAGGGGGATCTGGGACCGTAAGACGTTGCCACGAACCAAGTTTTAAATGATTAAGGTCAAACTGGAGTAAAATAAAAGGGAAAAAATAAAAGTGGACAATTTTGACGTTATGGTCAATTTTGGTCAACTTTCTGATGCTAGAGAAAAACAAGGTTGACATTCAGATTTATATATACAGTATATATATATATATATATGTGTGTGTGTGTGTGTGTGTGTGTACAGTATGTGTGTATGTGTGAAAAATCATGAGATTAGTAACTAGGATTGTTATTAACTCTCACATGGCCGTCGATGATTAACTTTTATTCGACTCGTTGGTAATACAGTCCGTTGCCAGATCCAGGTAGAGTTTCAGGCTGATGGCCCAAACCTCAGTGCAAGAACAGTGAGGCCGAGGAGATCTTGCCATTGTTAACAGCGCCGTCTACTGGTCGATAGTTGTACTGAACGAAGGCTGATATTCATGACCGCCTCAACTCCAGCAATTACCATAAATCCTGCAGGTTAGTGTTAGTTATGGGCTGTTGTTTTGTTTTTTGTTTTTTTGGCACAGTAGGAGTCATCCTGGACCATTATCTTGGACTTGATCAGTCCTAGTCGGTCCGTATATACATCTTGAAAGCTCTCTTCTCTTCTTCCGTCGGCCTTTCTATCTTTCTATCTCCCTCTCCCTCTCTCTGGCAAACGCGCACAGAAAGACGCACGCACACACACACACACACACACACACACACACACACACACACACACACGCACACACACACTTACTGCTACCCTCCAACAACCTTTAGAATACAAATGGTGTCCAGTGGACGCAACAGGTGTGTGCTTTAAAGCTCCTTTTTCTTTAGGGTGGAACAGACCAGGGCAACTCCCCACCCCCTCCGGGTTCTTGCTATTCTTTCTACATGCAAACAAACCATTTTCAAAGTACAGTTCTTTTTCTTTTCTTTTATTTTCTTGTCTTTGCTTCGGAAACACTGAAGTGTATATTTGGGAGCCGCCCACCCTTAGCTGGGAGCCAGCTGTGGTTATCTGAATTATCAAGGCAAAATTCGAGACTAATAGAAAAAAACAAATATATTATTTATAACCACGCTGTCTGTCTGTCTGTCTGTCTGTCTGTCTGTCTGTCTATCTATCTATCTATCTAGGTATCTATCTATCTAGCTATCCATCTGTCCATCCATCCATCTCTCTCTCTCTCTAAATACTTTATAAGCAATTAATACAAAATATGGATTTTCTCCTAAAAAGTCCCTATAAAACACCGTAGAATGATGAATCTGCCTGTTTTCGGACAGTATAGGATGAAAATAAATTTGTTTTTGTTATTTTGGAGTGAATATGTTGACAGTTTGAATAATCTTATTTTTTTGTCTCATTATTATTTTTATTATTATTATTATTATTATTATTTAAATGTTTTGATGAGGTTTGCGTTGCCTCTTGTACTTGGCATAAAAAGTTTAGTGCACGAAAGATCCTCGGTGCAGGAGGAGGAGGAGGAGGAGGAGGAGGAGGAGGAGGAGGAGGAGGAGGGCTGGCCTCCTGCCAAGCTGGAACAAGTGCGCCTCCTTCCTCCTGCTGCTGCTGCGTATTCAGAGTGCGGGGTTTGGGCTGGGCTGCTTTAAAAAGCCAGGCTGCCCTCCAAGCGGCAGTCTGTCAGGAGGGTCCTCTGCTGGGAAACACTTAAAAGGGAAGAAGTGAAGATTTTTTTTTTTGAAAAGAAAGACAATCTCCCGCAGAAGACACCGTATCTTGGAAAAAAAAAAGAGGAACACATATCCTCGAATTGATTATTTTGCTTTTACTTTTTTTTTTTTTTTGATTCTGTGCATGGTGCACGAGTGCGTAAAATACACTCTTAATACAGAGCGCTATCTTTTTGGATGAGGATTATCTGATCGCGTTTTTCTTCTTCTTCTTTTTTTTTTTTTTTTTCATTCCTTAAAGTACTTTCTAAGGCTTTTTTTCCCCCTTCTTCGTCCAAACAACCATGTTGCTGAGTTTCTGCCTCTTGGTGACATTCTTCCTGGGACTGTCCAGCTGCCTGGGCTCCTACGTTCCGTGCGAGCCGTGCGACGACAAGGCTCTGTCCATGTGTCCGCCGGTGCCGCTGGGCTGCCAGCAGGTCAAGGAGCCGGGCTGCGGCTGCTGCCTCACCTGCGCGCTGTCCGAGGGCCAGGCGTGCGGCGTGTACACCGGGACGTGCACCCGGGGCCTGCGGTGCCTGCCGCGAAGCGGAGAGGAGAAGCCCCTGCACGCACTGCTGCACGGCCGGGGGGTGTGCACCAACGAGAAGGGCTACAAGCCAGCCCACCCACCCATAGGTAAGACCCGGCGCAACCGGATCACCTCTTTGTAGAGAGAGAGAGAGAATAAAGGAATAAATAAGTGTAGCAATTTCATGCCGGAGAATGTGATGATGTGATGAAATGATATTTGGCCCCCGACGGCGTGACAGATGGTGCGCGGTGCCACCTGATTAGTCTTTTTTATCCACTCCTGATTCTCCTGCGCGTCTTCCGCCATACCCCAAAAGTGGTGCACCTTACTCAGAATTCTCAGACTCAGCATCCCACTTTTGGAAGGCTGCAGTGTGTGTTTCTGTGTTTGTGTGTGTGTGCGCGCGCGCGTGGGCGTGTGTGTGTGTGTGTGTGTGTGTGTGTGTGTGTGTGTGCGTGCGTGTGTACTTTGCGTCCCCGCAGCTCCGTCCGGCGCGCAAAGGCTCCTATTTTACGCGACGCAAGTGCGCAAAACTCTTGGTCACTTTGGGTTCCGCGGTATCTTGCCGCCCTCCAATGCACTGTTGCAAAGTGTCTCGGGGAGTCCAAAATCGACAATATGCGATGATATATATATGACTATGAATTTGTCTCCCCCTGCGATTCGCAGCTCTTCGCTGTGCGCCACCGCCCCGCAGAGAGCGCGCTGGACCTGTGCGTAATCCTCCTCTGTTGCCGTTTAGTTCAGATAGTTTCGCGGTTGTGCGATGCTGGGACCTGATAAACACACCCAGTCCCTCTCACTTAAAGGCGTAGAGTGAATACATACCCGATCCATACAGGAATGCATGTTTTGTTCTTTTGCAAAGACATGGAGAACAACTTCTTTAACGGAATTAAGAATCAATCCAAATTGACAGATTCTGCTTGTCCGTTTGGGGTGGGCGGGCGTGTGTGTATGCGCGCGTGCGTCTGCGCGCGTGCGTGTGTGTGTGTTTCTGTGTGTGCGTGTGTGTGTTTCTGTGTGTGCGTGGGGGCTTGAGAGAGAGCACAGGAGCCTCAGAGGGAAAAGCAGAAAAAGCCACTCAGAAGAAATCCCTTTCTTTCCCCCCTCGAGCGCAGGAGATTGATGGAGGTTATAATTTTGGACCTGCACCGTGATTTACTGCACAGCGATGTGTGTCCACCTGGCAGTTCGTAGAGAGGGAGAGTGGCTGTCCAAGGGGCATTCTGGTAGCTTGTCAGGGAGGTGGCAGCCACTATAACATACCACTGGGCTCATTTTGGTTGTTGACAGACTAGGAAGGCTATTTTGAACAAAGCATGTGGCGCTCACCTTCTTCGGACGCCGTGGCCGCTCTTCACAATACAACATTAGAACAGAGTGTGGCCAATCCAAATGTGCCGTTAAAGACTCAGCCTGGTATGTTTTGCAGCATTTAGGGGTAACTGAAATCACCTTCAGGGTATTGTGTTCTGTGTGTGTTTGTGCGTGTGTGTGTGTGTGTGCGTGTGTGTGTGTCTGGGCATGTGTGCTCGTAAGGGCTGTGAGTGATTTGCCTTCAGGCATTTATCATTGTCACCTTTTTTCTCTTTGTGTATATAGTAGTCAGCACGTGTATTGCATGGGTGCAGACCGCTACTCGGCCAGCGGTGGCAATTAAAGCGTCTTCCCCCCTTGCTCCCCGGGCCGTGCATTCGTTGCATGGCTGCTCAGTCGCAACGCAGTGATTCAGCAGAATGCCCCCGGCGCTCCCTCCCCCGTGACGGGCCGTCCGTCACCCGGCTCCCCGGACGGGAGTCGGTGAGGTGAGCCTCTGGTTTCCTGTGGTGTGGGGTTGCAGACGTCTCCTCCGCCCCAGCTGAGCGAGGCGAACACGGCGACTGTGTAAACCGCGGCGGCCTGCGAAAATATGCGCCGGAGTCACCGAAACAATGGGGGAAAACCAAAACGTGTTCCGCCCGTTACGTCTCCCCCTCCTCGACCCCACCCCACTCAGCATCCGCCCCCGCTCCCATTCTTCTCCGTTGGACCTGCAGCCCCGGCAATATTGCAGCCACATTTCTGTAACAACGGGATATAAATTCATATTTCTGCACGTATTTCTGAATGATCCAGGGAGTTGCTCCGACTACGAAGCCCAAAGGGTGCTATGCACTCTGCAAGCACATACTCTTTGTTGGCCCCTATAAGTGATTCAGAACCTGGACCGCTTGCCAACAGATATGACTTCAAGGCAACAGGCCCCTTGCCCTTTCAGCTTCTGAAAGAGCCTTGTGTTTGAACAGATTTCTATTTGCCAAGAAACTAAAAAGATGATTACAAAGGTCTTCCAAATGCAGAGCGTGTTAACTGTACACTGGCGGGCCCTGCTCCGCACTGCAGACCACAACAGGAAACTTGGCGCCGTCACCCACAAGCTTTCAATATTTATTTACTTATTTATTTCATTCTTTCAAGTGTGAATGCATTTCATCCTCTCGCCAAATGCTTGAAATGTTGCAGCTCCCTCACAACTGACATTTTTAAAAGTCAACAGTTCCTTGGGATGAATATATATATATATAACAATGAATCACACACAAATGTGGAAATGTCTAAATGGGGAATAATACGAAGGCCCAACTTTGATGTGTATTGCAACACCAGTGCTCCTCATCTGCGGTGACACACAAATGCACCTGCTATTGTAGTTATTGGGAAGAAAGAAAATAAGTCAAAATTCTCCTATAGCCATAACTTTAGTGCTACAATTGCAATTCCAGCCCGTAGATAAATAGACTACAGTGAGTGAAAGCCCCCTTTAAATGTGAATGCCCTTCCGATTGGGGAGTGGCAACCACCCGCCGTATACATTGCATGCACACAGCCCCCTGCTCGACACGCCCCAGGCCACTGTGGCCCCCCGCTGCTTGACAGCTTCATGATGGGCCGGTGCAAAAGGGGAAGGTTGCGCTAAGCTTTCCATTTCTTGACCTCACCTTGAACCTCCGCGACAGGGCCGCCGGAGCCAAGCACGCAGCAGCAGATCCATTTCAGCTGCCATGACAATATGCAGGATCTTTTCATCAAGACGCCGTGCCAGGACGTCGGGAAAAAGCCAGCGAGAGAGTTCGGAGAGCGCGTTACCCGGAAAAAAGGCCGGGGAACCTGTTTTCTAAGAAGCACACCGCACTTCTTAGGAGGCAGTGCGTGGGGGAGTCTATTTAGTGTTCCTACATGTCCCGACGTGGATCTCGACGCGGGGACGAGTAGGTCTGCGGCTCCTTCCTTGTGGCTGGTGAGGAGAGAACCTCTCTGGCACGCTTGTCTGATTTCATCCTATAAAGTTTTACAGTGGTCCTCGTACGCCGCGCCAGTCACGGACACCTGGCCTGCGAGCGTGAACAGCTGTGGAACGAATCAGTTCACACAGTAGTTTTTCTCTCTCTTCCCTCCCTCCCTCCCTCCCTCCTTTCTCTCTCTCTCTTTCTGTCTAGAGAGCATGTGACTCAAAATAAAAAGGCAGGGATCTCCACATGCTGGGCTCTATAGAGAAGCACATAAGATTGGACCCATCCTGTGCAAGTCCTGTAAACCTAAGTACCAACGACGGTTTAGTGTGCTAGGTCCACCAAACCGGTAGGTGGGGGGGGACACCACAAAAGTTCAAATGGCCTCCGTGTCTTTGACCTGCAGGAAAAAAAAAGAATGCATTGAAATTCCCTGTCATGAAAAGCAAAAAAATAAATTAAAAAATGCCTCTCAGGCTTCTAAAACAGTCACCGGTCGCCGGACGATGACGGGTCTGGTCACCTCCCCGGGATGTTAGTTCTGCTTGTCGGAAGGACGATTATTACCATCCCCTTCCCTCCCTATTCCTCACCATCACCTTTTTTGACTTTGCATCACCACCCGTTCCTGGTGTTGGGCGCAACACAAACCGCTCGAGTCATATCCAAGTTTTGGTTTTTTTTCTTGCCAGGGGAATGCGCACACGCAAATGCTTCCGAACGTCGATACAGAGAACACCTTAAAACCATCCAAAACAATAATCGTGCTCCCCACGTTTCTGGGCGTTTGATTGCCAGGAAGTCATACACGTACACGTACAGTACACATAAAAAGTCGTTTTAAGAGACACGACGAGAGGCTACTTGGCCTGAGCGACCTGTTCCGTCGGCAAAGTCGGGAACACTTTCGTCATTCAAAATGGCTGCAGACAGGTTACGATGCGTGACCAAAACAATCATGGGGGTTCCAGATTAATATGACGCAATGTAATTCTTACAGACACACTTCTCACAATTTATCAACGTATCGTGTTATGATTCCTTTTTTTTTATTTTTATTTTTTGAGTGGGCTACTGCAAAACCCTTACAAGCAAAGCGTTAACCCCAAATTGATGTCGAAGCCGGCTCCTTGCCCACAGGGACGCTTCTTTATGGGCTGCCTGGATAGTAGCTTTGGACAGTGAGTCCTGGAATCTTCAGCCCCGAGCCAAAATAGCTGCTTCTGCCATAGGGGAGTTAGAATATCGTCACACCCAGCAATTGTGCTGCGGTGATGGTGACCCAAAAAGAGGTTGCGTCCGTCCGTGTGGCTTGTTGAAAACCCAACCTCAGATGTGGGCTGAGACCTCAGACCAAAATTAGGAGCGCGGAGTAAAACAACCGTCGGCATTACCCTGATAGTGTAATTTTTCCGCGTGACCGGTCTCAACCGGGACGGGCGCTTATTTGCACCTAGTTTGGAGTCGAGCAGCAGGAGCCGTGAACGGTCCAGCCTTCGCGGCCTGATTTGCAACACTCAAATTGTTCTGGACGCTATTTATAACGGGGCACACAGAAAAGCAGGAAACTCTGTGATCGCAATGAACATAATACGTATGCACGCACAATACCACGGGGGAAAAGGCATTTCCCGGAAGTTTACCAGCCGTTGGAGAACAACAAGAACAAGGCCAAGCATCAAACCAGCCGGATATTAGGGGTCGGAGCGAAGAGGGAGGAGCGACGGCAAAGAGCGGCAACGTACAGTGCACACACTGAGTCGCTGGAGGAGGGGAGGCTTCTTCTGCCCCGTTGTCCGTCGGTTTCATTCACTATTTATTAGGGGTTTTCTCTCCGCAAAGTATTTGCACAAAGCTATTACTGCACCGGCCAAGCCACAAAATAGAATCTTTGTCGATTTTTTTGTCACAGTCTTTCACTTGTTTTCTGTGATTCTATTGTAAGACACAGCGTGCAGGACATGCCCCTGTTTCCAAACCGTTTCGACAATGCACGTACATCCAGCTTTGATGAGGAATTCTTTGCACTTGTAAATGTAATTTACTTGGGCTCCAGTGAACAATAGCTGTGGTCACACAACTAAACATTGGCAGTTATTTGGGAGCCGGCCTCTACGCCCCTGTGCCACGGACTCGTTGTCCCGTACAACTCAATGATTAATCCCTTCTTTTCACACCTTCCTTTCTGCTCTAGAAAACCCAAGGTTATCAGGCCGTGGCCGTGCTTTCAAATATTAAGTGGCACAGCCAGACTGGCACCGAAGGGCGGTTTACTGTTGTCGCACTTTCGACGGCGGCGCCCCTCCGTCCCGGTTATCCCAACAATTGTCTCGTCCTCCCACCTGTCGAGACTAAACAGCATCTTTGTCCGCACCCAGGATGTTGGAAGGACGTCATGTCGGATTCCGGTGGCTGATAATTAAAAAAGAATACAAATCCTACGAGGCGGAGAAAGCACTGTCCCCGTTTTATTGTGGCCAATCTAAATGTGTTCACCGTATGGTTTTATCCCTTTTTTTTTTTCTTTTTTTTTTAATGTCTGGGCTCCTGCCTCCTGTAAGAAATGTGGGATATTCAAGAAGCATAATTGTGCGCAGATGTTAATTTTTAAACAGGGAAGGATCAGGTGCACCTCCTTTGGCTCCTTCGGCTACCCCGCTCCTCTTGTCCTAATGAAATCTTTAGCTTGTGCAGAGAGAGAGAGAGAGAGAGAGAGAGAGAGAGAGAGAGAGAGAGAGAGAGAGAGATAACAGTACAGCTTTGGGCTCAGCTGAATGGAAGAGTTGCACGTGACCCGGCTCACTTGGCGCCCATCCAGTGTCTTGGCTGAGTTTCAGTAGTTAAACACAGACCCTCTAAGCCTCCTTTACAAGCCGGGGACCCAGAGCATGGAAAAATTGAGGTTTTTGTTTTTTTTTGTTTTTTTTCTTCTTTCTCTTCTTCTTCTTCTGTGGCTGTGTTGAAGAGCCCCACTTCAGGAAAAAAAAAGATGAATTCACTGATTTAGTGAAAGAAAGAGAAGAAGGGGACAGACACTATTGTGTTGACAATGGCGACACTCTGCGTGTTGTGAGGGGCCGATGTGTGATTGTCTTTCGAGTGACGGGCTCAGTTTATATCCTTTGAAAAACGCAGTTAACTTGCATTACACCTGCACCTTGGCTGAGTGAGCGACACCCTTTCTTATTCAGAAGACAGATAGTGCGGGGGCATTTTTCATCCACCCTTCTAAAAACAATAAAAAAAAACAAAAAACAAACCCAACAGCAAGAGCAGAGTTTTTCTCCCATGGCAGCGGGCGCGGTGCACCTAGGGACGCTTATTTGACATATTTATTTATAGCAGTTTATAGCCCCGTCGTCTGAGCGGGCAGCACGTATCCAAACACAAACCGGGGCCTGCCAAGTCACGAGTTGTGAGATTAATTTCAAAGAGACGGCAGTGCAGCGTGGAAGCCAAAGACCCAATTCTGGTAATCACCCCACCCCTCCTCCACACCCGCCTCCCCCACCCCTCCCATCGGCTCCAGACGCTCATGCTGTGTCAGGCTCTTTGAACATCAGTTCCTGGGAGCCTGTGTCCTCGTTTCGTCTCTGCGCCTTTCTCCCCCGACGGGGCCGCGGCGCGACCGGGGCCAGACGGGAGAGCCGGCGACTGCGTTGAATCATTTTTCCAACACAATCTCTCGCTCGCCCGTCCGTATTCGCGTATGGCAGATCATTTATCTTGTAATAGCAGTTGGCCCGCATCCCCATGCCGACATTCCTCCCTGGTTCAGCGCGTCTGGCCCTGTGCACTGCTGCGGGTTTCCTTGTCAGATAAATATAACCAGGGTCATCCACTGGCACCGCCGCTTCTGCCAGTTAGAACCTGGCGCGGCCCCCACAATACCTCTGTACTTATGGTACAGCTAAGCCAAACGTGGCGGAGGTGGAGGGGCGTGGGGGGCGTGGGGGGCGGAGTACTTCTTTCGGTGGCCTCAAAGCACCTCTGACTGGGGGTCCAGGCTTAAGGGGCTGAACACCAAAGATGGGTGAAGGGGGGTTAGTTTTGGGGATAAGAGACCCCACCACCCACCACCCCCACCCTCCTCTCATAAGATCCTCTGAGGTCGAACCTCGGAGGAATTCCTGAGACTGGAGCGCCCCCTGGGGAAAGTCTGACCTCCCTGACGAGCGGCACAAACGACTGATCTGATCGGATTTTCTCTTCCAAAAGGGCAATCAAATATAGAATCTTTTTCCGACGAGCGCAGTGCGATTTCACCCAAGCCGACGGCGTGTCACGGTTCATTTTGGGATCCTTCTTGGGTGACACCACTAAAACAAAATTGATGCAATTTGTCAGATGCCTCGGCGCTTCTTGGACTTTGGCTGCCCGGTTGCCGGGGCCAGCTCATTTTCCAGGCACGACTCTGGCAGCGGTGTTATATCTGATGCTGTTTTCCCTGGATATGGTGGTCTCACATGCTGAGAAATGTGCTGCCCGGAGCCGGCCTCGCCAAGTTGATGTATTTAACCATCGATGCTATGACCAGCATTGTCTGTTCCAATCGAATGGGTGAGAGAGAAGAACAGCAGTGCGGCTCGGAAACCGTTTCTGTTTAGTTTCAGCCGAAAAAGAAATTCCTTTACTGACAGATATAGTGCATTTTTAGACTGTGTCCAAGATCCTATGGGTACCACTGCTCCGCACTGCAGATATGCACTGGCTCAGACTATGACCACAATTCCAGCAGGGATTTTGGAAAGACAGGAGATGAGTTTGAAACACCCGGTTTGGAGAATAGTTCATCAGCTGTTGATCCCCCGGTCCTACCCCCACTTACGTAAACAAATGGCAAAGCAGCATTTGGTGGCCAAAAACCCTGGGAAACGCATCTGGTCACGCATTTCTTTGAAGTAATAGAACAACAAGCCATAGAATGCTTAACATTTCATGCGGTGAGGAAGGAATTCCGAGTTAAATTCTGTTTCCTCTTCCTAAGACCGTGTAGAGAATCCCATCCCTCCCGCGTCTCATCGGCCTTTTGACTCCACCGCATGTTAACGGGCGCTTTGCTTTTGTGCCCGTGCAGATCGAGAGTCCAGGGAGCACGAGGACCCCATGACCACAGAGATTACAGACGATCTGCAGCCGGCCAAAGTGCCGCTCCATCCCAAAGACATCCTCAACAGCAAGAAGGCCGAGGCCGTGCGCAAGGAGCAGAAGCGGAAGCAGGGCAAGCAGCGCTCCATGGGGCCCCTGGGGTCCCTGGACTACTCCCCACTCCCCATCGACAAGCACGAGCCTGAGTTTGTAAGTGTTTTAGACCCATCAAGCAGAACCTTTATGGCACAAGCGGCACATCATTACACCGTGTACGGTATATTCACACTTTCATGAAATGTAACTGCATTAAATCCAAGATCAGCTTAAATGTTTCCATCCAAATCTAAGGGTCATTTTAAACAAACGTTAGAAATGTTGCAACAAAGAGAATGGGATTTTGTTGCATTTCTACGTTTCGGCTGAGGCTCATTTTTATGTTCCAATTTTCAAGGACGGTAAATGTCTCTTCTGCACCAGGTAGACACGTACAGTATTATGATGTTTCATTTGCCTATAATGACCAAAAAAATAAACAGATGTAATCGTCCATGGCAATTATTTGTTTGGCAATTGATCGTCAACCAAAGTTTCCTTCAGCTTCATTATTGCGATGCTGGATGGTAACCGGAGTGATTCTCCTCCCAGGGCCCCTGCAGGAGGAAGCTAGACGGAATCATCCAGGGAATGAAGGACACTTCTCGCGTAATGGCCCTGTCCCTCTACCTTCCCAACTGCGACAGAAAGGGATTCTTCAAGCGCAAGCAGGTCAGTGTGATGTGAAATCAGTTGCAAAAATTCCAAAGAATCTTTCATGCGCCCCGCTGTCCCTTTCCTAGTGATTGGTTTGAAAGGACCTACCCATGTCCAATTTACTTTTTGACCATTTTACCATTACCCCCGACCATATTCCTGACGATAGCTCACATTTTTTGATTTCCAGTATTGTCTCTATTTTCAGGCTTTCTTTCAAAATCAGAACAATGTGGTGAGAAACTTACCTTTGAATTATCTCCCGGTCCCACTGACAACTACAGTGACGTAAAGCAATGGCTCTTCCGCCTTTTTCAGAGGGAAACAACAAATTCGACAGAAATGCATGAGCTTTGAAAAAAGCTCAGGTCACTGTCGTTGTCAGGATATGGATCGTTTTCAGGCGGGGTTCTCGCCCTGTCGTTCAAAATAGAAAAAAATTGAACATTATAAAAATGTGAGCTGTCGTCAGGAAAATGGTCAGAGGGTCACGTAGAATAAATAATATTACTGACTAGTAAATGGGCTGAAATTCAATGTGACACAAGGTACGGTCCTGGGTCCACTGGGTTTTTGGGTCCACTTCTTGTCCACATTAACCCTTAAAGTGTTTTGGTCAACTTTTTCATCCCTATTAACCATCAACATATTTTCGGCTCCACTTTTTTGTCCATATTAAACCCTCAACCTTTTTTCCCGGTCCACCCCTTCGTCCCCGTTAACCGTCAACGTGTTGTTGATTGTTTTTTTTTTTTTTGGGGGGTGTCCACAGTGCAAGCCCTCCCGCGGCCGCAAGCGAGGCATCTGCTGGTGTGTGGACAAGTACGGCGTCCAGCTCCCCGGCACCGACTACAGCGGCGGAGACATCCAGTGCAAAGACCTGGAGAGCAGCAGCAACCACAACAACGAGTGAAAGAAAGAAAGACAAGAGGGGGAGGGGAGGGGGGGGGGCGAGGGGAGGGGGGCGGGGGGCGTGGGGGGGCAGGAACTCTATTAGCCGCCACCCACCCCCAGCAGGCATCCCCTTCCAGCACCACCACCACCACCACCACCACTGCCACCACCACCCGTCCCAGGGCCAACACCTCCTCCTCCCGCCCCACCCCTGCGCCACACCACACCTGTCGGCTCTGCCCACCTGTCACTCCGAGATTTCCTTTTTTTTTTCTTTTTTTTTTTCTAAGAATCCAAATGTAAGAACAGGCTGAAAAGAAAAGACATTTGTGTTTTTTTTATTTTATTTTATTTTTTGATGGTTTTGTTTGCTCTTCTTGACCTAGCACTCATCTCCTCCAAGAAGAGGGGGAACCCCCCCACCACCACCACTCACCACCACCACTCACTACTGGAGACCCCTTCCACGGGCCGGGTCTCCCCAGCTACAGATTTCCGAAAAAAATAAATAAATATGCACATCAATGATATATATTTTTATAGCAAGTGGGGGGTTTCAGTACAAAACTTTATATCACGTAAAGTTAACACTAAATATGATCACGCGATACGGCACATTGAATCTGAACAGAACTGTGTGAGGCTTTTTAGATATGCTGCCATTCTGGTGGCTGAGAAGAACTTTTTTTTTTTTTGTTGTTGTTTTTTTTGGGCAATTGGCAGCGCTATTGGGATTTAACGTCTTATTTGTTTTTCCAAAAGTAGAAACAAACAAACAAACAAAGAAACAAACAAAGAAACAAACAAAAAAAAGGAAAGAAATGTGAGATAGTGATCAGCTGTAACAGTTGACTCTATCTGGGTATTTGGTTCTGTCGGAGCACTTATGAATAGGGGAACCTGCTTAGAAACGTGTAAGTTCACTAAGTGATGCGTGTGTGTGTGTGCGTGTGCGTGTGCGTGTGCGTGTGCGTGCGCGAGTGCATGTGTTTGTACAGCGCGTCGTACGACGGGAGCGAGCCTATTGCAAAAGAATGTGCTTTTTTTTTTTTAGTTTCCGTGACTTTGTTTTCCTCTCTCTCTCTCTCTCTCTCTCTCTCTCTTTTTTGGGGGGGGGTTCAGTTCTTACGTCCGACTTCGGTCTTATCTCGAGTGCTTGAAGTGGTCGCGGGGGGGTTTCGATGTACGGCGGAGCGCGGGCGTTCGGACGCGCAGAAAAAAAAAAAAGAATAAATAAAAAACGGAGGAAAAGCAGATTCGCGACGGACGAACCCATGTCAAGCGGCTCTTTGACGATGTAGCTATAGCCTGATACGCCAACTGTGCCTATTCCTGAACAGACGCTACCACGCGGGGGGGCGGGGGGAGGGGGGAGGGGGGGGGGGCACAGACCCAAACAGAGAGCCGCCGGCTCTACTGGTGACAAAGCGGCCCGAGACGCCCGGCTCCACCGCGACCGCGGCCAACGCTCCGATTGACCCGTGAACGAACAGCGACTCCTTTACCCCGCTTCTCTTCCCCGGCAGCCCCCCACGGAGCGCGCCGGGCCAGACTCTGCGTCCGCCGGAGCGGACGGGCGATTCTCTGTCCCCGGCGGGCGTGACGGGCGGATCTCCACGGCGTCGGTTTCGCGCCGTCGACTTTTGCCTTTCCGGTGAAGCACCGACCGCCCGCTCCTCTTGAGCCATGTTTTTCCCGCGTTTTTTTTTTGTTTTTTTTTTCTTCCTCGCCGCGTCGTTTCTCCAACGTCCTCAGTACCGCTACTACGTTGTAACCCGTGGTGTATTACGTGACATTTAAATATAGTTGTTGAATGTTGTTTTTGCCTCCAGAAAACAAAGCGCGAGGACGACGCGGGGGGGGCGTTTGGGGGGGCCCTAAACGCGGGGTAGTTTTCTCCGTCTGTGCCCTTTCGACTTGCATGGCTCTCCGCGGGACCGTCGACCTACACCCTCAGAACACTTCTAACAGAAACAACACGGACGATCGGGGGTCAGGTCAAACCGCGAGGCGGGCGGCCCACGGCAGCGGGAGCCGTCCCATCTCCGCGTCTGAGCGACAGTGCCTTCCTACGTGCAAATACATTTTCGGTCGTGACGGGAAAGTGACACGGACTCTACCAGGGGAGGGGGGGGGTCCTTGTTTTTGTCGTCTGCGGAGGTCCGGGTCTCCGTCTCGGTGGGACGTCGTTTGAAAAAAACAAAAAAAAAAAACAGTGAATGGGGTTGATCCCACAAACAACGAATGCATTGCAGATCCGTTATTTTTCCTTCCCTGAGCCTCAGGGCGTCTCTGGACAAAGAGCGATTGGGGAGAAAGAGCTGTGTTTTTTTTTTTTTTTTTGTTGTTTTTTTTTTTTGTGTGTAAACCGCGGCCAGTCGAACCTCTCTTCTCCTTCTCTTTCAACAAACAATAAGCTAAGATACTCGCTTTTTCACCCGACTGCCAATGTAAACGATCGCCAGAGGGCGGAAGGCCAAAGGAGGCTGGAATTCCGTCAAAGCCCTCAATTTCCTGACCACAGCGAGATAGAGACGGCACGTGCATTCAAAACGGCTTCACGGTCGCAAAAATGTAGAATCTGAGCTCCCTAACCCCACCACCCCGCCCCTCCCTCCCCGCCCTGCCCCGCCCTGCCCCGCCCCCATCTCTTTCCACACCAAATCCCATCCACCACCACTTTATGTTTGAAAAAGCAGCTTGCACTTATTTTCAGTTATTCAGTTTTAATACTGACACACGATGACGTCCTAAGATGTGGTGTCATGAAGTTAATGGAGAAAAAAAAAAAAATACAAAACAAAATGAAAAAATATATAATAACACCAGAAAGTGAAATGTTGTGTTATCTTGTTATTTACCTTTAAAAAGGGGGTGATTCGAGTAATTTTTTATTTTATTTTTATTTTATTTTGTTTTTGTCGACAGGGGCTGTGCGGCCCATGCCTGGGACCTCCGAATACAGCCACATCCTCTAGGGAACATAGGTAGAACGTAACACATATTCTAGCAGCGCCGCCCGTTGACGCTCCACGCTAACGGCCTCGTGCACAGAGAGACGAGCGGGCGGAGGAAACGGGTGGGGGAGAACGAGGGGAAACGTGGAGGAGACAAGGGAGGTGGGTGGGGGGGGGGGGGGGGTGATAGGATGAGAGCGAACTCCGTGGGCGTGGGTTGTAAATCAGGGCTTAGCCACTTCACCGATCGCATGACAGTAGATCCAAGTAGAGGAACAGTTTACCGGGACGCTTCTCAGGAGCGTTCGTTGGGAATCTGGGGAACACAGTGCGGCAACAAAAAAGAACAAGAGCTACAAAAAAAAAAAAAACGACCATTCACTCATGACCAAAAAAACACAAAAAAAAAAAACACAGAAAAAAACCCGAAAAAACAGGTTGAAATATCGGAATCAAAAAGTTACCAGTTTACAATTATGAAATGTGTGAAGACGTGACTTGAGTTTTGGTGCTAGATTTCTTCTCACAGCCAAAGGCTCCGTTTTGTCTTTTGTCTTTTTTGTTCTGCGAGTACTCCTCTCGACAGCCTTCCCCAGATTCCACAACTCCTGCACGGTTTGAAATCATCATAATCACATTTCATAACTACAGTAGCGCAGTACACTACAGGTTTTTGTTTGTTTTTTTCCTTTCCTGAATGCATAACATTTAGTATTTCTTTGTTTTCCTTTTTCCGGATTAAGCTAGACAGTTCAACTTTGGGTTATCGCAGCACGCCGCTCACTGGCGTGTGAAATCCACCCTTCAGTGGCGAACAGTGGAGAACAGCGGGAGTAGAAATGGTCAGCATTTTGGAACTACAAAAAACGAAAAAAGAAAAAAACAAAAGACAAAAAATCTCAAATTATTAAAAAGTGAATATCACTGTGTAATATTTATTCAACTTGTAATTTATGTACTCTTTTAACCTTTGTCTTTTTTTGTTATGACAAAGCATTTATTTAAATAAAGTTATGTATTCATTTAAGATGCCGTTTCTGTATTTCTTTGGGTTTTGTGTGTAGTTTGCAATGCAATTAGCGGCACACGAGTACAGTAAGTACAAGTACAACAAAGTATAAGTACTTTGTTACCATACATAAGTACATCTTTCGAAATATCTGTATTTGAATATGTTCAGTTTGAGAGATTTTTCCATTTTTGCTCGGCTACATTTCAGAGCAATTATTTGCATTTTTTATGAATTCACTTTTTTTAAGAGTATATATGCAGGATAAATTATATGCATAGACATATCTATATAAATTTAAAAAAGGATATAACGTGCAATTTGACTGTAATGTAATTTTGTAATTTTGAGTCAGGGGCATTTCTACTTTTACTTCAGTGGAAGCTCTGAGGACTTGAAGGGACGACCGGGCGGAGTCCACAGGATCCACTCACACTCAGGATGTGACTTAGTGGAGCCTCGCCTCGGGGGGAAAGTAACCTGGTTCTCAGCACTGTAGTCAGGAAAGATTGCACAGGAACCAGGAAGTCATTTGGCAGGAGTTTGAAGTTCAAGGCGGGCGGGGAAGGCGGGGGTTGGGGGGTGGAGGGGAGTTGGCTGGGTTCTGCAGCCCCAAGGAGGCCCCATGCACCAGGCTATGGAAAAAGGTACCTTCATCACTCCGAGCAGAAGGAATCTACACCCGCACTCCCCCTCCTCTCTCTCTCGCTCTCTTAGACGGACATAGTTGCCCCAATTACATTAATAGAGAGGGGTAATAATACTGCTCATTTATCCGTTTTGCCCTTAGCTGACATTGCAGAAATGGCCATTAAGATAAGGTACATGAAACTACACTAAAGCTAATTCAAGATAAGATAAGTTAAGTTAAGTTAAGTTAAGTTAAGTTAAGATAAGATAAGATAAGATAAGATGAGATAAGATAAGTTAAAAGATAAAAAAAGATAATACCACATAAGGAAAGATAAGACAAAATATAATAAGATAAGAAACAATAATATAAGATAAACTATGGGACAATAACCAAACCTTAGATGAGATAAAATAAGATAATTTACAAGAAGATAACATAACTTCAGATAATATACAACAAAATAAGAGATAAGATAAGATAACATAAGGTAAGATAAGTTCAAATAAGATAAGACAAATTAAGATAAGTTCAAATACAACAAAAGAAAACTATGGTAAGATAAGATAAAATAAGATAAGAAAAGATAAGACTAAATAAGATGAGTTAAGATAGGATAGGATAACATAAGCTAAGATAAGTTAAAATAAGATAAGTTCAAGTACTAAAATAAGAAAATACCACATAAGGAAAGATAAGAAAAAATAAGATAAGATAAGAAAAAATAGATAATAAGAGATAAGATTTGATTAGATAAATAAAATAAGATAAGGCCATTATGTCACAAAGCAAGTCAAGTCCCACTTTATTTATAAAGCGCATTTCATACCAGGGCAACACAATGCGCTTTACAAAGAAATACGTTCAAACAAAGAACATAGTTGTCACTTGGTTATTTCAAAAGAATGCCCCTGAAACAACAAATAATTACAAATGCAGCAGCAACAACAACAAAAACAACAACAAAAACAGCAACGAAAGCAACTACAACCGAAGTAGAAACAACAGCAACAGCAGCAGCAACAACAGAAAACAACAACAACAGCACCAACAGCAGCAGCGGCAGCAGAAACAACAGCAGCAGCAACAACAGAAACAACAACAACAGCAGCAGCACCAGTAGCAATAGCAGCCGCTACAGAAACGACAGCAGCAGCAGCAATAACAGCAGCAACAAAAACAGCAGCAACAACAACAGTAGCAGCAACAACAACAGAAGCAGCAACAATAGCAGCAACAACAGCTGAAAAAGCAGCACCACAGAAACAACAGAAAAAAAACCCAGAAAAAGCGGCAACAACAGAAACAAGAACAGAAACAGAAACAACATAAACAGGATAACCCGGTGCCAGCGGGTTGTCTCCCAAATAGGAGCCTTTCTGTGTTGAGTTTGCATGTTCTCCCCGTGCTCACATGGGGTTTCCTCCGCCTAACGTCAGTAAGGACCCCCACCAAAAACGAACCTGAAGGAAGGACAAGCCAAGGATGGGTTAAACGCAGAGGAACCATTTCACCAGCCACCATCAAAGCATGTGCATGTGTGTGTGTGTGTGTGTGTGCGTGCATGTGTTGTAGTGTGGTGTGCTGTGTGACAATTAAAGATTCTTCTTCTTCTTCTTCTTCTTCTTCTTCTTCTTCTTCTTCTTAACAACTGCAGCGGCAACAAAAGAAACAACAGCAGCAACAACAGCAACAATAGCAGCAATAATAGCAGCAACAACAGAAACAACAACAGAAACAACAGAAACAACAGAAGCGGCAGCAGCAACAGCAGGAACTGTGGCATCAGACAGAAACAACAATAGAAACAGCAGCAACAATAGAAAATGCAGCCACAGCAGAAACCACAATAGAAACAGCAGCAGAAAAAAAAAAATTGATCAGGCTTGTGTTTATTTTGATAACTAACCCACGAAACACGCACTCTGCATCCCTCTCACACACACACACACACACACACACACACACTGCTCAGAGAGCTGCACTGAGAGGCGTGTCATGATCTGTTGGAGGGAACGTCTGGTCGTCCTTATCCGCTCCGGGCTTCAGGGAAGTGACAGGACAGGACTTTTTGGGTTTGTCCCAAAATCTGTCCCCAGGGACGTTGACCGGCTCCAGATGGAGATGATTGATGCTGGGCATTAAGGGCTTGAAGGCCCCGCAGTTCCCGTACTGCCAGCAGATCAAGGCTTGGGGGGGATGGGGGGTCTTACTGTGCATGTGTGTGCAGGCATTTGTGCGTGTGTGTGTGTGTGTGTGTGTGTGTGTGTGTGTGTGTGTGCTCTCAAAAATCCTAATTTCTATGTGTGTATTTCTACATGTGTGTTTATATGTATGTGCTCGTATGCATCCATGTTTCTGGGTATTTCTTGTGTATGTGTGCGTTTGTATTTGGCCTCTGTTGCGTGTGTGTGTGTATACCTGTGTATGAATGCAAGCACGTGTCCAGGTTTATATATTATTTACATGTGTGTGTGTGTGTGTGTGTGTGTGTGTGTGTGTGTGTGTGTCTGTGTGTGTGTGTGTGTGTATGTGTGTGTGTGTGTGTGTGTGTGTGTGTGTCTGTGTGTGTGTGTGTGTGTGTGTGTGTGTGTCTGTGTGTGTGTGTATATGTACTCATACACATGTGGGTTTTGTCTACCTACCTGTGTGTCTATCTCTACATGTGTGTTCATATATAATGTTTGTCCAGTTGCATGTATCCGCTTTATATTTTTATTGGTGTGCTTCGTTGTATGTTTTATTGTGTGTGTACATGTGATGTTTGTGTGTGTGTGTGTGTGTGTGTGTGTGTGTGTGTATGTGTGTGTGTGTGTGTGTGTTTACTTCCGAGCAGATGTGCATATATGCCCAGGTTTATGTTTGTGTACTTTTTGTGTATTCGTGTACTTATGTTTGTGCGTGCGCATGCGTGCGTGCGTGTGCGTGCGTGTGCGTGCGTGCGCGTGTGTGTGTGTGTGTGTGTGTGTTTGTGTGTGTGTGTGTGTGTGTGTGTGTGTGTGTGTATATGTACTCATACACATGTGGGTTTTGTCTACCTACCTGTGTGTCTATCTCTACATGTGTGTTCATATATAATGTTTGTCCAGTTGCATGTATCCGCTTTATATTTTTATTGGTGTGCTTCGTTGTATGTTTTATTGTGTGTGTACATGTGATGTTTGTGTGTGTGTGTGTGTGTGTGTGTGTGTGTGTGTGTATGTGTGTGTGTGTGTGTGTTTACTTCCGAGCAGATGTGCATATATGCCCAGGTTTATGTTTGTGTACTTTTTGTGTATTCGTGTACTTATGTTTGTGCGTGCGTGTGCGTGCGTGCGCGTGCGTGTGTGTGTGTGTGTGTTTGTGTGTGTGTGTGTGTGTGTGTGTGTGTGTGTGTGCATGCATGTGTTTACTTGCGAGCAGACATGCATTTATGTGCAGGTTCATGTTGGTGTATTTTTTGTGTATTTGTGTATCTGGGTGTGCGTGTGTGCGTGCGTGTGTGTGTGTGTGTGCACGTTAGCATGTATCCCTGTGTCCTGGGAGAGTGGGGGAGAAGTAACATGTGTAGGGGATTTCATTTGTGAGGCAGTGAACACGACGTTTACTATTTGCCTTCAAAGAAACTGACAACTGCACTTAGCACTTCAAAGCCTTCATGCCCCTTTTATTACGTAATTAGGCCAACAACTTGGGATGGCTACGTCTAATCTCAACACGCGCACCTCGCCCCCGCCCCTCCACCGCGCCCCCCCCCCCCCCCCCCCACCATAGCTCACCGTCTTTCAAAGCCCATCGGGTCGTGGCGGTGGGCATTTCCCCGCCCGTCGTCAGAGCCTCCGCCTCCCGGCAAGGGCTCAGCCGCCGCGCTCCGCCCGCCCAGGTCGCCCGGCAAGCGGCGCGGCGCTAAGGAGTCATCGTCAGTAAGATGGAGATCGATGGCCTCGTAGCGGGCATCACCGCCGCCGCGACGCACCCGCCCCCCCGCCCCTCTCGCCTCCAGATCCGGTTATTACACGTGACTTTTAGAAGCGATGACGTCTGTATTTAAAGATGTGAACTAACAAATGACATGCAGATGTTTGTAATGGGGATCTTTGCTCGTGTTCTTGTATAATACTATCTCTTAAAAAGGCTAATGGTGGTATTTTTTTTTTCATCACCGGGATGGAGATGAAAGGCGATCCAGAGGAATGTGCGGCAGCGTGTGGCGTAAATCAAACGTTTTTTAGTCTGGGGGGTGGGGGGAATCCTCCGTCGCCGGCGGTGGAGGACGACAGGCAAGTGTCTGCGAGTTCCTACCCCGGCCCTGTCATCAACGACGGGCTTAGACCCGGATTCCCAAATGGAGGGGTTTCGGCGCGGGGACGGATGTGACCGTGTGAACCGCGTCTCCCACTTCCATCAGCTTATCCTACATCCTAAAAGGCTTTGAGTGGTAATGCCGGGATTCCTTCGCGCCCGACACTCGTTGCAGTTTTGATGATGGTCTGCGGCGTCTGTGTCAGCGCCAGGCTCAGTGCATCAGCTAAAAAAAGAATTTCCTGGTGAAAACCGGGTTTGATCTGCATTAAAGGCGAGGGGCAGCAAACAGCAGCGGAAATATATTTGCAACTGAACGAATCGAAATAACGTTGCGAATCTTAGAATGTGACGTTTTTTTAAATTAAGCTCTTTTGTCTTAAGGGTTACATCAGTCACCGCTACACAACACTTTGGTTACAAATGAACACACTCTTCAGCCAAAAAGTCTAATTTCTATGGATTTCCTGTTTTTCTTTGTGTCCCGCCCAAGCGGGGGCAGCGTGTCGCTTCCAACCATTTTTAACGTTTTCACATCAACTAACCACAGAAAACAGGCCCGGACGCCCAAATTCCTTCTCCCCATTCATCAGTTGCTCACAGGAAATATTCCTGCCGATATAGCCGGTGAATCACTGTTTTTTTTTTAGCGATAACCTTGAATTGTGACTCAGTCAATTCCATTCTTTGGTCATTCTTTCGAATATGTTTAATGCATTTTGGAAAAAACGCCTAAAGACATTCAACAGAAAAACTTTCCTCTAATACGCAAAAACAAACGTTTTTTTTACTCATTGCTGTGAGTCACATCCAGCATCACCGTCATATGACACGATGTGTACGGCCCATGCCGGCACCGTGGAGGGCTCTGCCTATCTGACCGACCAACCCTCAGAAGAAGGAATTTGAGCGTCTTAGAGCAAAGACGGGAGTAGAACCCGATGTTAAAACAAAAAGAGAGAACATCCATTCACAGCTTCCACATGGAATTGTGGGACGCGACGCGGATGATCTTATGGGCGGCTACTTTGAAGAACTTCCATTGTTCGGCGGTCAAAGACGGGCACCGCAGAGAGGGTTTGGGTGGCAACGTTCTGAGTGGGACACCTCAGTTTTGTGGTCTCTGTGTTAGTCATGTCCTGTTGCACAAATATCTGTGTATGTGTGTCTGTGTGTGTGTGTGTGTGTGTGTGTGTGTGTGTGTGTGTGTGTGTGTGTGTGTGTGTATGTGTGTATGTGGTGTCGGCATAACATGCATATATGTGTGGACTTGGGTGGGTTTATTTATAGACATCTTAACCCACTTAGTATCACATTCATCAATGTCAGCCCCCATCCTAATCCTCCTTATGTCAACACCTTATTAGTAACCCACAACACACACACACACACACACACACACACACACACACACACATACGCATGCATGTATGTCTGGAAATTGCATCCATATATGATACACACATGCACACACGCACATGCATATATGCAAAGTTCAGCACACATACTTCAAATACCCTACGCTCAAAAATTAATCTGTACACACACACACACACACACACACACACACACACACACGCACGCACGCACACACACCAAACATCAGTAATACAAATGTGAAATCGTCCATTACACATTTTTCCAACCAAACATCACATGAGGTTAGCTCAGATTTACCATTCACAAATTTTAATTTGGCATCCGTGCGTCAGTGGTCAAAACAAATAGACGTGTGAGAAGTCAATGGAAAAACGTTGGATGGAGAGAGACGGAGGGACGGAAACATGAAACCACGGAAAGAAAGGAAACGCAATGTCGGAATGCGCGGCCACCAAAATAGGGTGTCAGATTATGCAAGTCGATCTTTAATATGTCAGGGGGATTAAGGAGAGCACCTGTACAGGATGGTTTCCTGCCGGCCCGGGGAGGGAGACAAGAAGCACGAAGGCCGGCGATAAGACCAGCAGCTGCACAAACAGGAGGGCAGGACGCCGAGCGGCCCCCGTCCAGTCACGGCACAGCGCTCGGCATAGCATCACACCGCGCTGGAACAATACTCATGAAGTACTCATGAAAGTACGGTTGAACGACGGTAAGGTCACATTTTATTTCAAAGTACTTTTTTTTTTTGCCTAAAGGTGGCTCTGGCAGGCTGCCAGTACTGTGGGAAGCCGCGACCTTACTGTTTCTAGTCTATTGTTGATGTGACCAAAAGATTCGCAGATTAATTAAGTACTATGTTATTTGCAGAAGTGCTGAAGAGTCAATGAAACCATGAAGAACTGATGAACTGCGTGGTTTGGGGTCCATTTTTTTTAACCTGGGATAACATATAAAGACCTTCTGACAATATTTTGAGCTTCTCGTTTCGAAAAGGAGATTTTAGTATTATTTTTAACCTATTAAGCCCGACGGCCCCCGGTAGCGGGTCCACGGCTCAGTCCGTGTCTGACGAGCTCTCGCAAGCTCAGCTTCGAAGCTGTTTAAGCTTCCAGTTTGAGCAGAAACTAGACCTCCAGACGAATCCGTAGCTGAAAACCATGTCACGCCAGCTCGCTGAGAAGCGGGCGTGACGGGGGATATCTGAATAAAATTGGGCTCAGTAGAACCGCCAGAGTCTCACCTTGACAGCCATGCTGACGTTATGTCAGCTACATCGGGGATCGCTTCAGGGTCCTAAACACACCGCTTTCTGACCAGCGATGGACACTCGTCACCAGGTCCCCGGGCGCCTCCACGAATGCTGCCCACTGCTCCCGGCTGAGCCCCCGGAGGAAGGACAAGCCAAGATGGGTTAAACGCAGAGGCCTCATTTCAACCGGCCACCATCCAAAGCATGTGCATGTGCATGTCTGTGTGTGTTGTAGTCTGGTGTGTTGTGTGATAATTAAGGATTTTTCTTCTTCTTCTTCTTCTTCTTCTGCGTGCGGTGAAAATATGTTATTTTCACTTTTTTTCTGCACACTGTAGTACCAAAACGGTCATGGAATTGTAGGAATCGAGTGTGGCTACAAAGCCGAGGACTCCTGTGAATCCAAAGAGCCCGATTGCATTCATGTGTGATAAAATATGGCCTCATAGTAAGCATTTCAAGGGGAGGACAGAATTTTTTTAAACTTGACCTCTCTGTGTAATGACCTATTGAAAGCCTCATGAAACTCTAGACCAGGGGTTTCCAACTGAAACGACCCGGGGGCCACCAGCCAGGTTGTCTTGTCCAGGGGCGGGGCCGCGTTGAACATCAAGGGAAAAATAAACTGTCCCATGTTTTTTTAATAATTTTTTTTTTTTATATATACAGTGTATATATATAATTGTTTAATAATATGTCAGTTAGAAATAGACAATTATAAAAATAAAACATTTTGTTATTTTCATTAAGTAAGATTGTTTGGATTTATTAAGCATCGTGCTGAAATGAATTTGCAGGTTAGATTTAACAATATATTATAAACATGTAGTGGGCAGGGGTGGAAATTATGGGGTGGGGGGCACGTCCGGACGCCCCCTTCCTGGGAAAAACAGAGTTTGCCCCTGAATATATCATTGTAAACATAGCTATATAATTTGAAACAATATAATAATATGCATTGAACGCACTCGTGCTAATTATAGACGCAAAACAATGCCTCACGATGAGCGTGATGTCTCCGCTCCACCTCTTTCCCCCGACGTCTCAAGCCCGAGCTACGCCCTCGCCGGTGAGCCGCATTTCATTGTCTTGCGGGCCGCACGGAGCCCCCAGGCCGCTGGTTTGAGACCCCTGCTCTAGACACCTAGACTACATTGAAGATACGTGGGCTTTCTTCTGAGCCATTTTCAGAAAATTGTGCTTGTCGGGGAACCGTCAAAATCGCACAAATCTCAAATTTTCAAAAGTTGTTGATGCTGCGCCCCGTCATTACGTTTTCTACAGCGTTTTTCAAGGTCATGAGGTCTTCACGTGGTCTTTCGGGCGGATGTTTTGGCCCTTCCCCACATTCTCGAGTGGTCAAAACTCTATTCCCTTCACTTCTATTTTGTACCTCCACTCTGTATTACCTTTTTTGAGTCATTTTTTAAATTTATTTAATTTAATTTTATTTTATTTTATTTTATTCATATTATTCTATTCACTAACTGCATTACGTTTTAGGAATCAGTTAGTTTCAGTTAGTTGCTGGGTAGGAATTAGGTAAGCTATTATGTTCGTTTTAGTAACTTTTGTGCATAATCTACGGGTGCGTTGCAAAGACATTTCACTGCGTATATGTGTGAACGTATGTATATGTATGTGACAAATAAACCTCTTGAATCTTGTATCTTTAATCATTGTTGTGTTATTTATGGTATCAACTCACAACTTGGTGCAGCAACTAATTACACTTATTTGAGCATGAGAATTCCCGACATTAGGCATGAGCATAATGTTCAAAGCCCCTTTACACTTAAAATAATATTAATTTTATCAGCCGCTATTAAAAAATATAATGTCTATTACCTTTTAATTGATAAAAAAAATATTTGAGGTGTCAAGCCGGGTCTCCTGATGGTGTGAGGCACTTGCATGTGGCACCAACTGCTGAGCTACACCCCGGCTCCCAACTCCAACGCATTGACGCACAGTGAGAAGCTGCAGCAGAGTGGTAAGTTTCTCAATAGTACGGTGTTCAGTGAGGTTGTGCTTTGAACAGTTCCTAAATGATGGGAACCAGCTTTTTAATGAGGCCTTGGTTGAAAAATAGAAGACCTATCCAGAACAGCACTCTGGTAAAAAGCAAAAGCCCTCCATTCAACATTCTGCATTTGTGTTACAGTACTTTAACGTAGGAAAGCTTCAAAATAAAAGTACTTTTTCAACATAATTTCCTCCTATTTGGATCCCAGCATGGATTTACCATATATGGTCATGTGTGTGTGCGAGAGCGAGAGTGCGTGCGTGCGTGCGTGCGTGCGCGTTCAGACATCCTACGTCGATCACACGCAAACGCGCAGACAGTTTCTCGGACGCGCACAAGCAGCAGGCGAGCACAAAACACAAAAACACAAACAGTCATTTAAAATTCCTTCGAAAAACCCCAGGAATTAAATGTCATGTTTATGGTTAAGATCCGTCTTCCTGTTTTTAGTACACAATACGCAGGAACAAATGTACTTAAAAAAAAAAAAAAATCTCTGTCCCTTAAAGGAATGTCATGGTCGTAACAAATACGTTAGTATTGACAAAACACGACAAAACAAAAAAAAAAACAACAACAAAAAAACCTCTGGGTTAGTTCATTTCGGGGGATCGAATCCGTGTTTTATTTCTATTCCGTCACTTTCAAGCACATATTGAGAAGACAGAGTTGTATTTCCTCTATGTCACTGAATCATACTGGTGAGGTTATATTTTCATTATTATACATGAATTTCATCAAATTTTCACAGCAAAAAAAACAAACACACGTGAATATATATGAATACATATTTTGGGGTGATATTCCGTCCTCAGAGGTAAAAAAAAACAAAAAACACTGTATTCGTTTCGGCCACATCAGGTGCGAAACCCCAATGTGTTGAAACGACGATGCACCCAGATGGAAGCGGTTAGCCGGTCATTTGGTTTAACCTTTGACCCCCCGCGCCAGACATTTCCATTTGATCAGGGTCGGGGATCGTCTCAAGTCGCGCAATTACACCTCAGGTTTTAATTAAGCTCAGCGTGGCGTTCACTCCAAATGACTCCCCCACCACGAGTGATGGAGGGAGGGAGAGCGAGACGTAGATCTTGCACCCATTACACTTCACTTCAATGGATCTATTTATGTTTTTCTCTTCGTTGAGGTTTATGATCGCAGGAGAGAGAGAGAGAGGGCGAGCGAGAGAGAGGGAGAGCGAGAGAGAGAGAGAGAGAGAGAGAGAGAAGAGAGAGGTCGGATTATATATATTCTTCACAGGAATGTTTTTATCTTCACTTATTTGTGTATATATTGTATGTATATCGTACTGTATGTTTATGCACTGTATGTTTACAGAGAGGATTTTTTTTTTTTGTTTTGGTTTGTTTTGTTTAATTTTTTTATCTGCTACTGTTTTGTTTTTTATTTTAAAGTTCTGTTCTTCATTTCACTTTTTATTGTTTTTGTTCTCCCTTGTGGGTTTCCCATCCCAATCAAGCCCTTTAAAATTGAACTGAAACGGAATTGAGAGGAAGACGTACATATTACTCATTAAACTCTGGTATGAATGGATTCATGTTCACGGAAGAGAGAGAGAGAGAGGGGGAGAGAGAGACGGTCAGATGATATAATTTTTTTACAGCAATGTTTACATTTTTATATTTTCACGTTGTCTTCACTCATCTGTGTTTAAACCGGGTTCCAAATTATTATGCAAATTGGATTGTAGTGTCATAAACATTAAATGTTTTGTTTTTCAATGAAACTCATGGATGGTGTTGTGTCTCAGGGCTCTTTGGATCACTGGAATCAATCTCAGACACCTGTGATAATTAGTTTGCGAGGTGAGCCCAATTCAAGGAAAACTACAACTCCATATTATTAAGCAGGCCACAGGTTTCAAGCAATATGGGAAAGAAAAAGGATCTCTCTGCTGCCGAAAAGCCTCAAACAGTGCAATGCCTTGGACAAGGTACGAAAACATTAGATAGATACAAAAACTTAAGGGTGATCATTGTACTGCGAAGAGATTTGTGGCTGATTCAGAGCACAGACGGGTCGGTGCAGACGGTCTTGTTGACTGATGAGTGCCGTGCCACCCTGGATGATGCAGATGGGTGGAGTAGTGGATGGTTGGTGGATGGCCACCATGTCCCAAAAAGGCTGCCACGTCAGCAAGGAGGTGGCAGAGGCATGTTTTGGGCCGGAATCATGGGGAGAGAGCTGGTGGGCCCCTTTAGGGTCCCTGAAGGTGTGAAATTGACCTTGGCAAAGTAGAGAGATATAGATATAGAGTTTGTGACTGACCACTTTCTTCCATGGTACAAAAAGAAGAACCGTGCCTTCCGTAGCAAAACCATCTTCATGCATGACAATGCACCATCTCATGCTGCAAAGAATACCTCTGTGCCATTGGCTGCTCTGGGCATAAAAGGAGGGAAACTCATGGTGTAACCCCCATCCTCCCCTGACCTCAACCCTATTGAGAACCTTTGGAGCATCCTCAAGAAAAAGATCTATGAGGGTGGAGGCAGTTCGCATCAAAACAGCAGCTCTGGGAGGCTGTTCTGACGTCCTGCAAAGAAATTCAAGCAGAAACTCTCCAAAAACTCACAAGTTCAATGGATGCAAGAATTGTGACGGTGATATCAAAGAAGGCTCCTATGTTCACATGTAACTTGGCCTGTTAAGATGGTTTTGATTGAAATAGCTTTTGATTTCAGTAAATATGACCTAATGCTGCACATTCAACAAATGACCATTTTCAGTTTTTTACAACCTATAAAATGTTTTGAAACTCTGTTGTACATAATAATTTGGAACAGTGCTTTTTGAGTTTTTTATTTTTGAAAAAAATACTGTTATCATTAGGAGGTTTGTTCAATAACATTCAAATTATACCCGAACGGTTGATGACTTGAAAATTATACTGACTGTCATTTGCATCAACTATTTAGGAAAATCAGAGAAAAATATCATTTACATAATAATTTGGACAAGTGTATACATGTGTCATCTCTCTTTCTGCGACACTCATGTTTTTCTTTGTTCTCCACTCCCCTGAAATGAATTAAAATTGAATTGACAAAGAAGAAAGTCATGTATTTTACTCATTTACACCCTGGAATTTATTTATTTACTTATCTTGTTGGTTTGTTTTCCCTTTTTTATATTTTAGTGTATTATTAGTTCAAGTCACGAAAGAGAGAGAGAGAAAGAGAGAGAGAGAGAGAGAGAGAGAGAGAGAGAGAGAGAGAGAGAGAGAGAGAGAGAGAGAGAGAGAGACATGTTCTGTTCATGAATATTTTCCCATCAATCCTTTGCAGCTTTTGGCACCAAACACTAACATTAGTGCGGCCGACGCAGCAGGTGAACTGATGAAGGAATGTTTAAGGTCAAAGCAAAGCACAGGAAAAAAAAAACAAACAAAAAAAAACCAACTAATAAAAACCATCAGATTCTGAAGAAAAATGCACCTCCCTCCCTCCCTCCCTCCCTCCCTCCCTCCCTCCCTCCCGCATCATTCCTGCCGCTCAGCGAGGTGTGCAGGCCGCCGCCGCCGCCGCCGTTAGCGTAGCGCCGCCGCCGGCGTGGGCAGCGGCCACAGCTCCTCCTGAAACTGGTTACAGTTGGGGTCCCCTCGCACCCGGGGCGTCGCCGGGAGCTGCACGCCCGTCAGGGGATTCACGCACCAGCACTCGCCCCGCTGGCCGTGGGTGGAGATGTTGCACTGGGAGGGGTCAAACACACACACACACACACACGCACGCACGCACACGCACACACACACACACACACACAAACACACACACACACACACACACACACACACACACACACACACACACACACACACACAATTCAGATGGAGGCCAGGGGGTGTTGGAGAGGGCGGGGTGTGTGTGGGGGGTGTTTGTGGGAATTTGGGGGTGTGGCAATGCAACATGGAGCCCGGTGGACTGATACAGAGATAGAGTGGGAGAACGTGTGCGTGTATGTGTGTGTGTGTGTGTGTGTGTGTGCGCGTGTGCGCGTGTGCGTGTGTGTGTGTGCAAGATTGGATGGGGAGGGTAATGCTTTTTGGGGGCGGGGCAGCAGCCGCCCAATCACAGCCCTGATTCAGGGACGTGCCCCCCTACCAATAAAATGAACCGCCCACATGCTCACACCCATCACACCCACACCCACACACACACACACACACACACACACACACACACACACACACACACACACACACACACATTAGACCATACCCGCCATAGAGAGCCATGCAAATGGTCAGGCCCCCCATCCCACCCCCTAACACACACACACACACACACACACACACACACACACACACACACGCACACACACACGCACACACACACACACAAACACACACACACACTCACACACACACACACATTCATGGCCCCCTCTATCTCCCACCCTCTTAAAAAAATGAGGTCATAATTGAAGTGGACACAGTTTCTGCCCCAAACGCTGAGCACAAGGGGGGCGGGGGGGGGCGGGGGGGTGAGAAGAATGAACAGTTTTTTTGGGGGGGTGGGGGGTCGGTGGCTGTGGGGGGGTTGGAGGGAGGGAGGGGAGGAGGGGATGAGGGGAGGAAGGGGGTTGGTGGATGAAAAGACTTACCATTTTCCTCCTTCAGTGAGAAAGAACAAAAACAGAGAAGGGCGACAGTTACAGTAATTTGGAGGTACAGTGTCCCCTGCCCCTGGGAACCCCGGGCCCCCGGTGCAGAAAACACACAATGCTCGTTATTCTTGCTTGAGAAAAAGAAAAACCAGCTTTTTGACAAAAAAAAACCCTGCGAAGAAAGCCTGTTTTCCCTCATACTCCCTGCTCCAGTTCCTGATAATAGAGGAAGGAAAAAAAAAAACACAACAACAACAACAAAAACAAAACAATTACCAGATCAGTGACCTTGTTTGTGCTCCCCTCCCTCCCTGTCTGCCTGTCTGTCTGTCTGTCTGTCTGTCTGCCTGTCTGTCTGTCTGTCTGCCTGTCTGTCCATTTGACCCTTGTTGTTTGATTTCGGGTTGAAAATAATTTGTGCTCGTGATCGATGGTTGAAAAAACATTTCCCATGAACTGTGGTTCCACTCTGGAAATCCACCAATGCCCTTACTGACGGTGACAACATCACCCCATGTGTGTGTGTGTGTGTGTGTGTGTGTGTGTGTGTGTGTGTGTGTGTGTGTGTGTGTGTGTGTGTGTGTGTGTGTGTGTGTGTGTGTGTGTGTGTTTGGAGGGGCGGGTGTTAGGAGAGGAAAGGGGGTGTTCGGGTGAAAGAGAAGTTGATGTTTTTAGTTTTCTGGCCACGAGGAGCTGGTGTGTGTGTGTGTGTGTGTATATACTGTATATACCGTATGTCATGTCAGTGAGATTTAATTTGGATTTTGACAAAAAGTAATTTGATTATTAATTTTTTTCTCATTTCTCATATTTGATTTTTTTTTTTTTATCTTACGGTATCTTATTTGTAATAATTGAGTTGTTTTAAATAGTTTTTTTTTTTACAGATTGAATTATTTTCCTATTCCTTTTTGAGTTAATTTATTTTTCCAATCTTTTTTATAATTTAGTTATTTTTGGCAAATTTACATATCTTCTTCGCTAAAAGGTTGTTTGTTTTGTTAATTGAGCTATTCTCTTTTATTTCACTCAATACATTTACTTTCATCGATTTGAGATATTTTCTTATTCGCAAACGACATATTTTCTTTTTATTCTCTTCGCTGATTTCATTATTTTATTTTGACCAATTTCCTTTTTTTTTTACTTAGAGTTGTTTTCTTTGTCCTAATCTGCCATTTTCTCATTCCTAACAATGTTATATTCCTTGCTAGTTGAGTTATTGAGTCAAGAAATGTGTCACATAATGAAAGCTGGAGTGGTCGTGACTATGATGAGCTTAACTCTCTGCTGTGTTTATAACGTTGTCAGTTTCTTTCTTTCTTTCTTTCTTTCTTTCTTTCTTTCTTTAAAATGGCGACCGTTCATGACATCATAATTACCACGGGACAGTGTTGTTGATACCGTGTGACTTGAACTAAAATAGTTGGACGTCATGTCTTTCCTACCGTCGCACTGAAAATCGGATTAAACTAA
>NC_137210.1:22792195-23262195 GCF_960531495.2 Zeus faber
GGAGGAATATGTGTGTTTATATGTCACCCCGCTGCGGGCTTTTTCTAAGAATGGCTATTTACTTTGTCTATCTGCATTTGAGACGGTGAAAAGTTGAGTGATTGCTCGAGTTTTTTTTTTTTTTTTTTTGGGGGGGTGGGGGGGTTGGCGTAATCTATAGATTTTGTTAAACGGCCGACACGCATTCCTCCCTAGACAGTAAAAACAACCCCCCCCCCCACCCCCCAAAAAAAAAACCCCACACGTTTAAACTGTGATACCGCATGTAAACAGCGAGCATTGTTTCATGCGCAGCGTTTTGACGTCGCTGAGGAGCGTCCATCTGGGTCAGCAACGTGTTTTAGGTCCAATATTCCACTGACTTTTACAAAGTGCAGCTCATACGCTTTGCATTGTTTGTCTTTTAGTCTCGATGACTGTTGTATTGCCTCAATGAAAGAAGCCTGTATGAGGATCAGCGCGTGCACGTGCACGTGGCCGTGGGTGGAGCCTCATTTACACATGTGTGAGTGGAGGACGAGGAAGACATGGCTGTGCGGGATAGAGACGTCCCTGACGCCCGTCTGTCTTTTAACTCAGCCAACATGAGCGAGATGACGACGTCATACACCGGTGTGTTCATAACGTATTGTCTCCGTCGGCGTCGTTCGCCGTCGCGGCGACGGCGCATTTCTTCCACTGACAATGTGTTGAATGCGCTCCGTGGCCAACTTCCAAAAAGGCCACTTTCAGAAACGGTGAAAGCATTTTTGGCAGAATATCCAACATGGCGGTGGAAAGTGCAAAGACGACCACGGATCCATCCCAGATCACTTGCACTGAGGCAGGGAGGACCAGAAAGTGGTTTGTAGTGGTACAGGATGATTTGCTTTCATCAATTACTTTGTACATTTATCGCCGCTTTAAAAAGCTCCCGGACCTCACCCGTATATCAGAAATCCCAAGAGGAAATTCTAATGACAGCTGGGCTCAGTGCAGCGCATGTTTCGGGAGGCAAGACAAGACGTAAGACGAGACATGAGAGATGAGATGAGATTAAAAAATAAGATGAGAAAAAAAAAACATCATGTAAGATAAGACGATACACGATGTTAGATCAGAAAAGAGTAGATAAAATAGGTTGAGACAGATAGGTGATGAGATAAGATGAAAATGAGACGTAATATGACACAATACAATGATCATAGTTAAGGGGGAAAAAAATCAAATAGGTTGAGATAAAAAAAGACAAGGTAAGACAAGATGAGATCAAATAAGATAAGACCATGCATGAGAGTAGAGAAGGCAAGACAAGATGATATACTGTAGGTTGAGGAAACATAAGTCGTGTATTCACACACGCCCACACACACACACACATATTTACACGCACACACACGCACAGCATAATCAAATGCATTACATACATACATACATACATGCATACATGCATACATGCATACATACATACATGCATACATGCATACATACATACATGCATACATGCATACATACATACATACATGCATACATGCATACATACATGCATACATGCATACATGCATACATACATACATACATGCATACATGCATACATACATGCATACATACATGCATACATGCATACATACATGCATACATACATACATACATGCATACATGCATACATACATGCATACATACATACATACATGCATACATACATACATACATGCATACATGCATACATACATGCATACATACATACATACATGCATACATACATGCATACATGCATACATACATGCATACATGCATACATACATGCATACATGCATACATACATACATACATACATGCATACATACATGCAAACATGTCGGTATGAAAGGGCCCTGCCCACCTGGTGCACTCTGGGGGCCCTGGACTCCTCCTGCTGGTGGATCCTCATCTTGCTCAGACGCTCGTTCTGGTGCTGCTTCATGGCCGACTCTTTGGGCCAAAGCCTGACGTCCTTGGGCGGCCGCCGGACAGGTGGACCCTCCGTGCCGTGCACCTCTGCGGGATGGCACACGCACATGCACACACGCGCACGCGCACGCACGCGCACGCGCACGCACGCACGCACACGCACGCACGCGCACGCACGCACACGCACGCACACGCACACGCACACACACGCACAGGCACTTACAATATACACATGCATTTCAAAACCACAGCATTTCAGCAACCAGCATTTCATTTACACACAAATAAATGCACATACAGTACGTATATAGTTATAGTAATATACACACACACACACACACACACACACACACACACACACACACTTACAGGCACACCCACCCACATATACAGTCTACACAAATGCATTTTACACCTTTAAAAACATACATTAATGCACATATACAGTGACAGTAAACACACACACAAACATGCGCACACACCAACACACGCAAATTTACCCACACCCACATATCCACATATTTACACACATGTGCACAAACACACACACACACATATACAGTAAACACAGATGCATTTAAACACCATTTACAATGCACATACAGTTACAGTAAACACACACAGCACACACAGAGTTAACAGAGATGCATTGATACACCCTTCACACACACGTAAATGCACATATAAAGTTACAGTTAACGCAAACAAACATGCACACACACAAACATTTTCACTCACACACATGCACACACACATATACAGTAACCGCAAATGCATTTATACACCATTTACACACACATGAATGCACATATATAATTATGGTAATCACACACACACACACACACACACACACACACACACACACACACACACACACACACACACACACACACAGTACAGTAACAAACAAACAAACAAACATACATTAACACACATGAAAATACACACACACACACACACACACACACACACACACACACACACACACACACACACACACACACATCAATGAATACTGTGTTGGAAAAGATTTTAGTAGTGCCTAAACTTTATCCCCCCTCTCCTCCAAAATAAGTATAATAATTTGGGTTAAATGAGTATCACTTAGTCACTTCCTCAACATCCTTCAGAGGAATTCAGTGACATTTTGGGACACATGCTGTGATTGTGATCTCCGTTTTTTTTTTCGTTTTTTAAGAGCATTCCCTCATTTTCCGTCCTCGTTTGTGTGAGGGAGGTGAGGCTTTGCAGCTCAGCGTGCCTCGTCTTGGTGATTACTGGACCGATTGTGATTAAAGGACGGTTCTATATGTGAGCACGCATACACACGCACACGCACACGCATGCACGCTCGCACGCACACATCAATGAATACTGTGTTGGAAAAGATTTTAGTAGTGCCTAAACTTTATTCCCCCTCTCCGCTCAAATAAGTATAATAATTTGGGTTAAATGAGTACACACACGCACACACGCACACACAGCTAAACAGGCATAGACCCTAAAATGCACACACACTCACATGGATGCAGGCAAAGATATATTGCAGTCTCACAGATTACAGTGTGTGTGTGTGTGTGTGTGTGTGTGTGTGTGTGTGTGTGTGTGTGTGTGTGTGTGTGTGTGTGTGTGTGTGTGTGTGTGTGTGTGTGTGTGTGTGTGTGTTTGTGTGTGTATGTATGCACTGTCACTTGGGGCCTCTCCCTCCCAGAAGTGATTTACAGCCTCAGAGATCTGCTCCTGTTTATACTGCTCTAATTACAGATAAGAGTTAGCGGAGAAATACACACACACACACACACACACACACACACACACACGCAAACACACGGTATATGGACACACACAGACGCACACACACATGCGCACACACACACACACACACACACACACACACACACACACACACACACACACACACGCAAACACACGGTATATGGACACACACAGACGCACACACACATGCGCACACACACACACACACACACACACACACACACACACACACACACACACACACACAGTATATGGACACACACACACACACACACACACACGTATCAGGACACACACATGGTTCATGGACACACACACACACACACACAGCCTAAGGCAGATAGTTTAGGTGAAATAATCCTGACTCAGCATGAAAGGCAGTTCTCAGAAGTGCTTCCACACTCTGCTGCTCTGACTTCCAAGAAGCAGCGGTCAGGTCGGGCACAATGACAATCATCACTTCTGTTTCACTTTTCCACAGAAGAAAACGGGTCAAACCCGAAATGAGATTACCAACCCACCCGACTCACCCAACTCACACCACCCAACCAACTCACACCACCCACCCAACCCAATACTGTACTGTAGTCAAGTCAAGTCAAGTCAAGTCACACTTTATTTATAGAGCAATTCATACCAGGGCAACACAATGCGCTTTACAAAGAAATACAACAAAGAAGGAGAGAACGTAGTTGTCAGCCTGTCATTATACTGTACCGTACTGTACTACACTGCACTATACTGAACTATATTGTACTACACTGCACTATACTGAACTATACTGTACTACACTGCACTATACTGTACAATACTGTACTGCACTGTACTATACTGCACTATACTGAACTATAATATACTGTACTACACTACACTATACTGTACTATACTGCACTATACTGAACTATACTATACTGTACTACACTGCACTATACTATAATGTACTGTATTACGCTACACTATTCTATACTCTACCACACTGCACTATACTGTACTATACCGTACTGTACTATACTATACTACACTGCACTATAATGTACTATACTCCACTGTACTACACTGCACTATACTGTACTATAATGCACCGTACTACACTACACTGTACTATAGTGTACTATACTGTACTAAACTGCACTATACTGTACTGCACTTTACTGGACTGTACTGTACAATACTGTACTGCATTGTACTGCACTGGGCTGTACTGTACTATACTGTACTGTACTGTGCTGAGCTGGACTGTACTGTTCTGTACTATGCTATAATATACTATGCCATACTATACAGTATTCTATAAGTATCTTATTATTTTATATATACTACATAAATTGCACTATATTATCTATTTTAATATATACGATACTATACTATCCTATACTATCCTATACTATACATAGTTTCGCTACCATTATTTTGAGCCCACCACACTTTAAACAATAAATGATCCCATGGCACCATCCTGTCGAACCCTAAACACCTCACAAGACATTAGCAACACTTAGATCTGTGTTTATTATTATCATGGCCTATTAATAGTTTGTTATGCAACAGTCACAAACGATTTGTTCATAGCTGACAAATCATTGAAATGACTCATGAATCTTGAGTCACAGAGGCCAAACGTTGGCCGCAGGAGTGAATCTTCTATTCACAAACTGAAAATAATGATTTAGAAATACAAATTTAAAGACAAAGGCAAAAAGGTCCAGGAAATACGACAAAAATCGAATTGAATGTGATTTGCAGTTTACAGCATTCCACCAAAATTTATAATTTGGACAGAATGAGATGGTTCTTGGGAGAATTCCAGTGAGGGTTGAATCGACTCTTCTGGCTCTCTGGCTCACCGTGGAATCAACTGAGGTCTGACATGAGACTGTGAATCAATTGAACGACTCCATTTGCTGAGTGCACGACCGAATCTCAGAAAGGATTCGAACCCTTCATCACCACTCAAGGCTCCGGTATACTTTCTGCACCGCCTCTGCGCGCTAGAAATCAAAAAAGCCACGAATAACACGAAGAGCGCCTTTGTCTGATGTACTTACCTGAAGAAAAACAGTCCTGGAGTTGAATTATTTCTCTTTCATTTATTTCTCTTCTCCTCTTCCCACAAACGTACGTAATAAAACATCCATTCAACAGGACTCAGAATACTCAGCTTTTATTCTGTTTTTGAACTGTTTATATTCTGTCCCTGTGACAAACCTGCCACATCACTTTCTAGAATGATCAAATATTAGTTTAAGCGTAAAAAAAGTATTTTAGAGAGTATGCTACTATTATTCTACTAATGCTTTATCAATACTATACTATACTTTACTATACTATACTATACTATACTATACTATACTATACTATACTATACTATACTATACTATGCTATACCAAACTATACTATACTATGCTATACCAAACTATACTATACTATACTATACTATGCTATACTGTATTCATACCATACTATCCTATATAAATACTATAATATTATATATATACCTATACTGTAGTAATTTCCCCTTGGGATTATTAAAGTATTTCTGATTCTGATTCTGATTCTGATGTACTATACTATACTATACTACACTATACTATACTTTACAATACTACACAATACTATACTGTACTATACAATTCCATACCACACTATACCATACTATACAATACTATACGATACTGTTCTACACTAATACTATACTATACGAATACTATACAATAATAAACTAATACAATACAACACCATACTATACAACACTTTACAATATGACACTACACTATACTATACTATAATAAACTAATACTATACTATACAATACTATACAACACTATACTATATTATACTATAATAGAATAATACTATACTATACTATAATAAACAAATACTATACTATACTAAACTATACTATACTACACTACACTATACTACACTATACTATACTATACCATATCCCATGGGTAAATATAGAAGCTTTTACACAAGCCCTACAACATACGTGGTCTAAAAATACCACCCTAGCTCTGAAAGCAGAGTTAATCAAAGACAATATGATCCTGTGCCCATGGCCTGCTCTGCTATGGACACTATAGGAACACATGACAGGCCATTTTTTCCAGCGGAGGAAAGAAAGTGGCGCCTGCCAACAGCTGTCATTTCAATCCAGTGTTGTTGATTCTGTCTTCAGCTCCATAGAAACTACCTGTCTCGAGCTGTTGGAGCGCTGGCACCGGGCGCTGCCGTTGAGCAATGCTTTCACAGTGCTCTCATAACACAGGGTGAGTAATGTCTTTCCAAGGTTGCTTGGCATTAATGTATTTGCGCCGTCATCATATATACAGTAGAGCTGTGTCCCAACAATTCACATTTTGGCTTTTGGCTTCGGCGGCCGGCGAGAGTGGCCCTTCTTCAAACCCTTGTTCACGTGAACGCTCCCCCTCAGGGCTGGTCCACTTCAAACACTTGATGACTGGCGGATGGACAAAAGCAATTGAATGATGATGTTTTTGTCCTGCCAAAGAATCCCCCGACACACACAGACACACACACACACACACACACACACGCCTGCACACACACACACACACACGCGCGCACACACACACACGCACGCACGTATGCACGCACGCGCACATATACACACACACACACACACACACACACACACACACGCACACAAATGCACAAATGCACAAATGCAAAAATGCACACACATATGCACACACACACACCAGACACACACACACACACACACACACACAAACACACACACACACACACACACACACACACACACCTTTCAACTCTTGAACCCTCCCTGCCTCCTCCGTGTAGCCCTGTGTGTCACACCGGCCAAAATGAAGCCGACTTTGTTGTCTGAAGGGGAAACCAGTGTTACCGCTTGGCACTTCCCCGAGAACATCGCGGCTCGGAAGACGGAACATGTGTTCTCAGAACAATGTCCGACTGCGAGGAGTCCAAATTAGTCCAAGTCCAAATTTTCGGGGAAAATAGTCATCTCTGTTGTATGTGGTCGATGATGTGAACGTGGTACTTGCATTGTTTATTGCATTCGTTCATTCATTCATATATTCATTCATTCATTTTGTTATATTGCTTAGTCTCGTTCTTATTGTTGTTGGGTCTCCGTTAAAACATGGAGGGAACCTGCGGAAGGTTGGAACCTTCCATGAGATGGAACCGCCAACGGGCCAGCTGCTTTAAAAATAACATGTTCAGCAGAGGAGCAGGAATGTGAATAAGAGTGCAAGTCGTAATATGCTTCTGGTAATTTATGGTTATTATGATCATGGATATTTTTCACAATATCTTATTTTTGGATATGTATTTTTTCAGATTTAGATTATATTATTTATTTATTTATCTGCCAATTTCTGATTCAAATTACATAGATTTTCTCAACTACCTTTCTAATTAGTTTTCCTAGTTTTCTCCCATTTCTTTCGACTGTTTTTTTCTTTCTCCTTATCAAGCGAATGACAATATTGACATTGGTGCTGCTTTCACCTGTCTTACTCTACCCGGGAATCTCCTGTTGTGTTGATGAGCAGCGATAAGTCATCCGTATCGATGGGAGGGCGGGATTTGCGAGGGATTTCTTGCTGCGTTGGGGTTTTTTTTTGTGCTGAAGTGCAAATGTGGGAGTGTCACGCTGCCTATTCACCCCTCAGGGCAACATGGACGCCGTACAGGTATTCACATGCAGCTCCCACCCAAGTGAGCTCTCTCTTACCTGTTTGCTTTGTGTGTGTGTGTCTGTGTGTGTGCATGTGCGTGTGCGTGTGTGTGTGTGTGTGTGTGTGTGTGTGTGTGTGTGTGTGCGTGCAGTGATTAGGCACCTGGCGGGATTTGGGGTTGGGGAGGGAGTGTGAGCACCTTCAGGGTAACGAGGACATTATTCCCACACCTCAGACAATGTGCTAAGAGAGGGGGAGGCAGACAGACAGATAGAGAGATAGACAGACAGAGAAACAGGCAGACTCACAGATAGACGCATAGATTGGGAGATAGACAGACATTCAGACAGACAGACAGACACATGGATTGGGAGACAGATGAACAGAGAGACAGATTGGAAGACAGACAGGGAGACAAATAGGCGGATAGGGAAACAGACAGATTTAAAGACAGACAGTCAGTCAGCGAGTCAGACGGACAGACAGACTAAAAGACGGACTGACAGGCAGGTAGACAGACAGACAGACAGACAGACAGTCAGACAGACAGACAGGCAGACAGACAGACAGAAAGTCAGACTGACAGTTAGACAGACAGGTCCGACTGAAGTACAGGGGATGAAGGGCAGCAGCACCCACTGTAACAGAATGCTTGATTTTAATCTCTGCACCTGCAAAGTCAATCTTGAAAGAGGGAACTGATCTGCACAGTGGGGAGGCCAAAAGTCAATGCAACATGCATTTTCCACTTGTTTAGCCTTGTTCATTTATTCAAATAAACAAATTAAACGCCAGTTAGCTGAGACAGTCATTGTGTGGATCTACTTGTTTGGTGCATTATTACATAAATCTTGGTCAAAATCTTGGTCAAAAAAAAGAGCCTATCATACAAAATACTGTGTATTACAAATATCAGCTTTGTACAGTATATATATATATATATATATATATATATATATATATATATATATATATATATATATATATATATATAAGTATAACTTAAGATTTGTTTTTTTTCCTAAAGCAACGTGACTTTTAGAAATGTAGTCAAGGGAAAACGATGTTTTCTTTCAAACTGAACATCCTACTTCAGTTCACTTTCCACCACCGTGGAAACTCTCCACCAATGACAAATTGTATTTTATCATCGACGCACAAGGGTGCAAATAGATGTTTTTGCTGTCACATATTTTTCAAATATTTTTGGTGTCAAATAGCAATCCGTCAAAAAGTCTAAAATCCCATGAAATTGCTAAGACGAGGAGAAGGTGCCCGAGCGGAGGCAGGCGAGGCGGGACCCCCCGGCGTCCTCGCACCGTCGTGTCACCGCCAAGCCACCTTCTCCACCGAACCATCCACGGAGAGTCTGTCCTCCCACGACGGAGCCGGCGGATCCGGAGGAGACCGTTTAACAAGAGCCCCCAAACAAAGAAAGGAAAGGAGCACGGCGCAGGGAACGGGCGGCGGCGAGGTTTTAACCAAACACTGATGTCTGAACCGGACCATTTCCTCCGACGTCGCGGAGGAGGTCTGAACCGGGTTTTACGGGAAAACAAAGCCCGGCTCTGGGATGTTTGATGTTGGCAGTCGCGCTTTTTTTTTTTCCCCCCTTCTTACTGGGGCCTTGATCAAGTAGATCTAATGGCGACAGCGCGATACCTTTTCCGGGATCTGCGCGCTGCAAAACCGCGGCTCCGGGTTCACCGGGGGGATAGCGCTCGTTTGCGTTCCCAGATGTGGGCCTGCCCTCGCCTGCCAAATATGCCGCGTATGTCAACATTCATTTGGGGAAATCAATAGTGACCCTTTGTCCCAATAACTGTAAAGTGGGAGAATGCCGCCCGACATGTTCTAATACCCTGCAGCGCTTGTGATTGTTTTCTTTTTGCGGTTGTTGTTGATCCAAAATCGCTCAGGGCCGTAGATTTGTTACTAGAAAAAAAATACTAGTAATAAAAAATAAGAAATAAGACGATACCCAGGTCACGCTCTTTGACACAGTTCAAAATGTCGACGGTTTAAAGGACTTCAGTGTAACATTGTCACTCCTTGAATGCGGAGGTCTTCTCATTTATAATCGCTGCGTTTCACCAAAAGCAGTAAGTGCTATCATCGAGATACACCAGATATGCACCAAGATCTGAGTCGATGTACCTTGCACTGCATTGCATGTGACACCCCTTCGCTCATTCTCCTATGATGTCAGAAATGTATTTTCCGTTTTGAGATATTTCCCCAGCAAAACAAAAGCAAAACGTTTGGGCCCGTTGATGCAAAATAGTGTTGCCTCGGTAGCTGCTGCAAGGTGCTCTTTCCCTTCTTGTCAAAACAATGGAATCGTCATTTAAAGCCTCTGAGCATCACACAGCAGATGAACTCGTTTGCATCTTGGGAACCTAGGAGCAGTATGTCAGGACCGGTTCCGACCGGCTCCGCGCTCGATGCCGAATGAAGACAGACCCGGGCGGCGTTGGGCCGCCCGTCCCTCGCCGTGGAACTCACCGTTGGTGGCCTGGCTGTCCTGACCGGCCGCAGCCTCCGGGTCCGCCTTCTGCACGCACTGGCCCAGGCCGTGGATGAGCTGCTGCAGGGGGAAGTCGGCGTCGGCGCTGGGGTAGCAGCGCAGGCCGGTGGAGCACCGGGGCGTGTAGACCCCGCAGTGCTCCGCCTCCAGGCGGGCGCACACCGGGCAGCAGCCGCAGCCCGGCTCGCGCACGATCTCCCGACAAGCGGCGCTGGTGACTTTGGGGCAGGCGGCCTGGCGCTCCGCCGTGCAGCTCTGGCATCGGAACACCAGATCCCCCCGCAACACGCCCGGCAAAGTGAGGCAGGCCAGCAGCAACGCAGGGCTAAAATATGTGAGCATTCTAACGGCGGTGAGCAAGTTTATCAGTGACTCAGTGGAAATCAGAATGACCCCTGGAAGATAACGCCGTGAACCTGCGACATCCCCCCTTGTGTGTGTAAACAGGCGAGAGGCCCGAGATGCGACTGGCAGGGTCCTATCTACCGCCATGTTACCAGCTGAAAAGTAAAATGCTGCTAAAGCTGCTCCGTAAATGTCTCAAAAGGGAATGCCACCCATTTTCAGCATTAAAATGGCAGAGACTAGACGCCCATGTTGTACAGAGAACCACTTCCTACACATGGATCAAGATTCTCCATTTGTCTCAATGGGGCTCTCTAGGGGGCGTGGATCAGATCATGGCCCCCTTCTCAGAAACAGAGAAGGAACTGGTTCTACGAACAACATAACAACTACTAACTCTATGTGTGTGTGTGTGTGTGTGTGTGTGTGTGTGTGTGTGTGTGTATGTGTGTGTGTGTGTGTGTGTGTGCGTGTGTGCGTGTGTTTGTGTGTGTGTGTGTGTGTGTGTGTGTGTGTGTGTGTGTGTGTGTGTATGTGTGTGTGTGTGTGTGTGTGTGTGTGTGTGTTTTTGTGTGTGTGTGTGTGTGTGTTTGTGTGTGTGTTTGTGTGTGTGTGTGTGTGTGTGTGTGTGTGTGAAGGTCAAAATAAGGTTGTTTGGTCAGCAAGGGTTATTTCACGTCCTTCCTTTCTGATACTGGATGATTGCAGGTTTGCATGTCTCACCTATTTGACGGATCAAGAGAGAGATCAACAGTATTTTTAATCAAGGTTTCATTCCCTGATGAATGATAGTGATATGATATATGATATGATAGTGACATGTCTCGCTCTCTTTACTCCATTGAAAAAGCACCTCAGGATTATTATGAGAATTATTGGAGAATTACTTGGAGTAGTTCACAACCAATATTTGCAATTATTCAAGGTCTAAAATGTTGACCCAAAACAGACAGTTTGTCTTTTATATTATTAGGCGTCCAGCCCTGAAGGGGCGGGAGCCCTATTGTTATTGTTAATGGAAAAGTGAGGTCAGTAATCTATGGGTGTCATGGATCCACCGCGCTCACAGACAAGATGAATAAGATGTGCATTCGGGGCAGTCCCGACATGTCGTCATCCAATTTTGATCCGGATTGGTCCATTATTGTGGAATAATTTAATAAAAAACAGTATTTTTTTATCACCCCCGCAGCACGCACATGTGCAAGTGACGGTGCGTACAGGTCACATGACAGCATTGCAGTCTAGTGATTAGTCAACAACTGGGTTCTCGCCAAGATGGCGGCAAGTACAGATGGGACTGAATAAGATGTGTATTCTGGGCAGTTCCAACATGGCGTCGTTTGAGTTTCATCCAGATCGGTCCAGTACGGTGGATGGAGTTTTTGATCAACAATCGCTAGCTTACCGAGATAGCGCCACGCACGGCGTCATGCGCAGGTTGACAGAGTACACATATCACGTGATAGCACTGCAGGCGTGTGACACACAGATATAGTCGCAAGTGTACTTTAACTAAAGAAATATAAGACACAAACTCTTAACCATACAAAGTTATAAAGTGACAGATATTATTGTATTACTATTAAACTTTATTATATTTGGAAAAAATAAGTTAAAGTATTACCAGCAGACATTTGGATTAAACTAAGCACAGCATATTGAATACCCTAAGTATATACGCTTCTGGGGACAACTGACATGCACCAGAGTAAGTTCTACAAAATATAAACCCAATTACATAACTGTCAGAATTTATAGACACATATATATATATATACTGTATATATAAAATTAACATATTTCATATTATTTCAAAATAGAATATTTTTTATTCTTTTTGTGTTTTTGGATTCCCTTCCTGATGCCTCAAAGACGTGTCACAATTACAACAAAAATATGTAGCCCACGACACAATTTCTTTCATTAAATATCCTCTCCAGCTGGTCAGTTAAACAACTTACCTTCATTTATTTATTTATAGGTTTATAAAATATATTATCATCGTTAAGGCAGTTTTCTGTTGATTTACAAAGTGCCGTAGAATAATTATGTTGCCCAAAATGGATTAATAATCGTGTTAAATGATCGTGCTCACAATTTTGACTCAAATAATTGCGATTATCATTTAAGCCATAATCGTGCAGCCCTACAGGATGATAACAGCTGTTAGTTGCAGCGTAGGAAAGCCTCCCAAAGCAGCAAACACGCCCAGTCATCACACTGTAACCAGGCCAAAACAAATGAACTTCTGCAGTCACTAAACACACAGGAACAGAGAGCCCACGCACCCTCATCAATTGAACTTCAACGAAGGGCCGGCCACCCTGGGCGCCCGTATTGCTGCCTGCGTCACTGCGTCATCATGGCCGTCACGGCACAAGAGGGTCACGTAAAAACACTGCAGAGTATCTGCACTGCAATCGTAACTCCATCATTGCGTGGTATTGCATACATCATGCTCTTCATACCGTGATAGCGTATTACTAGTAGCTTTATTCTAAAATGCATAATGTTTTGATGGAGGAATGGGATGTTTTTTATATTTTTATTTTTTAACGTGGCTCCCTTCGCTGGGAAAGGTTGAGCTCCAACGGGCGTAGACAGAGCCGACGCTGCGTTTCATTGCAACTCGCAAAACTTTAAGTCCTGCGACGTTTCGCAAAAGCCCCGAAAACTAGAATCTGTCACGGAAGGCGTTTTCGCACCCCGAAGTTCTAAGAACCCTCGGAGGAACCGTCCCCTTTCTTTTGTGCCTGCGCCGCATGATCCAACGATCGTAATTGTCAAAACAAATCAGCGTCGCACACGGCGGACGGGGACTCGGCAGAAATCGGAGCGACCCTCGGTCACGGCAGGTTTTCCTCAGTGCGAAGGAACCTCGGAAACCCGTGATATGTGAGGGAACTGGACCCTGTGCGTTGCTCCCGGCGGTCATATTAATTGATAGGGCTCCACCCTGTAGGTTCGCGGTTCAACTTGCAAGCCTTCAAAGAACCGATCAAGCCCTATTGACATTTTTCAGCGAAAAATCATTGAATTTTTTAAATCTATAGCTATTTGAAACAGAAGTACGACTGCAGAAGCTACGAACACGAACACGCTCTATGTCTTGTTGGAACCGGTTGAATTGATTTACATACCGGGCAGAAATTTGTGAAAAACCGACCTAATTTGACCGAAATCACAGACGCGATCCAATGCATTCAACGCCAAAATATGTCCAACCCGGCTTAAAGTATCTGGAACACAAACAATGACATAAGCCACGAACAGGGTTGAGGTGTCGTTTAAACCGGTATGTCATAAGCATCTCGTGGTTTAAATTTCTTCCAAATCGATCGGCATGCGGAGCAGATATTAGTGAAAAAGCGACATCATTTCACCCCAAGTACTCAGCTGGTCCTGCTTGACTGACATGCCACTGTTCATAAACAAAATGAACGAGGTGAGATTTACATTAAGACGCTTTATGACATCATCATCACATTTACCATAAATGTGGAGGTTGTGGTTCAGAATGTACATTGGACCGTGTCCAGTGTGCGGTGTAGACTCTGTAGTGGTTCGGCATTACAATGTCTGCCGAACTGTTCGATTGATATTTGATTTCTTATTACTTTGCCGGATTCAGGAAAAAACACAAAAAAACTGTGTCCACAAAAACTCGTGACCACGTTTAATCAATTGCGCTGTAATGTGATGCGTTCAAGATCCAGCGAGCCATCGGAAAAATAGAAGCCGTGCAATGCTCATTACTCACAGAAATACCACAACATTTTTCGTCCTTCATGGAAACGTAACTTTTTATAATTATTATTATTATTATTATTATTATTATTATTATTATTATTATTGTTGATTGATTACTATTGTTGTCATCGAAATTGTATTATTCCAAATGACAATAATAATTGCTTTTAGAAAATACATTTTGCTCAGCCCCAAAGAGAGAGAGAGAGAGAGAGAGAGAGAGAGTTGCAAATGAAAGCAGAGGGAAAGTGCGACGGGAGGCGGACGGAGCTTTATCACATGTTCAGCTCTTAAAATTAAACCGTGCACAGGCCTCGTCACACTAAAGCCACCGCTGCTGAGTCAGCGCCACCACTCGATCGCTTATGAAAGAATGTTTTAAGTCAGAGCAAAAGCACAGAAATAAAAAAAACAGATGTTTCCTGGTGGAGTTCTATGCCGAGCGCCGAGTGTCTGCGACGGGGGCCCTTCCCCTCCTCGCTGCCGGGCCCCTTGCCGCGCCACTTAAAGGCCCCGGGGCCAGAACCACCCGGCCCGGGCGTTCACACAGTGGCTGCAGCTTGAAGCGAAATGAACCCGTAAACCCTGGAGTGTCGAGCGAGTTGAATGACACGTCTGTCGACACAGTGCAGCCAGGTGGAAAGGGGGCGGGGCGGCGTGGTGACGGAGGAAGCGTCATAACGGAGGAGATGGCGCTATCTACTGTATCCGTTTGTGTCCATCCATGAGATTGTCTGTGTTGGGCGTATTACACTGCAGGTCACAGAATTATATTTGTTTTCTTTTTTTGGGGTTTTTTCATCGTCTTCGTCGTGCATCCTTGGCGGGAAAGGCGGCGGACCCCGTAGCAGCACATAGAAGAGCACATACAGTATACAACGCAAATCCACTGAATGGGTGGTCCCTAAATTCCTAGGCAGTACCTGCTCAAGAAAAGGGGTCAAATATGTGATTTTTTTAAAAATAAAATAATCTCACGGATTACCACTTTAATCCAAAAATGTCAAACAACAATGGTGTTGTGCTAACAGAAATCGACATGGCAAATATGGTAAAACTACCCTTTCAGGACTCTAGGAGTCTTGTCACAAACTAAGATGGCACTCAAGTGAAAATACCATTCTGTTCTGGACATTTTGACTCATTTTAGACTTAGGGGGGAGTTATTCAAGCATTTCGGGACCCCCCAGAGGAATGTATGATAATATAATGCTACCTGACGTCATGATAGATGGACACGAATCAGGGATTTAATGAAATGTATCAAGAGGGGGGAGGCCTCGAAGGCCCTTGCAGCCCCTCTGCCATGCCCCTGGAAGTGAAGGGAGCCTGGGCTGAAGTCTGCAGGACAACCCGCCCTCAGCTGGCTACAACAATCCATAATATTTATAATTATAATCCATAGTTTACTTCACCTGCATGAACTGAAGTTTTAACTGTTTTAACTCTACACGTTGACGGGTGTTTATGGGTTTTCAGGATGTGCACAAGCGCAAGCAAATTTGATTCCCAGCCCCGAATCAAGCGAGTGAACCAGGGTGAACCCTGGTTGTGGAGCGCCCGAACCCATGTGCGCATTATGTTCAAAAACTTCAAAAGAGCCCAGCAATTCACTTTTTAATCCACGCACACAGCCGATTTGTCGGACGTCACCGCGTGGTGGTCATTAGCGAGGCCGCTGCCCTCAAAGCCGACCCGCGTCCACACTGTCGACAGACGGCTTATTGTTCCCGGACGGAAATACAACTCTGGACGAGCGTTGGGAAATGTGAGTAAATCAATTAGGAAACGTTCTAATTACAATTAAAGAGAGTGCGTCACGAAGGCATTACCCACGCTCCAGAAGTCCGACAAAGCCAACATTCGGGAACAGTAGCTCCTGTGGACGCAGGGAGAACAGCTGCAGCGAGTGACGTTTTACCACCCTGCAAGAGCATTCACAATGTACTGTGAATATGGGGAACTTTTAAAAAGTTATCCTCAGCTTAATAAAGGGAGTGACTTGAAATTATGATTGTACAGAAATGGCTGTACCTTATCGGAGTCAGATCAATTGAGTTGAAGTCGTACATGTTTAAGACAGTGTCATTTTATCTCAATATTTCAAATAATACCATAATAATATTGAGTTGAATATTCGGTGTGGAGCCTTAGTGGGGGAGCTGTTGTTGCCACAAGGAGGAGCTCTCTAAGCAGATTTATTGCTTTTGTAAGAGTCGGGACCATTCTTCCACCGCCTATCATCCCTCATATCAGCAGCATCTTTAATCACCGGAATATAAATCCAAAGGAACTCTGTACAAAAAAGATATGAAATGAATGATATCAACTCCAATATTCTTCATGGGGATTTTTATTGCATATTGCATTGCCAAAGAAGGGGTGCTGAATTACTGAATGAGCCTGAATTCCCCCCCGGGGGATTAGTAAAGTGTTATTTTATCCTAAATAATGTTCCGTTATCTTATATTACCTTGCCTAAAGAGGGTTATTTTTTCACCTGGATGCCGAATGATCATTATAGAAAATAAAAACTAAATGTCAAAATATTTTACGAAGCCTCTCTAGCCTCTAATACTTTTAAATTCATAGAAATTCTGAGTTGCCGTTTCACACATGCAGAACACAACCGGAGACCGTCTACGTTAGACACGTTCCCACCTACTGGAAATACTAGTTTGGTTTAGGTGAGGGGCGGCACCTGGGTAGCGCGTGAAGGAGGCAGCCGGACGACTGGATATTAACGACTGGATCGGATATCGAACATAACATATTTACCATCATAGGATGAACATCCCCCCCAAAATGCAGCGGTGCAACGCTCTTGTTGCACTTGGAACTGTTTCATTGTATACACTGCTCTTTCACGACATGTCGTCAAATCCTCAATTGTCGTGAAAAGCGAGCTATATCAGCATTTGTGCACATGCACAACATATCAACACGCGCACTCGCTTGCTGTGAATTCTTCGGACAACGACCTGCTCTATTCACACCTGGGCTCAATCGGACATGACACAGACTTTGTACTAGGGAGCTGCAGGGTAAAGTCCGTCCAATGTTCGGTCCAACTGATTCGGGCATTTGCGTTCATCCCCCCTTTTCCAACAAGGAATTTTGAGGGCCGGTTCGGAGCCGGCGACCTAATCTGAAACCAGTTCTTCGCGTTTCGACAGCAAAAGAACTGGCTCTGGAACCGGAAAAACTTGTTCCAGAACGGCACCACTTTGACGCTGGAAAAGAACCAAGAACCGCTTACGTAAGGGGCTGGGGGCGGGGACAAGCAAGCCCGAGCAAAACATTGTGACTGTCATAGCTATTTTACTGTTTCAGCAGCGCGGAACTCATGGACATAAAATCTGGTCCGTGGAGCACTCAAGTGGACAAATCAAGTGGACATATTATAAAATATATATATTTTTGAGTCAGAGTCCATAATAATATGGAATCCAGCTCCACGGACTGCCGGAGCTGGATTCCACTCCGCCCCCAGTTTTCAACATTCCCTACCAAATTGTTCCGATTTTTACCACAATTAAAATAATAAAAATAATAACATTACATTTGTTTTCAGCGCTTACACGTTTATCATGTTCTGTCCCACTCATTAACTAATCCAATAAAAAACAAACAATGCACCAGGAAACAAGTAATAGTAATACTAATAATAAATATAGCTGTAGGCAGCAATACATAGGGTCCAGTTTATTCGTTTTAGGTACGCATTACAGTTTTTGTGTTTCTGTGAAATGCATCACAATTTACTAAACTTACAGAACTTGTCGAGTTACGTCCATAGTACTTTTTGTATATTGTGACTGACTCAAGGTCAGTCGCAATTCTTTTCATTTAAATCTGCTACGTTTAGCAGGAAGTTTAAGAAACTGTTTAAACATGACGTAAAAAAAAAAACATATATTGTTTACTTCAAACCTAACCTTGTCATTGTTATAACTCGCCTTGTTGTGTGTAAGTACATGTGGAGTCTCAGTGACGGTAGGTGACGTATTGTCTCGTGTACGTCAGGGCCAACGTAGGTTTGCATATTTACGTGTGAGTAACGATAGCAGTCAAATTGACATAATTTTATTGGTAACTTTTTTCCTTGGATTACATTTTCAATAAGTTACGTTCCCATGAAATACCAAAAATGTTGTGGTATTTCTGTGAGCAATTATCATTGCATGGCTTCCATTTTTCCGACGACTCGCTGGATCTTGAACACATCACTCAGTCGCACATTTCAATGGATTCTACTTGACGTGGTCACAAGTTTTTGTGGACTACGTTTTTTTTTCCTATTTTTCATTAATCTGGCAACGTAATGGGGACCACAGAGATAAAATATAAATTGAACAGATCGACAGACATCTACCAGGTTAGAAGGTACATAAATAAACACGTAAACGCGTAGTTTATAATGTCGAAGCAGTGCAGAGCCACAGAGTCTACACTGCACACTAGACACAGTCCGATGGACATTCTGGATCAGAATCGCACATTTATAGTAAATAATATGATGACGTCATAAAGCGTCTTACTGTGAATCTCATCTCGTTCTTTGTGTCGACGAATAGTGGCGTGTCACTCCGGCAGTATTAGCTGAATATTTAAAGTAAAAGTTGTTGCTTTCACTAATATATGCTCCGTATGTGGATCGATTTTTTTGAAATTTAAACCACAAGATGCGAAACCTTAACTGTCCATAGCTTATGTCATTGTTGTGTTCCAGATGCTTAGCAGGGTTGGACATATGTATTAGTATCTCTGATACTGATCAAATTTTGACGTTTTTTCACTAATTTCTGCCCCGTATGTGGATTGATTTAAATGAAACTTCATCCACGAGGTGTTTATGACATACCAGTGCAAACGAGATGTGACCGTGGTCGAAGCTTATGCCGTTCTTCTGTTTCAAATGGTTTGGGATTTCAAAATTCAGGGAATTATCCTGGAACAATATTATTAGGGGACTAATAATTGTCCCCCATCCTGGTAAAAAGGCGGAGACGTATGCAGACATCTACAGTGACGTAATGACTCTCCAGCGCGGATGGCTCTCCAGCCCGTATTTCCTGTGGAAAAGCAAGCCAGTTCTTCGAAGGTTCGCAAGTTGAACCAACTGCGAACCGGCACAAGCACCAGCCTAGAACCTGCACTAGGTTCGTGTTGGTGGGAAAGGGAGCAACATACAGTGCACCTCCTCCCGGAAATGTCTAGATAAGTTCAAGGTTGCAGTGCATGTGTGAAAGCAGCTTCAGGAACCTACTTCAAAATTCACTTCAAAAACATACTTAAAATCTTTTGTCAAGAATGTAGATAGAAACGTACCGAAAAACGTACATAATAATGTACTTTAAAATGTATGTAAGAACATGTGCACAATTGCACTTTATGTGCAAATGTACATATACATATATTCGTTTTGGAATTGAGACCATTTTACCATCAATGGATAAAGTCTAGCGAGCTCTCGGCGTGGGCGACTTACGACACGAAGAAACAGGATTAGAAGTAAAGTACATATTTGTAGGACAACTTTACGAGTCACACACAGACCCTGGAGAGACCTTTTTCCATTACGACCACAGAGACAAAGCATCCAAACAGCACATGCACTACCTAAAAAAAATAAATAACAAAAAAAAAAGCCTGTCTATCTCCAGTTTCGTCTGTTTGCTCCTTTGCTTATTGCTGTCAATTAAGTGAAATGGAAATGTTTTTCTTTTGACCACTCCTGAACATTACTCCACATTATGGTTATATTTATGTATTTATGTGTGTATGTGTCGCCTAGCAACGGCAAAACTAATGTGGGCAATAGCTTAGCCGAGTTGAAACGTTTAATTTGACACTACAGAGGAGCGGGCTGACGGCGTGGCGCTGAGAGAGATTTTAACCGAGGCTCCTGAGAGATCCGTCTTTCAAGAAGTCGTTTAGTCCAGACAAATTGAATAGCGCGCAGAGGCCGTCACATTTTCCACCGCTCAGCCGAGAGGAGAAGGAGCAACAGACAGTCCCAAAACGAGACGGCCCTCCCTCGGGTTTAAAATGCAGATACCAAATAAGATAAGATTTCATTACAGGTGGATGAGAGGTTGAGGGAAACCAAATTTATAATACCTTCAATAAGTTGAATTTACATATTTAACTTAAAAAAATGGGATTGCATTGATTGAAGCCTCAGGGCAAAGTTAACTGACAGTAAAGGGGAAAGAATGTGTGTGTGTGTGTGTGTGTGTGTGTGTGTGTGTGTGTGTGTGTGTGTGTGTGTGTGTGTGTGTGTGTGTGTGTGTGTGTGTGTGTGTGTGTGTGTTGAACAGAGTCAGATAACGCAGCAATATTGGATTTAAAAAAAGAAAATTCACTTTTTTTTTTGTTTGTCTTTACTTATCTGGATATATATCTGTATGTATGTATGTGTATGATTTCAGATTTATTACTATTATTATTATTAGCAGGGCTGGAGCCCTATTGTTTTTGCCCAGATTTTTATTATTATTATTATTATTATTATTAATCTTCTTGGCGTTTTTTGCGCTTAAAGTATCTGAAACACGGAAACCTTAGTACGCAGACATGGCTGAGGTCTCGTTATAACCAGGACTCGTCACACGTCTTGTTCGAGTTTGAAATTAGTGAAAAACTATATTCTAAAATTCATTCTTTACATCTCCGTAGCTCTCTTTTTTTCCTCCGCTAAAATGAATAGAGTCATGGCGTATCCGGACTGCGGACACCGCAGGGAGAGAGGCGACTGCGATCGGCCCTGCGGCGTTTGCCTGTGTGGGCGGCACGCTGAGGCGGCGCTCCCGGAGGACGCCGTGGGCCTGCCGGGCCTGCGCTCAGCTCTCCCTGACCGCTGTCAGGAGACGGCCGTCACGATGGCGCGAGGAGGACGCCGACGGAGGAGCGAGGTCGAAGGACGAGCCCGCTCCCCCGGCTAGCGTTAGCACAGGAGCTGGTCCTGTTCACGCCGCCACTCCTCCTGGTGCTCGCGTCAGACCCCCACAGAACCACAGAGCACCGTTTGAGTCCAATCACAGATTGGTGTCCCATTGTGTCATGTCGCACCAGGGGGAAATCTTTATCAGAACATGTCACCCGCGAGGCATCAATTGGCCATGAGTGGGCAGGCGCCCGACCTATTGAGCGGCGCCGCTGCGTGTCCACGGGGCGCCCAGGCTGGAGGCGTGTACATATTGAACGCACGGGTCCAGGGGTTGAACTTGCGGATGCGTGAGCGGGTGCCGATTGATTGTGCACTACACCGGCGCACCATCAATTTGCCTTTCCGGGGAGTTCCTTGCACTCCCATTCGGCGTCTCTCTAGCCCCACCCACGGGTCTTCAGGAAATGTGTAGAAGTGGCAAAAGCTCCGCTACCCCAGCAGGCGGTGAGAGTACACAACCACCCGGACGACCGGCTTGTCTGCGGCCACTCGCAGGTCAGAAAGGCGGCCAGATTCAACCTTTCTCGCCTGGGAAGTCTGGGCTTCGCTGTCAACATGGAGAAAAGTGTATTGATTCCGAGCCAACACTTGGACTATATGTACAGTATAAATGCATATTACTATAAAATATATTTATTATAAAATATACATTTTAAATAAATGTCCATGATGGTCCGCCTATACCAGCCAGGGCTCATGCCATCAAGTCATGTGCATCACAGTGCAGACCTGAACGGTCAGTGACGTCACTTTCGTGTGAGAATCTACTGGGCATGATGGCGTCAGTGGCCCTGCTGCTACCCTTCAAATGCTGCAAGCCGGGGCGGTCCAAGGGCGGTTAAAGGGCGGTATGTGAAGCGTTTCCACCCAGTGAAGGACAAGCACCGTAGGGTGACGGTGTCACCGAGGTGCAATAGGGCCTTGTCAATGTGAAGAAGTGCACTTCCTTCGTGCGGGATCCACGCTGGGGAGCATTTCGTACCGCTCCGCCATCGCCACGGACGCATCCACCACGGGGTGGGGAGCCGTCTACAATGGCGTAACAGCCAGCGGGCGTATGACGATAACGCAGGCGAAGTGCCACTTAAACGTGTTGGAGCTGCACAAGCTGCTATTAGCTATTCAGCATTTCCTGCCGGCCCTCAGGGGTAGACATTCTGATGAGGTCATACAATATGTCGCCGATAGCATACATCAATTGCCAAGGCGGGGTCCGGTCCCTTCCCCTGGGTCCGATGGCAAACCATTACTGCCGTATGCAGAGCAGAAATGTAACCCGTGCCACGTTTCACAAAACCCCCGGAAACTATAATCAGTCACAGAAGGCGTTTTCGCATCACATGGAGTTCTAAGAACCTTCGGAGGAACCGTCCCTTTATTTTGTGCTGCATGATCGCGCAACGATCATAATTGCTAAAACCCTGTTCCTGAGGGACATTTAAACTAAACGACACAAGAGCAACGTTCAGTGATGTAAGTGCTGTACGATGTGTTTTATGGAACCTCGGGAACCTGTAATACATACCTGCCATGACTAAACTGTACCCCGTGTATTATTGCCTGCAGCTATTTTAATTTATTATTATTATTATTTTTTTTTTCTATTTCTATATTTGTATTCTATTGATTGTTATTGTTGCAGCCTATTATTACTATTTGATGGGATCTATCCATCTATCTACTGTATCTATCTATCCTTCTATCTGTCTGTCTGCCTGCCTGTCTGTGTATCCATCTATCCATCCATCTATCTATCTGCATGTATGTTTGTTTGTATACTGTATATACACATACAGTATATCGACACCAACGTTAACCTTTTTCCTCTTCATTTACTAACACTAATTCTGTAATTTACATTTTTCCATTATATTTTCATGTTTTATTTTCCATTTGCCTTGGCAATATAAATGTGTCCCCCTGTGCCAATAAGGCTCTTGGAATTTAATTGACAGAGATAGAGACAGTAAGAGAGTGGTAGATAGAAAGAGAGAGAGACAGAGAGAGAGAGAAAGAGAGGGAACAGAGCAACAGACAGACACGACAGATGGGGAGCAAGTGATTGTGATCAAATTACAAGGACCCTAGAATTCCATTTATTCATGTACTTATTTATCTATTCTATTGAATTCCAGTGTAAAAAATCGGTGTACTTACTCTGCATGTCTTTTTAATTTCCTTAATTACTTGAGCAAACAGTGCTCGGGCATAACCCTGAAGCACAATCGGTGGAAACATTCGGCCGACCACAGAAAATGTAATGTTTAATTCCCTGGCGGCTTGGATTACTTCTCATAACCTAAACAGGGAAAATTCCAATTACATACAGTACACGTGCCTTCTCACTGGATCATCATCTGCAGCGAAGGAAAATCACAAGAGACACACAGACAAAACAAGACGCTTAGGAATATTATTAGACATGCTTACAGCGTCACAGTATCGGTGACAGTATCTAGTATGAGTGAGTATGAGCGAGGGACAGTATGAGACAGTAAGAGCGAGGGAGCGAGGGAAAGAGAGAGACACACACAAACACAGGGACAGGGAGAGACAGACAGACAGACAGACAGACAGACAGACAGACAGATAGATAGATTACGGGAAGGGATAAGTGAAATAAATAAATAAATAAAATAGATAGGTTGTGCGACTAATAGTGCCATTACGGTAATAGTCGATATCACTGCTTAAAAATAGACAGATAGATGGACAGACAGATAGATAGATTTAAAAAAGCTTGGGGACCCCTGATTTTAACGCCATGAACTGATATTTTTCACCCGCCCCAGCAGCTGGTGAAGGCCCCATCTCCCCCATAACACAAACACACTGACCTTCTATGAAGTATTTTGTGGTAAATCACATCACTATACTATATGGGAGACCTGGGGGTCTGCCCGTCTCTGGGGAAACCGTCGTGGTGAAGCCTGGGAAAAAAAAATGTAATGATAACAACAAAACCGAGACTCTGGGACCCTGGGACCCTGGGAAAGGAAGCGGCGTATCGTCCATTGTGTTGCGCAAGACAGTTTTCCCCCACTCCAACCAGATAAGGAGCAGAGAGCCACTGGGGCTGCAGGACTGGGAGCCGGGTTCATCTGCTGGACGACAGGTAGAGGCTCCAAGGATCTCCTCCCGAGAAGCCTTTGGATGGATTTCCCTTGAGGAGGACCATGTAGAGAAGCCAACCAAAACACAACACACCGTGAGAGTAAAGGTATGTGAGATTTATACCTTTGTTTTTTTCTCTCCAATATTGACTTTTCACGTATGGCTGTCCAATATTTCATCTTCAGTTTAGTTCACTTTAATTTCTGTGTCGAGTTTGCGTTGACTGATGCTTCATCCAACCTGGTCCCACTTACTGAGACACAAATCAGATGAAACCATCCGCCCCTTTGGTGTATTTTACTCAGTGGTCAGATCGCCGCTGCGTCACCGGTACAAAGCGACTTTTACAACTTTGCCAAAGTGGGATTCCAACCATTCATCATCCACCATCTACAGAATATCTGACGACCCCGGGCAGAGAGATTGAGAGAAGTTTGTCCTTTTAAAAGGGGAAGATCCGAAATGCTCCCTCTCTCTCTCACACACACAACATTCCCAATGCAACATCTGTTTTTAGTGACCGGCTCCCATGAGATAAATTGATTAACTTGTGGGAACGACCAGAAAGCAGATGGTCAGCACGTCCTTTCAAGGGATTTCTTTTTCTTTTTCTCCAGCGCTGGTCAAATGGTCTCGACTGGAGCCGCTAGTTTCAGATACCCACATTTACCAATACTGCTTTTTGTTTATCTTTAAATTGCATGTTGATTACATAAATGACACGTTAATTACCATTTCCAAACATTACTTTACAATAGGTCACAATAATTAAGCCTTTTCTGCTCCTAACAAATGTAATTAATGTGTCATTGACAAAATGACCTACTGTTTATATTACTGTTAGGGTGTTATTACTGTACCACCCAAAACCATGAATTCTATTAAGTTTGCCTCTTATATAACATTTGCACCATTGCAACATTCAATACTTGCACCATTTTCCTAGTGTTGTGAGTTGTCAAACTCCTGTTCTTGGTATCAGAGGAAATAATGAACTCTGGTGAATAAATGATTAATTTCTGTGTAAAACTTCTGGCAGTGAGAAGAGGACTGACCCATACAGCCCAAGGAGTCATGAGGAGTCAGGTCGCCATGGCTACCTACTTGGTAGCACTCATCCTTGTGTGGGAAGGTAAGAGAGTCTTCTATCACAAGGGAACCTTAAATGGCACTTCATAAAGTTGTCTCTATCGTAGGTGCACTTAGAGGACATGTTTCAACCAAAGGGGGCATCTCAGAAACAGTGGAACCGAGCCGAACTCTGCTGTGCCGGATGATGAGTTCAGACACTGACTTTCATGTCTGCCGTCACAGGTTCACTGAGCCAGATGATTGGCGGAGACTTCCTCAATTTGAAAGACTCTGTGGCTCAAGGAGATACAGTAAACCACTGTAGGAGGACTTGCTGATTCAAGCAGACCCGGGCGCGAATTCACAAAGAATGGATTCCGGCCGCTAATAGCACTATGAATTGCGCATCAGTTTGTGCACACTATCTGCGCCGCCTTAGCATCCGATTCACAAAAGATAAAATGCTAATGATATGCCAGTGCGAACATGCCCATAAAATGTTGCTGCTCAGTGCAATTTGCCCTTGTTTTGTGGCGTCTGATCGCAATTATCCATGTGGCAAAGTAAATAAGGGGCATTTTAACTTGACAGATATACAGTATTATTAGTACAGTAATATGCTCTGAGCCGATCAGCAGCGCTGGCTTTATTTGTATCCGAGCAATTACCACCAGGTCTCTACCAACGATAATAGCGTCACTAACTGTGTGTGGCTATTAGCGCCGGTGCTTGTAAATTGGATGTTTTTTGCAACAAGGCTCATTTACATATAAAGGGGCCAATTTTGCGCCAAATGTATGCATAAAGCTAATTGAAATACGCGTAAATAGCGCCAGCACACTGAGACACCATTTGCGTGGCAAAGCAGTTTGCCATGCATTGGTGTGGTCTTGGCATGCTTTTGTTTTTGAAAGGTGGCACCCTGAGGACACGCTAAGACCTCTGTCAAGGGGTTGACCTGGTGGGACGATGGTTAAGGCAGTGCCTTTCAGTACTGCTGTCACAGGTCCAAATCCAGATTCTTCAGAGAGGAGGTTCCTTTAATCAGATGATTGCAGGATATGACCAAGCTCGGTCGGATTGGCTCTAAGAGTTAAGCTTCTGGGAGATGACTCCTGAGTAATCTTTTGAAGGGCGGTACCCTGAGGGCGAGTTTAAAAGCTCCCAGAGACCAAGAAAACGGGTGACATAGACCTGGGTGTGATGGGTCAGACAGTGACTTTCAGTGTTACTGTTGCATTTCCATGTCATGATGCATCAGAATGGAGGTGTCATTGGGAGGTTTAATTGCTAGAGTTAAATTTTGAAAGGGGGCACCCCAAGGGCCTGCTTAAAAGCCCCCAGATAGGGTTGGCATGTGGACGGCCTGGTAACACGATGGTTTAGGCACTGCTTTCCAGCACTGCAGTCACAGATTCAAGTCCTGCCTTTTCCATTCAAGTCCTGTTCCTTTAAACAGATGATTGAAGGAGATGGACAAGTTTTGTTAGACTCAGCGGCTTGAAGAGCTAAGCTGTTGGAGCTGAACATCGGTGCTTGCAGGCATGTGGGATCGATGCCAAGTAAGCTTTTGAAAGGTGGCACCCTGAGGACAAGTTTAAATGCCCGGAGACCAGGGCTGAGCGTGAAGGTGACCCGGTGGCATTTTAATCGGGGAGCCACAACACCTCCGCAGATATGAGACCTTCATGGTCATTTAGTCTGTCCCGTCTGGCCCCGATCTCAACAACAACAAATCCCGCTGCCGTGGGTCTGGGGGGGACTCGGCGCCCCCCCCCTAGCATCTGGGTACGATGACGCTGAGGGGTTTTCCAAGATAACGGCCTGCGAGGCTCGAGTTTTGAAACACCTTACTGTAGGCTGTTATAGAGATGACGAAGCAGTTCACATGGCTTAAATTATGTTCAGCTAATACATTTTCACATGATTGTTATGCTTTGGGACATCAATTTATACAGCATACCACTATATTGTGATAGCAACAGTTGACGTAGTTCGCCAGTTTCAGTAAGTTTACTAATTAGCTGACAGATAGCAGAAGAGGTCTACTAACTTCACTGACATTTAGATTTCTTCTTCAACAGCTGTTCTCTACTGCAACAGTCCGAAATAATGTGTTTCAAAGCTTCAGCCTCGCGGGCCTTTCCCTTGGAAAACCCCCCTCGCGTCATTGTTCCTGGAGGGGCGCCATTACCCCCCCAGACCCACCGCAGCAGGATTTGATACCAGAACAGAGGGGGAGTCAAACTGGTCACCCGCCCGATGTCCGCAGATGCGTTCTGGGTCCCCGATTAAAACGCAGCCATGGTGACGGATCGCCTTCACTTTCAACCCTGGTCCGCGGGCGCTTTTAAACGTACCCTCAGGGTGCAGCCTTTCAAAAGCTCACTCGAACACACGGGCCCCTCAAACACCAACGTTTTAGTCCAACAGCTTATCGCTTTGAGCCACTGAGCATTATGAAACGTCCTCGTCTCCTCCAATCATGTTTAAAGGAAAAGGACTTGAATGGAAAAGTCAGGCCCTGAACCTGTGACGGCAGCACTGAAAGGAAACACCTGAACCATCATGCCACCAGTTTGACTTCAGGGTCAACCCTGGTCTCCGGGCACTTTTAAACTCCACCTTTCAAAAATCACTGCGGCATTCAAAGCCCTCACCTTCCAGCAGCTTAACTCTTTGAACCAATGAGTCTTGGTCATCCTGTCCACTCATCTGATTAAAGACGCCAATGTTCTGAAGGACTTGATCTTGTGAGCGCAGGGCTGAACGGCGTGGTCTGAATCATCCTGCCACCAGCTCTCCCTCACACTTAATGGAGGTCTCCGGGCGCTTTTAAACGCGCCCTCGGGTCGCCGCCCTTCAAACGCTCGCTCAGCATTGAACCCTGTCACACCACAGAACACTGCTGGGATCCAGCTTCTCTGAGATGATCTTCACTAGCTTGCTTGAAATGAGGGTCACCAGATGAACTCACCACCTCGGAGGATGTTTTCAGTCAAGCATGTAGATCAACATGACACCAACTTGAAAGAGTAAAAAATATGAATGGGGAGAAATTGTAGCTGGAAAGTTGCATCCTGGGGCTTTTTGGCACGACATGTGACGTTCTCACAAAAAAGCTAAAATCTTTTGAATGGTGTAATGGAAGATTATGAAACATTATGCCGTTCCAAAGTTAGTTTTTTTTATGATATGAAACCGCTGATGACTTCAGATTTGGGTATCAAGTAGTGAATGACGAAACATAAGTTAGTAAACACTGTTATTGCCCTTTCCCCAGGTCTGGTTGAAGGACTAATCGTTCTCCCCTGCGATGAGCACATGTTTGTTAAAAACGTGCACGAGCGCTGCCTGGCCGCCTTCAACAGGAGCATGGAGCTGAGCCAGGACAGCTGCCCGTGGCCCGCCATGAAAGGGTGCGTTTCAGATCACTGAATCGAACATTCTACAGACAAACTGTTACGAGTGAACTAAGACATTCAAATGTATTCAGCGTTTTTGGTATTGTTATTATCAATCTAGAGTATGGTAGTTCGAATCCAAGATTACATTAAATGTCAAATCATTTTGATAGCTGGGGGGAAAGAAAAACAAATTTCTATTTTTTATAGTATTGGGAGAATTTAGAAAATGTTCACAAAAATTCACAAAAACCTTATCTCTATTATGCATCAGGTTATAAATATGAGCTATTTTTTAATATGGGTTCAAAGTTTGGTAGACGTTTGTGTGGGTTAGGTTTGGAATCAGACAGTGACAATCAAAATGTAGGAATTGACAAGTTTGAGCTCGGGTAAGTGAGTTACTAATGGACAGGACATGACTTTACATGACAATACAGAATTAGTATGTTGCAGGACATCACCATCGATCAGATTTCACCTGTCTTGTTAATAAAACGACCTTTAACGTGCCCGTTACGTCCAGCATTTTGTGTTTTAGTCGTCGCCCTCCATGCTTCGCCCGCCTCACACATGTGTGGCGGGCGGCCATTCCTGAGCTCACCACGACGGACGGGGGCCGGGGAGGGCTGAGCGCAGTAGCAATTTTTTTTTTTTTTTTTTTTTTTACGGCCCTTTCAAGCAAAGATATAGGACCTTTAGTCATGGGAAAGTCAGATGGGCTTCCTGTCTACTGGCTGCTCTTGGCATTAGTCAGGGTTCTCGGGCTAATTAGTCATCTTTTAATGAAAACGCACGGCGGTGTTGCTCCCGGGCTGATATTTCCAGACGCTGCTTGTTTGTGCAGACTTGAGCCCTTGCTGTGCTACCTACAGTGGAGCGGCTCTGTAATTATGGCAGTAATAACACATATATTACCCCTGACATGGTTCAGGGCTGAGGTCCCGGACAGCTCCAATGGTGTGTTAGGGCGCGGTGTCCATCATCGCGAGAGGCACATGTTACACCCTGTCGTATGAGCGATGGCTTCACTTAACTCCACTACATGACATTTATTAGTCCTTCTCTTTTTTCATAAAGGGGCCTGGTCAGTCCATCACCCCTAAGTGTTTTTTTAACTGTAACACAAAATGAGGAGGGAACAGTAGAAGCAATACTTCACTCTGGTGGACGGCGTTTCAGGGTGGCATTAGCTTCAAAGAGGCGTAGCGCAGGAGCCGAGATCTTTTAAGAGGCGAAGCCCCACAGCAGATCTAGGCTGTTGGTAGTTCTGACACATCCTCACTGTAAAGATATCCTTTAGCACAGTGTTTCTCAAACTGGGGCCTGCACACCCCACCGGAGCCCAGGGCACGAGTCCAGGGGGTCCTCTGAAGACTTCCTGAAACGGTATTTTCATTAAAGGCTTTTAGCTTTGTTTCTCAGATTGTGTGCCAAAAGTCTCTCTCTCGCTCTCTCCATTAAGACCCAGCCCTCCTATTAAAGCTAATCACTTAATGTGCTAACTGCTAAGTGTGTCTTTTTTGTTTATTTTCGCTGCAGGTTACAGTAATGGTGAGGTCAAAGTGCTATGTTCTCTAATTTGGTGGAAATTGAGTGAGTTTCCCTTAAAACGCGGTCCATCACTGTAAAACGTTTGAGAAGACCTGCTTAAGGAAAGCCCCTATCCGCTCCAATGTTGATAGATTTTCATATTTTTTTAGATATGCATTATTTTGATAGATATTCAGAGATTTTAGTGAATCTCAATGTGAAGACCTTAGGATTTAGCCAACCCTGATGTCTTCATTTTCAACGGTGAGACCTGGGAAAAGCAACGTAAAGGCATCAGCTCATGCAGATGGTTGGTGGGTGCCTTCCAGAAACTAAAATCCGGTCAATGCATCAAACGAGGCTTTGTTTTCTTTTTAGCCGTTCTCCATTTCTTCGTGTTCTTATAGTGCCTACAACCACCTGACGCACTGCGTTGAGAAAGAGGCCAACATGACGTGGTGTAAAGGTTGGGGATTCCTGGTGAACGAGGTCTTCCTGGAGATCCACCGGAAGTTCTTCTTGCTCTGCGGGGACCAGCTACTAACGGACCCCCCAATCACCACGCTCATCATGTTCATCAGCCCCGGCATCATCGTCACGCTCTTCCTGCCACTGCTGTGCATCCACCTCGTTACCGCCGAGAACGAGATGCCCAATCAATAAATGCTAATATTTTAAAGTCTTGCGTGTCTTGGTGCCCCATGTAAGGAGTCCCAACATTATGCAATCCCTGAACTGATGAAGTACAACCAATTCAAACTTCACTCAGTCACGGATGGAGCCCATTCGTCTGCCCTTTTGGATGGACCCGCAGTTGAAATTCTTAGCTATACTCAGTGGTAAAATCAAGGTTTTTGAAGGGGTTGCCTTGCCGGCATTGCCGTATTTTTCTACATGGCTCTCGGTAGGGATCAAACTCGGCAATCATTTCGAGGACTTCTATGAAATTCCCATCGTCAGAGCGGCCAAACGTTTATCTGTACTGTGGCTAATCGAGCTGTAGTTTGAGAAACCCAAGTTTCACCAGTTGCAACTCATTTTTATTGCACAAATATCAGCGTAAGTGCGGTGCTAGCTACATCACTTGCACCACAATGTGTTTGAATGAAAATCAAAAATACATATTTGAAACACATAATAAATATTTATTTCAGAACAAAAATGCTTTATCTTTCTTTGACAGACACTTCAGCAGAATGGACCTGATAATCGGGTATCACATACCTAACGTATCAGACAGTATTGCTAAGAACAATAAATGATCTCATAAATGATCAACTGATTGACAAGAAAATATCGTTCTGAAGTCCAAATCCCCCCCCAAAAAAAATCACTTTAAAGTTGTTTTTTCAGGGTTAAGACCGGGTTTTGAGTATATACCAGGCAGAAATACTGTGTTCCTCCCCCAAAAATATCATATCTACCTTGGTGGAACCAACCAGTTTCCAGCGTAAAGACCATGGGGTCACCCATTCATTTACAAAAACAGCCTATTGAGTTTGCGGAGATGTGATGATGGAGTGCACCAAATCAGCAAATAAATACACAAATAAATAAGTCCCAAATTGGTGAAACCAGTCAACGACGGACATTCTGACGGTATCTGAAAAATACACATACTGTATTCACCACGTTTTTGGTGTCTCCAAAGTACCGACGGTCGGGAACACGACCGGTCATCGACACACCCATCTGATTGTCTGGTCTCGTTCTGCTAAAATTTGGGCATCTACAATCAACAAACGGCAACAATCACAGACACCACGTTCCCAAGCCCCCGATCCCACGCCTTCGATCGAACCAACACGGCCTCGAGGTGATGGAGGTTGAACAGGAATAACAGAAAGAACACGGTAGTGCTAACTTTCGTAGGGTTTTTTGGGTGGGTGGGTGGTCCGCCCGCGCTAGCACGGTGGTACCAGGCGACGAAAAGCGGCGAACTTTAAACAAATAAGACTATTTTCCTTTTCATCTCTGATGTCAAGTAGCCAGACGGGAGAAAGTGGCTGCTCCTATAACTTTTATTATCTTAAATAATAACCACACTTCCAGTCAATCCCCCCCAACCCCAACTTTTCAAATACTGTTTTTTTACTATATAGCTACTCCACACATACTCATCAATCAGTTCTTGTAATAACAGCCGCACGTGGATCACGCTCGCACAGTAGTACGCTGAAACAACAAAGACCTTTCGGGATCTTTGGAGAGTTTTCTTCCACACGCAGCTGATTACATACAGTAAAGTCGTAATTTGAATGGCCTGGAAAAAAAAAAAAAGTGGAAGCCCGAAAAGTACAACCAACGCGGCTGCACCGTATATATGAAACCCCGTCCAGGTCAGCCATGTTTGTTTTTCGGGAACAACCCAACAAAAGATAATGCGGGGGATCGAAAGTAACGAAAGACGTAAAACATTTTTTTCCCGCATACTTTTTATTTTTTGCATTTGGTATTTCTTCTTCGCGTCTAGTGGGGAAATCTGCTTCAGTATCCGTAACGGGATGTTGTTGTTCACGCGGCTTTTATTTTTATTTTTTTTCCAAACGTCCGATCACTATGGAGAACTTCGTCAAGGCCACACGTTTAACATTATCGGCCTCGCTCACACTCCCGACCGTCCCGTCCAGAATCCCGACCAAAAATACCCGACCAAGGTCGACGATGGAACGAGGTTGAATCTCGAAGACGACCTTACATATGAACTCAATGTCGCTGTTTGAACATACTGATGATTAACCTTTGATTTTTTACGAATATAGAGGTTAGGGAAGCCAGGCTTGTAGTGGTTTTAAAAGTAACTACCACTCCGACAACTTTACGGTACTTTTATTAATTTTTTTTACACTTTTTAGGGTACTTTTTTACACACCAGTAATTTAAAACATCAATTTTCAACTGTGCCCTAGTGGCCTGTGACTGTACTGCAAGTATTTTATTTTACCTCTACTCAGGTACGACACACCGCACACCGGGTAATGCTGCAGCGTGACTCGAGTTGAGCACAAATTCTCGTCTATTCTTGTGTTTTGTTCTACTACTCACACCACGTCTACGTTGCAGCTGCTACACCTTCCGGTCAAAGTCTTGACTCGTGAGAAAGTGGCTCGTCCTCGAAAACATGGGCTCCGATCTCTTACATTCAATATTGCCATGACTGTGGTGAGAAGCAACACGGCTCATTCTATTCTAAGAGACGAGGACATTTGTAGGACGTTTCTATTTTAAAATAAATAAATAAATGAATAAATAAAAATGTTTTGGGATAATTTCCTTTTTAATGATCAAATAATTTAGGGAACAAGAAGAAAAAAAACCCCAGATTCCTTTACGGTAAACCAGTTCTCGTCATGTCATCTTGTCTTCATTTTCTCCGCCGTGTGTGATGTAACCGCTTCAGGTTTTTTTTGTCACTGCTTCCTGTGCGGCAAAATGCCAAATTCCCATAAGCACTCTATGTACACAGAAAGGGACAAAAAGCGAAGGTTGGGGAGCGCTGTTTACAGATCGAAGGTCACTCTCCCCTGAGACTCGGTTCACAATGCAGGACACTTCCTGGTTTGGACATGACAACAAAACACACTCCTGGACTTTTCTAGGAAATTGTGCTTAACTTTACCTTTATTTGAAGATTCTGTTATTTTTTCCCCTCTTCCTCTTTTATCTGCCATTCCTTTTGGTGGTTGTTTGGGTGAAATAGTATTATCTGCTAATAAAGTCAAACAGTCCTTGTAAGTTTCATATAATTTGCGTTCATGCCTTTCCCAAAAATGGAATACTCAATCTATCTATCTATCTGTCTATCTATCGATCTATCCATCTATCCATCAATCTATCCATATATTGCGCGTCCCCGTGGCCCGTTCCTCAAAATAAAACAAATAAAAACATTGTGTTTTTATTTTAGATGTATTTTATTTTACTCCGTTTCCCTATTGAACGAAACAATAAAAGCCCCATAGCATAACGGGGACTCTCGCTCAGTCACTCTCTTACGGGGACACTTTCTCAGTCACTCTCTCACACCCCCCCCCTACAACCCTGGTCCGTGAACATTGTGTGCGTTGTGGTCCCTTTACACCCCGGTGAGGAAGTTGATCCCCCCGCCCCCCCCCACCCCCGCCCCCACCCCACCACCCTCGATTGTCGTTGTATAATTCACACTCTGCATATTTTTCTCCCCGATACCACAAAACCAATGGTGAATATGGATGTTTGGAAATCCACTAGGAGTCTGCCTGTTATTTGCATGTTGGTTTGACTGCTTATGGGACAACTAGGATTTTTGCCAAAGCCGCTGGTATGTTCAAAATATTTTCCTGGCTTATAGGAGATCATTTAATGTTTAGACCTATCAGTAGTTTGTTCAAAAAAAAAAAAGATTGATAAAAAGATGATGAGTCCAGTCTGGAAAAGCAGAACCCTTCACTGGATTGGTGATGTAATAGCTCTATACATCCTATATTGTTCCATTTTCAGATTACCATGGTCTACTTAAACATGATGGATTCTTGGTCTATTTTATATCATTTTACCATTATTTTATATCATGAATCCCCATTGGGATTCATTGATTTATACTTTTTACAACTCGTCAACTACAACAACTAATAGCCACTAAAAAAACAAAAGGCCATTTTCAAACTCTATTATCATAATTATCATCATTATGTTATTGTTGTCGTTGTACTCCCCCCAACTTCATAAATTAGAGTGACTATGTTGCACGTTGAAATTTCAAAAAGTCAAAAATATGACAAACATGTCAAATATTGAATAAATTGCAGATTATATCAGAATAGAATAATACAATTAATACAGTTTGCAGCACGGTTACATGCTACATAAAATAGTGGCAATAAAATAAAATATCTAATCTCAGAATCTGCTTTTAATCATCTTCTCCAATGTTTTTTCAACGTCCAGTGGTGTGAGTTTATATATATTGTATTGGGTTTAAATTGGGGGATTTTTGTTTTTATAATAACTACGGTATTCACAACCTACTTCCCATAGTCTCAGTACTAACCAGCATGGCTCAGTCCAAAAAAAAGCATAGTTGAACAGTTTAATTAATATTTCATGTCTTTTTAGCCCATTTTACCCTCAAACCCGACATCCAGTCCAGACTCGTGCAATGTCCTTGTTTTCCAAAAATCAAGCATCGGCGGGAGCGTTTGGAATGGTAACTGCCAAGATGAAATGTTCCAATATTCCCACTTCAAGAGGAAAACCACCCATTACACACGAAAAAAAAAAAAATTCATATCATATACAGTGATCCTTAAAAACGACATTGACATGTGACAGAGCCCTGTGAACAGAGAATACAGAATCGTTCCTACAATCACATTGTGGCTGGCTGGGTTTTTTTTTCGAAAAGTGGTTCCGTGCATTTTAAATGGTTGTTATAGATTTCTCTCTGTCACGTTAAAAACTAAGGCGCTTGATATTCCGGAACGACCGTGAACTCTGGCGGAGCCCTCAACTTCCAAAACTCCAAACCTCCCAAAACTCCAAACCTTCCTCTCGCGTGCAGCTCTCTGTTTAGAACTCTCCCCCCGTGGCTCCAGCATGTTTAGTGGTTTTGGGTTTTTTCGCTTCGTCATGTTTTCCTTTTTTTTTTTTTTTTGTTTTGTTTTGCTTTGTTTTCCAGTTTAGTCTAAGGACACCCGACGCTCCTCAGAGATCCAAGAGTAAATAACACATCCAAGTGACGGATCTCTTTAACGGACATTCTCTTCTTCGTACCGAGGCTAGAACTCACAAAAAAATCTATCAAAGTCAAACCTAAGGTTTAGATTCATTCCTAAAGTCACAAAAATAAATAAAAACATAAAAATGACGCACTAGTAGAAAAATAATTCACAATAATTGCATCCAAAAGTCATATTAATCGGGGATGGGGGGGCGGGGGTCAGAGGACCAGCATGGTTGGAGCTGTACCCCTGAACAGGTTTTTGCAACAGTCTCAGATTCATTTTGGCTTCAAGGGGGTGGGGGTGGGGGTGAGGCGGTGAATTTATTGGGAGCCGTGTTAACCTTTGCCCAGTCGGAGTGCTGGTTGCAAAAAAAATAAATAAATAATAATAAAAAAAAAAAAATTAAAAAAAAAGTAAAGGAGAGGATAAACTCAATTCAGAGCTTTTAATGCTTGGCAGTGGAACAAAGCGGGCGGCAGCTGGACTGCACCGGCAGTGGGCTTCCTGAAGGGGGCGTGCGGGCCCCCGGCCGCCGGGGACACGGCGCTCGCTCTCCTCACTCCCACTGCGTCTGACACGGACACGACGTGACTCCTTTTCGAGGCCCTTTCTCTCCTCTTGGTTGGGTTTTTTTATGTCGCGAAACAGGAATAACTCTTAATTTAAGGTGAAACTATTCCGACCCCCAGCCGCGGCCCGACGCCAACGCGCGGGAAGCGGCTGTAACCAGGTCGGCAACCATGCCAAAACAAAAACGGTTGAATTTGAGTGATTTCATAATTGAGCGATACTGACCTATACAGCACGACGGGCCTTTCATTTCCGAATCGTGCGTCGGTATCTTGTTGTTGTGACGACCACCAGGCCTCCACGCGGGGCTGAACAGATTTTAATATTAATATAATATCATCCGAGGGGAAACATATCATTAAACATGAACGTAAGCTTTATGCCGATAATTGAACTTGTTATTTCAGCGGTTGGTTTTGTTTTAGGATGAACACTGCAACCGTCAACATCTTGACTCCAATCGAACGATTTTGGGTTTTTTCTTTTTGGGCAGTTCCTCCTGTTTTCATTTGTCTGAAACCGTTTTAAGTTTGGAAAGCCTGATTTAAGGCGGCCGTGCTCCGACCGAATGGAAGCCAACGGGCAAGACGCTGCAGGAGATGGTCGGCAATGGTCAACTGGGCGACCGGACGAGCGGCCGACCGTTGTTGTCGAGCCCCTGGCCTCGGTTTTGACAGCGACCCTCCCCCGAAAAAAAAAAACATCCCCACCACCAACGACCGACGCGCGGCAGGTAAAGAGGTCGCTCATCAGCATTGCACTGGTGCCCAAAACCTGGAGAAAGTTTAAAGGGAAAGAAGGCGGGAAAAGGTGGAAGATTGCAAAAATGTCCACATGACGTCAGATACGAGCTTCGCCCTCGAGGAGAAGAAGAAGAAGGGGAGGAGGAAGGAGAGGGAGAGGAAGAAGAAGAAGAAGAAGAGGAGGAGGAGGAGGAGGAGGAAGAAGAAGCACCTTCCGGGAGTAAAAGCACGACACGACCACGACGACTCACCACTTTCTAGGGAAAATGAGGTGTAAGACGCGACCATCCGGGGGAAGGTGTTTTCTAACTGTTTAAACACAGAGCGTTCCGTTTTTTAAGAAAGGTCGTCGATCACGGGCGGAGCTTCGCCGTCGGGCGGAGAAAGTGTGCATCGGGGTCGGTCCGGCGCTCAGACCAACATGTGGATCTCGTTGTACTCGTCTTGTCCGTCTTCGTCGAAGTTGGGAGAGTCCTCGTCACCGTCGAGCTGCGGACACGGAGACAGGTCACAACACGGGTTTTTAAACCGAAGGGTGAATAAATCCACTGTGCGACAAAATGAAACGCGCCCGCTCTTCAACGCGGGTTCGGTGAATGTTTCAGCGTTTCTCACGGTTCCCGGTGCAGACAAGAACCCAAGAAGTCAAGAAGTGAGTGCTCGACAAAAAAGCCCAAAATATGTTCCAGTGCATCCCTGATCAACTCAAAATCTACCTGGTAACAGCACGGGAACATGTTGTCTACCTTCAGATGATGTGTTGTGTGGATGATGGATGGAAGGATGACGGACAGACGGACGGACGGATGGACAGAAAGACAGACAGGTAGATAGATGGATAGACAGACAGACAGACAGATAGACCGGTAGATAGATGGATAGACAGACAGAAAGACAGACAGACAGGTGGATAGATAGATAGATAGATAGATAGATAGATAGATAGATAGATAGATAGATAGACAGACAGACAGACAGACAGACAGACAGACAGACAGACAGACAGACAGACAGACAGACAGACAGACAGGCAGGCAGGCAGGCAGGCAGGCAGGCAGGCAGGCAGACGTACTCCCCCTGGGACCTACCGCCAGCAGCTCCCTCTCCTGGAAGATCTTGGTGAGGACGAGGCGGCGCAGGGGGACCGTCAGGATGAGGATGAAGGGGAAAGCGAGCGACATCTCCGTGGACTTGACCGTCCAGAGCGCCACGATGCAGAGCAGCTGGATGACGGTGAACAGGTTCATCCGCCACGTCTTCACCTGGACACATTCATTCATGCATTCCATTTCATATTGTTTCTTTTTCAGGGTGTTCCATTCTTCATTTTCAGCTTTATATGTTTCTGATTGGGTTTACTGCATATTGCCAAGTATCTATCTATCTATCTATCCATCTATCTATCTATCCATCTATCTATCCATCTATCTATCCATCTATCCATCTATCTATCTACCTGTCTATCTATCCATTCATCCATCCATCTATCTATCCATCCATTCATCTATCCATCTACCTGTCTATCTACCTGTCTGTCTATCTATCTATCTATTTATCTATTCGTCTGGCTTGGTATGACAACTTTTGCAAGATTTGAGCTCCATCTAGTGGAAAAAACAAATTTCCTTGAGTAATATTTTACTGACAATGTCACGTCCGGCCAGAGTTACTAACTATTAACATCATGTTCAGAGGGCGTAAAATACTTCTAGGAAAACAACTTTAAATAAAATAAAATATATATATTTTTTTTATTTTCAGAGTGAAATTGAAATTTCAAGATTGAAGTCATATTATATTTCTCATATAAACACAACATTTCCAGTAAACAGTCGAAATTTCCAGAAATCTTTTTAAAATTAAGTAAAGCACTGCTGGGAGATCAAAATCTAAATTCAAAGTCAAATAAGTCAAAATAGGATCCCTGCATTCCAGGCTGCGATTGCACAACTCCACAATGATATCACAGCTTATTATTTTTTATCTATACTTTTAGGTATTATTTTTTCTTAAAATATCTCAAATTACTAACAACTGAAACATTGTAATCTTTAATCTCATAAACCATACTTTAGTTTCTAAATGTAATGCTGAATGATTTCATCTCACTATTTGAAATAATCTCATAATTTATATTTTATTTTCAAAATACAATAATGTATTTTTTTCTCTCGCTGACCCTAATCCTCTTCTGTCATTATCATTCAAAAAAAACCCAATAAAACTAATAATAACTGAAAACTCTGGTCAGATTTTCCACCCTGGATGATGTAAATATAATAAATGTGCTTATATACCTATACCTTATGTATGTTGGTCTCTCCATTACCTTGGTGACGTAGATGTGGTCGGGGTGGTGCTTGGCGGGTGTCACCATCAGGGTGATGCGTTCATACAATTCGATGCCCGTCAGCGACGTGACGCCCATGTAGAGGAAGACCCCGAAGAGCGCGGCCAGAGGGATGCGGTGGAGCATCTCCGCCATCACGATGGACATCCCTGGAGGAGGGGGCGAAGGTTAAGAACCCATGTAATGTCATCATGAGGAGTGAGTCTGCCTTCAATTGGAAAAAGGACCCTCTCTTCAAGACGGCATCATTCATTTTACAGCATGGACAACAGGGATGCATATTTGAGTGTGTAGGCTTGTTTGAGATTGAACTTTAACCTTTAATCTCAGACCTTTCAAGATTCTAAATATTGAAGAAACATACTACTTCATCACATGCAATGTGCAATGGGGCAGAAGGTTTTAAAACCATCCAAACTCAACCCAACCCAAACTCAACCCAACTCAAACCAACCCAACCCAACTCAAACCTAACTATACCCAACTCAAACCTAACTACACCCAACTCAAACCAACCCATACCCAACCCAAATCTAACTATACCCAACTCAAACCTAACTATACCCAACTTAAACCAACCCAAACCTAACTATACCCAACCCAAACCTAACTATACCCAATTCAAACCAACCGATACCCAACCCAAACCTAACTATACCCAACTCAAACCAACCCAAACCTAACTACACCCAACCCAAACCTAACTATACCCAATTCAAACCAACCGATACCCAACCCAAATCTAACTATACCCAACTCAAACCTAACTATACCCAACTCAAACCAACCCAAACCTAACTATACCCAACCCAAACCTAACTATACTCAATTCAAACCAACCGATACCCAACCCAAACCTAACTATACCCAACTCAACTCAACCCAACCCAAACCCAACCCAAATCTAACTCAACCCAACCCAAACCTAACTCAATCCAAACAAACCCAACCCTAACTCAACTCAATCAAACCCAAACCCAACCCAAACATAACTCAACCCAAACCTAAACCCAACCCAAACCTAACTATACCCAATTCAAACCAACCGATACCCAACCCAAACCTAACTATACCCAACTCAAACCAACCCAAACCTAACTATACCCAACCCAAACCTAACTATACCCAATTCAAACCAACCGATACCCAACCCAAATCTAACTATACCCAACTCAAACCTAACTATACCCAACTCAAACCAACCCAAACCTAACTATACCCAACCCAAACCTAACTATACCCAATTCAAACCAACCGATACCCAACCCAAACCTAACTATACCCAACTCAACTCAACCCAACCCAAACCCAACCCAAATCTAACTCAACCCAACCCAAACCTAACTCAATCCAAACAAACCCAACCCTAACTCAACTCAATCAAACCCAAACCCAACCCAAACATAACTCAACCCAAACCCAAACCCAACCCAAACCTAACTATACCCAATTCAAACCAACCGATAGCCAACCCAAACCTAACTATACCCAACTCAACTCAACCCAACCCAAATCTAACTCAACCCAACCCAAACCCAACCCAAATCGAACTCAACCCAACCCAAACCTAACTCAATCCAAACAAACCCAACCCTAACTCAACTCAATCAAACCCAAACCCAACCCAACCCAAACCTAACTCAACCCAAACCCAAACCCAACCCAAACATAACTCAACCCAAACCAACCCAACCCAAACCTAACTCAACTCAACCCAAACCCAACTCAACCCAAACCAACCAAACTCAAACACAACCCAAACCAACCCAATCCTAACTCAACTCAACCCAAACCCAACTCAACCCAAACCAACCAAACTCAAACACAACCCAAACCAACCCAAACCCAACCCTAACTCAACCCAAACCCAACCCTAACTCAACCCAAACCCAACCCAACCCCAACCCAAACCCAACCCTAACTCAACCCAAACCAACCCAAACCCAACCCTATCTGAACCTAAACCAACCCAACCCAAACCAAAGCTAACTCAACCCAAACCAAACCTAACTCAACCCAACCCAGGCCAGCCTAAACCCAACCCAAACAACCCAAACCCAACACAAACCAAACCCAACCTAACCCAAACCTAACTCAACCCAAACCAACCCAACCCTAACTCAACCCAAACCAACCCAACCCAAACCCAACCCTAACTCAACCCAAACCAACCCAACTCAAACACAACCCAAACCAACCCAACCCAAACCAAAGCTAACCCAACCCAACCAAACCCAACTGAACCCAGCCCAATTGAACACAACCTAACCCAACCCTAACCCAACCAAACCCAGTAAGGCCCATTATAACCATACCAACCAATCCCAACCCAAATGAACCCAACCCTATCAAACCTCATTTAACCATATCAAACAAACCCAACTGAACCCAACCAAACCAAACCCAATCAAACCCAATATAACCAACTCAACCAAACCCAACTCAACCCAATTAAAACCGATATGACCATACCAACCCAGCCCAACCAAACCCAACTGAACAACAACCTAACCCACCCTAACCCAACCAAACCCAATCAAGCCCATTATAACCATACCAACCCATCCCAACCCAACCCAATCAAACCCAACTGAACCCAACCTAACCCATACCAACCCAACCTAATCAATCATCATATAACCATACCAACCATCCCAACCCTACCCAACTGAACCCAACCCAATCAAACCCAATATAACCAACACAGCCAAACCCAACCCAACCCACCCAAGCCAACTGAACCCAACCAAACCCAATATAATCATATCAACCAAACCCAACCCAAGTGAACCCCACCAAACCAAACCCAATATTACCAAGCCAAGCCAAGCCAAGCCAAGCCAAGCCAACCCAACTGAACCCAGTATAACCATACCGACTCATCCCAACCCAAAGGAACCCAACCAAAGCCAATATAACCATACCAACCCATCCCAACCCAAAAGAAACCCCACCAAACCCAATATAACCATCCCAACCCAAAGGAACCCAACCAAACCCAAAATAACCATACCAACCCATCCCAACCCATCCCAACCCAAAGGAGCCCAACCAAACCCAGCTAAACCCAACCCCACCCTCCTGCTCCTCCATACATACCGTCACCACCAGCTCTGTGACCATCTGCTCCTTCATGTAACTACAGGTAAGTAGAATCATTTTATCCAACCCAGCTCCAACCGTTACCCAACCCAACCCAACCCAACTCAACCCGACCTCCCTCCTGCTTGGCCTTACCAACGAGCACAGCCACCACCAGCCCGGTGAGCCTCTGCTCCTTCACCTCCTGGATCTTGGGCTGCTCGCCAGGCGCCGTGGCCTTGCTCATGACGGTGAGGGCGTTGACGTGCGTGACGGAGCGCACGGTGGCGCCGGTGAGCCAGGGCAGGCCGAACAGTGGGCAGAAGGCGCCCAGGATGACGATCAGCAGCAGGTCCAGGTGGAAGCCCGAGCCTTTCACCAGGCGGCGCTCCTTTTTACTGACAATAAGCCTGCGGAGAAACAGTGGGAATAAGTCAGAGTAGGACTATTTATTGGGGCCTATTGACTATTGAGGAAACGAACAAAAAGCAACAATATGAAAGAAATACTATACTATACAAAGATGCATATACATATACTGAATATGTATAAATACATCGAAATATGGTCATCTGGAGTCCAAGGAGTGTTGGCTTTAACAGCAATTGTAATTATGAGTGAAACAGTATTAACATTAACCTCAAGTAACTCCTTTAACTGTTTGTGAAAGAACTTGGGTTAAACGTTAGTCGTTTTCTAGAGACCATGACTTTTTAAAAACCGAACTCTGCACCACTGGTTTGGCCTGTGCACGTTTTTGAATTTACTCCCACCGCTCTGAAAAAAAAACCAAAAAAAAAAAACCCACAAAGTCCTCTTTGAGTCTCATCCAGCAGGAGAACCGGACCAGGTGCTGTTTTGTTTTACAGCGAGCCCCGTCTGCTTTGCTTTTTACGCCTTTGGAGAGATGGCTTTTCAATTTACTGGCTTCATTGTTCTTGCGTTTTTTCCCCCCCATTTATTCATTTATTTATTTTTAACCCACATCAACACTGCAGCAACTATTTAAGTCTGAGCACATAATATGAACAAATTTTCAAATAGTCATCATTCCTATTTTGGTTTTCTCTTCAGCTCAAAGGATAACTCAGGACTTTTGTAAATCAAATGCTTATTTTCTATCATTGGGAATCAACCGTTGTACCATTGCACTGTACTTCTTAATTATTTCGCTTTATTGTAAATACATTTGTATTACTTTATTGTTACTACCTTATTGTTCTGACACCACAAAAAGTGACATCTATCTATCTATCTATCTATTTATCTATCTATAAGCAGTGATATCAACTATTACCGTAATGACACTAATAGTTGCACAATCCAAAATTGTGGTCTTGAAGAACAAGGTCTAAGTCTAAAAAATACCTTTAAATCTTTCATGTTGTCAACACAGACTGTGTAGTGTAGTAATTATTACAAATCTTTAAACAGATGCAGCTGCCTAGAACGGCCAGCTGGTCCTTGACCTGCTACTGACAGGTCCGTGCTTATCTGAATGGAATGAGCCATTCTGAGTGGCTGGTACTGTAATGCTGTGTATAGAATTCCCATCTTAGCACATTAACATGTACAAATTACCAATTATCACAAATACACATTCTTCCACCGGTTACATTTTTTCTCTCCGTAACTTAAGGCACGTACGAGGTGATCTGTGTCTCCATGAAGATGAGGATGAAGACGAGGAGCGCTGGAACGATGGAAGCCGCCATCATCCAGGCGGGGAAGGAATTCTTGTCCCCGAACGGGCTGATCAGCCAGCCCCGCTTCATGGGGGACGTGACCGAGAAGCCTGATGGTACGTTCAGTTTCTAACAAGAAGGAAGAACAAAACTTCAATATGTGCCAGAATAATGTTTCACATCGGTATGTTGTAGAGCTGAGGTTACCAAGATAAGTGTTTACCGACACCATTTCGTAATTGTGCAGAAGGGGAGTATTTGACATTTTCCTAATTGTACATGACGGCAAAAAAAAACAGCTTTGGATTGATTGTAATTATTAACAATAGTATACATGAATCACCTATACTTGTATACAGGTCAGGTCAAAGATAACTGCATAAAAAAAACACCATACTTCAACACCATTTTTTGCACCATACTGTAAGTATGAAATTGTGATGACCTTGTTGTGTTGTGGGGGTGGTGTGGTTTAAGCAGCCGCACCTGTCCTGGGTCTAGGTAAGTGGGCCCAGGATCAGGGTGGCTATATACCTGTTGGCCGTTAGAGCAATCAATGGCCAACAGGTAAAACCCCCATCTCCACATACACAGGAGAGGAGCCCTTGTCATGACATGTTGATCATCTGCTCCGGGTTTGTTCCACCTTGACTACTCCCTACAATAAAACTGGTGTGTTTTCAACTCCATCGCCTGTGCCACCCAGGTGGCACCCGAACAGGGGCTCTCCGGCAGGGGGAAAGGACACAGAAGATCCGTCCGAAGACGCCCTGGAGCAACCAGCGGGTCAACGGGGCTACAGCACCAACCATCATGCAACGTCCCACTTGGTGTCAACAAAGCATAATTGCCTCATAACACCAATGTCCCACTGAAACAAAGTGGAATTTAACGAGGAAACCAGAAACTATATGATTTGTCATAAAACCTGATTGCATCCTCACCTGTGTGTATGTTGTGTCAGTAATACAGGCATCCAGGATCATTGACAATAAAAGTGAAATGGGGATTCCAAAGTCGCCAATAATTCTTCTGGCCTGGGTGAGATTCAAGCAACACAGTGACATTATAAAATACCAATTTAAAGAAAATGTACATCTCAGTGCCATATTAATTCATGACAAAGCATCAACCCAAAGGCGTCATGGCCCAGCAGTTACATTGATATAAAATGTTCCGCTTACGACACGTTTCGTCCAATTCTACTGGCAAGTTTTTTGTGTATCAAGGTCCCTGGTTAATGTACAACAGACCTTTCCACCCAGAAAGCGGCTGTTGCGGAACTTCCTGAGGAAGAAGGCCACGAAAAAGGTTCCCATCATGAGCACCAGGGACAGCAGGGCAGTGTTGGGCTGGTGGATCAGGTCGTGGCTTGTGGGCTGATCGTTGTCATGACCTTTGTGCCCTGGCTGGCCATGGGGTTTTTCAGGGTGGGAGTGGTTTGTGTAGGCCTTGAGGGGATGTTCCTGGAAGACCTGTGTGAAGAAGAAGAATCAGTTTGACAAGGAGCCTCTTCCAACGGATGGAAACGGAAGTGAATCAATTAAAAAAGCAAATACTATTACTACTACCTTTTAAATAAAGCTAAATAAAATAAAATAAAATAAAATAAAATAAAATATAATAATAATAATAATAATAATAATAATAATAATAATAATAATATAGCTGCAGGCAGCAATACACAGGGTCCAGGTTAGTTGAGTTAGATACAAACAACATGGCTCTACTGTATGATACGAGTTGTGGACGGTGGTAGCGGTGATCCTCTGTGGATCTCCTGTGATCCACTGTGTCCTCCTCTCTGCTCGGACAGTAAATAAACTGCTTGTATTACGGGAGATCGTGTCTTATATTACCTTGTGTGCCGCGTCGCGCAATGATGACGCAGTGGTGACGCAATGACGAACTGACAATTACTCGTGACCAATCGGAACTCTGCAGCGTTTCTCACGTGACTGCTTGGTGCTGTGTCGGACAGTGATTACAAAGTGAAGCAATGACACGGTGACGATTTTCTGTCACCAATACATTTTCGGGGTTCTGTGTAACGCAGCATTACTACTAAAACAATTTTGCGAGTTTCCACTGAACGCAGCATCAGCCCCGGCTGTCTGCCGTCTCAAACTAGTGCGAATCCTGCGCGAAGCACTACACATAGTCCTTTGAAATATTTTTTTATATAAAAATCCTGCCTTGTAAATTGTCGTTCTTCAATATCATTGTGAGTCAAACCAAAATGATTCTTTGTTAAAGCATTTTGCAGTTTAGTAATAAAAAACAATCAATAAACCAAATAAAAAATCGGAGCAAAAATCTGTAAAAAAAGAAATCCCGTACACACACACACACACACACACACACACACACACACACACACACACACACACACACACACACACACACACACACACGTACTCCTCACTTAACAACCGAGTTCTATTCCTTGGACCAGGTCGTTAAGCGAATTGGTCGATACGCGAGGACCCGTGTTATTTCACGGTAAGGGGGCGTTTATATAGTGTATATAGTATATATAGTGTATATAGCATATATAGTATATATAGTGTTATTTCACGGTAAGGGGGCGTGTATATAGTGTATATAGTATATATAGTGTATATATTATATACGTGTTATTTCACGGTAAGGGGCCGTGGCGATTGCAAACACTAGTGTATTGATACTGACGGACTGTGAGAATAAGACTAAAAACGGTTATGAGATGAGATGTACGTATATAGTGTATATAGTATATACAGAGGACATAGTATATACAGTGTATATAGTATATATAGTGTAAGGTATAAATGGTGTATATAGTGTATATAGCATATAAAGAGTACATAATATATATAGTATATATAGTGTATATAGTATATAAAGGGTGATGAGATGAGATGCTTGGTATTGTATGCAGTGTACAATACAGACTGGTGAGAGAGCTGGTGGTAAGTCTGAACAGTCTTTAAACAGGTAGGTCGTTAAGTGAGGAGTACCTGTATATATACAGTATATTGTTATTTTTGATTTTGTACCTAAAATTTCTCTTGAGTGTTGGAATTTATGAGGGCCATTGCAATTCAATCTCAAAAGTCTAAAATGTACATTACACAAAAATATTTCCAAGTGGTTGTTTTTGAGTATTCATTTTGTTTTTGTTTTTTGGTTGGAGCTACCTTGATGAGCTTGGAGAAGGTCTCGGAGATGAAGATGAGGGAGATGAGGAAGGCAAAGATCTCCTGGGTGAAGGGAGAGATGTAGCGCACCAGGAAGCTTCCCTCCGCCGCCACCGTCACCATCACGATGAAGATGAGCCAGAAGCCGATCCACACGCGGCCCGTCAGGTACTCAAAGTCATGGGCCTGGCAGAACTGAAGGAGACAAATTTAAAAATCACAAGTCAGAACCGTAGATTAGATCACGTCTTTTCACAAAACAGTAACCAAGACAGAAACTAACCTTTCGCTTACGTTGACCCATTTCATTGATTCATCACATCCTTATTTAGCAAAGGTCTCCTCCTGCCAATCTTTCTGTTTTTCTCCCAAATGAGAGACTTGGGGTTGCAGCTGGTTCATAATCTAACTTTTTTCTAGTAGCAACACCATGGAAACCATTTAGAAAGGATGTTGATTCTAACACTCAAAACCTTTGTTTCTGACAGACAACTCTTAGATATCATTGAAAATTATCTTTATTTATTTAGCATAACTTGAGTTGGGCATCTGGGTTCTACACCGCGTTCCAAATTATTATTCAAATGATATTTTTATAAATTGAATGTTATTGAACAACCCTCCCAATGATAACAGTATCTATTCAAGAATAAAAAACTCAAAAAGCACTGTTCCAAATTATTATGCACAACAGAGTTTCAAAACATTTTATAGGTTGTAAAGAACTGAAAATGGTCATTTGTTGAATGTGCAGCATTAGGTCATATTTACTGAAATCAAAAGCTATTTCAATCAAAACCATCTTAACAGGCCAAGTTACATGTGAACATAGGAGTCTTCTTTGATATCACCTTCACAATTCTTGCCTCCATTGAACTTGTGAGTTTTTGGAGTGTTTCTGCTTGAATTTCTTTGCAGGATGTCAGAACAGCTTCCCAGAGCTGCTGTTTTGATGTGAACTGCCTCCACCCTCATAGATCTTTTTCTTGAGGATGCTCCAAAGGTTCTCAATAGGGTTGAGGTCAGGGGAGGATGGGGGCCACACCATGAGTTTCCCTACTTTTATGCCCAGAGCAGCCAATGGCACAGAGGTATTCTTTGCAGCATGAGATGGTGCATTGTCATGCATGAAGATGGTTTTGCTACGGAAGGCACGGTTCTTCTTTTTGTACCATGGAAGAAAGTGGTCAGTCACAAACTCTATATCTATATCTCTCTACTTTGCCAAGGTCAATTTCACACCTTAAGGGGACCCTAAAGGGGCCCACCAGCTCTCTCCCCATGATTCCGGCCCAAAACATGACTGCCAACTCCTTGCTGAGGTCGCAGCCTTGTTGGGACATGGTGGCCATCCACCAACCATCCACTACTCCATCCATCTGCAACATCCAGGGTTGCACGGCACTCATCACTAAACAAGACTGTTTGAAAACGAGTCTTCATGTATTTGAATTTGTATTCATGAATTTGTCTGGCAGAAACCTTCCTCATTATGCCTTTATCTGCACCAACCGTCTATGCTCTGAATCAGCCACAAATCTCTTCACAGTACGATGATCACGCTTACGTTTTCGTGAAATATCTAATGTTTTCATACCTAGTCCAAGGCATTGCACTATTTGAGGCTTTTCGGCAGCAGAGATAGATCCCTTTTCTTTCCCATATTGCTTGAAACCTGTGGCTGCTTAATAATGTGGAACGTCCTTCTTAAGTAGTTTTCCTTGAATTGGGCTCACCTCGCAAACTAATTATCGCAGGTGTCTGAGATTGATTTCAGTGATCCAAAGAGCCCTGAGACACAATACCATCCATGAGTTTAATCGAAAAACAAAACATTTAATGTTTATGACACTTAAATCCAATTTAAATCCAAAGCATAGGCATGCCCAATGAGCTACAAATATTGTGACAAGCTCAAATCCAAGCGCGGTCGAGTTGTCTGACAAAACTAGCTCTGCTAGTTCTCACCTGAGAATTATAATAAATAACTGACTGTATTCCATAGGCCACAAATAGGCAGAATGAGTTTGAGGAAATAAGTCTTACCTCACAGTGAGCAGAACTCCCCCTTTTTTCCCAAGTACATATAGAACTAGGGCTAGAAATTGTGACCACCCAGTCATAAATAGATAACTTATCAAAAAACGTACGGTAATATAGTATATAGTATAAAGGAATCATGGAAAACCATTAAATTCAACAAAAATGTAAAAGACAAAAAAAAGAGGAGTTGAGACTTAAAATTCTCAACTTTCACTTTAGAGCTGCGTTCACACATGCACTGCAACCCTGGAATTATCCGGATATTACCCGGAGCTGCTGTATGTGTTAATGCAAATGTACAAATTTTGACCCGGACTTTACCCAGCCAGCACCCTAGTACAAAGTCTGGGTAATGTCCTATTGAGCGGTATGTGTGAACAGATTAGGTGATTGTCCGGATTATTCGCAGCGAGCGAGTGGGCGTGTCGCATGTTGAATGCACGTCTCTATCATGCGCCAGTCATTTACCTTTGTGCGGATCTTGGTGCACGGAGTGTAGCAAGCGTACCTTGTAGAAGGCCTCTTCAAATACCAGCAGGGGTCCTGAGAAGCCGATGATGAGGAGCGGCTGTCCGGCCAGCAGCGAGAAGATAATTCCCAGCGTCGCCGTGGAAACGATGAGCTCCGACACGCCCATCATGCCGTCGGTTTTCTCCCCTTTCGACACATGGACATATACATATAAGATGGAATAAGATAGAAAACGTTATTGATCCTCTTCAGGTGTTACAGCAGCAGAAGGTGACACAACAGTGCAAGTCTAAATAGATCAAAATTGATCAAAATGAAATAAAAGTTATAAATAAAATGTTATATTGCATTAGTTTATTATCTTTCAGTTGTGCTGTCCTTAGTTTAAGAGATAATATTGTGTTTTACAAAATGTTATATTGTTAAATTAGACTTCCCTATTGGTAGTCTAATTTAGCAATATCATATTTTGTAATAAATAGGAACATCTATTTAAAAATAAATAAATGAACGTTTATGAAGGTTATACTTTTCAATTTTGCATTTAAATTATACTGTAAAAACACCACTATCATAGTGTAAGCCTAAAAATTGTGTAATAACGAACGTCTCCCTAATAAGGAATCGTTTTTAACGACAATTATTTTGTCTAATTTGTAAATAATTTGGGTCGACAGTTAATTTTCCTCAACCAAACTGATGGAAAACATTTGGTAAACCCCCCCCCCCTTTATATTTGGATGGAAACAGACGATTGTGGAATCTTAACAATGTCAAAAATGGTTATTATTTAATTATCATTCAAAAAAATCTACAAAAAAAAAAAGCCCACCCAGCAGGCCTCCGAAGGTGATGGTGGGCGACAGGGCGGCGAAGTAGATGAAGACGACAGCGGCGACGCACTGCATGTCCATGGCGTCCTTCAGGTCGCTGACGTAGCGCGGGTAGCGGCGCCGGATGTCATGGATCAGACCCCCGAAAGGGATCCCCGAGCGTTTCAGGGGGTCCACCGTCAGGGGGTCCGCCATCTCCTCCTGCTCCTCTGGGGTCACTACTGGAAGGACGAAAGAAGAAATAATAACGGTATATAACGGTAATAAATGGTAATCATATTTTGTGTGAATACTTCAAATTCAAGCAAAGGTACTAACATTATACAAAAAAAATCACAACCATAATCAATAATCAATAATAATAATAATAATAGAAAACAATAGGTTACATTAAAGTAAAATAATACAGTGGAAATAATGTCAATATACAATGAACCTAAAAATAGAAAAATGCTGAAATAAACCTAAATAAACCTACTAATGAACAATAAACAATAAAGGATAAACCTAAACATGAACAATAAACACAATCAAAATAAATCCAAAAATGAACAATAAAAATGAACTTAAAAATTAACAATAAACAATCATAATTAACCTACAAATCGACAATCAACAATAAATAAAATCTAAAAACAATATGGCAATAAAGAGTACACCCAAAAATGAACAATAATATAATATAATTTCATTGCATATATTACAATTGTTGTCCAGCTCGACGCCGGGGGAGAGGGACTGTTGCTTCTTCTGCTCGCGCTCCTTCCTCTTTATCAGCATCTCCTTCTGGAAGTTGGCCACGGTCTTCAGGAGGTCCTTCCCGACCACGTCCGATGGCGGGATGACGATGCTGCAGTCCAGGAACTCGTTGATGCCGTTCAGCAGATCCTGCCGGTCGTCAGCGAAATACGCCACCTCATGGAAGTTCTACCACAAGGACACAGCGATATTGAAGTAAAGGTTCAGCGTTATTTTCAAAACGTCTGCATTGGGATCGTATGGTTCCTGCTGGCGGCAGGAGTGTGAGTTTCCACTGGGACCATTAAAGTAAGATGATCTTATTTCAGATTTAAATTAGAGGGAACTATTAATTGGGCCATTTAAAATGTGGAGAACAAGCAAATTAATGATGAATTACTATAATAAATAATAAACACCATCACCAATCACACCCAAATACCCATGAGCAAAGACAAGTACCACATTGTCATTTCTACCTAAAAGATTATTCATCTTGTTTTGGTTTGCTTTTGATACATACAAATATAGATCTTGATTTCATTTTTTTAACAAAAGAAATGCAAATTAGATGTAGCTGAGCAAAAAGTATCAACATTAGAAATGTAGTAGAGTAAAAAGTACAGATAAATGTAGTTAGTAAAACACGTACATATTTAATTACTTAATTGGCTTTATTACTATTATTATTATTATTATTATTATTATTATTATTATTAGGGGTGCATCCCGGCTGCCCTATTGTTATGCTGAAAATTCTCTGAATTTGAAGCCTAAAACTATCTGAAACACCAACTTCACCATAACTAATGAACACATGAACACTGTTGGTGTTTTTTTTGAACCACGCTGTCACAAAAATCTTGTGGTTGAAGTTTCCTCGCAATTGCCAACAGCACACATTGAGCACTGGGCCTCTCCGGGGATGGTGGGGTGCTGGCGGGTCGGGTGTGGGGGCGCGGTTGGCCGGGTGGCGGCCAGGTGGGCTCCCTGCCGGCTGGGCTGGAGTCCTGTCGCCTTGCGCCTGGTGGCTTAAGATGTGCTGCGACCTGGCGGGGCTGCGGAGAGCGCCACCGGGTGCCTTCCGGGGCCCCTGGGCAGCTGCTTGTGGTTGCTGTTGTGGATGTGGGTTGGGGTGTGGCTGTCGGCCTTTGCTCCTGCTGAGCAGCTTCTCTGCAGCAGGTGCCCCGGTTGCCGGGGCCCATATATATCTGGTGGCCGGCCTGCCTGCTGGCGTGGGCGGGGGGGGCTAACATCTGGGTGTCCCACGCTGAGCACACTCTGCTACGTGGATGGGTGCTAGGGGCTCAGGGCCGGGTGGGGCGTCTGGTTGGCTGTGGCGGGGCAGGCCTCGCCCTTGCGCAGGGTATGGGTGGGCTTGGGGGTCCCACCGGCTCGCCTGAGGGACGGGTGGTTCAGGCAGGGTGTCCGTCTGTTGGCGCGGGGCCTGGCTCTGGGCCTGCGGCTGCGTCTTGTGCCTGCACATGGGGGTAGGCTGTATGTGTGCGCCCCTGGGGCGCAGGGTCTCCTCGTGCTCCCTGGGACTGGATTTTGCTCCTCAGGGCCGGCCGTGGGGGTTGCTCTGCGGGCTTCCGGCTTCTCTGCGGGGCCAGGGGGTCTTCTGTGGCTGCAGGTCGGGTCGCTCGGGGCTTCCCTGCAGCCGTGGGGTGTCTATGCAGCTGCAGAGCTCGGTGGGGGCTTCGAGACCCTTTCTGCTGTTTGGAGGCGCCACGATATAAAACCCACCTTATACACCAGAACTATTTGGGATAAGACCTGTACACTCAGTGGTGGACACCTCACACACACACACGCACGCACACCCACCTCCAACACCTGCTTTGAACACACCCCAGCGCCCTCCTGATTACATCACCCTCCTTTCCTCCCTCATTTACTGCCATAACTATGACAGGAAGAGGCCACGTGCCCAATTGCTGTTCCAGTTTTTCTGGACCTGATTAACTCTGTTTTTCGATCCATGTTGCCGTCCAGTGTTTATGTTTCCATGTAAATGTTGTGTGTTTCTTTGTTTATTTGTCTGACCCGTGGTGAATCGCCCCCTCTCGTAGTAGTGATTAGTTGTTTATAGAGCCAAACATGGTAAAAAAGTTCTCCAAAAAGGGGGGTTGGTGGTGGTTCTGTGTGACAAAAAGCTGTGTCTTGTCATCCTACAGGTCGTCCACAGGACAGAGTTATTGTAGCAGTTCTTGATGATTTAAGAATTAATAAAGAGTTGCATTGCAGGTTAAGAACTGGAAATCCACTTTCAGACTAACTCTGTCGTAGATGCCATAGCATTCAAATGCTCTGTGTTGTATGCTTAGCATGCTGACAGCACAGGTCAAAAAAAAGAAAAAAGTTTCATCCAAATCAATCCACATACGGAGCAGATATTAGCAAAAAACGACCAAAATTAGATTGATATTACAGAGACAAGCCAATGCATTTCACTCCAAATATGTCCAACTTGGCTAAAACTATCTGGAAGACATACGTAAGCATAACCTATGAAATTGTTTAAATTTCATCCAAATCGATACACATAAGGAGGAGATATAAGTGATAAACCGAACAACTTTGACCCGAAATATTCAGTTGGTCTTGGTTAACTGACACGTCGGCTTTATGACATCATATTATTATTTACTATAAATGTGCATATTCCAGTTAACAATGTTCAGTTGGACCGTGTCAAGTGTGCGGCATGGACTTGGTCATTTCCTAGTCTTTAGACATTACTGAACTATCGATTTACGTGTGTATTTAAATAGCTTCTTACCTGGTAGATGTCAGGACATTGGTTCAATTGTTATTTTAAATCAGTGGTCACCAATACTTTGCCAGATTAATGAAAAATACAAGAAAAGGTAGTCCTTAAAAAGTCCTCATGACAAAAACATCCACTTGAAAACACTAAAATGTGCGATTGAGTGATGTGTTCAAGATCCAGGGAGGCGTTGGAAAAATAAAAGCTGTGCAATGGTAATTACTCATAGAAATACCACAATGTTTTTCGTATTTCATGGAAACATATCTTACTGAAAATGTAATCCACGCAAAAACTCAACTAAACTTACAAAAAAATTCTGTCCAACTCAACAAATAAATTACGTGCCGGACACGGCACTAAACGGCCAGCCGTCACTGAGACTGCAGCTCCATTTCCACAGACAACATGGTGAGTGATAACAATGAGAAATTCTGGCTCACAAATGGCAAACATGGACGGTTGTTTTAAAGACAGGAGGGTTGCGCTGCGTACGTAGACTGTATAGTGGTTGCTCCACAAGACGAGCAACCAGGAGATGATGGGAGTCCATGAAGCATTCAAATAAACTTGGAAAATCGCGTTGCCTTTCAGAGAACCTGGAAAACTGAAAAAAGGCACCTAACACGACTAAACTGGACCCTGTGTATTGCTGCCTACAGCTACATTTATTATTATTATTATTAATTATAATGGGGCGGAGAGCCCTATTGTTTTTGTTCATGAAAAATTTACGTCACTGGTGTATGGATGTCATGGAACCGATGAACCCACGGACACGATGAATAACATTGGTATTTGGAGCAGTTCCGACATGCCGTCGTCCAAGTATGATCTAAATCGATCCAATTTTGTGGCGTGTTATTGCTTAAGATGGCGGCACGCAGCTGTGGTAATTGTTCTCCGGGTCTTTTAAAAAAGGGAATTTAAGACACAGACTCCCGAAATACAAGCAGTTTAGTAAATGCAAGGAGTCATACAAGCCGAGGAAAACAACACGCATGACTGCCAGCACGTCTCGTTCCACCTGTTCCCCGCATACAGGCAGGAAGTCAAAAATGCCTAAACCTGTTACGAGGACAACCAAGAAGTGGAGCAGCAGAGGAGCTGCGTGAGTATCTGGACTAGTTACGTCTTGCTTAAATTTACTTGGCGCAAGTTAAAGTGATAAAGTAATCAGCCCTGGAAACCATACAGACATTGAATCTTAGATAGTTTGGAGGATTGTTGTATTTGGGTGGAAAATGATATCATACTAAAAACAGTTCTGAGTTTAAGTAGAGATCAGAGTGAGAACTAAGCCTCTACCTCTGAGGGTCTATCTAATAGATCCTGCGGGCTGGAATCCAATTGTTATTGCTCAGATTTTTATCATTATCAATCTTCTTGGCATTTATCGGGCTTAAAGTATCTGAAATACGGCAACCGCAGTATGAACAGACATGGTTGAGGTGTCGTTAGAAAGGGGACATTTTAGACGCCTTTTTTGTTCGAGTTTGATGAATATCGAAGAACGTTGGCACGTTTTGATTTGTTTGAGGAGCGGCCTGCTTTGTGACATCATCATCCAAAGTTATGATGTCCAAGTACATTAGGGTAGCTACTATGTTGGGTTTAGTAACTATTGTGCATAATCTCCAGGTGCGTTGCAAAAGACATTTCACTGCATATTTGTATAAAAGTATGTATATGACAAACACTGACTTGCACCCTGTGGACTGCATAGTGTTTGGTACACTTAGACAGACAACCCGAGCCGATGCTGCGTTTAATGGAAACTCGGAAAACTGTAACTCGTTCTGCGTTTCACAAAACCCTGAAAACTATAATCGGTCACAGAAGGTGTTGTCACATCGGAGGAAGTTCTAAGAGCATTTGGAGGAACCGTCCCTTTCTTTTGTGTCAGCAGTGCGTGATCCAGGAATGATCGAAATTAGGGATGTAACGGTATACTGTTGTAAGGTATAGCGCGGTATCAAGCAACCCAGGTTCTGTTCCGTAAGCCTTTCCTTGTAATACCAAGCCCACGGTATAAATTTATGCTGCAAAATCAAAGATGTAAACTTTAATTCACCCTCACCTTATGTTGCCGCTGCGCCGTAACAGATGGCCAAATGTTGTAATAATCCATCCAATGAGTAATTTGGCCAAGCGCTGCATTCCGCCTGAACTACCTCGCCAATATTTTACAACATGGTACTTTATGTTACTTGCGCGCGAAGATGGCAGAACGTGGCGCTGATCGAAATTTCTCATTGGATGGAACATTACAACATTTAGCCATCTGCTACAGCGCAGCGGCAGCATAAGGTGAGGTGAATTCGATTTTGCACAACAACAGTCGTTCATGAGGTTCATATTCGTGCCCGATACTGAAATGTGTTGGCCACGACAAAATTGGGTCAATTAATGTGGTCTGATCCCAGCATTATGGAAACTTGGAAAACTGTAGTACAACTAAACTGAACCCAGTGTATTGCTGCCTGAAGCTATAATTCTTCTTATTATTATTATTATCTTTTTTATTATTATTACTATTACCACTAGTATCGTTATGATTATAATTATGATTATGATTATTACGATATTCCAGATTTCACTGAAGAGCCTGAGCCACCTTGTCAGACATGAGCGTGGAGAAGCAGCGTCCGATCTCGTGGTAGTCCACGTTGGACTCGCTGGGGCCCAGCAGGACGAACAGGAAGCGCACGGGGACCGGGACCTCCAGCACCGACCCCAACAGCACCGCCTCGTCCAGCCGCACGAAGGCCATGGCCGGCTGCTCCAGGAAATCCACGCACCCTGGGGAGATAAATCATAAAGGTGTTAGTTATAGTCAAATTAAGTTTCTGTGTTTCATGTTCCATTCCTGGTTGTTGATGGCTGCTCTATCTCCTCATCCCCTGAAGTGCGCAGCCTGGGCGTAATTTTCGATTCAACCCTCTCATTTCACTCACACATCAAATCCATAACCAAATCTGCCAGACTCCGCCCATCACTGTCTGAGTGTGTGGCAGAAACACTAATCCACGCCTTCATCATCCAGTATGTTCAAAATTGCTGCCAGAGTTCTCACCCGCAACAAGCCCTGGCAGCACATCACCCCCACCCTCCACTGGCTCTCTGTCAAATCCTGTATCTCCTAGAAAACCCTACTACAAACCTACAAATCCCTCCACGTCTTTGCACCGCAGTACCAAACAGATCTCCTCCCCCCCTACGCCCTGCCCCGGAAGCTGCGGTCCTCGGACTCGGGTCTGTTCTGCGACCCCAGCGCTAGGCTACGAACCTTTGGGGACAGAGCCTTCTTAGTGGCTGCATGTTGGGCTCTACTCTTCTATCCGATGGTGGGAATCAAGTTCATCACTCCCATATTTTTAGCTCTTCAAGCATGTTTATGTCTGCTGCACAACCTTGCCGGCAGCGAGGAGCAGTAGAACCCAGAGACCAAAACTCAAACGATGCTCAATAAATAAAGAATAATTTTAAATTAAATCTCAGAGTTGTCCGTCAGAAATGATCCATTACTCCTTAAGGCGGACTAAAGTGGACCGCGCTCACCGCACAACACGATGACGGCCTCGGAGTCCTTGGGGATCTTGGCGAGGAGCTTCATGGACCGGGCGTCCGCCGGGTGACTCTCCGGAGGCAGCGGGTGGAGGGATTTCTTGGTGGGAGGAGAAGTGCAAAGATTAACCACAACACTCGAGAACAAAGAAAAAAAATCCATTCAACAATTCCGTTGTTTCATTCGGATCGCCCTTGTGCACGTTAGAAGTGGACGAAGATTGACGGCTGGAATTGAATTGCTTCAATGCTCTGTTTTTAATTTGGCCAAGCCACGGGGAACACTGGCCTTTCACAGCTAATGCATCAAGAAGCCTTAACCAGAAGCACCTGTCGGCTCAACCTAAATCCTGCACATGTGGCAGATGAAGACGTTCCGTGCACTTCCACTACCTTCTCTCCTCTCCGTGAGCTCATCGGGGCGTTCTGTTTTAAAGTACAATGAAAGAGCCACAGGCCGCAGATCATGCAGTCGCTCTAATCATGCGAGTCTATTCTTACTGGTGAGTTTCAGGACTTTACGGCGCTCGCAAAAGGCCTTTAATCAGCATCTTTGACTCTATTTTACCGTAAATGGCAGAATGCGGCAACAAAGTTCAAACCGGACCTGCTGTCGCTAAGTGATGATGCAATTTTCGTCTTGATTCTCGATAAAGAGCTTTCGAAAATGGTTTCAAGGGATGAAGCCCAGCGATCGGAAACGCCGAATGAAGCCAGTGAAGCCCAAAAAGGCGGTGTCTTCACACGTCTTCCTTCTCCGTTTTCCTGAGATAACGGGATCATTTCCTTTCATTTCCTCTCTGCAGATGACTTTCAAAATCAGCGTGTGATTGGAAACCTATCATTGATAGTGGGGCCTTATTTCCCTCCAATCAAGGCCAGACTCAAACTGAAATATCTTCATGTTTTGTCTTGAATAATCACTCGTTAAACGTAGCAATTAGTAAAACTTCCTAAAACGAATGTTGAAACTCAAACGCAGAGACACCTTAGCTTCTCGGTAATTCAGGCATCCTCCAGTCAGCCAGTCAGATGGCGAAAATTTCCATATTTAAAAAAACCCAAGTTTCTTCATCTCGAGATCTCAAATTAGTTTTGTCATTATCCAGAGATAAGAACGTTATTGTTTTTTTCCCTCAGATCTCGAGATAATGTCGGGGGAAAACAACATCTGTTCCTCGCTTGACAGTCTGAAAAGGTGGGGGACAGTTTGTGACGGAGGAAACAAAGACGGAGGCGTGGACTTACGAAGAGGCTGACGAAGACGTCCTGCTTGGTGTCGTACACCGGGCCCTTGTCGTGCTGCTCCTCCTGCTCCTCGGCCACCGGCGGCAGGCTGGCGTCCGGCGCGTTGTTGTGGTTGAAGCTGCCGACAAGGCTGCTGGACGACTGGTGGCGCTGGAAGCGGTGGTGGGGGTCGCTCGGGTGGCTGAGAGGGCGCGGGGGTTTTGTTTTTTCCACCCCCAAACGGAGGAGAAGGAAAAAGGGGTCGGGACCACCATCATCATCATCATCATCATCATCGTCAACATCATCACCATCATCATCTTCATCACCATCACCATTATCATCTTTTTCTTCATCATCATCATCTTCTTCTTCATCATCATTATATCATCATCCTCATCATCATCATCAACATCATCAGCATCATCAACATCATCAGCATCATCATCTCGCAGTTTGATGGAGAACAAAGTAGTTGGAGTTAATACAAAGTAGGTGTTAAAGGAATCAGTGTAGATGTTAGAGCTGCTGTTCGCTTTGTCCATGACAGAAAAGTCATTTTCGGGAAAGTGACAGAAGAAGAAGAAGAGGAGAAGAAGAAGAAGAAGAAGAAAGGAGGTGGGGAAGAAGAACAAGTACAAGAACAAGAACAAGTAAAAGAGCAAGAAGGAAGAGGACGTTGTGCAGGAGCCTCGTCGCCCATAAAGAGAATTAAAAGCGTGATAAATCACTCCGGTCGTTGTTTGAGCGGTAATACTCGAGCAGTTCCCACAGCAGGAAGAACACAAATGAAGGAAACACACGGTGTGCTAAGCTCAGCGCCAAGCCCTATGGGCTTCTTATGAGCCGCCCTGGCCCGTGCACGTGCGCCCCTTTTATTACAGTACATCTCGTTGGGTTCGACTTCCCCTCCCGGTCAGAGAGAACAGCGGAGGTACGGCGTGCGTCAGCGGCCGAGCCCCTCAGCTCCGCTCCCCGTCACGCCGCCGCTCGGGTCCAGCGCTGACCTCAGCGCTCGTTAGCTCCGTGCGCTCCAGCGACACGCTACCGGCCCGACGGACCAAAAAAAAAAAAGACAAAAAAAAAACAAGAAACAAAAAGACCAAAAGGAAAGGAAGGAAAGGATGGATGGAGGTGTGACACCGGAGCGGAGGCGGCGCTCAGGGAGAGTCCAGAGACGCCGTAAAGACGACTGAGTCAGCGATGAGCTCAATCGGAACCCGCAGCCTCGACGTGTTCCTTTGCACGTCATAAATTTTAGATCTTGGACGACGGAAGGCTAATTACAAAGCGTCTGTTTCCCATTTGGACCGGCCGCGGTGGCACGGTGGGGAAGTGATGCGGGGAGACGGAGAGGGAGCGGTTTCGGCTGGATGTCGTTTTGTGTCCGTGACAAAGACGTCGTTTTATGGCGGCTCTTACTGACGATCGACATCACATCGATGTCACGTCGTCTGAGAACAACGCCGCGTGCGCACGTCAACAAAACCACCACTCGCCGGCATGCCAACATTAGTAACGTCAGTGATATGGCCGAGTTCACGGGAACTCAAACCGTTAGAAAGGTTAGAGAGTGTCGAAGGCGCGGCCGCTCAACACCGGTGCTCACGCGACTCCAGCGTGACTGGTCAAACCTGGACGATACCGTTCTGTCTGTACCGGCTCGGCCCCCGAGAGAGAAGATGGAGAACTGCATCGGATGAGAGGACGAGAAGACGATTCAATTCTGTAGATTCGTGTCTATTGTCCACCCATCAAATGCGGGTGCAACACCGGCAACAACACCACGGCGCAGCAATGAAGGCAGCAAACCGCAAACAACATACTCAGCGATAAAGCCGGATGCAATTTTCTTCCAAAACAATTCCCGGAATTTGCTAAATCAGCTTGCTGTGGCGTCGCGCTAGCGTTGCCTGAGATGTGGAGAGAGTTTTTGCACTGACTACAGCTTGTGAACTTGCCCCCCTACACTTGCATTGAACTCATGATGAAGGGGATGTCACCGAGCGTCCAGTTTGGAGAAAAGGCCGGACCCCACCGACGTACAAACTGAGGGATGAGTAGAAAACAGGGCTCAACTTGAAAAATGTGAGAAGTGTTCCTTTACCAGTTTTTACCGAGCGACTAGTCGGAGCTTCTACTTTGTCCCCTTAAGGAGCAACTGGAAATGTCGTGGCTGTTTCTACAGCCGCGACCACGTTTTGCCCCTTCGAGTAATTTGCTGCGACGGCTGACATTCGGTTAAGTCACTCGCTCGTTATGTAACGGTGATAAATCCATGGTGTGCCGTGGTAGCACACTGTGCCTGTGGCCTGGCGTGCCGGGTCACCGCAGCGAGCTACACCCGTGGCGGCGGCCGTTCGATAAAGAAGAGGCGGCGTTCTGGAAATTGCCGCAGGGAGCGAGGAGAGTGCACGGCTCATCATGGCGTCCACTCGCACATGATTACGGGGATTGAGATTCAGCGATGCGGCGACACACCCGCGCACAAGGTGCGGCCGCCGCTCTGCACGTGCGGTATTTTTAGTCCATCTGAGTTGAGGATCTGGCCGCGAGCGGCTGCGTAATTTGAATGATAATCAAGTATGAAACACGATAACAGGACTCTCTGTGATCCTGCTCCATGAACATTTGGGTCCACACCCACTCTGATCAGTAACAGCAATGATCAGATTTCCACACGAATCATCAATATCAACAGCGGGCCAATGGAAAAGCTGACGGTCAGAGTACAGGGAAGTGCACAAACGTCTTCTTGTATTAATCTACTTTACTTTTTTCCCAAAGAATAATTCAAGAAATGTAAACATTAACGACGCAAACGTCTTTCAAACGGAGCGTCCAATGTTCCTCATCACGCCATATGATCTAAATCTCCACATTTTCATTTTAAACTCAAGTCTTTTCCCCTGACATCATAAGAGAGGATAAGGACTTTGGAGCACCACCTTTGCCTTTAGGGTGGTGTAATCATCCACATGTGGAGGTCCCTCCTTCTCCTCGTCCGTCTCAACGCCCGTCACACACTGGGCCAAGTCTGCTGCTTTTTTTTTTTTTTTTTTTTTTTTTTTTTAATAAAAAAGTTTAAATAGTTGCAGACATCAAAATGATAAATTCAACATTCTTTTTTTTTTCTTATTATAATTTATTAAAGTGAGAGTTGAAATATCGTTCGGGTTACAATATTAAGACAGTTTCCAAGTCTGAGAAGGTCACCAGAGTCGGAAAGAGATGGAGTGACTTTTTAAACAAACAAAAGCGAAGACCAGTTGCTGAGGTGCGGACAATGGGGAGATGTTTTGGACTCTTGTCTCCATAAACAAAAGAAAGTTCATTCGATTTCTTGGAAAGCTCTCGTTTGTTTTTCGGCTGATACGTAATCCAAACTCTGATATGCTTAAGAAGCAGGAGTTCAGTTGTCAACCTCAAACTGATTAAACATGGTCAAACACGCCAACGTGCAAAGTAGTTAACACGTGCGTCCGTCATGTCCACGCCTGTGACCTCTGACCTTGTACTAAGTATGTTTTCTGATGCATGAATCATAAATATGTTTCTCGACAGTAAAACAATGAATTATGGCTCCAACAATAAGATTTCACTGGGATTTTAGTCCGAAAACGGGGAAAACAACTGTAATCTCCGCTGAGGGTTGGCCACTAACTTTCAGAAGTGGTTGCCAAGGTTGCCAAGTTGGCAACTACTCATCAGCTGTTGGCTGCCAAGACGAATAATTTAAAAAAGTGCAATACTAAATGTCTTGGTTTTCCTTTCTACTATTACTACTACGTGTCAAACTATATTGAAAGGTTTCACTTTCAGTTTCTCAACATATCTTTATATGTTGGTGGCAGTGGTTGACGATGGCCCACATCTGGTTGCCCGGCGCCACTGGACAAACTGGTTGACGTCCACCCTTAAGTTCGGGCCGAGCACTGACCTGTGTTTGAGCAGGAGAACCCCCAGGACGTTGGGCCGGTCCTCAGTCCGGATCTGGTCCGAGATGATCATGGTCTCCACCACCAGGTGGGCGATGCCGGGCAGAGAGTTCTGCTCCAGGTCCAGCAAGATGGCACCTGAGGGCGGAGCACATGGAGGGATGGAGAGGTGGAGGGATGGAGGGATGGAGGGACAGAGGGGCGATGGGATGTAACATGGGATGTGATTACAGGTGCTTTATTTCATATAGAATGGGTGACTGGAAACAGATATTAAAACATGCAACTTTTATTTTGAAAGAACGGCGATAACAGGAAGGATCTTCCCTGGATCACACATTGAAAAAGTGACTGAACGGACGAGAGCGAAAGGGGAGAGAAGAGAAAAGAGGAGAATAGGAGATAAGAGAAGGGAAGAGGGGAGAATAGAGGACAAGATAAAAGAAAGAGGAGAGAAAATCGAAGCAAATAAGCAAAACGATGAGAAAAGAATAGGAGACGAGGAGGAGAGACAGTGATATGAAGGAGAAAAGAGGAAGGGAAGGGAAGAGGAGTAAGAGAAGAGAGCAGGGGAAAAAAGAGAAGATAAAAGAGGAAAGCGGAAGGAAAAAGAGGAGAAGAGAGCAGAAGAGAAGAGAGGAGAAAAGTAGAAGAGAAAAGAAGAGAAAAGAAGCATGGACTACAGACTCTGGACACGAGGTGATTTTTATGAGCCACGTGGCTTCATTCGCAGGTGATCCAACGGGTTTAGTTTCCTATAAAGTTTCATTCTCCATCTTTTTCAGATCTGCAACTAATCCAACCAAACCCAGGTCCAGAACCATAGTGGTTCCAGACCCAGTAATATCAGATTCCAGATCCAGGACCATCATCGTTCCATATATAGATACAGATACTGGACATATCATGGTTCCAGATCCAGCACCACAATGGTTCCAGATCCAATACCAACATGGTCCAGATCCAGGACCACAATAGTTCCAGATACAGTGCCTTCCATCATGGTCCAGATACAACACTATCAGGGTCCAGATGCAGTACTATGGTGGTTCCAGATCAAGTAACATCATGGTCCAGATACAATTATATCAGGGTCCAGATCTAGTAGCATCATAGTTCCGGATCCAGTACCATCACGGTTCCAGATCCAGTACCATCACAATTCAAGATACAGTATCACCATGGTTCCAGACCCAGTACCGTCTCCGTTCCAGATCCAGGACCACCACGGATTCGGAGCCAGGACCGGCACGGTTGCCGTACCTTGCGTGATGGTCCGCCTCAGCTCCAGCAGGCTGCGGAAGGACAGCGAGGCCACGTGGGGCTTTCCCCAGCGATCCGTCTCCTCCTCCACGTCCTCCTCAAACTTGATCCAGCGAGCGCGCTCCTTCCATCGCATCTCATGGTCCTTCTCCACGATCAACTCGTTGAGCTCCACGAAGAGCTGGAGGAGGTGGAGGAGATGGAGGAGATGGAGATGTTAGGGGAGAAGGGGCTGAGGTGTTTTTCTGTCTCGGAAGAGCAAGAGCCACGGCGAGAAGGAGGAGGAGAAGAGGACTAAGGAGAAGAGGAAGGAGAAGAACGAGGAAAGGAAGAACAAGAAGAAGAATAAGAAGGAGAAGAAAAAGAAGAGGAAGGACGAGAAGAGAGGCAATGATAAAAATAATGAGGATATGGAGAACAAGAACAAGAGGAACAAGGACTAGAAGAAGAAGAATAGGAAGAACGAGAAGAACAAGGAGGAGAACCACAAAGGAAAGAAGAAGAACGAGGAAGAGGAGAAGAGGAATGAAGGAGGAGAGGGACACAAATAAGAAGATGAACAAGCACTAGAAGAAGGAGACGCATGAGGAGAAAAAAAAGGCGGAGAAGAATGAGGATAAGACGTAGAAGCAGGGGAAGAAGAAGAAGAAGAAGAAGAAGAAGAAGAAGAAGAAGAAGAAGAAGGATGAGGTATCAATTTGTTTATAACGCACTTTAAAACGCCCCATAAAAGAATCACATTTCTCTTCAAACATAAACCCAGGTTTAAGGCGCTGATCAACATCTCTGAAGACACCGCGGTGCCTTCCATCCACGGACGAGACGCTGAGCAGAATGCCAAACCTCCCATGATGCAAGGCGTTTTGGAAGGAGCGTTTCAGGAAGTTCTTAACGGGGGGAAATGTTTTGGACGAGAGCTTTGGTTTCAACCAAACACAACAAAGTCCAAACCCCGGAGAGGAAAAACGAGATCGTTTTTTACATTTTAGACGGCGAATTGGAGGAGACAGTGGACCAACAGGATAAATCAACGCAATTATGGTTAAATTCATTTTTCCATCAAACTCGGAGCTATAAAAAAAAACCCTGTTACTTGTTTATGTGCCTGAGGTGACACAACACAAAAAAAAAAAAAAGGAAAAGACAGAAAAATGCGTCAGCTTAAGCTGCTCGTCGTTGATTCACAGACTCCATCCAAAGCCAAACGGCGCTTCAGCCGATTCCACTTCACTTCCATCGCTAAGAAGTTCTCAGGTCTCAGCTGCAGAGCTTTTGGAGAAGCAACGGTGCAAAATGGGCTCTGTCCTGTTGAGTGCGACAGTGAGATAATGGAAAGTAATAAACTAATGATACTTATACTAACAACCCTAAATAATAGCGCTGCTCTGCCTCTATGTACTTTATTAATAACCCAAACCCAAAAGTTATTGTGTGGTGCAGTGGAGAATGGACCAAAGACCGTTGGGTTCGATGAGACATTCTGGCCATTCTGACGCCAATGGATACAGAACTTACTAGTCATTACTCAACTTGACTTGGTAATCAAATTAGATGGATAAATAACTTAGAAGTTAATACTGTACTTGCCTTGTTGGTTATGTAAAAGTAAGTAGACAGATGTTCACTTCCGGTAAAAAAAAATAATTTAAAATTAAGTTTTTGTGAATGCCTTAAATGTGATTGTTTATCAGATTCCCCTCACAAAGCGCTGTTCCCAGGTTGTATTATTTTTCCGTATCTGTGCTCAAGCTTATGTTTAAATAAGCTTTAGCACAGTGTTTAAATTGCAATTAGTGTGGGAATTGGCTTCACAACGCCCCATGACAGAGCACTGGATTTGATATTGTTACAATAATTAGGTGTTACAATAATTCGGAAGAGTTACTGCAATGGCTGGGCGATATAACGATATGAGATCGATATCGTGACATGAGAGTCAATATTGTCTGTGATTTGCCTGGGTTATTGTAATACAGTGGCGTCTTTAAGAGTGAGCGTCTGGGGCTTCAGTCCCGTATGTTTTATGAATAGGCTCCGATCTAAAATAAGGCCGTAGCGCCAGCTCTGCTCCCCGATCTCACGGTCCCTCTCTGATGGTACCGACTGTGCCCCACGGCGCGCCAGCGATGGGGTGCCTGCACTGCAGTGAGTTATTATTATGAGGTTATTTTATTTTACTCCGTTTCCTTATGGAATTAAACAAACACCACGGTTGAGGGGGTGCCGGTGTTTTCCGTCTCACCGCCAACTATGAATCTGTGAGAAAACCACGCCCCATTTGTTTCCATATAAGAATTGGAAATTTGGCATTATGAAATAACGGTTCCATTAAATAAATAAATTGGGAAGTATGAAATAAAAGTCACTGAAATTAATAATTTTTCTCTTTTGAAAAACATCTAAAAAGTAAAAAAATAAATAAAAAAAGATGTATTCATTTATTTAACTTTAATTTACTCATTTACAGTATATATTTATATTCACATGTATTTATTCATTTTATAAAGGGATTGTCTCATTTATTTATTTATTTCAGAATTTGATTTTATTTTTTTTAATACTGACTCAAATGGTGTTCCATAAGTTACAGCGCTCACCTCGTGGGTCTTCCTCTCCGCCGACTTCTTCTTCTTGATGCTGGACAGCGGCGTGGAGGTGCTGGTCCTGGAGAGCTGGCATCGCGACAACTTCCGCACCAGGTGGCGTCTCACGCCAGGGTTGTCCTCGAACCTGTGGCCTGCACCAAACAGGGGATTAGAGTCTCTGGGCGAGAAGGTCAGAGCCGAGGGTTCTAACACCGTCAATGATTCCATCCATTCCAACAATTACTAAGGAATAGATGCAGGAACAAAAGTGTGATATTGGTAAAAAATATATTTAAACATATTTAAGAAATAAGTAAATATATACATTATAGTTTTTTTTATATTGTTTTAATATTTTAAGCTAATTTTTACAGACAATAACACAGAATATTACAAATCCTACAGCAGGACTAGTCAACAACATTTTTCAGATTTTCAACCTGTTACCAGATAAGGGGCTGGAGCTTGTGCTGCTTAAGACAATTGTATTGATGCAAGAGCATTGTAAACCAATACAACATTTAAATCAGGGCTGGACAGTAACGGTTGCCCTCGGACACCAGACTGAGTCAATTGGCAACCATATCGTGGCACTGGTTGCCGCCTTTGGCAACCACTTTTTAACATAAAAAATAGGGACAGCAAACAAAATGTGCACCCCAAAATAAATACATTTGTTGCATAAGTGATATGTAAATATTGCTGTGATAAATACTGCTGTTGGAAAAGCAAATTAAGTTGTTTGGCTGTGGAGTGAAACGTTCGACTAACCCGTCAACATCACAAACTAATGTGCAAATTGGTTGAGCTGACAAAGAACCAGATGAACCTGAATGAAAAGTCTTGAGAGGCCAATCTGATTCGGTGCTGTTTTTCAACATTCACTACCAAATTGTCCTGCTTGTCAGCACAATTAAAAAATATATAATAATATTATACTTGTTTTCAGAGCTTACATGTATTATATACTGTATACAGGCAAGCATAAAAGAGAGTGTGCACGTGTATCCCACCGGAGAAGTGGGCGTGGCAATTAACACTCGCTGTGAATTATGTGCTTTCAGGGGTGTGTGTGTGTGTGTGTGTACGTCTCCGTTACCTTATTGAATGAAACAAAAAAATAAAGCATTGTGCATAATGGCGGGGTCTCCCTCAGTGACTCTCTCACGCCCCCCCGTTTTCAGTTCAGTGCCAACTTAACTCCAATATCAGCCTACAAGAGTCTCATGTTTTACCTGTAAGACTCACGTTTAAATGCCATTTTTTGTCATCTTTGATGTGAAAACATCACAACTTAACACAGAGAAAGTAAAAGTGTGCGTCCTGCTCACAGTTCACGATAAAATACCAGCGCACCACGGAGCGTCTCCCCTGTCGGGCTGCTGACAACGCTGTCAGCAGAGGAGTCAATCACAGGGCGGCAGAACTAAGGGCCAATCCCAATTTACCCCCTTCGCCCTACCACTTGACCCTACCTCTCCGTTTTGGACGTAGTGTAGGGTGTCCTATTTCTTTAGGGGGATCGAGGGGTAGTGATCATCTAGACCTCAAAAATCGCCCTCAAAACAGAGCATTTTCAGATGCAGAGTCCAAACAGAGTGGTAGAAGAAATTCCCAGAATGTTCTGCAAACTGAGGCAGTGGAACACCAAACATGGCTACCACTGCGGGGAAAGAAACCCATATCTTCTCAAATAATCATGCAAAAAAAAATGTAAATCCATTGGAATATCTTAGTTGAATGTAGATGCGAAGGATGTAATTGGATCGCTATACCACGCATTTCAGAAAAATCGCTTTTCACAATGTCAAAAGAACTTTGTGTGAACGACGATTTGTTAGTGACAGTTCCGTTATTTCCCTTGTCCTGTATATGAAGCTTGAAAAATAATCCAGCAGTAAAACAAACGGAGCACGATGATTACAGCCCGTGCAGCTGGTAACACCACACTAGGAGCCGGCATTGTGGAAACCTCTGTCCAGAATGGAATGCCAAGAGCCACTGCTACTGAAGAAGTAACAAGTGGGGTCCCATTTCCTAGGTAAAGATTATAACCCCTACCCCTTGTGGCTCCGCTCTGAAGGGCGCTACCCAGTCGAGGGCACTCCAAAACTAGGGGTAGGGCCACGGGGGGGAATTGAGATTGGCCCTAAGACGCAGACACGGCTCTAGTCTCCGGTCGAAAGAGCTCCAAAGCAGAAAGCGATGCTGCGTTTACTGGCTCCGAAAACTGTAATGCATGTCGGAAGTGATGCGTTCATGGGCACTCTGAAAACCGTCGGCTTCCACCACATGTATATTTCAGACGTGTGGGAAACATGGCGACTTTGTGTAGCTCTCACTTTTTTCACTATACATGTGTTTGCATTCCCGTACAGTGAACTCAAACTAAACTAAAAACTCAAATTAGGTGTGAAAATCATTTTTGTGACAACTAGACAGTAAAAGAAACTAAAACGAACTGAAATGATATTGTGTACTTACAAAACTAAATAAAATAAAAAAAATATATACAGGAAATGTCTAGTTCAAGTCTTTCTGGTTAGTTTTTGTCAATTTGGTCAAATTTGTCAACCTTTTTGTCAATTTTTTTTTTTGGTTACTGTCATAAAGCTTTTAAACATTCTTTTAAGTCACATTTTCATTATTAAGCTGACATACTGTATAACCGCATAGTATCTTAATTACTCAAAATATAAGGAGACTAAAAATCAACCATCTTTTCAGTTTTGGCAACCAAAAGCTAATGTGTGGTTTCCAAAAACCTAAAAGCTTAAATACATACAAAGCATTGACGTAAACAATACAGTTTTTCTATTATTCTCTCAGGTTTCATATTCTTATATACACACTGCTCCGGAATTGTAATATGTTTTTGTTTTATTTAGCATTTCTCACATTAATATAATCTATAACAATTCATTGACAAGCTTCACATGTCTTCAAAAGGGCCGGTCCGGGCCACATATGGCACCGGTGATGTCAGTTGAACAGGCTTTTCCTTCAGGTGTAGTATTTAGCAAAGTGTCTAAATGATGACCGCGAGACAAACATTGCAATTAATTTGTGAGAGAGGTGTTGTCTTCCACAGGGGAAAAGCAAAGCTCAGACTCAGACTTCTGTTTCAATTTGCAGCCGACAGAGAGTGAATATCTCATGGGGCGGGGGGCGGGGGTATGGGAACCAGGCAAAGATGATTTTGCCCCCAGACATTCTGCGGGTTCAAAAGGGAGTAATTTAATTTGCAGGCTCCTCAGTCCACAAAGCATATTTTGATTTAATTTACCACGATGCGGAGGGAACCTGGCCTGGGCTCTGACTTTATAAGGACAACAAGATTTGGGAACCCCCGTGGGGGGAAAAGGGATAAGCAGCCTCATGAAAAAGATTTGGAATGAAATGCCGGAGATCATTTGTAATGTTTTTATCTTAATATAAAATTATAATTTGGAAAGAAATACGCTGCACATTGCTGGTTTTATTAACCGGTTTACTGTATATTCTTAATAGTCCTGTAGGGTGAAATCAAATTCACATCAGATGATGCAGTAAAAACAGCCCTAAATGTCAAATTGTTTTGGAACACATATGGTCGATAAACCTTCATGTATTTTGTATTAAATAATAAAAATCGATAAAGAAAAATGTATTGATGACTGTGTGCGTGTGTGTGCTTTTTCTTTCTCATTCCCGGGTAGCCACGTGGGACTTGGTAATTCAAGCCAAAGCAGCTCAAACAGCTGCTCTATAAATGTTCTGACTATTCTGCTGCGTCATGACATCCTCAGGGGAGACGGGGGCTGGGGGGGTGGGGGTGGTGGAGGTTCTCTGGGGACAGGCTTTGAAGGCCTTCCTCCGCTGGTTTGGGCGAGCCGGTCATTGTAATCGACAGCAGAGGTCCATGAGACCAAAGAACCACTTACTTACTGTATTATATATGATATTCCCCTCCACATACTCAGATTGAGCTCATTAATTTCCACATCCAATTTGATCAAAATCCGTCCATTATTTGCTGATATGACCCTGGACTAGAACTTGCTGTGAAAATGTACATAGCATTCCTAAAGATGGAAATCAGAGAAGAATGTTGATTTGGATGTCGCCATCAATTGCAAATTCCAACACCGACCCCGCTATTGTGTTGATGCCGGACATGTGCCGATGACAAATGTTTGTTTGAACCCAGTTTCTGTGCTATTGTTCATATTTTTGGTTTGTTGCCGATTTCATATTTGCATTGTTTCTACCTTCTCGTTAATTCTTGGGTTTATTGCATGCTGCCATTTTTCCATTTCTGTATTTATTCTTAATATATTCATAATTATTTGCATTGCCTATTTTTGATGTGAGCTGCTGTGACACTGCAATTTCCCTCTGGGGAGAAATAAAGTATATGTCTTCCAATCTGTCCTCTATCGATCCATCTCTCCGTCTATCTATCATCATTTCACAATGTGAAAATTTCCGTCCCCGTCCAACGCAAATCCTCAAAAGTCAAAAAGAAAAGAGCTCTTACATTTATTTTAGGTTAAGTCCAAGATCACGCAGCCCACCGCCCATATGTCTCTGCCGTTTAAAATGAATTGGAGGAGAAAAGCTCTTGGCAGCGCTCTGTGACGGGGCTTTGCGATGGCGGCTCAACCCGCCCGCGGCCGGCGCTCGCTCTTAATTGTTCTCCCGGGTCGCTGATAAGACACATATGTTCTAGATCCCAGTCATCCAAAGTAATGGCGTTCCGGTGTAAGCCTACACCTCGTTTCGATAACCCCCTCCCCGCCCCGATCCCTCCGTATGCACGTTTGAAATGAAATAAACGCCATTGATGTCCCAGAGTTATTACGTCCTACAGAAATGTCATTTGGCGAACACTTGGCAAACGCCACAAACGCTTCATTCCCCGAATCTGGGAATCTGGACACGTATCGCTCTGCAGACACAGACTGTTCCCCCGGGTAGGCTGCCACGACGCGTGCAACTTTGATTTGCAACACACTTGAAATACAATAACCTCAGATTTAGATTTATTATAATCTATAACGAGCGGTATTTTAACAGCACTGACGTCCATACAGCCATGCTGCTTTCTGGCCAACAAATGAACCGAGCGAAAAGGAGGCAAACCCATATTGTGTCACTATAAATTTGAAGGATACTACTTATACAGAGGGCGAATCCCAATTTCTGAAGGTAAGGTAGGAAAAAGTGATGGTGTGATGAGTAAATAGATAAATGTTTGTTGTGTTAAATTAGGGATAATAACTGGTATACCCAGAGCTGCCCACTTAATCATGGACCTACAGTAATACCTAATACATCTCAGAAGTTCACAAGTAAAGAAGAGACCTAAACAGAGAAAAAAGCTATTGTTCATCAATGAGATGTCATTCCGCTCCAGCTAATGGCTCGGCCAAACACCAAATGGAGGCCACCGGATCAATAGGAAACCAGGCAACAGCCGCAGTAGAGTTCTGTGTCAATTCACTCAATACCAAGCCCAGGTTTGAACTACATGTGGCCGTGGCCGAGCTCTACATGGCCATTAATTAAGCGAGCAGCCGGCCACACAATCAATGGAAACAAGCAAACTCCCAGTGATCAATTGCCAGTGTTAGTGCCATCCCAAAATAGTATTGTGCTCTTCCATGTTATGCTGCATATGGATTTATATCAATATGTTTCAATGCCAATGTCTAATTGAGTGTTGGAAAGAAAGCTTGTGTATATTGCAACACTAGAACGCTCACACATCTCTTCATGGCCCCCTCCTCACACTACACACGTTGTTGCTATTTAAGATTTACACAACACAGGAAAACACAATCAACTCCCGATGCGTCTTGGTCCCCATTGTCTACTCGCTGTCTGGGATTGGCGAGGAGGGAACAGTGATCGGAAAAGACTCAACTGTGTGGTGTTTAGGAAGAAAGTCAGGATAGAAAGTCAAAGTCATTAAACTTGTTGTTGCTGTCAAGGAAGCCAAGGAGGAAATATTGTTTCTTCCTTTGTTTTGTGCCTCGGTACCATTGCAAATGAGGATCTTTCCCTCAATGTGTGTACCGTGGATTTGAATGAAGGTTATGAAAGAATACATGAACGGACAAACAAACAAATGAACTCTTATAGGACAGATTGTCTGCGGGAATGGGACACCGACTCAGATCCTTTTTGGTTGTTGTTCCCAATATCCCATGTCTGTTGGATTGGGCCCAAATCAGATCGTTTCATACCTTCCAAATCACAACAGATAATTTCAAAAGTAGATGTCCTTATCCCCACCATGCTCCTGTACATTTCAATGGCATATAGGCAGAGTTTCCGAAATGGGTAACAATGGTACATTGTCTGTATTAAACCACTACTTACGAATGGGTTCCAGTGGAGACCCCAGCTGAGTGTGGATTGACTCAAGCAAGTCGTAGTCATCAAAATCAAGAACAAACTCTTCAAAGTCATCGAACGCTTCGATGTTTAGCATCGAGCCGCGCAGTGCTGAGTCGAGGTGGACCTGCTTTGGCGTGCCCATACTCTTTTGCACGCTGGACTGCCGCTCCGGTCCACGGTGGTCGGTGGCACGTCTACTGGCGGAGGGTCTGTGCTCCGGGTTCTCCTGTTTCTCCAGGTTGTCCTGCACCCGATGGTCTGTCATCTCCTCTGACGGTACCACCTCCAGCCCGCCCGTCTCCAATTGGACACACTGCTCATCCAGGGCTCCCGACTCTCAGACGCCGTCGCTCAGCCCGGGCCGCAGGGCTCCGTGGAAGCTGGTTCTTCTAGGAGATGCTTTGAGTAGCTAATTAACTGTGTGATGACAAGATGTTGATGATGGTTCAATGCTAAATATCAGACGCTGACTTTGAGAGCATTAACCTCCAGCAGATGGACATCTACCCCTCAATCAACCCAAGAAGACCAATGAGACAAGTGATGTGGCCAGAGAGAGAGAGCCAATGAGGCCAAAAACAATCCATACGAGTGTGGGAAAAAAACTTGCTGAAAAAGTTCACCTTCAAGTTCACTTCAAAGGCACGAGATCCTCAAGGACGCAAAGAACCAGACTGTCATTCACGACAACGCTGAGGCCAAAAGCCCTGGATGAAGGCCCCCACTGAATCCACAATCAGAGCAGAAGACAAATAGAGAAAGTAGCAGTAACAGTCATTTCGGCACCTCCAAAAAGGAACTATTGATACGGGGTGATTCGCTTTTTTCGAGAGCCAGCCCAGCAGCCTCATGGTCGCTCCACCCTTTTCCATGATGCCAGTGTTTATATTGATCTCTTCGCCTGGAAAACAGAGATAGAGAGGATGGCAGCAGAGGTTTCTGTGCCTTTCCATGACTGTCACATTCTAATCTAATGATGCCACAAAGGGTAAAAGGTCTTAGCTCGAAGTCTCATACACTAAAAGTAGAAGGTTTTTCTTCTCATGTTCTACTCGTAGTTGTACTTCCGCAGATACTCTCACAATCACAGACGTAGAACTCAGGTGCACGAAAGGTACTTGTGGTGCATGAAGACAGGAGTCACTTGAGAATCCCGCTAGAATCAGCTGCTGTGATCTGCTCAGTCAGTTGCGATGGTGCCACGTTTAAGGTGGTGCTCTGGTCTGCTGTTTCCATCATCATGGGTCTCCATGGAAACCACATGCACCCCTCAGTGTGGCGTGGTCTCCCGCTCACTTGCTCACAACAGGTGCCTTAATTTGAGCTAAAAAAAAAAAAAAAAAAGATCCGTAGCTGCTGGACGACTTTGTCTCCATGTTTGTCTGGTGTGTTTCTGCATGTGTGCATATACAATCGAGTGGAATTCAACCGTTGTATGCACTTACTTTTATGTAATTACTTATACCTACTCAACTTTCAATCAAATCTAAAATAATCTACAAATAAGACATTTAATTAATTGTATTTTCTTACCTCTATTGAAACGTACAATGTTAACTGCGGGTAGTCTCGTCAGTATACAAGCCGTTTTATGGTAATATTATCAAGAGATTATAAATCAGTGTTGTGTCCCACTGACCAAATAGGAAACAATTAAACAAAGGGTCAGGGCTAGGTACCATTAGGGTCAGGTTAGGTAGCGTCAGGGTTAGGTAGCATTAGGGTCAGGGTGAGGTAGGATTAGGGTTAGGTAGCATTAGGGTCAGGGTTAGGTAGCATTAGGGTTAGCGTGAGGTAGGATTAGGGTTAGGTAGCATTAGAGTTAGGTGTCATTTGGGTTAGGTACCAATAGGGTTAGGTAGCATTAGGGTTGGGGTTAGGTTCCATTACATTGCATTACATTTAGCAGACGCTTTTATCCAAAGCGACTTACAATTATTCAAACACCGACGGACGCAGTCATCAGGAGCAACTAGGGGTTAAGTGTCTTGCTCAAGGACACTACAGCATGCTAGCAGGAGGAGCCTGGGATTGAACCAGCAACTTTTAGATCACTAGACGACCAGCTCTACCTCCTGAGCTACCATCCCCATTAGGGTTAAGGGTCATGGTTAGGTACAATTAGCATGGTTTCCCCCAGTGTATTGCAAGCCGTTTTTAAATTATTTTTTTTAATCAAAATATCAACAATGACCGCCACATTCTTTTTACTATTGCTCAAAGCATTAATCTCTATCTCTGCCTCTCCGATGACGGACGTCTGTGAATAGCACCTCCTCTCCTTGCACACTCAAAACCTCATTATGTGCGGGATGTTTGTGTTGGCACCGGTTCCTCTACGATCGGTATCTACCGGACCAAATTGCAACGCAGATTTCTGTTCCTCATTTCGGTGCCGTGCTCAAGCGGCCGATTTAAAGATCAGCCCGTCGGCGCTCCCAACACGCCACACCCCCTCACTATCATTATCGTTTGGAGCCCGCCGCTGGAAATCCTCAGCGTGACGCGTCGCCACGTTCCTCTCCCGTGCGAGTCGAGCAAAAAAGCGGCGGCACTCGCCAGTGTCACATAATGGTCGCTCAGCCAATCAGATCCAAGAGGCTGGTCGTAAAGGTTTTCACTGCCGATGACGTCCGCTTCATAAAAACTGTCAGTTATTCGTTAACATGTTGCACGTGAAAAGTATATGAAGAGTATTGAAGGACAAATAGGCTTAGTTCATAAAAAAATTGAAATAATTGGATTTGATTTTATTTTAGATGAATTTTATTTTATTAAATTTCCTTATTGAACGGAACAAAACAAAAAAGCACCGTTCGTAACGCAGACACTCGCATCACTCTCTTACCACCCTAACCATTAGGGTTAGGTGGTGTTAAGAGTTATGGTTAGTGTTAGAAAAGCCTAACCCAATGAACACACAGCTCGTTCAACGCTATGTGAAGCAAACCACTGAAATGACTGTGGTGGCAAACTACTACCGGTTCGCAGAGACACCCCTCCACCGACACCGGATCCTCCAACGTAGCACCCGGCTGGAAACCTCTAATTTGTCTGTGATGAAAAGAGAACCACATAGTCACCAAGAAAGAAATCAATGGACCCCAATGAGCGCAACGGAATCAAAACCGTGTTACGCCGCGCAAACTTGTGAATGAATGAATGGAGTCCGGATGCGCCCCAGTGGAACAGAGACAGAGCGACAAGTCCTGACGTATACGATATCTTGTTGCAAACGGCGGGCAGTGCCCTGTTTCTGTTTCCAGATGGTTGCTGAACAGTCGATGGCTGCCGCGCTCTGTAAAAAAAAAAAAGCAGGAAGGGCCAGGGGCAGGGTCGCTGATGAAGGGGAATCGACCGCAGCCTCCCAGTTAATTAATGCCCCCGGATGCCAGGCTGAACATTTCTGTTTTACAAAAATGCCCCGTTCTATCCATTTCTCTCTCTCGCTTTGCTTTTAGCTGAAACTCTTACTGACTTTTATCTGACTCTGTGCTTGAAACCTTAATTCATTCTGTGATGATTCTACAGTAGTTGTTTTCTTGTTACATCTTTTTTATTTTTTAATAGTCTCGTGTATTTCTAGTCTATTCTGTTCATTGTTCTCTCTCTGGAGTTACGTGGCAGATTACATTCTGGCACTAGGGTTTAACATATCAATATTATATTGATATTGTGATATGAGATAAGACCACAGTTTAATTGCATTTTCACCATCAGTGCCAATGAATTGCTCTTTTTTCTTTTTTTCCCAATCACTTCACCAGCAGCTATTACTGCACATCAAACTGTTGTTTTGCTTTTTTTCCACAGATGTGTAGCATTTATAAATGTGCAGACAGCGGTTTGATAGCTCAGTGGTTCTCAAGGGGGGGTGGGCTGCCCCAGGGGTCCTTTAAAAGGTTCCAGGGGGTCCCCAGCAAAAAAAAAAAATTAACAGTTAAACGTTAAAGTTATTTAACTTACAAGACGTTAGTACAGTTAGAGAATGTACAACAATGACCGTTTTCGTCATAGTTCAGCTGTTACCTCCCTAACTGCAGAAGCAGACACGAGTGTAGTACCTCTACCTACCAACAGAGGGCGCTGGATATTGTCTTTTTAGATCTGAAGCGAGTAAAGACAAAGGGCTTTTTTTCTGTATGTGGTATTTCTTCCTCTCTTAAATTTTCTATTTTCCCATTCCAACAGAAGGGCTCCGTCGTTTCCTGACTGAAGTACGTTTACATGTCAGGCCCTATCTCAGGCTATTGACACAGTTGTGCAATATCAGTGGGTACCGTCCGTCCTCCCACGTCGGAGCGAGATGAGAACACCGGCACCAACCACAGAGCAATAATTTGGACAAACAGTCTGGCGGAGAGGTCGCTGGCAGCACCCTTTCCTCCACGGTCTGTTAAGAAGCGGGCTCTTGAGTTTGGAGTCTATTTCATTTATGCTCCACGATCAGGGCGACGTGGTTTGAGCGGATCCCCGGTTATTTTCAGTTCTCGCCCACATTTCCATCCCAGCGGCTTCGACGGCGACCGCTCTCCTGCCCCCGATCGGGTCCTGATCATGTTGATCTCTCTTTCTCACTGATGACGCAATCGCCTAATAATACCATTGTGCACAAAATGTCGCCGAAAAAGAACGTTTGTGAGTGCAATCGCTGACAGAGGCTCTTTCACTTAGGGGAGATTCTGTTTTGATCCAGTTAAATTCATTTCAACATATCCCGAAGTCAAATGCAGCTTTTTTGGGTAAAGCAGTTAAGGACGGCTTCCATAGTCATAAGTTGTTATCAGAAAATTTCTGGAGCGTCCGTAAGGAAAATGCTTTCGGGGGAACACGCGGCTCCATCCCTCCGTCAGGACTTCAACGGAAGTCACGGGAGGACGAATCCCAAATCTGCGTGGAGTATGGAGAAAAGGCTGGACTGCTACAAAAACAAAACCTACCTACAAACTACGTTACTACATGAGTAGTAACATAGTAAAAAATGCAGCCCTTTCTCAGTACCGGACCCAGTTTGAGGATGTGTCACCGCATCACTTACATTGAACTCGTGATGGAGCGATGGAGTAGAGTTTCCTATCTTTAGCCAATCATCACATGTAGAATCTCCTCTCCTCGTCTGATCACCCACCACTGTCGCTATGGTGACTCCGGGGAAGCGCCACACGCCCCCCCCCCCATACCCCTCGCACCACAGGGGCGGAACGAGCATCCAGCTGGAGTCGGGGCGGCTGAAACGCTGACCATGTTTGATGCACGTTTCGTCTCAGAAAATCCAATCCAACACTCTGTTGATTCTACGTGTTTGAACTGAAGGCTCTTGGGTGGAGTACCACCACCGGAAAAACAACGCTACGCTCACTTCTTCTCTTCCTCACTCGGCATCCGGGATTTCAATCACCCCGACCAATCAGAGTCTTCCGCAGCCTCCGGGAACCGAACCCGTTGCTGCCCTGCATCGCCTCCGCCCTCTCCACTCAAATCACTTCCCGCCCCGATCCTGCACAAACAGCTTCTACAAGCCTCAGCTCTCCATCACCAGCGGCGACGGGACTCCATTGGGGGAAGGTCTAAGACCACAATCCTCCTGGAGATATATCCTCCATATAAATATCACCATTAGATGCCAAACATTGATTCATGTTTATTAAATGGCATTTTCCACTCTATCCAATTTCATTTGATTGAAGTGCACTTCACAAAAGGTCACTTTGGGTAAAAGCACCCGCTAATTGGCATAATACCAGTAAGTAGCTCTATATAATATTATATATATGTATGGTTATAATAACGATTTCCTGATACGAGACTAGATATCGTCTGCTATGAGGTGGTGGTTGTACAAATGTGCCTCTCTCTCTCCCCCGCTTTTCAGAGACGAGCGAGCGAGCACGCACGCTTCCCTTACTTTTCATGTCGTCCAGGTCGGCGCTCGCCAGCATCTGGGCCTCGGCCTCGTCGGTGGGAACCTGCTGGTACCCGACCCTGTCCAGCGCCGTCATGCTGCCGATGCAGATCCGCTCCCGCAGGTCGTAGCTGTTGCGCTGGGCACCGACCGGCCGGCGGTGGTGGTGGCGGTGGTGGAAGTGGTGCACGGGCCTCCGGTGGAGCCAGTCCCGGGAGGAGGAGGGGACCGGGGTCAGACCGCCACGGGGGTCCACCGTCATGCTGACCATGGATGATGGATGGAGAGAAGGAAAGACAGACAGATAGATGCTCAGACAGGTTGGATAACCTTTAAATAAAAAACACTGCACTCAGCACAGCCTATTGAATTGATTTTAGGTGTCTTCTAGGTCAGTATTATTTAAGATATAAAAGAATAATCTTGAAAAGTGGATATTGTTGGACATGTTGCACGATTGGCGATATCATCAGTCAAAAAGTCAACATAACAATTACGAGTGCATGAAATTGACATTTCATACAGAACGTGAAGAAGTTAATATGACGTCCTCATTCAGAATACATATCTGAAAATTCTATTAATTAATAATAAAATCCACCTATAAGTTATTTTTACCACCAATTATTTTCTTGTTTATTTTGTGGTTTATTATATATTGCCAATTATTCTATCTATCTATCTATCTATCTATCTATCTATCTATCTATCTATCTGTCTATCGCTCTATCTAGTAAAATGCTCAGATACTGAGAAAAACATGTATCTGCAATTCTTCTTCGTGGCCGACAGGTGGCACCACAACACAACACCAGAGCCGGACGTCCTTGTTATTAAGCCTCCGAGTCGTGGCCCTGGCTCAGTTCACCCAAATGCAAAACACTGCATTTCATGACACATGCAAAATGTGGTTTCACATCTCAAACCACCAGTATCACTAATATTAAATAGATTAAATAACTCTCTCATTAAGAGAGACGCCCTGAACCCCCGCTCACAGTGGGAAGCCCCATACATTATTCAAAGCGTCGCGCAAAATAATTCATATTCTGGTAGTTATGCATATTTACAAAACTTCAGAGGATCGGATGTCTATGACGCACCTTTGGCAATTACAGTATATTCTAGGTTAATGTTTAGATTTCGGCCTGATGTGGTCCATGTTCACAAGCATAAGGTAAAGTTCTAGACAAAAAGGTTATAGATATAAAGGTGATAGATCCATTGCAGAGCATCATTCATTCATCATTCTGTTAAAGGATATACTGTTTACAGTAAACACTCACCCAAAATAATACTATAATGCAAAGTATATGAAAATGCCCAAAAAATTGCAATACTGGATTATCTCTACTACACTGTGCGCTAGAACTTGCTGGGATGAGGGGGAAAAGTATTAATGGATGCTTCCCATTGCTAGCATTTTGAAAGTCGTTGGAAAGTATTCTTTGGAAAGACTTTCCAAAGAATTTGAAAAAAAAACAACTTTCCAAAGACTTTGAAAATACTTTGAAAATACTTTCCAAAGACCTTCCAAAGACTATCCAGAGTATCCAAAGACTTGGAAAACACTTTCAGGACTTTCCAAAGGCTTTCCAAAGACTATCCAAAGACTTTCAAAATCCTAGCAATGGGAAGCATCCCATAATAATAAATAAAAGCACACACTACAGTATTGCCATTTTTGGGCATTTTCATATACTTGAAAGGTATTTCCAATAAATAATACAATTCATGGACAAGCATTTAGGTGCAATTCAGGTCCCATCATATATGAATTAGCAATGAATCAATTGTATTTAGAATAAAGGTTCTACCTCATGGGAAAAAAAATCCTAAAACCACAATTATGAAACTTGGTTTTTGTCAATTTGTCATATGAGTATAATTTGCATCAGGGTGTGTCTAAAAATGTATTTTCTTCATTTTAAAAGCATGCAATGAGCTGAAGAGCGCCGGCATAACATGCCAACACCACATGAAAAAAAAAATCCAATTCTATTATTTCGTATTTTTTTTTACTATTTTAAGAGCAGGAACCAACCTGTTGAGGACTTCCTCCTCTTGCTCCACCAGCAGGCGGAGAGGCTCGACCCCCACGTCCGCCAGCATCTCCACCTCCTCCTCCTCCTCCTCCTCTGCCTGCCATCCATCATTCTCCGTGGGGAAGCCGGGTAGCAGGACACCTCTCCCCAAATCCTCTTGGCTCCCAAAACTAAACTGGGTGGAAGAGGAAGGTCAGGAAGAGGAGAACAAGTTGCAAACACCTGCAGAGTTTTTTTTTGTTTTTCTTTGGTCATTTCTGAGCTGAACCTCAAGGATAAATAATCCATTTGGGGACACACCACCTGTGGTGAGAAGATGAAGGAAGGTTATTGAAATCAAATGACATTTTATTGATGAATAAATCCAAGTGGAAAAATATCCTCACAAGGCTTTGATGAGATGAAATTCAAATGGAAAAATCTGAAAAAAACGAAAATTGACTATGGTTGAAATTTTCAGAGGCGCACGAAAAAACTGGAAAAATAATTGAAGAAAGTCCAGATTTTGACGGCACATTAACACCACAGCTTAATGTGGCTAAATTGCGTAAATTTGTTAAAAAAGTTTAAAAAATATAAACAAATTAAGGTCATAGGGGATTATGTGGTGATACTAATCACATTTGGAGTGAATCAAAAACCTTAAAAATGATCCAAAAATATAGTCAATTTCCATATAATATAAAAATAACAATAATAATAACAGTACATATTTATACCCCTCTACTTTTGGTCAAATCCCAGTCATGTGACCTAAAGTTGCCGGTATAATATTGAAATTATTTTGTGCAATATTGGCCTCATTAAGCCACATTAAGCTCCCTATTTTTGTAATTTGGGCAGCCTAAAAAAATCCATTAAAAGAATAGATTTATATTTTGTTTCTTATTTCCATCAACAGCAGTACTGGTGGTCGCCTATAACAGGTTACAAGATCAATGATTTTGATCAAGGCTGGATGTAGGTTGTGAAACCGTGGTCTTTGAGTGTCGGCCGCTGAGCTGCTTGGTATTTAAACTGAAGGACAAACTCAATAAAAGGCTTTTGCACTTCTGTTATGTTCGTACTTTTGGTCTGACTTAGAAATCTCAAAGTCACATGGCTGGTTGTCCAAGCTTTCTGTGAGAAACAAAAGGTTCTTAAATGAACTGTTGATCTTCATGGAAAAATGCAAAAGTTATTCATTCATCAATGGAGCAAAAAGCTTGAAATGAACCACTTCATTTCTACATTGTATTCTCTCAGGTTTTATTTATATTTTTTACGTTACGGTATCAAATGCACACAGTCATATGGTCGTTGTACTTTAAGCCTGGCAGGTATTCTTTAAATTCTCATATAACCTAGAGTCTTGAAATGTCCCCAAAGGCCCAGTCGACGTTAGTATGGGAGCCTCATTTGGCCACGGCTTGACTCATGTGACAGTTTCACAGCTCACACAGTAAAATGACTGGAAACAGTAAAAGTCCACCAAGGAGAATGTAACAATAAAGGATGCATAATATAATATAATATAATATAATATAATATAATATAATATAATAAAATGTTATATAATGTCATAGAGAATAATATATAATATAATATAATATAATATAATATAATATAATATAATGTAATATAATGTAATATAGAATAATATATAATACAATATAATATAATATAATATAATATGATATAATATAATGTAATATAATGTAATATAGAATAATATATAATATAATATAATATAATATAATATAATTATTTTAATGTAATAATACATCCATCAGATAATCACTGAAGCTCTTGAAACTAAGAAGTCCAAATAACATCTGGGAAAAAAATTGTAGTTTCTACATTTGAAGTCCTTCATGGAGAACAGAGATACAGTATTTCTTTAATCAAAGTCTTATTTTTTCGATAACTGGGAGTGAAAGGACCATGACCATCCTCCTCTGCAACACACTGCTTAATAAGAACCATGTGCTTATCTGAGCACAATAAATAAACAAATTAATTATTTATTTATTTAATTAATTAGTAAACAATATTCAAACGGAGACGTCCATACTCAAATGATATGATACATATTATATAGTACACGATGCCACGATAATATCACTAATAAGTTAAATGACTCATGTCCATGGAAAAACAAATTATGGTTACGGTTATTATTATTATTATTATTATTATTATTATTATTCAAGTAAATGCTACCTTAAGTACGGGACACATTCAGAGACTTCAATTTTCAACAAATTTAAAAACTGCTCATCATTGTCAATTATACACCGATCTATTACTACCACCATTATGAAAAACGTCTTCTTTACGAACCTTGATAGGAAGTTGAAATCCATTTTCTTCTGGAGTTGGAGACATCATAGCAGCAGGTTATTAGTGACTCAATCCTAAATTCCAGTGCACGGCTAAGCATTGTCTAGGCCGGTTTCCATAGCTTTAAGAGCATTTTTCTGCCATGTAGCACGCAACCTCACACACACACACACACACACACACACACACACACACACACACACACACACACACACACACACACACACACACACACACACACACACACACACACACACACTTACTAAACTAGTGCTTTGGAGATATTCATCTGTCTTACGTCTTATTATTATTATCAACACAGTGATAATAATGATAGTGCCCATACAGGTCCGCAGAGGCAATTCCAGGGAAATACAAAACGTGCTCATAATCTGCCCAATTATCACATATAATCACACGGCTTGTGTGGAATACTCGATTCTGTGTGGTCAACGGCTGCAAGCAGCGGCCAGTTATTTCTGAATAACGTCCGCTTATATGTTAATAATACAACCACTTATTGCCTCCGCCTGGACTCAGGTGCCTCGTATCGCTACGCCTACACACTAACGATAACACTAGTTGGTGGCGACATCTTGTCAAACAAAGAGTAACGCATCAAAGCAGCCGTGTAATAAGGCGCAGACGGTCATTTACGCAACATAGCGCCCTTCAGTGCAACAAGACGATGACGTCCAGATCACTTATACGTGCAATAACGCTGTACAAACTGAAACAACTTAGTCAATACATAGCAATAATTTATCTTTATCATTGATACCCTATATACCCATACATATAACTTATGCTGGGCATAGAATAACATTTTTATATTCTGTATATTTTTATATATTCGACCAATTATGTTTGGTATTTTTTTTTGTCTATTTGTGTACATTTGGCCATTTTTATTCTATTTGATGTTATCATTATAATTGTATTTACTATTTTTATTTGTAATAAGTGGTATAATGTGGAGCCAGCAGGTCATTATCACAACATAACGGCCTTCAGAGCTTATAAGACCAAGAAGACCTGATCACTTCACCGTTCCAGACCGAGCGCGTCCCCGACGACACGACGGCTCCGCCTTCGGTGTATGTCTGTGCGCGCGCGCCACGCGAGTTTTGAGCCTCCCCCGAACCGCGTCACGCCGACGTCACAATGGGTGATGTCACACTCGGCCATGACTGCCCCGCGGCGCCCCGCGGCCGAGCAGAGGGCGGACGTCCTTGGGGCCTCCCGCAGCTTGTGCGCGCCGTGGATTTCAACGGGCATCTGCCGACGCGCCGCGGTGCGGCACGCCGTCCGAAGCGCAACGCCAGTCCGGCAAGTTTAGCAAGGAATGCAGAGATTTCCATCCAAGGAGACTTTCTGCAGCAGAAGCGCTGGAAATGATTTGCAGAGAGGGACGCCGAGGAGCAGGAGAAGATCATCATCACTCAGTGTGTGCACATGCACTCAATACCCGATTAAGCTCAGTAATAATGATAATAATAATATAATATAATAAGGTAAAAGTGCGTTTAAGGTGTTTACATGCGTCTGGGATAATACGACGACTGAAAAACAACTTGAGTTTCGGCGCCGAGTGGCCTAGGAAGGAAGCGCTTGCTCCACCGTCTACAACGCGTCGTCACTTTCCAAACCAAAAGTGTGTGTGTGTGTGTGTGTGTGTGCGCGTGTTTAGCGGCGGTTGCCATGGTGCCCGTTGTTTAAATGCAAGCGGCATCCGTTGTTTACTGTTGTGCGGTGGAATTCGCTGGGTTTTGTGGCGCGTGCTTCGGTTTGGATCCACCGATGGCAATATTCAGAATACCGCCTTCACCAGAACGTGATCGGCTTATACACGCTATGGGACGGTGTTCCAAAAATGTGGGCATCTCTACATTATACATCTCTAATTAAAGACCGTAGAGAGCCTTATTTACATATGCCTGCAGTGTATGTAAACACGGGTTATATTATTCCATTGCTTTATTCCATGTTTTTCGATCTGTTTGTTATCATTGCTTTTTCTAGTAAGAATTGGTGGGATTTACTTTGGCTTTTGTGGGGGGAGGGGGCTCAATTTACACAGTATTTTCATCTATTATATTGTATAGCAGTATATAATTACTGTCACATGTGAAAAGCTGCATTCATGCCGAATCAGAGGAAAGAGATGAGAGCTGCATATTGGAAAAAACTGACGTTGCAATATTTTCTTTCTGCGATATACAGTGCGATATGAATAAAGACAGGAATTTCCACCAGATGACTTGAATAGTTCCATTTGGAAAGAATGAATCATTCTATTGGGGTGGGATTGGGGTGATTTTGTAGGGGAGTGCATCTGCATAGAAAACAAAGAGAATATCATTATTCGCGGCACATTGAGGCTGTAATCAGTAAACTGTCAACTGTGACAGGAAGGTTTCTTTTCCCCTTTCATAAAAATAAATATGACTCTTTCTTACAATGAACGATCAACAAAAACAATTAAACAAAGCGATTTAAATAAATAATGGAAAAATATTAGTAAAACCAAAAAAACAGACGTTGGAGCGTTTGCTGCGCTCATGGCCGTTTCCGCCGCCGTGTCCCAAACCAGCGGCAGAAGCTTTGCGGCAACGCTTTCACCACGGTGCCGCGGCGCGACAACGTGAGGCGAGCGAGTCGGGAGCGCGGCCGAAAATATGCAAAAGTTAGGAACCGATGAGCGGAATCGAAATGCGCACGTCTTATCGAGTCCACGGCTCCAGGAAGTTTGGATGAATTTTGAACTTTCCGACCTTGCGCACGCTGACGTCATGGTGACGACGCCGAGGCGATGCGTCGTGCAGCCCTCATATAGATCACCCGGGGATAGTGTAAATATATCATTACTTCACAGTCGAAGATAACACCACCTGCCACAGAGCGGTCGCTGCCCTTCCTGCCTAAACGCTGTCGCCTGTGGCTGTTCCTGGTCAAGTCATCGCTGAGTCGTTGCCATAGCAGCGCAAACAGATTTGTGCGCAGATAGCTGCACTCATTTATTTAGACGTTGTTTTCTATCTTTTTTTTTTTTTTCATATTTTTAAGTGATTTATTTTCGCCAGTTCAAGCGGACTCCGTTTTTGGCTTCACTTCAACAGAGATTGAAGTTGAGCTTTTGCATTTTTACTTCAGTACTCGTAATGAATCTCACCGGGGATCCCAGCCGCCTCCCGACATCTTCTTCCACGCAGTTGTTTTGAATCACATCTCTATGAATGAACAGCTTACAGAAGCCTCACATCACGAAGGACAGGGAAACTGGATCCCGCAACGATGAGCTTTTCCTCCATTTTGGGAACAAAACCCAAACTGGCTCTCAAAGGGTTAACTGGTCACCGATACGTTCAATAAGACAATAATGGCCGGACATTATGCAAAAATAATGTCCTTTAGAGCAGGGCTTCTCAAACTTTTGTCGACCAAGGACCCCTCCCTCATTTGGGAGAAAATAACCGGAGGACCCCCTCACGTATGTCCCCAAAAAGTTATTTGATATACGGCCCGTTTCTCACACTGCTACAGGTATGTGCAGGGACTCATTCGAGGGAAATGTATTGGAGATATTTGTATTGCACCATTTCAAAATACAGAATCAAAAATCAATGGATTCAATTCAATGAACATCAATTCAGTGAACAAGTCACATTGTAGCGACACAAAATATCAAAGACAAATAAAGAGAAATGGAAGATGGAGACGGGTGCGAGCAGTTGTCTCAATGGAAATAATTATATAGGCTTATATATTGCATAGAAAATATTATACTTCTGAACATAAAAAGATTTACCGCTTCAAAGGACACACAAAATATATTTAAAGCTGTCCCCCCCCCCAAAGAAAACCCACTTTGAGAATCTGGTCCACCAAACCTACACAGCTAAATATTCATTAGTATATTAAAAAATCCCTATGGCTTATCAGTATTATCTTACCTGTGGCTGGAGGTCGGGCAGCTCCGTGGGCGTGGGCGTGGCCAGCACGCCCCGCCCCCCCGGATCAGACTCCGCCTCCTCCTCCTCGTCGACCTCCTGGATGGTGGGCGTCACGTCGGACGGCGGCACCGACGTCTTTTTCTTCTTCCTCTTCTTCTTGCGGCGGCGCTCGACGCCGTGCGAGCGCTTGCGCAGGCGCTGGGGCGGAGGCAGGTGGGTGGAGAGCGGGTGGTGCGTGTGGTGGAACGAGTGCCTGTGGTCTGGTGAGGAAACCAAGGCAGAGGAGGGGAACAAGGGGAAGACGGGGAGAAAGACGATGAGTAATATGGCTGAATTTCAACCTAAAATGAAGTCACACGGGGGAGGCTGTTGCCAAGCAGTGATACCACCTGAGTTTATATTATTTGTTCACTGAATATTGATTATCGATTATAAACTATTTGACAACTGGCTTTTTTAAAATTCTAAGTCGCTTTGGAAATATACACGTCTGCTAAATTACCAAATGTAATGTGTCTGATTGTCAAAGTTGAATTTAGTTTTTAATTTTGATCATTTCTTTACTATTAAGAAGCATCTACAATGCATTTTTTTTAATCATTCGGACCTTAGAGATCAACTGTACAAGCTGAGTCACAACTCAAAAGTAGAATGAAATAGAGTAACGTGAAGTAAAACATATGAATTAAATAATTAATTCATATTTAATATAATATATTAAGATAATATTCATTATTAATAAATTATTCATCATAAATCATTAATATTTTTCGTTAATAATTACAGAGAGATTCAAGGTTATTTGTCACATACATATACAGCACATACAGTCATACATAATATGCAATGAAATGTCATCACACCCGGTGATTACGCACAATGAGCTCTATAAGCTATAAAAAGACAAAAAATACTAATATGTGTGTTATAAAGTGAATACTTGTGAACGATGAATCGGAAGAATTTATGCAACATTGAAGAGTTGAAGAGTTGCTGCCCGTGACCATGTGACCGCAAAAAAATAAAAAATAAATTCAAATCGTGATCAAATTAAAACATAAGTATTGGTTTGACAGACTGAGGAGGATGAGTGCTGGAGGAAAAATAAAGGAATGGCAGTGATTGGGGTTCTGCTCTTCATGGGACTGAGTGATAATCCGCCATTAAGCTCTTCAGCAGAAAAACAAACAAAAAGCTTTGGATTTCAATTAACTGGCAATTACAGAGACAGGCGGCTCAACGCACATCAAAAGACAGCGGCACTAATTCGGGACGCCCGCCCCCCCCCGCCGACGCTAATCCCATAATATCCTCCGCACGCGACGTGGTCTTCGTCTCGCGCCGCGCCCCAAATGTGACCCCCCGTTAAACGCAGCTAAATTAAAATGGATACCAGTCAAAATTGAACTCAATTGTTTAATTGCATTTTCTTTATTTGTTGTTTTTTAAGGGTAGATGGTTCCATGTTTTACACGGAGCAGCACTCGTCTGCATGTGACGCATAGGGATTAGAGGGAGATTGGAACAAGATAAGAAATATCCAGAGAAATAGTTGCACTGGGTGGAAATTGCGAGGCACTCAAATCCATCAGTTCCAGGCGGAAAGCAGCTCCGGCAGAACAAGTTTCACTGTGAGACTGAGGAGCCAGGGCTTTTACGGGGCGCGATGAAGGGTCCCACTCTTTTTCCACATTCGGTTCTTGATCACTGACTCAGTAAAATAAAAAAATAAATAAAAAAGAGCATTTTGATTTGGTCCAATCGGTGCACGGCGCGGTGAGCGAGGGACGAGAGTCAAAAGAGTCGGTCAGAATTCTCACAAAAATCATGTCATTCTGTCAACAATTTTTTTGGGGGGTGGGCTGGAGTAAAAAAAGCAAATCGGTCCCATTCAATATGAATTGTGCCAGTTGTGCCAATAATACCTTGGCCCCTTTGCTTCAGACTTTAATTTAGCCCTCGGTGATTATTTTCAGTTTGTGAATTTAAGATTCACCGTTTTGCCGGAGTGACTCCAGACTCCCGACTCTTTTCTTAGATTATGTTCGCTACGACCGCATCGTTGGCGAGTCTTGCATCGCTAACTCTTACTCTGCGGTGACATTAAAGGAGACCTCTTATTCTCCCCTTGACACAAGTTAAAAAAAAGGCCTCGGAGGTCCCCAAAGCATGTTTATGACGTTTTTTTCTGAAAATGCCACTGAGATTATGCATTCGAGCCATCGTGACGTGCCTCTAAAACCTGACGGTTCCAAAATGGGCTGTTTCCGTGGGCGTGGCAGCCAAGCCCGCGTTCTGAGCCAATGGCGTTGGAGCACAAGCTCCGGGTTCTGTGAGCCAATGGGGTTTGAGCTTTACTCCGGGCTCATACCCACGGGGTTTCTTTTTATTTATTCGGTAAACGTTCATTGGTTTCACCTCATCGGTCCTGTTACATCTGTTTCGGAACAAATTTGAGGTGAGAAATAAGCAATCCAAGTTTCTGGATCTTCACTCCTATTAGATACATCTATAAGGCGTCAATTGAATGTTTCTGCCCGACTTTCGTTGCCGTTCTGCAAGCTTGAGGGGGGGACACTGGACCAGACACCGCGAGGCAGGGAATTTTTGTTAAATGTCAACGTCGGAAAATAAAATAAAATAGAATAAAATAAAATAAATACATCTATCATAAAAACACACTATTTTTATTGTTTTTGTTTGGAGAAAGGCACAGAGGATGGGGTGGAGCAGACGACCAAATAAAGAAATCGGTGACGATCTGACGTCAGCTCGTGCAGAAAGTAGAAAAAAAACCTTTAGACACGGAGCGTCCAGAGCCGTGGGAAATCGGAGCGTTTTGCAATTCCTTTGTCATTAGTTTGACCTCATCGCTTGACACTTTGACCGCGCCCAATATGAACATCCCACATTGTAACATTACAGATACCGTACATGACAGAATATAAGGAAAAGCATAATAGTTCAAATACATAAGCACAGTTCTCTATGTTTGTGATGTTTTTAGTGGGAGTGGTTCTAACCAACGCGGGGTCAAATCTGTCACTTCTATGACAACGGCCATAGGCGCCGCTTCTCTGTATTTCCTTCCTGGTGAAATCACGTGTGCAATATACACTTATATTCGATAGTCCAGGAGTTCAAAACTGGGGTCTGCGTCCCCCCTGCTGTACTTAAGGGAATCGCAGTAGTTTCATACTGTAGATATATTTTTGTGACACGTTTTCATGTCTTTTTTATTGCATTTTATCACAGATTAATTATATAACGATTTTCCTTTAGTCATTTATTAATTTGGTTTGTTATCATTATTTATTCATGTATTTTTATTGAGACTTCCAAGACAGGCCTTGCCGTTAAAAGGTTTGGAAACCCCTGGGATAGTCCTCGCTCTTGGCAAACCACGTGGTTATGACGTCACAATGAGTGAGGTCACACTCCACCAAGCGGAAGCTCGATCAGGAGCCGCCGCCGTGTCTGCCACAGATCCAACCAGATCCCAAACGTCCTGGACGCACCACTCACAGTACATGCAAGCCAGTGCATCCCTCGAAAGACTTTGGAAAATATTTTATTTATCAATTATTTTTTCTTAATTTATTCAAGTATTAATTTATTTAAAAAAAAGTTATTTGTGACAGTTAGGATCCATCGCCACGGTTGCCAGGTTCAGGCTAAACAGCGATACCTTCCCTCTTCTTCATGTAAGGTGATGTAAAAGGTGAAAACTTCCTTGAGTCTATCGATTAAAACTAAAATCAAAGCTAAAACTTAGTCCCGCTGGAAAGAATTTCCACAGAACGAGGCCGTTGATCGGAGCCGATCAGTGAGATCAGGTTCGCAAAACCAAAACAAACACAAAAAAAAAAAAAGGCGAGAGATGGTGCCACGAAAAGTGAGCGTATGAAGTAACTTGTGTTGTACGAATGAGGTGTTGATTAATATTTTGTCCGTCTTTCCATCTGGTTTGTTCTTGTTTCTTCATGAAAGTAGTTTGAATTTCATTCTGTATTTCCATCAGTTATATCGTATAGATTTATTGTGACAATTATCTTTATTTTGTTCTTGTGAAATATGTTGTTATTGACAAATTGACACGGCTGAAGGAAAGATTATTGGAAAAAAGTAAAATAAAAAGTTTTAAAGAAATAAATCATTTTGATGTACACACTATGCATATTGGCATCTATCGTCTGTTAACATTAAACAAACACAAATAAATACTGTATGTACTAGATTATATGTATGTATATATGGAGCATAGCATATGTATTATGTAGTATATCATAGTATATATGTAGTACATCATATATATAGTACATAATACGTATATATGTAGTATATCATACATATATATGTAGCATAGCATATGTATTATGTAGTATAAAATAGTATATATGTAGTACATCATATATATAGTACATCATACGTACATATGTAGTATATCGTACATACATATGTAGCATATCATATGTATTATGGAGTATATTGTGGTGTTTTGTGAGTCTTACTCTCAAAGTCCTTCTCGCTGTACAGTCGTCCCATCCTGTCTCCGCTGGAGGACGAGGACGACACGTTGATGATGTCACCAAAACGCTCCACGGACAGAGCCTTCTCCCAGTCCTCCTCCTCCTCCTCCTCCTCCTCCTCCTCGTCCCCCTCGGGCTCCTCCACTGAACCCTCCTCTTCATCCTCCTCCACCTTGACCTACGGAGGGTGGGGGGAGGAAAGTTCAATTTGACTCACAACGACGCCACCCCACCCCAAAAAAACACCACCAGCATCCAGTCACCACCCTTGTCCCTCACACACCAGTCCCTGACCCCACCAGCCATCTATACACCATCTATACACCACCTAAACACCATCTATACACCATCTTAACACCATCTATACACCATCTTTATACCATCTATACACCATCTACACACCATCTTTATACCATCTATACACCATCTATACACCAACTTTGTACCATCTAAACACCATCTATACACCATCTTAACACCATCTACACACCATCTTTATACAATCTATACACCATCTACACACCATCTTTATACCATCTATACACCATCTATACACCAACTTTGTACCATCTAAACACCATCTATACACCATCTAAACACCACCTATACACCATCTTTATACCATCTATACACCATCTATACACCATCTTTATACCATCTATACACCATCTACACACCATCTTTATACCATCTATACACCATCTATACACCAACTTTATACCATCTATACACCATCTAAACACCATCTATACACCATCTTTATACCATCTATACACCATCTATACACCGTCTTTATACCATCTATACACCACCTAAACACCAACTTTATACCATCTATACACCATCTAAACACCATCTTTATACCATCTATACACCAGCTACACACCATCTAAACACCATCTATACACCATATCAACACCATCTACTGTTGTACACCTACGTAGTACCAGGACACACACACACACACACACACACACACACACACACACACACACACACACACACACACACACACACACACACACACACACACACACACACACACACACACACACACACACACACACACACACACACACACACACACACACACACACACACACAGGCAGTAGTTAGTGGTGCTGGGACTAAATGCTAGAAGACAGTCACAGAATGAAGGTAGTGTCTGCTGTTGCTGTTGGGATGGTACCCGCTCCCCACACAGTACTCATTGTAATTATTGATCGCCCACCCATCACGCCATAGACAATAATCAACTACTTGTGTTTTTCCAATTAAATTTGAATGAAAATTATTCTTCTAAATGACTTCACCCCCAAAGCAGCCTGCCTCCAGGGCCAGTGCAGCCGGGGCCACTGTGACTAAAAAAGGTTTTGTTATAAAGAAAAATACAACAAAACAGCTCAGATATTTAGAAACAACAACCTCAGATATTTCAAACAAACAACTGCTCGTGATGGTCCTTCATTTAGCAAACCTCAGCGATGTAAGTATATATGTATGTATGTATATGCATGTATGTATATGCATGTATGTACATAGGTATGTATGTATATTCATGTATGTACTGTATGCATATATGTATGTATGTATATGCATGTATGTATATGCATGTATGTACTGTATGTATATGCATATATGTATATGCATGTATGCACTGTATGCATATATGTATGTATGTATATGCATGTATGTATGTATATATATATATATGTATGTATTGTTTATATGTATGTATGTACAGTTTGAATGTATGTATGAATGTGTGTGTATATATATATATATATATATATATATATATATATATATATATATATATATATATATATATATATATATACACACACACACACACACACACACACACACACACACACACACATACATGAATGTATATGTATGTCCTTCCATTATCTCGACAACCGTTCATCACATGTACTTCATACTTCATACAGGTGCATGGCTGGGGACCCAGGGTCGTGTTGAATCTGGTGCAGTTTGGACGCAAGTTTGGACGCAAGCAGTGCAGTTTTGGACGCAAGCAGCCCCCCTACTGCTTGGTGAGCAGCAGGGGGGCTTGGCCTGGTGAGCAGGGGCCCCCGCTCAGCTGCCGTGCTGCTCGTTGGCCTCGACGTTACCCACGTGCGGAAAACACCTCCCGGTCACCGCGGCGGCGGTGACGCAGGTGAGGGGATACATTAAGAGGAACGCCTCCCTTTTGCGGCACCGATCCCACTGACGCTGGAATCCCCCTTGAAGCGGCGAGGCGGTGTCGCTGCTGCGGATGCTTCCTGCCTGGAGCCGCTGGGAACAGCTGCTTTCAACTGCACCAGCGCACGTCCCTGCATCCCTCTGGGCACAGGCAACAACCTCCTGAAGGGTTTTCCCAGGGCCACGCTTGCATTTTTGCTACCAATTTAGGGCCAGTACCAAGGTGAAGCAGCCTTCAGGACACAAAAAAAATAAATCAATCAAATAACATAATAAAAATGATGTGACATCAAAATAATTCCACCCGTTGTTTCTAACAGTTGGGAGCGATCGCCGTGGTTGCCAGGTTCAGGAAAACCAGCGACACCTTTACCCTTTGTCACGTAATGTGATGCAAAGTGATGAAAACGTCCCTTGAGTGTAAAACAAAAAAAAAAAAAAACAAAGCTCAACCTCAGCGCCCTGCGTTTGGAAAATCTTTACGAACACAATATTACTACGTGCACGTCATAAAGCAGACAGCGTTGATACGGCGTGAAGGAGTGAAGGGGTGGCGGGCCGGCGGGGTGAGGGGGTGGCGGTGTCGGGCCGCGGGTTGGTTTTCGTGGCGGAAACCGGGTTTGGGGAAACGGAGACCCCGCCCCCTACGTGATTGCGGTTACAGCGCCGGTACGATGAGCGTTTTTTTTGTTTGTTTTCCTTTTGGGTGGGGGAACGTAGTTTCAGATTTCTTCTCCTCTCTTTTTTCCTCCTCTTCTTTTTCGGCGCTCCATTACCTGATAATGACCGGAGGGAGGAAGGCACAGGATGCGTTTAATGATCTCCTCCAGCGCCAGAGGACCGGGCGTTTAAAAAGACCAATCGATCGCATTGTTGTTAAAAAAAAAAAAAAGAAAAAAAGAAAGGAAAAGGACCTGTCAATTACCCATAATGCTCTGCTTCCACCAAAACAGCGCCGGCCTCCGCTCCGCTCCCCTCCTGGGTGTTTGGAACATCCCATCCGTCTCGTGTCCCCTCCAGAAACGAATTCAGCCCCAAAAAGTTGACCGCCCTGATGTGGAAGTGAAGGTTTGTTGTATTTTTAATGGGGTCTCTGGGGGCGGGGTAGGGGTTTAGTCCAGGTTACAGGTTTTGTTTTGTTCCAACACTGAATATTTTTTAGAATAACAAATGAAATAACTACAGCTGGGTTTTTACCCTGAGACCAACCACCATGTTCACTCAAATGATCCATACAAATGTTCTCAAACAATATTATGTAGATAATTAATAATCAATTTATATTAAAATAAATATCAAAATAAATAAACAACAAAACAAAAAACAAATATTAAAGTAAATCAAGTTCTAAGTAAATCAATATTTAAATAAATCAATAGGAAAATAAATCAATATCAAAATAAATAAATATCAAAGTAAATCAATATTTAAATAAATCAATATCAAAATAAATCAATATCAAAGTAAATCAATCTTTAAATGAATCAATATCAAAATAAATCAATATCCAAATAAATCTATCAAAATAAATCAATATTTCAATAAATCAATATCTAGATAAATCAATATTTAAATAAATCAATATCAAAATAAATCAATATCAAAGTAAATCAATATTTAAATAAATCAATATCTAGATAAATCAATATTAAAATAAATAAATATCTAGATAAATCAATATTTAAATAAATCAATATTTAAATAAATCAATTTCTAAGTAAATCAATATTTAAATAAATCAATATCAAAATAAATCAATATCAAAATAAATCAATATCAAAGTAAATCAATATTTAAATAAATCAATATCTAGATAAATCAATATTTAAATGAATCAATATCAAAATAAATCAATATTTAAATCAATCAAAATTTAAATGAATCAATGTTTAAATAACTCCATATTAAATAAATAACGATTAAAATAAATAAATTAATTAATAATCCCCCCCAAAAATATACCAGATTTAGAATTCACAAGAGTTGCTATAAGGAACTCGCTCCAAAAACATTGCTCGTGGCCACGCCCTGTGTGTGAGCGTGCACGTGCACCTGGATGCAGGCGCCTCCAACAGGGAGACAAAGCTGCAGGAATAATGCAGGACGACCATTCTGCATTCGCTCAGGTCAACTCGCACGGCTGCATAAATATTTCACATTTAATGGAATGCTGAGTCAGAGAGCCACTGAAATATTCATCTATGGCTGAGGATTTTTGGAGCACTGTCTGTCTGTCTGTGTCTGTCTGTCTGTCTGTCTGTGTGCGTGTGTGTGTGTGTGTGTGGCACGTGCTATTTACTGTGTGAATAATCCTTCGTTACAGTGTTTAAACTGTGTTCCTGCGCAACAGACACAGACGTGAGGGAAGGGGCCGAAAGCCTTCAAACTGAAGCTGTTAATGCACGACCCTTCACCGCCAGGGGCAGCATGGGTTCCAGATTCCTATTTGTCTCATGCGATCATACAAGTCCCGTTCAGTGAGATGTGAAATGGCAAACTCCGAAGACTGTGCAAAAAAAAAAAAGTAGGACTAAGAACAAAAAATACATTTATCACAAATCAAAACATATGACTTATATGTACAATAAAACCAACAAATACGAAGAAAGAATTGGCAAGAAATATAAGTAAAGGCAAAAAAATGTAAAGCACAAATTGACAATATATTTACTGTATATATTAAATTATGTTTGTATTCAGTCCTTGCATGTATGTATGGAGGCAAACTTAGCCGATAAAGATAAATATGGATATACAATATAGGCAATATACAATAAACCTAATAAAAAACATTGAAATGACCTCAAGAATAAGTGAGAAGAAATTGGTCATCTTACAAGATAAACTTAAACACAAACTAACTAGGAGATACAGTTTTCCGTGCACAATAAACCTACAAAAGTAACAATAACTAATGAAATAAAATGAACAATGAAACAGAAGAAATTAACCAAACGATAAACAATGAACCGTAAAAGAAAACTTGGTAATGGTTCAAAAATACTCATTTTGAACAACAAATACAAGCCAAAAAAATTGACAAAAATATAGTATAAGTTAATATAGTAAATAAATAGAAAAAAATAAAACAGAAAATACTGCGTGTGTGTGTGCGCGTATGTGTGTGGGCTTGGACGCCTTTAACAATGTCTAAAATGTATGGATGATGCGTAATCAAAAATCCCCAAATCCATGGCAACAGAGCCATCACTGTCTCCACATTCCTCCCACTACATTTTAGGATCCGTGACCCCGGGGGAAGAGATGTGGAACCATGGAACAAAAATCAGAACGACACTGGCACACTTGTTGGAAATGCAGATTCACACTCACAGACGCACGAGGCGCCGGACTTTGTTGAAAGTTGAATTTTGTCCAAGTCTCCCTGCCCACATCGCCGACTCAAGCAGCTTTTTGGCAGAATATGGGACGTGAAAAAAAAGAAAAGAAAAAAAAAAAAAAAGATGTGCGAGATCATTGTTATCATCACCATCATTACATAATTCTCAAAACCCCGTTCTTGACGGACATTCAAACGAAACGACATTAGAGGAGCATTCAGTGAGGCCACGTTTTAAGGTACACCGCGGTATCAAGCAACCACGGCGCTGAACCGGAAGCCTTCCCCCGTAAACAATTTATGTTGCAGAATTGAAGATGTAAACTTTTAATTTATCTCACCGTACGTCGCTGCTGCGCAGGGGCAGACGGCCAAATGTTGTAATGATCCATCCAATGAGTAATTTGGCCAAGCGCCGCATTCCTCCAGAACTGCTTGAGCCAATATTTTACAACACGGTACTTTATGTTATTGTACTTGCGCTCGCATGGCAGCAAGTGTAAACAAAGATGGCAGAACACGGCGCTCGCCGAAATGACTCACTGGATGGATGATTTCAACATTTGGCCGTCTGCAACATATGGTGAATTAATTATTGAAGACGCCCGTTCGTCACTCCGGACGTTGATATTCGGGCACGACGCTGTAAATTTGTCTGCCACGACAAAATCGTAGCGGTTTGACATCACCAACTATACCGCAAAACCTTAGTCCACAAAAACTTGTGACCACGTCGAGTCAAATCCACTGAAATGTGCGATTGAGTGATGTGTTCAAGATCCAGCGAGTCGCCGGAAAAATAGAAGCCGCGCAATGGTACTTATTCAGAGAAATATCACAACGTTTTTGGTATTTCATGGAAAGATAACTCATTGGTAATGTAATCCAAGGAAAAAAGTCACCACTGATGTGACGTAAGTTTGACTACTGTCGTAAAGCCCTGTAAATACGTCATCATTGACGCACACAAGACCCAACGGTCACCTACCATCACTGACACTGCACATGTACTTACACACAATTATAACAATGACAAGATGTGGTTTAAAGTCAAAAGAAAAACCTTAATACTGAGTGAAACATAATGTATAAACAATTCCCTACAGCTAAATGGAGCAAATTTAAATGAAAAGACAAAGTATTGACAGGTTCTTCCATAATAACTCTAATAACAAATGAATGTTCCATAAATAGTTTGTTTATTTAGTTGAGGTCCAGTTTGAACCCGTATGCCACAAACATCTTGTGGTTGAAGTTTCATCCAAATCAATTCACATACGGAGCAAAAATTTGTGGAAAAACCCGGCTAAATCTGACCGATGTCACAGCCATGGTCTAATGTATTGAACACCAAAATATGTCCGACCCGGCTAAAAGTATCTGCAACACAACAACGACATAAGCTAGGAACATGCTTGAGGTGTAGTTCAAACCAGTATGTCACAAGGATATCGTGGTTTACTGTAAGTGTCATCCAAATCGATTCCCTTACGGAGCAGAAATGAGTGAAAAACAGAACAAATTTGACCTGAAATATTCAGCTGGTCCTGCTTGACTGACATACACAAAATGACCGAGATGAGATTTACAGTAAGACGCTTTATGACGTCATCATCATATTTACAATAAATGTGCAGGTCCTGATCCACAATGTCCAGTTGGTCTGTGTCCATAGGGCAGCGTGGAATGGGTCCCGGTGTAGTCTTTAGAAGTTACCAAACCACGATTTACGTGTATATTTATGTACCTTCTTAGGTGGTAGATGTCAGTAGATCTGTTCGATTTATATTTTTTTCTCTGTGGTCGCCATCACTTTGCCGGACTAATGAAAAATACAAGTCAACAATTAAATTATGGAAATCCAACTGCTATCGAAAATCTACGTGAGCACGTCAAATTCTTCCATAATAATTCTCATGACAAATTAATGTTAAAAGTTCTGTAAATGTTGTCTGCATTACAATATAGACTAGTAATCTAAACTGAATTTTCCAATTGTAGATTATTAACAGAAGAAATACAATGTAGTAATTAAAACTAACATTTACTTATTAAATTTATAAAAATTACATGAATTTATTATCATTGTTATGCAAAGTAATGACAACGTTTGTTTTTTTTATTGTTCCCGATGCCCAAAAGTAAATTCGAAGACAATAAAGAAGCCATTGTCAAAACATTGAATACTGTCACAATATTCTAAAAACAAGTACTATGGCAGTAACTCTACGATGTTTGAAACTTGTGATGCATTTCACAGAAACCAAGAAACTGTAACACGTAACAAAAACGAATAAACTGGACCCTGTGTATTGCTGCCTGAAGATATTATGATAATTATTATAATTATTATAATTATTATTATTATATTATATACATGTTAATTCCTTCCTATTTCCCTGTATTTTTCCCATCCATTTTTCCACATTTTCCAAAATGACGTCCATCATCATCCTCACTGACGTAAGGAGCTGCAGCTGGCGTACAGTATGATGACATCGCCATGGCAACCAAGCCTCCGCCAGCCCCGTTGATGAGTGGGTTTATGAGCACGCTATTCCCTCAACCCCCCTCCACCGACCCACCCACTCCAATCCACACACACGCACACACACACACACACACACACACACACACAGGCCAGTTTATCCATTTATCGAGATGAAGGACGACCCCACTCTGCAGAACGTGGACGTGACGTCGGCCCCGTCGGGACATTTTCGGGAGCGGTGACTCATTACTTCCCTAATAATGGAGGGCTCTGCCGCTCCCTCCTCCACCTCCTGGTGCCATCTGAGGGCCCCACCGGGCTCTCGGATTCCACCCAGCAGCAGCAGCAGCAGCAGCGGCGGCGGCGGCGGCGGCGGCGGTGGCGGCGGCAGCAGCAGCAGCAGCAGCGCAGCGTGCTGCTGTGTCGGACCCCAGCTCCCTCCACATGCTCCACATCCCATGTGACTCACCGCAGCGTCCCCAACCCAAGGCGTTTTAGCACCCGTCCGGTCACCTAGCAACCATGCGCACATTTTACACTGCCCAGTCACACCTTTTTATTAAGGGGGCACAAGGCACCAGGACAAGCTGTGAACTGAAATGTTGTTCCCTGTTGTTATTGAATGACTTTGTTCCTCGAAATCTTTCGGGCTAAAATCATCGGAAACAGAAGAACGGCGGAAGCTACGGACACGGTTGAGGTCTCGTCTGAACCGGGACGTCGCAAACATCCCGTGGCCCAACGTTCGCCCTAATCGATCCACACACGGAGCAGAAATTGGCGAGAAACCCAACAAATTAGACCCAAATTAGCCAGATGTCCGTGCGTCACCGACACGCCCAACTATCTGGAACAGAACAAGGACAGAAGCTGCCAACGCGGTCGACGCCTTGTTTGACCAAATTTGACCCCAAGTATTCAGGTGGTCGTGTGTACTGAGTCATCATAGTATTTACTATAAATGTGCAGGTTCTGATCAGGAATGTCCATTGGACCGTGTCCAGTGTGCGGTGTAGACTCCGTCGGTCCCCATTACTTTACGATTCATGAAAAAACACGAAAAAACATGACTCCACAGAAACTCGGGATCATGTTGAGTCCAGCCCACTTGACTGCGTGAATGAGTGATGCGTTCATGTACCAGGAAGCCGTCGTAGAGGTAGAACCCCGTGAAAATGTCATAAGTCACAGGAATACCGCCAGCGTTTTTCGTATTTCATGGAAACGTCACCTATAGAAAGTTTAATCCAAGGAAAGGACGTCACCACTAAAATGATGTACGTTCGACGTAAACCTCTGTCGTGAACCTCCGCAAATAGGTCAGTTCCAACGTGTGACACCAACCAGCCGATCGTGCAGCAGGAGCGCCGGTGCTTCCTCCGCTCTCTCCCCGGCCGCGGCGCTCTCTCTGCGCGGATGAGGCCAGCCGGAGCTGACGCTTGAACTTGAACTCGCACTCCTCCCGACCCGGGCCGGCCGCGGTGCCCGTCCCCGCAAAACGAGAGCGATTTAAGAAAGAATCCGCGGTGGGAGAGAGTCCCGGGGTCCGCTCCCAACGTCCCCGCATATAATCACAGAGCACAGATTCGCAAACCTCGCAACCTCCAAAACCTGTAATACGTACCTAACACGACTAAACTGGACCCTGTGTATTGCTGCCTGTAGCTATATTGACTATTATTATTATTATTATTATTATTATTATTATTATTATATGTTTATTATTATTATTATTATTATCATCATTATTAATATAATTCTGAATATAATATAAATCTTTCTATTGTTATTGATATTATTACTATTATTATTAATATTAATATTTATTGTTTTTTCTGATGATGATGATTATTATTATTATAATCATTATTATCATTATTATCATAATTATATGTTTATTATTTTTATATGTTTATTATTATATTTATTAGTAGTATTATATTTTTTTCTATTACTTTTATATATATATATTAATATGGATATTATTATTTGTATTATTATATTTATTATTAATGTTGACTTGTATTATGATCATTAGTATTATCATCCTTATTACGACTGTTTTATTTCCTAGAGGCTCCGCCCTCTAACGTCGTCCTTATTTGCTTCCCCCAAACGACTGCACCGAGAGTAACTTGAACGCACCCATTACCCAGTCAGCTGTGGCCTGCCGCTATAAAAGGGCGGTGCGGCCCACCCTTCTCCTCCCCTTGTTCTTCACGACGGTGTCTCACCGGAGGAAGCTCTCACCCGGAGCGGCGGAGCCCCCACCGCCTCGTCCGCAATGCGAGGAGGCGGGTTCACCCGGAGCGTCCGTCGTCCCCCTGGCGCCCGCAGGTCGGCGTGGCCACGCTCCGTCGGACCATCATGCATCCGCCGGGGCCGATGGGGCTGCATCACACGCTCCCTTATACCGTGGAAGTTGTCAACAGCAGGGCGTGGTCTCAGCCGGCTCCGCCTTGTGCCAATGAGGACGGAGAGGGCGGAGCCTTTGCGAAATTGAACGATACTCGAACTCTTTCCTGCCCCGATGTCTTCCTCTTGTCGCTCAAGACCCCTGGGAGCAGAGCGGCGGGTGCACTGCCCTTTTACAGCAGCAGGCCACAGCTGATGGGGGCATTCCAAGGCGCTGGACTGCTTTGACCACTGTCGCCGTGTCACTACTTGACTGTTGTTAACACTGGATGCCATTTGTTAACTGTGGTAATTACTGTATGCTATTTTATTAGTCGTGCTGCAATACTGTAACTAGTACTTACTGTAACTGACGCCTGCCATGTTGGGCTCACTAGTCACTAGTTAGCATAGTGCTTATTGTTGGCATAGTGCTAATAGTTAGAATTTTGCTACTCCATAACACAGCGCTACTCCATAACTTAGTGCTACTAGTTAGTATAGTGCTAATAGTTAGCATATTGAAACTAGTTAACACAGTGCTACTCATTAACACAGTGCTGCTAGTTAGCATAGTGCTAATCGTTAGCATATTGACACTAGTTAACACAGTGCTACTCATTAACACAGTGCTGCTACTTAGCATAGTGTTAATAGTTAGCATATTGCTACTAGTTATATTTATAATCAAAAATCATCATTCATTCATAAATCATCATCATTTCAGTGATTCTAGTTAACACAGTGCTTCTAGTTAGCATATTGCTACGAGTTAATACAGTTCTACTCATTAACACAGTGCTACTAGTTAGCATAGTTCTACTAGTTAGCATGTTGCTACTTGTTAACATAGTGCTGCTAGTTAACAAAGTGCTACTCATTAACACAGTGCTACTCATTAACACAGTGCTACCAGTTAGCATAGCGCTACACCATATTCACCTGAACATTTTAATTTCTACCTCTTTCTCGACTGCACTGTTTTCTGATAAAACAAATCAATCATTGTCAAAATAATATTAAGGTTTCTTCACAAATGTTCAATTAGTAAATGTGGCTCAAGGCCCAACCCAGTGGTGGGAAATTAACCCTAACCCTTTACGGAGGTTTGCTGAGGCAGAATCGTACTTTGAGTTTCTGTCTCTACGTCACAAATTAAGAATAAAATAAGGGGCTGGGCATTGAGCAGGGACCCACGCCCCCCTTCATTCCAACTTTTCAGCATGGAGACACGCCCCCTTCCCCACTTCAACCCCTCATCCGTTTACCAGCGTTGTGCAGCGGGTGGAGTGAAACCAGGCGCCGAAATTACTCCTTCATGTATTTTAAATTACTTACTGAAATTGGACATACATTTTTAAAGAGACATCGTCAGACTTTCACTTCACGCGCTAATTGGGAAAGGCGAGTTAGCGACAGAACGACAGGGAGTCTTATTTTCAACCCTTTACTGACTGCGCAACAAATCAGCGGGTAATTCGACAGCAACGGCTTCAGTGGCATTTTAACTGTCAACACTAAACAGTGTTGCACAAAACAGTTTGCATCAAGGAAACACAAAATATTTGACTTTATATTCAGTGGAAACAAGTGAGCGCTCATCTCCTCCGTATCCATGTCAGCTACAGGTTAAACTAGAGCGTTTGTAGTATTTTAGAGCTATCGTTACTGCTTTACGGGTTAAAGGTTATGCTTCTGTTTAACATCGCCAGAAAGTGACCCTTTTTATTTTTCCAGTCTCATCTGTCTGATCTCTATTAGATTAGATGCACTTTCTTAATCCCCAAAGGGGAAACTGGGTTGGTCTCCCGTGCATAAGAGCATAGGGCTCAAAAGACATCGATAGAACATTGCATTTCAAAAGCACATCATCATTGCCTGGGACTCCAATATCCACCGATCAGCCAAACAATATCAACACAACAAATATTAGTAGATATAATATTTTGCAAAACCAATTAATCCAAAGGGGAAAAGGCCTATCCAAGGCAAAAACACGTCAATGCAAAGCCAATGCCTCAGAACAAAGTACTAGTCCCGTAGAGATCCCAAAAGATCCATAAAGAACAGGGCTAACAATGCCTAGATGTGCTTTATATTTAATATTTCACATGTTATCGGCAGACTTAACAGCCCAAGGCACCAATGACATCATGAAACGCCGCGTGGAACATCTTGGCGTTATCGGGAGGCAGCTGAAGGCACTCCTCCAGATGTTTAACACGCCATACAGACCGCACAGAGGACAACCTCCACACTGTCGTTTGCACTGTACCCTCTCCTGCTTCTAAAGGGTTGGGGCGGCTTAGCGATCACAGAAGAATCACTTCATGTATCCCCACTAGGATTCGTTTGTCCTCTACGTTTTACCCATCCTCACTATGGAGGAGCGGCGGGCTGCCACCAACTCCAGATCCTAACCGACGCCCTTGACCGAGACACTGGTGTGGGTGGCCAACCCCGGCGTGCGTGCCTTCAATGACCAGCACACATGTTTAAGCTACCGTATATATTTGATGAAAGCAAAACGATTGTACAGTATTGTGCCACAGTGCCTCTCGAACCCCTTCTCCCAGCAGGCCACACTGCGGACACTGATCTCCGTGATAGCAACGCCACAGATCTCAGAGGCCTCCTGCCTGCTTGATCTAGTGGGGACCACTCACCAGCTGTCAGCTGTCATACCTCCAGTACAGCGAACCCCTCTCCTCGGCCCGTCACCTCTAATCTCCTCAGCGTCTCTTTTACTGTGCGGAGTCGACCTTTATTGTGCTCGTTGGGCTTCGCGTCACTTTCTCGATTCGCTGGAATAAACTGGGCCTGTGTGCCTCCTCGGGTTCTGCTCCTCTTCCCCGTCCTCCTCCATGAACCACGTCAGCCTCCATCTTTCCACCCACCGGTAGTCAATGTTTACCAAGTAACCCCACTGTGAAGAGATTGCCCCTTCAACTCGCCTTTTGAAAGTCTCCAAAAGGGAAAGAAGGATGATACTGATGCTAAACAAGGGTGAGTACCACAGGAATAGTCTATTATAACAAAATACTATATTTTCATTCAAACCACTTAACCTAGCCTTGACAGTATTTATTGATGAAAAAGGGAAATACTATGGCATGCAGTTCTACAGCTTTCATTAGAAGCTCAACACTGGGACCCTTAAAAGGTGTACAAAGATAATAGACATCATTGAATTGTTAAGTTTTGTCAGCAAATCAATCTATTCAGCGCAACCACCTACAGACAGACAGAGTTCTGCCATGGGTGACCCCACTGTCAGCAATCATAAGCACAACCTTGATGGAAGACTTATAATGCAATATCCACCACCAGTATGAGGGTGACATTGTATAAAAGACCAGGGCAGGACACCCACGCATGGACCCGCAAACTGCCTTAAAGCTGTCGACGGCGCAAGCAAATCAAAGACACTGCATTCCATCGGTCTACCTTAAACGACCCTTACCTGATGCAGGTTGATTACGACGTCTATTTCAGGGGCATGACCTCCTGCAGCCATGGGGCCTGGGGCTCGGCCAGGCGGAGGGCGATGGAACCAAAGCACAAATGGAGGCCTCCGGGCAGGGGGGTCGGACCCAACGGGGCTCCAGAAGGTGGCAAAACCAGGTGGGGTAATGGGAGTCCGCCAGAGTGGATCGTTGTACTAATGCTGTGGGGACTTTGGGACCACTTGATGAATGGGTGCGTCCCAAATGGACGGAGGACAGGGGGAGGTGTAGGTGTGGCTAAGGATTGGGGATGGACAGCAGCAGGTTTGGGGTGACGGAGGGGGAGGTGGGGCTAGTGCGGTGGGGAGAGGGGGAACACTGAGGGGAGGAAGGGAAGGGAAGGAGGCAGAATGGGCTGCGAAGCAGCAGGAAGTTGGGGAGACAGGGATCAGCCCTTCTCTTTCACAGCTGGGGATCCAAGAAGCCTTTGGGGTGGCATAACCTGGAGGAACAAGGGACGAAAGGAGAACAGTTCAGTCAATGGCAAAGAAGAAGTCGCAGCAAAGAATCTTGAGGTAAAATAGCAGAATTGAATAAAAATTGCTGGTGTATGATGAAGAATTTGAACCATTTGATAAAAAGGGGCCATTGAATGACGTTACATTGCTATGGATCCTTGCGCTCCCCATGTCTTGTGTCAATCTGAAATCCAAACTATCTAATAATGTAAAATGTCAATGGAACTATGTAATACAGCACATTACCCTCATTCACTCTCAAGGCCCTTTGCTGAATATCATGCTCCGTGTCAAGACGTTTAAATGTCAACAAGTATTAACAGTTGCCCGAGTTATTCAGTGGCCAAGGCTCTTTGAAGGACACCGGTAAACATGAAAACTATAAAAAACCATGCGAACAGGACGTATCAAATGAAAAGTCTAAAGCACAGACTCCCTAACCATGGATATGCTCACAGCTTTATTTGACTTTCCACAAGAGTTTAAAATGTCAACGTGGCATTTCCCTCGCTAACTCACTAATGAGCCCGAACTGAAAACAGACATTGTGCACCAGGCACCTTAGGCCCTCTTCATGGTCCTGACGTCGCCAAAATAGACACAGCTGATGATTTTGGCTCCAAATGGAAGGACAACAGGTGCTACTCATCCATGTTAACATGCCAATAATAGTTTGGAGGCAATTACACGGGGCAGCGGGGTGGAGGAGAGTGCAGCAAAAACAATTTCCATTCTCCTCCCCAGACGCTGGGCCACCTGGCGCAACTCTAGTGCCGCCAATATCCTTCGTTTTCCTTCCGTTACACGTTTAAAAACGTTCCACATCTGAGCGTCCCCCAGGCTCCATGAAGGCTGGTTTTCACTTTCTTCAAAGGCATAAACGCGCGATGCACTGCTGCCGCTCAATATGGGAGTAAGTGATTCAAACGTGTCTTCTGGGGACTCGGTAAATCTCAACCCGTGGGTCTGATTAAGGGTTCTTCAAATGTGGATGTTTCATTGGCTCTTTTATTGGCTGGTTTTATTGTCTCTGTGTCAGCACCGTGACATACTCAGTAATAAAAACACACAGTTACGTAAATGAAAGTGTCAACTTATAGGTCACACGACGAAGGGCACAGAGAATCACGACCGACTCTGAGGTTAATCAGACGCTTGCTCTTAAGACTTTTCATATCAGAGCCGACGCTACTGGTATTAGATCTGGAGAATTTGAATCGGAGAGAAAACCGGACGTTTATTTTCACTGTTGATTATTTTGTCGAGCTCAGTTCAGTGTCCGTCCGCTAGAAAGGAATGTTGGTAACAAGGCGGTCTCACCATCCCAAGACTTCTACATTAAGGCGTCTAGATTTAGATCTCGAGTATTGAGGTATCTAGTCATCTAGTCATCGTTTTTTTTGCGAAACTATTGTTTGCAAAGTGTCGTACCGAGGTAGAAAACACTTTTTTTTTCACACAAAACTATTGAAAAATTATTATAAACTAGAAACAGGCAGGAACTATGCGACCACCCAGAGCCGGCCCTTTCAACACATTCCCCCAAAAACCCAGTTCTAGGCGGTTTACATGGAATTTGCAAAGAATAAACTGTGAATAGCTGTGAATCACTGGCACCTCGAAACCCATTCCTTTATTCCTCCCGTGCTACGCTAACCTGCATGCACTTTTGTTGAGCTTTGTTTACCCTTTTTTCGCAAAAAAATCTGAATCAATAAAATGAAATGACATTCATCCAGCACGGTTCAACAAATCGAAGGTCACTCCACGTCCGCCTAAGACTATTTGCCGGATCTCTGCACTATATATGCTAAAGTCACTCCCCTCTTGGAAGCCATTGACAGTCTTGAAAGTTCTGTCAATCTTATGTCCAAATATTGTAAATTCAATTGATTCATGACAGAATGCATGGGCTGCAATTCCCCAATCCATGCCACCCCAGCACCCCTCCCCCCTCCTTATCCCAACATGCGGTGCCCTTGAAGACGCCCCCGAAAACGTGTCAAAAGGCTGGAGGTGAAGCACAACACGTCGCCTGGAGATTGCATCAATTTGAGGACCCCCGCTGTGCCCCCCCCCCCCCCGTCCCCTACCTTGGTTACTCTGTGTCTGTGTGGTCACCTCAGTGGGGTCTGACCTCCGGAAGGAAGGGCGAGACGGCAGCTCCTCCCCAGACCAGCATAAAGCTAATGCCAATGCTAACGCCCCGGCTAATATCCCATGCCCCACCCACCGGCCTCCATGCCTGTCAGTGGGGGTAATCAGAGAGTGATGGAAGGGGACGTCCACTTACACACTGATAGAGCGGAGTGGGTGTGGATGTGGATGTTGGGTGGGTGGGGAGGTGGAGTGGGTGTAGGGGTGGGGAGGTGGAGTGGGTGTGGGTGCGGATGTGGGGAGGTGGAGTGAGTGTGGGTGTGGGGTGGGGAGGTGGAGTGGGTGCGAGGTGGGATGGGGAGGTGGAGTGGGTGTGGGGTGGGGGCGGAGTGGGTGTGGGGTGGGGTGTGGAGGCGGAGTGGGTGTGGGGTGGGGTGTGGAGGCGGAGTGGGTGTGGGGTAAGAGTAGGGGGGCGGTGTAGGTCTGGTGTTAGGTGTGTGTATTTGAGTGAGCAGTCTGTTTCCAATGCATGTGAACTTGGCATTTGAGGAATGCGCACACACACACACACACACACACACACACACACACACACACACACACACACACACACACACACACACACACACACACACACACACACACACACACACACACACACACACACACTGGAAATAAACATGGCTGCATGAGGTGTTTATCATGCTAACATAATATCTCATCATTTTGCTTTCCACCCTGGTAGATGTCGTTCTTTTGGGTGAAAAAGAAAAACCCATAATAACCTCTTTATGTCTGTATGAATCATTTTATATATCATACATAAAATGATTCATACAAGGCATAAAAAAAGTTTTTATGTTTACCGACAATTTCTTCTTAGTTCTTCTTTATTTTCAGTTCTATTTTAATTGATTATTGTTCATTTTCAGGTTTCATTCTTTGTTAACTTGATTTATTTTTCAGTTCAACTCTCCCAGCAGCAGCAGCAGCAGCAGCAGCAGCCATTTGTTCCTTTAAAGTTCCCTCATGTTGGTTAATTGTAAATCACACAATTAGATCATTCTGAACACAGTAAATAGACAATTACAATGGATTTAATCAACAAATACATTTACAAGAATGTGTAGAGCATTAATGTCCTTGCGGCCGGCTGTTCAACAAAGTATGACTCTGATGAAAGTATTGACTCATTTGTGAAGGGGTCCATAAATACCATGAAAGTTCAAGTTCAAGAGGTTATTTGTCACATACATATACAGACGGTCATACATACAGTATATGCAGTGCAATGTCATGACACTCGGTGATTACGCACAATAAGCTCTAAAAATACTAAAATGAGTGCCGATGACAACAAATCCACTTTTCACTATGGCTTGGAGGGAGAAAGGAATATGTTTTGGGCAATTTTAAAATCAAGGGCCACAATACTTCTCTCTAGTCTAGCAAAACAAAACATGGCGGATAGAATTATCTTTGTGTCTTTATCTGTATGATGATATTATCTTCCAGCAGAAGAATGGACGCACCCACACAATATCATGTATCTATAGTCGAGTACTGAAAATAGTGCACAACTTGAGGAATCACGACACTCAAAACAGTCCCATCCCTATGAAACACCACAGCATTATTTATTACAAGATGTCACAGCAGAGCTCGGTCTCTACGGAACATTTAAATACCAGACACAGGACGAGGCCGAAGGTCAATCGGCCGCACTCTGCTATGAAGAATACGTGACGGAGTCAAGTTGGAGCCGCTGTTTGTCTGCTCCGGGTGGAGTCAAGCTGCTAAACACAACAATGGAGTCCGCTGGGCAGCGGAGGTTCTTCCTGACGTATGGATCTATAATTAGACAGGCGGTCGGCAGATGACACCGAGAAATAGTCACTGCCCAATTTGTGCGATGATGCAGGCCCCGGAGCAGAGCAATGTCTTTGTTTTGGCAAAAGCGGAAACTAGGGCGGGGCGATGATAATTACTATTATATTGCGATGTGTGATGTTTATGTGACAAATACCTCCACATTGATCGTTTGACGATATTTTTGGGGACGGCTATCAGTGGCTTCATAAGATATTCGTACGCGTGAAGCATCATCAGTAACGTGGATATTAAGAACAGGCAGTAATGCAGCCTTCAAGAAAACAATTTAACTATATTGCGTTATTGCAATAACCAAAATCCCAGACAACATCTGGTCTAATATCACAATATCCATCATATATTCAAAATTCAAGAGGTTATCTGTCACATACATATACAGACGGTCATACACACAGTATATGCAGTGAAATGTCATGACACCCGCTGATTACGCACAATAAGCTCTATAAGCTATAAAAACACTAAAAATACTAAAATGTGCGTAATCGACAGACAATTAATTCTATTATATAATTATAGAACCCAGAATCGCGATTGCGACGCCGCCCCTCCGATACCGTACATCGTCCAGCCTTCATGGAAATTCAATACCGGCATCAGGTCCTCTATCGCTATCGGGTCCAGTATCTGCATTGTGCCCAGTATCGGGCCGAATATCAGTATCGGGTCCAGTATCAGTATCAGGCCTTGTATCGGTATCGGGGGAAAAACCAGCAAATAAATACTGGAGTTGATACTGGAGGGGAAAAAAGAAATAATTTGATCCGATACTCTATCAGATGTCGACTGAAAACGATTTTTGCGACGACGCCGTTCCGACATATCGTAAGAGAAGTAAAGTGGGCCACGTGACAACCACAGTATGTTACCACGACAACAACAACAAGCTAGCCGGTGTTGTTCTTCCTGTGAGGTACTGAAGTGTTTGTTTGAGCTGGTTCGGTAGTTTTAGCCGAACATCTCAAAGTGGACCGATAATGCTCCTTCTTACACAAGTTAATATATGGTCTCTGAGGTCCCCAAAACATGTTTTTGAAGGTTTTTGCTGAAAATACGACTCAGTTTATGTGTTCGAGCCATTCTGACATGCCTCTAAATCTATTGTGTTCCTGACGCTCTGTTTAGGTGGGTGGAGCCACCCTCCTGAGGCCCCTCGTTCTGCAAGCCAATTGGGTTTGAGCATGGCTTCCTGGTTTCATCCTATTTACTCCGTAACCTTCACTGATTTCACCTCATCACTCCACTAAAAGTTGTTTCTGGACAGATTTGAGGTGAGAAATCCAGTCGCTGAATCTTCACTCATATCAGATCTACAAGGATTTACGATTTCAGGTAAATGTCGGAAAATAAAATAAAATAAATTCATCTACAATAAAAAGCCTCACTGTTTTTATTGGTTTTGTTTGAAGAAACGCACAGCGGATCCGATGGAGCGGATGACCATTGGAGCACATTCTCTCAGTTGCGGTTCTCTGCCTCATACGTGCATCCAAAGTTGTTTTCTCAGCCAAATCTTAAATCACACTGTTCGTAAGTCTGTGGTTTGTAAATCAGGAGGTTCGAGAACGCCGCTGACCCTGCGAGTCGATGACAGAAAAAAAGGGGCAGACGGGGGCGGGGCTTTTTTATTTTGTTCAATCGGTAAAAGGAAATAAAAACAATTATTTATACAATACAATTTATACTATTTCTATTTGTTTTGTTTGGAGAAACGTGTAACGCGGACGGAAGCGCAGCAGAGAAAATATGGAGCCGGTCTGGACCGGGTGCCCAGGCCCAGGCCCGGACCCGAGGTCCAAAAACCCTCCAGACCTCCAGGCGGTGGCCTGGGTCCCCACCCTGATCCTTGCAGAGTTTGGGGCAGATTGGACCAGGGGCGGCGTGGGGCCATGGTGGGCCCGTGCCCCCACACTTCAGCACTCAGCCCCCGGCCCGCACACTGTCGGCGAAGGGTCGGCACACGTTCATGGGAGGCAGTTGCAATCCCCAATCCCCATCATGAGCGTGGTTGCACCCGCGCCGTGGTGATGGGTTTGTCGCGAACGACTCGGCTGTGGCGGCTCGGGGGCCCGCACCCGTCTGAGAGACCATTTCTCTTTTCGTCCATTTTTTTTTTTTTTGTAAATGAATACAAGACAGAATAAGAGGATGATCCTACAACGAATTTGTTAAATACGATCCGGAGACGTCTCACTTTGGTAATAACATTAAGAGCCAAGCACGGCAAGACTTTTTATGATGCGTCGGTCGTTTTTTTTTTTCAATCATATTTAAAAGGCATCCAAAATAGGCAAACAAACAATTCGCGAGTAGCTTCAATGGGAAATAACAACCCACAAAATGTATTTACGGATTTTGATAGAAACAAAGGAGCCATCAAATTAAGCCGTTTTACGCGCCTTCCTTAGAGACGCCAATAAACCAATAACAGCAGTAGGTAGGTACTTATTTTTTTTAGGTTTTGTTACCTTGTAGGGCTATATCTTTTAAAATAGGGAAATTAGTTTGGTTGTACTGTCCAGTGACTTGCAAAACAGTCTTAAAACCCATCATGAAAAAGAATGGCGGTAAGATCGTGGATCGTGATCCTGCTTGAATAAAATTTTGATATGATATTTTTTAGATCTGCCGAGATTCCAGTGTCATTATCGACATCAGCAAAGAAAACATGGGTATCATGCACCACTACTTTATACCATCCTGCCGTCACTGGTCGCTTGTTCATTTTGGTGCTTTTTTTTCTGCCACTAAAGATTCGAGTCGAAAGTCTTAACCAACAGGCAAATCATGAATCCATTCAAATTTCAACTGTAGAAATCATGAATTTCTAGTTCACAAACATGAGACGAAGGGAGTGAATGAATTGAATTGAATGGCCCGTGTGCTGAGCATTACTTCACAACCTGCTGTGGAGTGGCAGGGCATTATGTAGAAATGAATTACTTCAATTAGCTAAACAAATTCAGAGCTCGGGACAAAGGGGAACATTAGACTTAACTGCTGATTCACACGATGGATTTGATGATTCCAGCCCATTAAACCCATTCCTTGTACTGGTGCACGCCCGTGAAGTACTTAAAGTCGGCCGAGCGTGAACGCATGATAATGAGCAGCGACATAGAAGAAAAGGAAAACAGCAATAATGAAGAGTGTCTGTGTGGCAAATCTAATCAACTCAGCTATTCTAAACAGTGAAAAACAAATTAAACTGATGAATTGATACGAGATACTAAAATGCTTTGGCCTCTTTAGAGACATTTTAATGGCCGTCTTAAATAGTCCTAAATGTCGAGACATACCCTGTCTAGTAGAGGCACCAGATGTCCTCTACTTATTATAAAAAATATTATAAGATAATCCTAGAAATAAATAATAATAATAATAATACTAATAATAGCTTATATGATAAATATAATATTTATATATATAAAAATATACGAAATACACGGGGTCCAGTTTAGTAGTGTTAGGTATGTATTACAGGTTTCCGAGGTTCCCAAATCTGCGCTCTGCAGCGACGTTGGGAGCAGACCGAGGGACTCTCGCCAACCGTGTCAGAACAGAAGTCACCCAAAATCACACATTCCCTCGTTAATCGCTTTCCTTTTGCGGGAATTGTGGCGGCGCCGGGCTCAGGTCGGGAGGAGGGCGAGTTTGAGTTCTAATTGGCATTTAAGAAGAGCTGCCGTGTCGGCTCCGGGGGGCCTCATCCCTGCTGCGCGGTGTTTTAATGTCGATCGCGTTCAAATAGAGGCGAATTGTGGCACTTTTGGCTTTTCATAGTAGGGGGCCGAGAGGAGGAAGCAGCGGCGCTCCTGCCGTACGATTGGCTGTTCGTGCCACATGTTTTGGAACACGCAGCATGAGTAACAGTTTTCCAAGTTTCCTTCAAACGCAGCACCAGCTCAAATTTTGTGTCTATGTGTCGCACACGCAGGTGGCTGCAGGTGAACGACTTCTGAGAGACGAGGCTTGGACTCACGGTATATAACTTCGGGTGACGACGTCACAACGATGACTCCGGAAACGAATGCAATCGGAAGATCAATATTGATCAAACTCAAACGACAAGACATCTGAAACGTCTGAAACGAGACCTCAACCATGTCAGTGAGTACTGCCGTTGTCGCGTGTCAGATACTTTTAGCCAGAAAAAAAAACAATATTAAAACAAAAAAAAGGCAGAGTAATAATACTTACTACTACTATATATACTACTATATATGAAAATCATCATCATAACAAGAATAATAACTATGACAATATCATAATAACCACAATAATAATAATAATAATAATAATAATAATAATAATAATACAAGTATAATAATCGTTAAAATACAAAAAAATATATAATAATAATAATAATAATAATAATAATAATAATAATAAAACAAGTATAATAATCGTTAAAATACAAAAAATAAAAAAAATAAAAATAAAATAATAATAATAATAATAATAATAACAATAATATATGATTATTTAAAAAATCACCTGAGAAGACTGAGTGTCAGAGGTGTTGTTATGCCAAGAGGACTGTCTTTCTATGGCTTTCACCCGCTCTGAGTGATAGTTGCTGTGTCATTGCAGCGTGACCCTATGAAGCACATCAGCACATTTGCGCCGCCACGCATCGCACGCGTGGAGCCAATGACCTGTGATGAAGCTGTGATGTGGAGCAGAACCACGCACGTGTCACGCATAGTGGAGATGCACTCAATTCAAACGAGTGAGAACCAGTAAAATCAACTGGAATAAAGAAAAGGAAAAGAAAGAAATGACACATGGGGGCAGTGTGCGCGTGAGCGTATGTGCGTGAGTGTGTGCGTGTGCGTGCGTGCGTGTGCGTGCGCAGCAGCGGCATGCTTCACCTGCACACAAAGGCGCGCGCATGGCCGTACGCACTTCAAAGTGAACACACTTTTTTTGGGGGGAACCGTTTCATCCCAGGTGACGTCATGCTCGGTCACACACGCGTTCATTCGTCTCACTCACCTGAGGTTTCTTTGTTGCGCGTCACACGCCGCGATCCCAGACCCCAGGCTTCACACCGCGCACCCCTCTCAACGCGCGCACGCACGTGCGGAAATGACCTCGCGCGCCCCACGCACTCACCTGTGGTTTTTTTTGGGGGGGGGGGGGGGGGGGGGGGGGCAAGCGGAGGACGGGACGGCGGCACCGGGATCACGGGGCGGCGGGGGAACGCAGCACGTCCCTAAATCCCGGAGAAGACGCGGAGAACAGCTCGGTCTGCGGAGGATGCTCAGAGACCACGTGACGCGGAGGAGGACAGACCTGCGGAGCGCGAGCATCAACATGTCATCACAACAATAATGACGATAAAGATTTTAAAAACGACAATAATAATCATAATAATAATGATTACAATTACGATAATAATAACCACAACAACAATAATATTGACAATAAAGATAATAAAAACTACAATAATAATAATAATAATGATTACAATTACGATAATAATAACTACAACAACAATAATATTGATAATAAAGATAATAAAAACTACAATAATAATAATGATTATAATTACGATAATAATAACTACAATAACAATAATATTGATAATAAAGATAATAACAACTGCAATAACTACAACAATAATAATGAATACTCTTGATAATAATGAAAACAATAATTAGAATAATGATCATATGTGCAATGTATTATAATTTTATTGTTATTATTATTGTTATTATTATTATTATTACAAATATTATTTAAAAAATACTTGGTGATAAACTTGTTAGATCATTTTCAGGAGGTATTTCTTATTATACCCATAAAATAAATGCAAAAACATGTGTAATGACTGAAAGACTGTTGCTTGGCTATTGATATATTGACCCATAATAATAATACCTATTGATATATATCTATTGACATTCTTCCAGGAAAATTCTCGAATTTTGAAATCTAAAACAGAAGAACGGTATAAGCTACGAACACGGTTAACGTGTCGTTTGAACCGTTATGTCACAAACACCTCGTGGTTGAAGTTTAATCCAAATCAATCCACATACAGAGCAGAAATGCGTGAAAAACGTTTGACCCATATCACAGACAGGGTCGAATGCATTTATCGCCATAATATGTCCAACCCAGCGGAAAGTATTTGGAACACAACAAAGACATAAGCTATGGACGGGATTGAGGTGTCGTTCAAACCGGTATGTCACAAGCATCTCGTGGTTTCAAATTCATCCAAATCGATTCAAGTACGGAGCAGATATGAGTGAAAACCCAAACAACTTTGACCCTGAGTATTCAGCTGGTCCTGCTTGACTGACACACTTCACTATTCGTAAACAAAAGGGGCAGAGCTGGGTGGGTTGGCAAGGGGGTTGAAACCCCTTGCTAAAAGGCACCTTGGCAGTGCTTCTTCTTGCTGTTTCCCCCCTCCTCCACCTTGATTTCAGGAGCACAACAAGCAGAGTCCCTGTCCTTCCACCACTACAACAAAGAACCATGACACCCTGCTCCGGCCTGGTTTGAGCGGCTTATTTCCCTCAACCCCAAAACAGCCAAAGCCACATGCACAAGTATATTCAAAGACATACAGTATGTGCAGTATGTGTACAGTCTCCACTCAACATATGCTTCAGATTTCGTGCTAGAATATCCATCTCTAATAGGAGTATGACCTTCACTTTAACAACAGAACCCAAAAACGATTTGAGTCATGAGATCAACTTTTTTAAATGCTTCAACTTCTCATCTTCATCCATCGTCTTCGTTTCTCAGTTGATTCATTTCAAGTTGCGAGAACCTGAGAAATATAGATTTTAGAAATGGAATTCAAGCCCTATTTTGTGTTGTTGTTTTTTTTAAGTTGCTCCACTCTTTTAACACTGGAAAGACTTCTGATGACGAGTATAAAGATTATTCCACTCCACTAGTCCAGGGGTTCCCAAACGGGGGCGCCGGACCCCCACAGGGGGCCGCCAGAGACCTGGGAAATGAGTCAGTCGCGAGCCCTTGGGATGATTTGAGGCAAATGATGAACCCATACTTAAATATGGGTTAAAATGTTATTATATGCCTGAAAAACCCCTCTCTCCGTTATGGGAATAGAACTCATTCACATGAAATCAACTGCAACAGCTTGTAAAAAATACAAAAAAAACAAAAACACATTTTATAAATGAAATAATGTATTGGATGTTTCAAATCCACATTGAATCAGATTTAATTTAGGGGGTCACTGAGGCAAATATGCTGGGATCTCCTGGGCTAGTTAACACTAGCTGTGATTTATTTAGACAGTGCTTAGTACTTAATTTTGAAATAAATCTTGTTTAAATGTATCTAAAGTTTATTTGTTATGGTTGGAGATAACTTGATGAGCCCGTGAGTCAAAAGAAAAACCATCAGGTCAACGTACTGTATGTTGTGATGTTTTAAGTCCCTCCTTCACTATAGACTCATATATAACCCCAAGTATATAACCATGACGCGCCTATATTATCATATGGATTTAAAGTCTTATTTCTGTCATCTCATCCTACCTTCCCATTTAAAAGCCAAGCACAGTGTTCATTATGCTCAGGCCTTCTAGGGTTTAACGTCCACTGGCATCCTTCCACACGCCCCAATTCTGCTGAGCGCAACTAGAGGGCGCACTAAGGTAAAGTTTGGGAGTCCCTCTGGTCTCCAGGCGCATCATCTGATTTTCATCTCGATTTTCCCTCTAAAACAAAAGAAAGAAACAAGGAAACAAGCAAACGAAGAAACGAACAAACGGGATACTTGTAGTATGTGAAGTGTGTTTAAAGTACATTTCTACCCGTGTGTGCATGTGGTGAGCATACTTAAATGGTTTTATTTGGCACTTCTTATGTACTTTCATGCACTAGTTTAAAGATTCACAGTCTTTTTGGCACAGACTATTTTTAGACCCTGTATTTGGGTCACAAATTTTCTTCCTTTTTTCCTTTACCTACTATTTTGGAGCCAGCATTTCTAAATGTATACGTCACAATTCACATTCAGGCCAATAAGCAACGGATTGATGCTAAATATAAATATTTCTTACTGTACCGGGAGTACATAACTCGTCCAAGTGCGTATATTCACCATTGCAAATTAGGAAACTGTTTCATGTGAATTTGAGTTTTGCATCAGCTACTTTTATTATCATATAATTTATTATATCATAGAACACGGAGGGAGCTGATCATGGATTATACAGGAATTATACATGTCAAACCTATTTAACAAAAATGTGTATTTAAAGAAAATATGTCAATATATTGGTCTGAGAAATGTCCTTGACGTCCTGTGGCCGCGACCCGCAGGTTGAGAAACTCTGCTTCAGTTTGTGTTGAGTAATCAAACATTACACAGTCATTTTCTTTTTCATCACACAACCCTGAGCAGACAGGAGCTGTCCCAGCACGGCTCTGAATTAAATATAAAAACACATTTTATTTGGTCAACAGCGGTAGGAGCCTCCCATGCCCTGATTCGAAACCCCTCATCTTCCTGGTAATGTTATTTAACTCTATTATGCTCTAATACACTATTATACTTTTATTACTCTGTTATACTCTGTAATACTATGTTACAGTCTGTAATACTCTTTTATACTCTATTATACTTTGTAATACTCTATTATACTCTATTATACTCTCTTATACTCTGTAAGTCTATTATGCGCTATTATACTATGTAATACTTTATTAACTCTATTATACACTGTTATACTCTGTAATAGTCCGCAATACCCTGCAATACTCTGTTACACTCTATTTTACTATATTATACTCTATAATACTCAATTATACTGTAATACTGTACTATACTGTATTATACTCTGTAATACTGTATTATACTCTATTATAATCTGTTATACTCTATTATACTCTATTATACATTGTAATACTCTATTATACTCTGCAATTTTTTTAATACTATATTATACTATACAATATTGTCCTTTGTTGTACTCTGGAATAATATTTCCTTTGCTTTCAAAACAGCCTCAGTTCTTCTTGACATGGATTCCACAACATTCCTTTGAGATTGTGCTCCATGTCGACACGATTGCATCACACGGTTCCTGTTCATTCGTCAGCTGCACATTCATGCTGCACATCTCTGGTTCCATCACATCCTGAAGGGGTTCTATTGTGACTGGGAAGGGAACTGAACAACCCTGAACCCATTGTCATGCTCGTGAAACCAGTTTGAGACGACGTTTTTTATGACATGGTGCATTATTATGCTGGAAGAAGCCATTAGAAGATGGTAAATTGTGGCTATTATGGGATGCAAATGGTCAGCAACAATACTCGAATAGGCTGTGGCATTCAAGTGATGATTGACTGGTATTAAGGGGCCAAACGCGTGCCAAGAAAATAAATTCCCCACATCACACCACCGCCACCAGCCTGGACTGTTGACACAAGGCAGGTTGGGACCATGGATTCATGCTGTTGCAGCCAAAATTTGACCCTACCTATTTGTGAGGTAGTACCCAGTACCTAGTGTGCCTCAGCAGTAATGGAGATCCATCAGACCAGGCCACGTGTTTCCAGTCTCAAACTGTCCAGTTTTGGTGAGCCTGTGTCCACTGCAGCCTCAGCTTTCTGTTCCAGGCTGACAGAAGTGGAACCCGACGTTGTCGTCTGCTGTTGTAGTCCATCCGCCTCAAGGTTCCACGTGTTGTGCATTCTGAGATGTTTTTCTGCTCACCAACATTGTACAGAGTGGTTATCTGAGTTAGCGTATTCTTTCTGTCAGCTCCAACCAGTCCGGCCGTTCTCATCAACGAGGAGTTTACGTCCGCAGAACTGCGGCTCACTGGATGTTTTTTGTGCCATTCTGAGTCAACGCGAGAGACTGCTGTGCGTGAAAGTCCCAGGAGATCAGCAGTAACAGAAGAACTCAAACCAGCCCGTCTGGCACCAACAATCGGGCCATGGTCAAAAACACTGAGATCACATTTTTTCCCCCGTTCTGATGGTTGATGTGAACCTTAACTGAAGCTGCTGCCTGTATCTGCATGATAAGTGCCAGCCACTCACAATGGCACTGAATATGAATCTGTAATGGTGATTATGCCGCAATGACGAGTATTTATGAATGAAAACATAACCAAGTAGTTCCCCTTCAGAGAGGAAAACTTGATTATATTTTTAACCATAATTGAAACGAAACACCTCGACGTGTGACCGAGACGCGTTTTCCCCCGATGCGCTTTGCAGGAAGCCCCTTTTGGACTTGGCAGTGTTAAAATCTCTGAGGGAACGACTGTTTGTCAAGTGATTCCAGACTTCCCATTGGAACGCGGCGCTCCGAAACCAGGAGAAAATACGAATAATAAAACAATCTGCTGACATATACCTAAAATAAAACACACAAATAAGTGCCTAAAAAAAACCACAACAGACACCATGTATGTATATTAAACAGATTTGCTCCTGAGATTATCATGTAAAAATATGTCTGTCCTTGAATGGAGCTGTTTTTAAGATATTAGGACATGGGTCAGGGTTCAATATGAAAAAACTTAAAACGACATCTTTGTCCCAAAAAAATAACTTTTTTTTTATTTTTACATGAAGAAAAAGAAAAATGAGTCCAGTGACATCACTGAAACTCCTCCAAACAGGAAAACAAAAAAAACAAAAAATAACCCAGCATGACAAATCTTTCAAGAAGCCATGAACATGCACAGAGCAGGATCCCCCAAATAATTGCAGTGAAGGGAGAACTGAAATTTTGCAGTGAACAGCGCGAGGTCCAAGCCAGAGCTGGAAAATGGCGCCGCCTGCGTGAAGCCCAGCAGACATTTTGAAGGGAAAGGGGCAGATGATGGAAAACATGCCTCCTGGGAGCCCGCTCCCAAACAAGGAAATACCCCACCCCACCCCACCCCACCCAAAAAAGAGCCTCATTCTGTTGCTTCAAACGTCTAAATGTGGATTGTAACGCATTCAAATGACTGAAAATAATAATTCAAGGAGTCCTAACAGATAAGTACATTATATTATTTATCATTCTTTCTATGTAACCACAATTAATCTACAAAACGTTTTGACCTGTACAGTAGATTTTGAAAAAGCACTTGAGTTCTGCTTAGTCCATTAGAAGTTATTCTTCAGATATATACTAAAAATATAATGTAATATTCATACATACTGTATATCACACATATATTAAAAATATGATTTTCAAAAACAGGTAACTGGCATCATAGCCCCACGTGTCAGAGTATTGTTTTTAACAATACTTGATATTTAGTTATTTAGCTAGTAAGTTAGTAAGCTAGTTAGTTGTTTAGCTAGTTGGTTAGTTAGTTAGTTTTTTTAATTTTTTTCCTAGTTGGCTAGTTAGTTAGTGAGTTTGTGTTGTTTTCTAGCTAGTTAGTAAGTTAATCGTTGTGCTAGTTAGTTAGTTAGTTAGTTGTTTTTTTAGCTAGTTAGTTATTTTGTCCTCTCATTCATTCGTTTAATAAATCCAGAGGGTGACGCTGGCTACCGCAGTTTGCCAGTAGGAAGCGACACCACTTCCTGTTTCTGGTCACTCATGCTAGTCCGAATGCAGCCAAAGGAACCTGAGAGTTTGGCCTGAAAAAAGACAATCCTGCCCTTTAAAAACCTCTTCCTAGCGAGTGATTGCAAAACTTTATATACTGTACTTTATAATATAAAGTTCATGTATTGTAGGTGACTTTAAATTGTTTTTAGGTGCAGATTTTAGGTTTAGATTTCAGGTGACTCATTTAAGCGTTGAGCTGAGTTACAAGATTAGAAAATAAATTCTTTATAAGAGGTAAAAAAAAAAAATAAAGAAATACAATTTTAAGAGAAATAAACAAAAGAAATACAATTTAAAGGTGCAGTGTGTAGAATTTATGGAACGGACTTGTCAGAAATGGAAAAAAATATTCACAAGTATGTTTTAATTGGAGTAAAATCCCGTGAAAACAAGAATCGTTGTGTTTCCGTCACCTTAGAATGAGAGGTTTTCATCCATAGGGAGCGGGCACGCTTCACGGAGGCCGCCATGTTGCGCCGCCATGTTCCTTCCACAGTCATAGGAGCCGATCCCGTGGGTGCTTCCAGGGCAGAGCACCCAAGGAGAGGGTCACACACACACACACACACACACACACACACATTATTTCATATCTTGATGAAAGGAAAAGACAAAATGGTGACTTAAAGAACATGTTATTTAAAGATCTGCTCCATTTATCATTCTGCCTTCTCCCTGGTGTTTCACAACTTTTCAAAGTGCTGGTTGGATGAATGTGTTTTCTGGCATTGGCAGGGAGTATTCCAAACTATCAAAATACCATTTGAAACCAAGAAAAAAATAAATAAAAATAAATAATAATCCTCTCTCTTGTATGTAGATCGACTCCCAGTTCCCACTGTACTATTTGTAATAATTCCAAAAATACAAGCCCAATCTTCCTTCCCGCAGCTTCGTCCTCCCGAACCTCCCATCTGATGCCTACAAGTAGGTACAAGGTAAGGACGGTGCACTTTGTGAATTATGGGCAAACACATAATGCGCGCACACACACACACACACACACACACACACACACACACACACACACACACACACACACACACACACACACACACACACACACACACACACACACACACACACACACACACACACACACACACACACACACACACACTGTTGTGATCTCAGTCAGCAGCGTCTCCCCCTCTCCTCTGGCGCCGTGCGAACGCAGGCAGGAGTCATTTCCTAGATTTTATCAATGTTTTAATTGGTTTTGGCCAAAATGTGGGATAATATTTAATGAGAAAAGTTGATCTACAGCAGAATAAATACTTGAAAGCAGTACAGAATGCCCGAGAGCCTCACTGCGTTCTATTCCATTATATTTTCAAATGTCACCCGGTGCCTGAATGTTGTGTTCCCCTTTACATAAATGAAGACACTTCCACCATAAAATAATGCAGAAAAGGCACAAATTGGCGCAGAAAAATTCACCGGAACGCAGGAAATGTCTGACGCTCACAAATCTCCGTTTGGGCGCGTCCATGGATTGACGCTTGGGCCTTAAAATCTCCTTTTTTGGAAAACACAATATTTATAACCAGACGGTTATTACATGTTATTCTGTAAGATTGGTCAGAAACTGTGCATCATATCATGTCAGGGTTTCATTGACTCTTTTCTTTTTTTTTTCTTTAACATACCGTGCAGTAAAACGTTCTCCAACGTCACTACGGCAGGTGTTGTGTAGGAAGCGTCGCAACTTCCTGTTCCCAGCCGCTGATGTTAGCCGGGATGTACCCAAGAGAGAGGGGTGGAGTGCACCGGGGTGGAAAAATGCAGAAACCTGCTCTTCAAGATGTGTTTGTGGCCTGTACTTGAGGAGCGACGGGGAGGGGCCGCCAGCGCCAGCACCTTTGTTGGAGCCTCATTTGGGGAAGCTCAAACTTGATGATTGTTTCAACAGAGTCAGAGTTGGGCGGCCGCTGAGCCTTTGTTTACCGGTAATGTGAGACCGCACGAAAACAACGAAGCAAACAAAAAGAAGAAGCCGACAAGCATCCGCGTGCGCCCGAACCGTTGGTTTCTGCGTAAACAAGGAGCCAGACGCGGGCGGCCGTGCCAGAAGGGAGGAGAGTAAACATCACCGACCCCCGCCCAGACAGGCGACACCGATCTGCTCCGACTGAACAGGGCGGAGGCGCCGGTTTAAACTGCTGTTCCAAATGACAGGACCGTCACCGGGTCAGATCACAGCCGACTGTACGGTGAGCACCGCCCTGCCGCCGCGGAACACTGGGAAGACGACAATATGGTGGGGTTGCTTTGCCATTCATCCGCCCATCCGTCCATCCATACATCCATCCACCCATCCGTGCATGCTTCCATCTATCCATCGATCCATTCGTCCACCCATCCGTACATCCAGCCATACATCCATCCATACATCCATTCACATCCATCCCTACATGCTTCCATGCTTCCATCCATCCATACATCCATCCACCCATCCCTACATGCTTCCATCAATCCATTCATCCACCCATCTGTATATCCATCTATCCATCCATCCATCCTTTTCCCCATCCCTAATATGCTTCCATACATCCATCCATCCATCCATCCACCCATCCCTCAATGCTTCCATCCATTCATCCATCATCCATCCAATCACCCATCCCCACATGCTTCCATCCATCCATCCGTACATCCATCAATCTGTACATCCATCCATACATCCATACATCCCTCAATGCTTCCATCCATCCATCCATCCATCCAATCACCCATCCCCACATGCCTTTATCCATCCATCCATCCATCCATCCATCTATCCATCCGTACATCCATCTCCCTATCACTACATGTTTCCACACATCCAACCATCCCTACATGCTTCCGTCCATCCATCCATTAATTCATCCATCCATCCACCCACCTGTCCATCCATCCCTCCATCCATTTGTCAACCCATCAGTCCATCCATCCATCCTATTATTCCCATACACGATTGACATGCACCTAGAAAAATGCACCTAGGAAATTTAAGTCGATGGATGAGTGTGAACACTGTGTCCAGCGTCTTCATTGAGAGCCCAAGTAAAATTCAAAACGAGGTGTTTGAATTTCAGAATCTAATTTTCAACAGGAAGCGATTGTTTGCACGAATAATCCAGGGTGTGCAGAGTATATATTTTGGGTTGGGGCAGTGTTTCTCAAATAGTGGGGCGCGCCCCCCTGGGGGTGCTCAGAGCGATGCCGGGGGGGCGCTGTGACCCCAGGGAAGATGCTTTTTTTGCCGCAGGTAGAGTTTTTTTTGCACGAACAAGAGCACAGCTGGCGAGCAGGAGATACGAAGGAGATACAAAGTGCAGATAACAAACCCTTAAGAGACACCATGGAAAAATATTTACCAGGGATGAAAAGAAAGGCGGAGAGAGACGGAGAAATGGAGGGGGATGGTAGGGGGCTAGGGGATGGTAGCTCAGGAGGTAGAGCTGGTGGTCTAGTGATCTCAAGGTTGCTGGTTTGATCCCAGCCTCCTCCTGCTAGCATGCTGTAGTGTCCTTGAGCAAGACAATTAACCCCTACTTGCTCCCGATGGCTGCGTCCGTCGGTGTTTGAACAATTGTAAGTCGCTGTGGATAAAAGCGTCTGCTAAATGACTAAATGTAATGTAATGTAAATGAGACGAACGTAAGTCTCCTGAAAGCTAAGACGAGGAAATATGACGAGCGCTTGGCTTCACTGTGACTACGGTGGGAGACGAGGAAAGAGCGGTATGTTTACTGTGGCTAAAAAAGTTGGCAGCGGACAGCATGAAGCCAAATAAATTAAGGTGTCACTTAAAGACATTACATCCCAATTACGCTGAGCCGCTTGAAATTTTTCAGCGAAAATGTGCCGAATATTGCCAACAATCGTCCCACTTTGTGAATGCTACTTCAGTAAAGCAGCGAGCATTGTTAGCATCATGTAAGCTGGCGAAACAAACTGCTCAGTGCAAAAAACCCCACTCCATTGCAGAGGAGCTGGTACCGCCTGCAGCATCAGACATGGTCTCTGTCATGCTGGATGACGCAAACGCTGCAAAAAATAAAAACTATCCCTCTGTCCAATGACACTGTCGCCAGACGTATAAATGACATTGCTAATGATCTTAAAGAAGAGCTGGTAGATCAACTCAAAGACAAACGTTTTGCCTCACAGCTCGATGAAGCAACTGACAGCAACAAGGACTGTTTGTTTATCGCTTATGTACGTTTTGACGTGACAAACTCCCTGTGTGAGGATCTACTTTTTTGTAAATATGTCAGAGATAGAGCCACAGCTGAAGAGCCATTCAAAATGCTGGACTGCTTCCTGACAGAGAACGGGCTAAAGTGGGAGAACTGCTTTGGTGTTTGCAGTGATGGTGCACAGACCATGGCAGGGATGAGAAAAGGACTTGGGGGCGCTCATTGGGAAGGCCTCACCTAATGCTGAGTGGACACACTGTGTTATACACGGAGAAGCACTGGCATCAAGGCACCTTTCCTCTGAATGAAGTGAGGTTATGACTGACATCAGAATCAGAATCAGAATCAGAAATACTTTAATAATCCCAGAGTCTTCTCTGCTATCTGTGAGGAGATGGGAGCTGAACGTCAAGCGGTGCTGTCTCACAGTGAAGCGAGGCGGCTGTCACCAGGAAAAGTCTTGTCCCGAGTTTTCGAGCTCAGAGAGCAGATAAGAATGTTTTTGGAGCAGGAGCACAAGTATGACCTCGCAGAAAAATGTATTGATGAGAACTTCCTGGCAAATCTGGCCTACCTGAGTGACATATTTGGAACGCTAAATGAACTAAATCTACAGCTTCAAGGGAAAGAGAAACACCTCCCTCAGGTCACAGACAAGATCAGCTCTGTCACTGGAAAGCTTGCAGTGTGGGGCAGGCGACTTGATGAAGGAAATACTGATTCATTCCAGAACCTGCATGAATTTGTTGACACTACTGACTATGATGCCACCTCAGTGATTCCATAAATTAAGGAGCATATTTCATCACTGATGGGATTCTTTAAAAAGTACTTCCCTGAAAACAGTTGCCAATATGACTGGGTGAGAGATCCTTTCAATGCACCAGCTCCAACTGGTTTCAGCTCTGCAGAGGACGACCAGTTCATCGACATGACGTCTGACTCCACATTGAGACTGAGGTTCACATCACAGACGCTGAGTGAATTCTGGCTGAGTGTAGAGAGGCGGTATCCACTCTCAGGGCAGAGGGCCGTGGGCATTCTTCTTCCTTTTGCAACATCTTGTCTTTGTGAGACTGGCTTCTCTGCTGTTGCTGCACTGAAGACCAAGTACAGGTCCCAGCCAAACATTGAGCAGGAGCTGAGAGTTGCAGTATCATGCTTCAAACCCGCTTCCAAAAGCTGTGCACTGCAAAACGTGCTCATTGTAGCCGTTAATCCTGACCTTCTCATTTTGATAAAAAAAAAAAAAAAATCAGTACAAATTGTTTTATTCATTTTTGTTGTATAGGTCAAAGTGTTTCATATATTGCACTCCTGAGTTAATGTTGCTGATCAATTTGAATTTATTATTATTTATTGATTATATTAAATTTTATTTTTCAGTATCAAATGCTCAAAAAATGTTTACAGTTTAAATAAGGATTGAATTTTTTTTTTTTTAATTTCAGGGAATTTGATGCACTTTAAGTGTTTTCTGTTACAGACTAAAAAACAATGTTAATAAAGTTATTCTTTGTTGTAAGTTGATCCATATTTCTTTCTTTTTTCTTTTTTGTTTTCTTTAATGTTAATAAGGATCCAATGTTATGCGGAGGTGACTTATAACAATTTTATAGACAAATGATACTATTTACAGTCGCGGCAGAGAGTTGGAGGGGGGGGCGCGAAATGTTTACTTCTCCCGAGGGGGGGGCGTTACAGAAAATAATTGAGAAGCTCTGGGTTAGGGTTAGTTTATGTTCGAATGTGCTAAAAATATTAATGTTTATTTTTTTTTTTTATTTTAATATTTGTTTGTTATAAATAATCAACATGACAAGGAGTGTAAACGCATCTGCCCCTGGTGGCCGGCGGCTCAATGACAAACGGTCGACGACGATCAATCATCACCATGTTCAGTCGGAAGCGGTTGTTGTTGGCCTGGAAAAAGCAACACATTCACAGTTTATATTTTCTTGACAATTGACTCAAGGCTTTTATTGACGTTGTTGAGCCTGTGTTTGTCCAGAGTCCTGCGTCCTGTTAATGGCCGGGGGAGGATGGAGTCGCTCCATCATTTAAAGCCAGAGAGGAAGGAGAAACAATTTAAACGTGACACCAGTTCATCCCTGGCTAACACGTTCACACTACTCTACCCACTTCTTTTTTAGGGGCTCCAATCAGCCCCGGCACCCGTGGGAGAAAACCTGAGCGGACTACAGCCACTCCAGTCTGGGGAGAACATGCCGACAGGACCCGAGACGATGACAGGGTTACACTAAGAAAACACTCCCAAACCGCCACGCCCCACGGAGCGGTAACTTAGCAGCACATGTTGAGGTGGTGCACTGCTACGGATCTGTTCCCCATTCTTTCCCATCAACACCCACGATCCGGGATGTGACTCAGCGGTTAAATGCCCCCTCCCCCCCGTGACGCTTAGACTGGTCCAGGCCTCACCACATTTACATTGGTCCATTCCAGTCTAGTCCATTCCATTCCAGTCCAGTCCAGTGTAGTCCATTCCAGTCCACTCTAGTGCAGTCCAGTCCTGTCCAATCCAACCCAGTGCAGTCCAGTCTAGTCCATTCCAGTCCATTCAATCCATTCCAGTCCAGTCTATTGCAGTCCAGTCTAGTCCATTCAGTCCATTCTAGTCCAGTCTAATCTATTCCAGCCTAGTTTCGTCTAGTCCAGTCTAGTCCATTCCAGTCCAGTCTAGTTCAGTCCAGTCCAGCCCAATCCAACCCAGTCTAGTCCATTCCAGTCCAATCAGTCCATTCTAGTCTCGTCTAGTCCACTCTATTCCAGTCCAGTCTCGTCTAGTCTGGTCCAGTCCAATCCAGCCCAGTGCAGTCCAGTCGTGGGCCCCGGATCCAGGAAAAGAGGATCACTGACTCAGCCTTTCCGAGGCTGATGTGGCGAGCAGATCTCCAGATCTCCTCCACGCTGAGGTCATGGCCGACCAGGGGTCTTGGCCGGGGACGCTTTCCTTCAGCGTGAACGACTGCTCAACATCTGCTCGCTCCAAGCCAGATAAACTGCAGCAGGAGAGGAGAAGAAAGGAGATTAGCCACCGCGAGAGGGAAGAAAAAGAAGAAAAGGTCTCGGCTCTGAACGTCTCTGGACAAAGTCGGGTTTTCCACGTTGTGATAAAAACGACTCTGATGCCCGGGGGGGGAAAACAGGGAATGCTGGGCAACTGGGGAAAAGAAATCCCAGGAAACCCTCCTCCATCAAACACTCCATCCATCATCATCATCACCACATAACCTGGCAAACTGTATGTTCTGGTTTGTAATTCAAAATTCTAAAAGATGATAGAAGACAGAATACTTTAGTCTGGAACATTTACCTTGTATACTTTTGTATATTTGTCTATATTTATTTTTCATTTTTTTGTATATTTGGCTTTTTTGTTTTGTATATTTGGCATTATTTTGGGCTATTTTATATTTTCATTTGGAAATATCTTTGTATATTTGGCTATTCTTCTTTTGGATTTGGCAATGTACTTGTATAATTTGCTTTTTATTTTGCTATTTTTGTATATGTGCTATTTCTGGGCTGTTTTTGGGATAAATATATTTTTTTTTATTTGGAAATCTTTTGTAAATTTCTCTTTTTCTGTGGTATTTTTCTATGTTTGGATATTATTTTTCAGGCTGCTAGTGTCTGTACATGAACGCACCAATATTTACCACACAAAAAAACAATGTACAGGGCCCAAATCCTGATTTTAAAAACTCGGGTTAATCACAGTAACCCGTAACTGATTTTCTGGCAGGTTAGTTAACACATTGCAGTTTCCTCTTTTAATCCAAAGAGCAGCTCGAAAAAGTCCCAAAACAACAAACGACGAAATAATGGTGAAAAAAAAAAACTAAAGCAAAGCAGAGCCGGGCCGAGCAAAGCCAAAAAATAGGAAAATGAAACACATGGAGCACATTAATGCAGAAATATTATTACAGGCGAGCGCTCGGATAACAGTCCAACCACGCTGGATTCTGGAGCGGTTCAAAAGTGACTGAAGCGAAGAGTCCAATTTTATGAGCGCAATAAAAGAGAAAACACCGCACGTGTTGTCTAGTTAGGTAGAATGTCTTACCTTACATCATCGTATTCACATGATATACTGAATGTTAGCAATTTAAACGTTATGTTGCCGTTTCACGCGGAGAAAAATACCACAGGAAACATACCGCGGGGCTCGGTTTACACAACGTCAAAAGTGATTTGAAGTCAGAGGGTTTGTTTTATACGGCGTCGCCAGCCTAACGAGGAGCAGGAAGCTTGAGTGAACGTAAATCTCCGGGATCTCATCAAACCTTCAGTCGCCATTTTTCAGATTTGCGACGACTTACGCTTTGGTTCAAACGCTCGTCCTACCGGCCTCTCCCCTCCAATCAAACATTGTTTCCGTCGGTTGGAGGTCTACGCGTCTAAACTTCTTTTGGGAGGGAATAAGCAGCATTTCAACAGCTCAGGCGGAACAAGCTCCGTTTTTTCGTCTTTATGCTGCAAATTGGCACCTTCATCCACGGAGATCCCGACAAGTCCGACAAGAAAGAGCTCAGCCTCTGGTCGCCTTCGTCCGGCGACACGTGGCATTGTTCTGAAACCGCTCCACGGCCATACACTTAGCAACCTGTCGCTTCTGCATCGCTTTAAATGGATGGGGGCGATCAATGGCTGCGATAATGGAGTGCAGTCGCAATCCTTGTTGGTTTGTTTGCCTGTTCAATTGAGAAACATAACAAATGGTAAATCCTTTAAACAATGATCGTAGCACCGCGAGCACATTGCTCTGCCAGACAAAACAATACGACGCTCGCGGCTTATTCCAGCACGGCCACATGGTTCAACAGAGCGTGTGTTGATCAAATTTTGTATTTTCTATGTTTGTTTTAAAGAGGTACAGCATGTTGGGGTAACGTGTTACAGCAAGAGTATTACTTTTCCCAGTAATGAGAAGCGGTGGTGTGGTTAGGGGTAGAAACTCATAAAACACACCGGGGGGCTTCAGCCCACAGTCTGAAAATAGCCCCGCAGGGCAGGCTCTGCGCCCCAATGGCTCCCTCTCTGACGGCACCGACTGTGCCCACGGCGCCAGTGATCGGTGTGCCAAACGGTGTGTTTTTATTTTACTCCGTTTCCTTGTGGAACGAACCGAGCACCGTGCTCGTTGGGGACACTTTCACTGTCGGTCTCTTGCATGACAACAAAATTCCCCGCCATGTGAATGACGGTGAATTTTGTCGACAGCTTGCGCAGAGCAGCAAAATGGCGAGATGCATCTTGCAAGAATGCAAAGATTGCATTCTTGCAACGCCCCTGACGAGTAGTGTGACAAATTACTAATACAATTGCAGTAATAATATCACAGTTACCCCCCCAAAAAAACTTGTTCCAACCTTACATTTGTTGATTCATTTTCAAAATCGTCGTGCCGCATTTGGAGTTTATATCCGTGATCAGAGAAATCATTGTTCACATTTTGGTCTCGGGGAACGTGGCGCTTCTGGAAATGACTCATAGGATGGATCGTGGATTATTACAATATTTGTTCGTCCGCTGCGGTGCCGCGACTACATAAAGGTGAGCGTTGACGACCGAGCAGATAAGGTTTTGGTGCATGTGTAAGACGCAGGTACCTGCAGCGTCAGTAGTTGAAGCCTTAGCTGCGCTTACGCCAAGTCCGAATTTTGACGAGAAAGGACGCAATTATCAATCATGTAGGGTGTAAAGCAAAAGTAATATAAGGTGTTGGCAGGAAGAAACAAGTCAAGTAATAATATTACTTTTGTAAAGAGTAACGAGTAATAAACGACATTTTTTGAGTAAAGAGCCCAACACTGAGGTACAGCTGCAGCTAGAGTGCTTCCACTTGGCATGCGTCTCAGGTCAGAATTTAATTTACTGCACTAAAACGACAGGTCTTCCAAAGTTTAATTTCCACACCGACACACGGGCTGAGACGTGACGTCAGCTACTTTTGTTATTGTTGAAACAAAAAGAAGAAAAAAAAAAAAGAAAGAAGAAAAATCTTAACTTTACGTCCCATCCCTGCTTCACAACAGCCGGGTGGGTGATATTTACGGGCATTTCAAATGTCATGAATGAAGTGATTATTTCATATCGTGATGAAAGGAAAAGACAAAATGGTGACTTAATGAACATGTTATTTAAAGATCTGCTCCATTTATCATTCTGCCTTCTCCCTGGTGTTTCACAACTTTTCAAAGTGCTGGTTGGATGAATGTGTTTTCTGGCTTTGGCAGGGAGTATTCAAAACTATCAAAATACCATTTGAAAGCAAGAAAAAAAAAAAAAGAAAAAAAATCCTCTCTTGTATGTAGATCGACTCCCAGTTCCCACTGTACTATTTGTAATAATTCCAAAAATACAAGCCCAATCTTCCTTCCCGCAGCTTCGTCCTCCCGAACCTCCCATCTGATGCCTACAAGTAGGTACAAGGTAAGGACGGTGCACTTTGTGAATTATGGGCAAACACATAATGCGCACACACACACACACACACACACACACACACACACACACACATACACACACATACACACACACACACACACACACTACCTGTATCAACCATGATCCAGCTTGGCTGTATAAATAGCAGCCTGAGGAGCTGTCATGACTCAACTTTTAGCTATTTGTGAAAGTACGCACCTGAGGCTACTCTCCGTCTCTCTCTCAATCACATTCTGCCTTCTCCAGACCTCCGAATACAATTCAGTGGTTCCTGTGCAGGCACGTAGCGGGCGTGTCGCGGGGACGCGGGAGGATCTCCGGAGGGAAACAGTGATACTCTGTTGTGTTGGGAGTCAAGGGAGGTTGAGGTGATGACACCAGTGGAGGCGCCGGAGCCGCTCTGAGCCGCTCTGAGCCGCTCAGAGCCGCTCTGAGCCCCTCGGAGGGGCTTTTTATTCAGCACAAAACCGTCACTTTGAAGACTTGGAAGGCTTGGGAGGCTTCGCAGGCTTGGATTGAGTCGTAGGATCTGCTGCTGTTTGATGGAATATTCCTTTTTGGAAATGCCGCTCAAAGGGAAATGCTTCACTATGTTGATTTATTGTAACTCAGTGGTGCATGAAGTAGGGCCTACGCTTATTTTTGTACTGTGTGTCAAAGTACAAATACCCCCTGATACAAAATCACACTAGTAGAAGTGGAAGACATTTACACTTAAATACAAATGTATAAATACTTGTTATTAAATACTTTTTAAGTGAACTGTAAATGTAAAGTCATATCCAGTGCCCTGAGTCCTAAGTTCCTGAGTGCATTTGAATATGCCGATTATAACTTACAATAAAATAATAAAGGATGCCGGGTTCAGGAAAACAAAAACCTTATTTTACATTTTTTCCCCACATATAATCAACATGTACAGTATATGTGTGTTTCCTCAACCCTGTTACCGACGTATCAATTACTGTATGATAAGGTTTTAAAACCATATTTAGAACAAATCTGACATACCATGAAATATAAAATAAACAAAAAAAAACCTTGTTACACGTTTTTGTAAAGTGAGAATATTGAGAAGTTCATTCTTTCCAATGGATGAATATGCTCATTTACCATTGACACTTTCACAGCATCTTCTGTTTTAAGAAAAAGTTATGGGAACAAAATGACAATACCCCAATTTCTTGAGTGGATTTCTGGTCTCTGTTACTTAACATGTAAAATGAGTTAATTTTACATGTCTTTTCATTTTTTTAATGAAAGAATATAAAACAAGCAAGGGCTGACACATCAGTCACAGAGTTGACAACAGTTACTAGTTGGTTGTGCTGCCTGTTTAAGGTGCTTGTATAGGGCTTGTTTGCTTATTGGTGTAATAGAGTTATAATGGGACATTCATAAACCGTTTATTCAACATGACTCATCAGAATATTTTGGAGACAGATTTGTTGGGAGGTTTTGGCATAGAAGATTATAAAAAATGATGACGATACTACTGATGTGAATGTAAATCGATAGTTTTATTGAAAACATGAAGGATGTTGAAATTACATCACAATTAAATGATCTATTGAACGTCTTTGGCCTCAGCAGAATAAACAAAAGCCTAATATTATATCTGCTGTGCCGCCTCCAGCGCAGTCACTGGTTACCCCCGTTACACATATTCCCCATCCCAGTTTACAATCTAGGGGAGTAGGGGAATAGTGGAACGACAATTCAACAATCTGACAATAGTTTGCCCCCCAACAAATTCTGAATGCCCCCCAATCGCAGTGTTCCAGAACGGGGAGAAAATAAAAATCCTAGATGGATTTGGGATTTTTGGAACTTTCTCACACCCGTCTAACTCAATATTTCTACTTTTACTTGCTAATGAGGCAAACAAGTAAAACTCTCATTCATTCACATCATCAAAACTTAAGCTTATATGAGGCCACAGGAGTTGCTTCATTACTCATGAATGGATTTTATTCTTAATATGTGTGAAATGTTGAAAAAAAACAACAATTTGGTCGGGCACTTAGGTTGTCCTTACTATTAACTAAAACCCCCCTTCAGCGTTTATGGACTGTTCTGAACGTTGCATCATTTCCAGGAAGAAAATCTTCTGCCTTTAATGAAGGTGATGGTGAAAAGAAAAGTAAGTGTCCTCTTCTCTTAATTTGTTTTCCTTGGGTTATGATGTCTGACAGAGGGGGACAAGCTCATGGTGTCAGCTCTGTTTCCACAAAGGCAAACGTTGAAGTTATTGGGTGGAAATTTGAAATGTACATATTTGAGCCTCTCATGAATGCTCGCCATGTGGCGTCGTGATCTTTACCAAATGGCGGCTAATGGTTGCCAATAACATTTTTTGCCAGCCCTGTTACCCTAGAATAGCAACAGGGTTGACAAAAAAATGTTACAGGCAGCCATTACTCGCCATGTGGTAAAGAGGAAGTCATACTGAGGGGCAGGACATTTTGACATCTTTCGCAAGATGCTTCACACAAAAAAAGTGTTTAAAACTCTTAAACGGCAAAAGAAAAAAGAAAAAAAAGATGACTGCGTTTTTAAGTTATGAGATATATAATGGAAACTCAATTACAGAATGTTTTTTGTTTTTATTGTTTCAGATTTACAGAGCGGCTTTGTTCGAGTGACACAAAATGGCACATTTTCGTACAGCAACCCCCTTATTTAGAGAAAACAATTGTTAAATAACAATAAAAATAAATATAGCATGACCGTGTTAGAAATGTAGTAGAGTAAAAGGTAAAGATGGTTTATTTCAAGGGTAAAGTAAAAGTGGATTAAAATTCGACCACATTAACATTTTCGAGTAAGCGATAACTGAAAAATGTAACTTGAGGGGGGCCATGCGGCGCGGGCCATGCGGCGCGGGCCATGCGGCGTGGTTCAGCCGCGGCTGCAGACGGCCGCATGGCTTCCATCCCCGCGACCTGATTGGTCCGATCCGGGGCAGGGAGCTTTCTTAAATGTTTGTCCGTCTTGCAGAGAGGACCGGCGCACGAGCTCGTCAGCCGACCGGCAGCGTCATTCCTGCCGCTCCCAAACCTATTATTCTTTATCATTTATCCTTTTGGCCAGCGAGCCTTTTTTTATTCCCTTTGATAATAAAAACTCCCGCCACGTCGCCATGACTCCGTCTCCCTCCGTAAAGCCGTAGCAGGGGGCAGAGACTCCCACAGTACTTGAGTAATAAAGTATTTGCACTTCTTTACTCTCCTCCGCTGCTGTATCACTGGGTTCCTCTTGCAAAGGAAACGTTGCAGTGTTGAGTCATAGACCTCAGAATGCTAGATTCCAACCCAGGAGACCCCCCCCCCCCCAGATGCTTCTACAGATGGGGTAACCAATCTGTAGAAGCATCTGGAACAGAAAGGGCTGCGAGATATGTGAAATGTTTCCTTCCCCCCTCGGCTTCGGAAAAAAAGAAGGAACTAAACACACACACACACACACACACACACACACACACACACACTGTAATAAAAAGCATGACATCACCGGCGAACAGGCTGATTAGTTTTATACCCAGTGATTATCCTGCTATTGTGCTTTCTCATAGGCTGGTTCCTTCACCATGGCTCACTTCCCCTCCATATCTTCTGGATAAAACGAGCCCCAGATGAACTATTTTTCAACGTGAACGGTAGAATTAACAGTAGTTGGATTTGTTAACGCCGTACTTGAGCTGGACGCGTTATTTTTTTATTGAGCTCACAGGGAGGACGCCCCGCCGTACCCCGTTCACGGTCCGTGGGTTTCAGTTGACCTCATCCTCCAGTGGAGTGAAAGGCGATATGGCTTCGTTACTCGTTCCATGGAGCCGAGGCTTTTCTGCATTCGTGTGCGGAATCGCTAGCTAGCTTGTGGTAACTCATTGGGCTTGGACGAAATGTGGTCGCGCCATGAAAACCCAATGCAAACCATTCCTGCGACCATCTGTGAAGCAGGGCTCTCAAGCAGTGGCGGGGTTGTAGTGAAAGGATTGATGCGCTGTTCTTCAAGACCAGTTCTCATTAAAATGTTGCTTCCCAACATTTATAACTGTTCACAGCAAAAACCTTGCTGCACACCTGACTTTTGAGAAACTGACCACTCTGCTGCACTTTGACAAAATATGCAATTTTGACATATTTCGAATGACAGTAATATCACATTTTATTTGAAACTACTTTCTGCCATTACCGCAGTTACATCCAAAGCGTAACGTTAGCTGGAGCAGGTTGCTAGTCGGAAGTGGGGCAACCTCCAGTTTCTAGTCTTTTATGCTAGCTTGAATGTAGCTAAAATAAGTGATTTACAGAAGCGCAAATCAGTTAAGCCCTCAGTTAAGTTTTTACATTTGCCCTCAAAAACCAAATAAAATTATTCCTGACAATATGTTTAACGTTTGCCCCATTGGCCTGCATTTAAGTACAGTGAGCTGCAGCAGAGTGGTAAGTTTCACAGAAGTCAAGTGTTCAGTGAGGTTGTTGCTATGAACAGTTACAGCTAATAATGAAAACACATTTTAAGAAGGCCGGGGCGCAAAAAATGTCGAAGCGTTACAGAGGTGGAGGTGGATATTTTGTGACCCCACATGTGTGTAGGTGTAGTAGGTTGCCTTTACATTGTCACTCTTTCTAAATAACTTTTCCTTTTCGTTATTTGACATGATACCTGACAGCTGTAGTGTGAAGACATGGGGTAGCAGAGTGAGTATTTTGTTGTCATATGAGGATACAGACTCTTTTCTACTCTTAAGGTCCCTTGTCACGTCCATCCGTCCAATGGCTAAACGAGTCAGCGCCGGGCCACGATGCAAGATGGTCAAAGTGGGCCCCATCACAATGCACCATAAGGTTCCGCTTGTCATTCAGTCTGCGGCCGGCCTGTGGCCGGCCTGCCTTCCTCCTGCCTCTCCTCCTCCCCTCCCCTCCGCGGATTTGTGATCAGGCTCTCGTATAAGGTTTGTTATCTATAAGATAAGGTTAAATGTTACGGTAACATAATGTAATGTCAGCAGCGAATAAGAGTAGTGAAATCACACAGCTTTAAAATGACCAGCAGCAGCAAAATGCACTGCACAGCTGATGCCTAAATTAAATGATGAGTGGGAAAACAGACCGCCGTGCTAGATCTGGTGTCGGAACACCATTACAGATGATAACATAATTGGTGACAGCGCAGGCAGCGCATTGACAACATTATTAACACTATCAACTAGTGTTTGCCATCTCGTCTTTCTTTTTAAAGAAAACTGCCTATTTTTGGAAGCTTTTCTTTTTCTTTCTCGGCTGATTCTTTCAATTTTCTCCTCTGGACCCGCTTTCTCACTTATTTGTACTTATTGTCTAAACTCTTCTGTGTGGATTTTGCTACAGTCGTAGTATGCATTTCCATAATTACTATAAGCCAGGATTTGGCGTGGGCACACCTTGTACATTTTTGAACATAAAAAGACTTAATTTAGAAATGTAAGATAGAGGTATGAGTAAACAATAAACAATATGCTTGTATTGTAATTGTATTGTATTATTATATTATTTATTTGGTGAATGAATGACATCAAGTATGTAAAACCAAGGCGCAGATGACTTGGCTCATTGACTCATTGAGTTGTATAGATACTTACCGCTTATGCCATGGGCACACTATACGGGATGTGACCACTTCACAAGGCACGCTCGTGATTTTCTTCCGATCTGGGGCTTTGCCTTGGGACTCCAAAAACCTGTCGGCGAGTGGAAAATCGGGCCAGAATCATGTACGTACGAATTTGTCAATTCCATTAAAGTATAGTGGCTGCGTGAATACTGTAGACTCAGTGCTCGAGATCTTATGATACGATAGTAGCGAGGGGCGTGTATGTGGGACCTGAACTGTTGCGGGCTCCAATGACGCTGCGTTACCTGCATATACGCTAGTTACGCCACTGCATCCATCAGTGTCAAAACGCCTCTGCGATCAGCGGGGACCTCGGCTCCTCCGGGCCTGGAGTGTCAGATTAGCTTGAAGAACATCAGCCCAAGTATTTCTTTGGTCAGGTCTGAGCCGCCGTCAAACACCAAGCAAACCGAGCAAACAGCCAAACTGCCTTTCCAAACACTTTGACAAGCCCCCAAGGACATCCAAAGCCGTTTTAAGCCAATATATAAAACATCCCAAGCGCTCACAAACATACAGGTTCAGTCATGTCTCTGGTGGAGGCTTTTCAATAGATTCTTTTGGTCTGCATAATCATGGTAAAAGTTTTACTGAATCAAATCGCTTTTTTTATTTTTATTGCATACATATGGGAATCTATATATCTCAACCTGAAACCCTTTGTGTTTGGCTGTTTAAATTATATAAAGCTATTGATAAAAGTTCTGATATCACTAAATTGTTATCATTACAAAACGATGTAAGGCCACGCTTCACATTCAAAGTCTTCTGAAAGTAAAATTCAAGCATTCGATTTCATCATCTTTCCTGTAAAGTAAATCTCAGCAGACATCTGTATAAAGTGCTGAAACTATAGTCAAAAACACTTGAAACAAATAAAGGTTTCCAAGGCCTTGAAGGACCTATCCAGCCTCATGGTTCAAGAAAAAAAGGAGCTTTTAAAAGAGACAAATCTCTCCTTGCAGTTGTATTTTCTATCCATCTATAAACACATTATGTTATCACTGCATTTAATGCACTGAGTATTTTTAAAAGAGCTTCACGCTTATGTCTACACAAGGGGGTAAGCTCTTGCTGCATGTAATACATAGTATGTTTGCTAAGTGATCTTCTGCGCTGAGTTTTCCCCTCCCGGTGCCTCTCGGCTCCTCTGTCTGGAAAGTAAACAGAAGTGTGAGTCCGGCGTTGGAGTTGAGACTTCCATCCCCATCCCCCTCCTAGATATCTGGCCAGTGACTCATGCTCAGCGCTCCCACCAACTCCCAGAACTCCCAGCGCGCCACACATTTTCCACTCGGTGCACATCATCAGAAAACCGTTTGGATTGGTGATGATTTACGTGTAAAGCTATGTAAGAACAATTTTCATCGCTGTTAGAAAAGGACTAAGTGTCATGTTTAATTAGGGAAGATGGAGGTATTTTAGGCCCTCCTACTGCCACCTTGGGCTTAACTTGGACAAATACCTATATTTTGTCCGATTCACAGAGAAGATCAGCAATCCTGCTCCTGTGACGGTTTAATTTATACACCCACCAACCTGCCAGACAATGTATCTTGCTTCCAAAAAACATTTTTCTTTCACATAAGACGTACAAATCTTTTGGTGTAAATAAAACTTCTCTTCATGTTGATCCTCCTACTTTAGTGAGGAAATCCCTTGACCAGATTGCCCCCCCCCCCCCAACTTCCAACATGATGACTGATGGCTGCTGCGTTTTCACTTTGTTTCCTCATTTGTCACCTGACAACCTGGCCACATGTCTTCGAGGTTTGTTAGGACTTGTTCTGAAAGCGCCCGGTGAACCTTCTTAGGACTATTCATCACCATTACAAAGCTATCGCTGGGACATGTTGGGGAGGACCGGGGGGGGCAAAAGCAGGCGATTCACCCAGGTCAAATAATTTTTGCTGCCACTGTGCCCTTCAGCAAAGCACACAACGACCTTAGTGAAGCTGGTCAGTGACCAAAAAGTACAAACCAGGCCCTAACTTTGCATTTCTGCCAAGACAGCCCAGATTGATGGCAAAATTTCCAGAAGGAAGCCTGTCCTATGACCTCAACACAACATCAATTGACTGAAGTATAGAAAGGAGACCCTTGAGAAGCCTGAAGCCCTGTGCAACAACATGGAACAATGTGCTTTGGACTGACCAAACTAACACATTAACTTTTTGGCCATAACCAAAGAAGGCATGTTTGGAGACAAAGGGGTGAAGCATGCGGCAACAAAAATTCCACCCATCCGAGTAACTGAAGAATTTAGGACCATCAGCGCCCGGGTAGCAGTTAGGGGGTTAAGTGTTTTGTTCAAGTACACTTCAGCCTGCTACCAGGAGGAGCTGGGGATTGACCCAGCAATCTTCCGATTACTAGACAACAAGCTCTACTTCCTGAGCCACTACCGCCTTGGATTTCAAGAGAGGTTGGGTTTTCCCACCAAGACAATGGCCTGAATCAAACCTCAAACCAACCATGATGTACAGCAGGGAGAGCCTACAGGAAGAACCTCCAGGAAGAACCCTAATGAAGAATCTCCATGATGTAACTCCATGAAGAACCTCTAGGAGAACCCCCATGATGTAACTCCAGGAAGAACCCCCATAAAGAACCACCAGGAAGAACCTCCAGGATGAACTCCCATGATGTAATTACAGGATGAACCCCCACAAAGAACCTCCATGATGTAACTGCATGAAGAACCTCCAGGAAGAACTGTGTCAACACATATGTGGCAAGAATGCAAACATGCTATACCTGAAAGGAGGCTGAAGATAATTTCCAAACGAGAAGTGTTCTGCAAGAAAGAATGTGGAAAATCCCAAATGAAAGAACTGAAGACCCTTGGCACTGGCTGCAGGAAGTGTTTGCAAGCTGTTAAAGCTGCCAAAGAAGGAGTTTCAAATGGCTAACTCACCGGGTTACCAAACCTTTGCACAGTGACTCAATTTTTACTATTCTGAAACTGTAAGTCATGAAACAAACAAATAATTATCTGCTTTAAAATTGTAAGGAAGGTGTCATGTTTGACTTAGAGCTCCAACTTGTGATCACTTGGGTATCCATTGTAACACTAATTTTCACCTGGGGGTGCCCAAACAAAAGCCAAATTGTACATCCGATCTTGGCAGCTATAGTGAAACTGTGAATAAGCCAGTGTTAATTTATTATAATTGATGTCAAGTGGAAGACCCTAATCCTCTCGTATTCTCCAGTTACCACACATTCCTGTTCTCCACATCGTGCAGGACGCTGTGCCCGGGATCCGACGTTTGGCAGGAAAGAGGGAGGAAGCCATTCATTTCTCTTTGAGGGACTGTAAGCATCGAACCTTGGTTCACTGCAGCATGAGGCGCTCATGTGTGGGGAACCAAAAACCCCTGGTGCAGGCTGCAGGCGCGGCCCTGCCCCCCTGCCTGATGGAAATTAGCTCATGCAAATAACACTACGACCCTCCACAGAGGGGGTTCGCATTACAAGTTCACAGCGGTTTAATAGGTGGGACAAAATGTTTAATCTCCATCAATTAGGAGGAGGACCATGAGCGCAGGAGAGCTTTGGGTCATCGTCAAAAATGGGAGATTTTTTTGGTGCAATTTTCTGTGTTTTGGGAACATAAACAATGCCACATTTCCTGTAAATGGAACTGTTTAGAATAGTCAGTGGAATACACGATCTTACTGCTGGCGACCCATTGGGGAGTGTGTGTGTGTGTGTGTGTGTGTGTGTGTGGTGACCCTCCAATGGACTGACATGCATGAAACGCCCTAAATGACCCTTGAATTGGGACGAACAGTCTGAACAGGGAAATGAAAATGTATAAATGTATGAACCAACCACCATTGCCAAAGAAGTTTTAACTGTACTGTGGCCCTCATGAGGACATTTGTAAAGTGAAACAAAAGTAGTGAATCAAATGTTATGATTCCATTAAGGGTGTTTTTCATATATTGGGAGCCCCCAATTAACAAATCAAAGTAAAAGTTATTGTTGTTTGTAAGTAAATTATTTTTTCCACATAATCCCTTCAGTTCCAATAATAAACTCACTAATCTCTACCATTGGATCCTAAGAGGTTGAGGTGATGATGACAGCTTGGGTTTTAGGGTTTAAGGAAGGTTATATTAGGTGCCACTTTATTGTCCCCATGTGGAAATTGCAATTTTTGGCGGCAGATCAGATTGTTTGAAAGTGATCAAATGGCCGGCTCATTATAGTTATCACGCTCTTTACTGAATGTCTTCATTCCAGAGTGATGAGTAAGATCTCCATGCCAGCTGGGCCGGTTGGCACGAGACCTCCACGTCAGTGTCTCTTCTTATCAAAACTGAAAGCCAAGCCAAACAGAAACAAGATTTACTTAAGATGCCAGAGACGGAATCCAAACACGACTTTCTTGAACATGAAGGAAAAACACAGACTTTCTTCCAGTTTATCTCCTGTTTTTGTCTTTTCTTTTTTTATTGGTCTCAAATGTCTTCTAGGTGAAAGGGAGGTGGGAACGACTTGAGCAGATGTTCAGAGGCAATGAAACGTCTTGTCGGGAGAAAGAGGGAAAACTCATCACAGCTTTGGGACTAAGAGTTTCCTCGTGTGTGGAGCGTTTCCTGGAGGCCGTGGAAGTTCGGAAACAGTGTAAGGATACTGGAGATTGAGCGGCGTGGAGCTTTCCCTCCTCTGTACATCCCCATGGAGGATTCTGAAGGGAGGCTTCCAAGGGAAGTTCATTTGAGCGGAAAGTTTTTTTTATGTGATAAAACAATTCAAAGTATGATAATACTGTCACATGTCATATTTTGACAATTTGATTATTTAACATCTTTTTCTCCACAAATCTGACATATTTAAAAGCCCACATTTTCCATTTCCCCCCCCACATTTTTCAAGAAAATCTTTTCTCCTTTTGATAATTTTCGACCCATTTGCGAACCACCAACCACTTCCCCCTAAAGCTTGCAATGTCAGCACACTCTCACAATATGTTCTTCACTGTGTTCAGACCTTTTCCACTGTCAATGCTCCAATCTGATCTGATCGGTCATCATAAGGAATACAGCAAAGGGCATCAACAGGACCTTGAGAGCGTCCTTCTGAAGCACCAAAGGAGAAATGGGGAAACCCCTAAGTGGTATTGGGGCGGTGTGGTTTAAGCAGCCACACCTGTCTTGGGTTTAGGGAACACAGGCCTGGGATCAGACGTGGCTGTATGCCTGTTGGTCATCAGAGTAATCAATGGGCAACAGGTAAATCACCCATCCCCACACACTCACGGGGGAGCCTCTGTCATGACATGGGTCCATCTGCTTCCTGCTTGTTCCATCTTGCCCACTCTCTCCAATAAACTGGTGTGTTTGCAACATCTCTGCCTGTGTCTCTGTGTCGAAGGGCCCTGAAAACTACTTTTTCGCTACTCTGGTGGCAGGCGGTACTGCGACACCTACAGGTAGGGAGTGGCAGGGATAGGGCCTGCATTTATGCTGCATAGGTGCTCATAGCAAAATAAATATATAAAGAAATAGCCATAGAGAACAAGTTATTATCATAGAGAACAAGTTATTATAATTATAGATCATCATTAGTCCATAACATGGACTACACTAACACTAACAACACTAACACTTCACATTACACTAGTTTTCGTACATCTGTATTGCAGCTGCTCCTTTTCCCTCATCCGACACTATCTCGCTTGGCCGGAGAGCCAAAGAAGAGTTTTTGTGGATTGAAGTTTGGGTGGAAATAACGCTTGTCCTTGCTCATAGAGGGCAGCTGTGGCTGATGAACACTACACTCTGCTTGTGTGTGAGCTCTGGCTAAAGAAACTGTTTATTGCAATATTTTGGCAGGCGTAGCCTTGGAAACTTCGACTCGTACTAATTATTTCCATTCTCTGCTCTTGTCCTAGGCAGGGTTATTCAGGCTCTGACCACAGAAGGCCCCCCAATACCACTCATGCATTCCTCCATACATTTGATCCACGTGAGGCCAGCGGGTCTGGAAAAGAGTGTGCAATCCACCGCCGCCATATTGAAAATCATCCATAATTTTAACTCTTTACAGAAACTCAGTGATGTTCTGCAACTGGTTCTGATTTGCATTTTAAAGATTGAACACCAGCATTAAAGCACTTACAGTAAATGGATACTCACACAGCTCTGACAGTTCACATAGGAGCTAGGCTATTGGAACAAATCTGTAGCCATGTATTGAGCTAACACAGTTAGCATGCAGCCCGTTGCCCTCTCTGTACTGGACGCACTGGAATTAAATTGGCATCGACCTTTTGGTCTGAATCTGGCTAAGATAGACCAAAAGACATATCCCTTAAATATTGGTGAATGTTTGTGGTTACAATGATGGAGCTGGAACCATATGTAGCCTCTGATGAGACTGAATATGGCTAAACATACTGTCGAGAATTATGCAGTTGCTTTGAGATATTTGGGAATTTGCCACGTTGTAAAATACAACAGGCTGGTTAATGTGAATCATTAGACTGTACTTTTTCGATAATGTTGAGGTATTTCAGGCATGTTATGCCTGTAAAACACAAACTAACTGTGGGATACTACAGTGATTGAGAGGAGTGGCAAGAGTCGACCGAAGGAGGGATGAATCTCAGTAGAGTCCATGTGAAAAGAATGTGCTTTTTACAGCAATTAAAATTCTGAGTTTAGTTCAGCGTCATCTAACTCAAGTGAAGGTCACCGGCATTTCCTTATCAGAGCAGGAAGCGGTGGGGTATAATTATCCCCAAAACCTGCCGGGGTCTTTTTCTCAATGTTCCCCTTTGTTATTTTCGACGAATAACTATGAGTGATGACAGCGTAATTTGGCCTTAATGTAAAATAAAACCGAGATTTGTGGATTTGTTCTCTGCTTATCAGGTGAGGTGATTATCCAACCCCCCCCCCCCCCCTCAAAAAAAAAATAAAAATAAAGAGTGTATTGTACAGGTGGAACAAAATTCTGTATTCAAGTTCATTTTTGCCTGTTTAATATTGACCTCTTTAATTTCTGGAGAAAAAGGCCAATCGCTTCACATGGACAATAATACCTGTTACATACGACATACGTGTTACTTAAATATTGTGATTTCTTATGTACTTTTCCTAAATACTTTATTATTTATTATTTATTTTTCTTTTTTTTGACGGATGAGATAATATAACTCCCAAAGGGGAATTTCAGGTTGTCAGGTTTTCAGGGGTGGAAGTTAATTTAGTTTTTGCACCTACTGCTTGTTTTTGGAGCAAAGTTTGATGCTCACACTATCAGAACAGGATCCCTAACCACCACTGACAGAACACATAACGCCTCCTTGAATTTGGAGAGCGGCTCAAGTTAATACCTGTCTCGGTCCAAGGATTACATATCGCTTAAGGATCTGCACTTTAATTCTGCCTTGGAAATATCACATTCTTGTTTATGTAATAATGGCCTCATAAACAAGATAGAACCAGCCACCTCCCACTCATCTCCCATTAGTTCCAACAAAAGATTGGGGGTTTTAATCGTTAACGGTTTGATCGATACACACATTGTGCAATTCCACTCATTTAAAATTTGTCAAATATTAACTGTATCCTCAAATACTCCGATTTTAGACTGACCGGCAGACAGGCAGACAGACAGTCAGACACTTGAATTATCCCCGAAGGGCAATTTCTTTGTTGCAGCGATCAATCAAAATAGTAAAAATGATCAATACTTAAAATAATGATATACATATATACACACAATTATGTGTTTATACATACACACACATACAGATATATACACACACACATACATAAATAGAAATATATACACATACATACATTTACACACACACACATATATACAGTATATATACACATACATACATACATACATACATACAAACACACATACATATCCTCAGTGTTAATATCAACAACAGACTACAACTGTATAACTAATATAAAATATATATGAAATATGAAATATATCAAAAAAACCTATGCTATACAATAAGATATAAGATAATATATTAATACTAAAAAGTTGAAAAAATGGCAAATGAATGGGTGAATATGGGTAACGGTGAGTAATGTAGTTGAACCTGAATGTTAACGTAAAAGTTAAAGATCACCTCTGATGTGGCTCCCTGGAGCACCGAGGCAGGCTGTTCAAATTCATTTTTTAACACGTGGATGCCGAACACGTTTGGTCAAATGAGTAGTAACGGACCCCAACGTCGTCCCTGGAGTCCCTATTGAAAGGCACAGGATACAATGCAAGCAGGTGACAGTAAAACTGACCTCAAAAGGAAGGAACATAATTAACCATCAAACGAGGCGGTTACATGGCAGGAAACCAGGCGGCCGCTCAGTCTGATTCTCAGAGCGTCGCGACTCGACACCGACCCAAAGTTTTACCAACGCACGGTACTTGCGATTGTCAGTATTATCAGTGCGTTGTCTCGTCTCTCTCTCACTGCCAGGAAAATATAACTCAACTCTAAATTGGCTGGGGGCCACTTTTGGTTTTGTGGGCAGTCTTACAAGAAAACAGCTGTCTTTCACATTTAGTCCGGCCTTATACTCCCTGCTCCACACCCCCCAGTAGGCATCCTGCAACGGAAACCACCAAACGGTTCTTTAGCTTTCAGGGCTTGAAACCCAAAGCACCCAAACTTTGAACTACATATCATGATTACACACCAAGGGACAGCAGGAAACCAGTCAATGGAATCAATGGAAGTCAATGGAAGCCTGACGCCTGATGCTGGTCCATGGGCTGAGATCGGACAAATTGGCTTCCTCTTACAGTCACGTCCTTAGTCACGGTTAATACTGCTCTAATATAATTTTTTTCAGTCATCAAATCGTGCGGATTTGAGCAGATTTGGGGTCAAATTGGAGAAACTCAGCCCCTCCCCGTCTGCAGAGCCCCTGACGTCAGCGCGACTGGACGGGTCGCAGAACCGCGGCTCCCTGCAGAACCGCGGCTCCCTGCAGAACCGCTCCACTATTGTTCTTTGCGACGTCTATCATTTCCCTCGGTTGAATCAATGACTCCTTTCTTTTCGCAAGCTGTTCCCGAGTCTCGCGGAAATCAAGGGCTTCCTCTCTGCTGATGAATCATACTGAACGTCTTATTCCAGTCGCTACCAAGGCCCTTCACACGTACGTTGGTGGCTTGCGGCAGACTCTAGATCAACAGGCGGAAGAAAATGAAAGTTATTTGCATTGCTGGAAAGGAACTTTTAGGGAATTTTATTGAAATAATCACATTTAAAACCAAAAATCCAACATTTTCCCTCCACTATATTTATCTGAAAGACTTGAAGGTAGTTATTACTTAAACTCAATGGGTTTTTCAAACAAGCAACGCAGTAAAATAAATAAATAAATAAATAAATAAAATGCAGCAACAAGTAAAAAGCAGATTTTTAAGGTTAAGACTGCAGATAAAAACAGAAGTCCATTCAACTGACTAAAACTGGACCATCAACACTAAACTTTACCATCTTCAATTAAAGTTAGAGGTTAGTTACTTAAGTAATAATCTGCAAGATTATTTTGTTAAAAAATAAATAAATAAATAAAAATCGCTGATTGTTTTGCTTTTTTTGTTTTCTTTAATCCAGCACTTGATTAGAAACAGCTCTTCAATGTCTTTGACGTTCTGCGTGTGCTCCTCCATATGCTGCTTTCAGTGTTGGTGGCGGGGTCCGCCTTTCTCGCCGAGAATGCAGCGATTGTGAAGGTCAGCCGCGGTGAACAAGCTGAAGCAGCGCAGCTACTCCTGGTCAATAACATGTCAATGTGGAAGAGCATTCACAAAAACAAAAACAAAAAAACAAAAAAAACTTCCCCACCACCTCAAGTGACCGAGAACATTTTGGAGAAAAGAAAGCGACTTCTTAGAGCGAAGGGGAGGGAGGGTCAGTGCCAAAAAAAAATAAATGTTGCTGCTTCAAATGGAATTCTGGGACTTGTAGTGTGGTGCGCCCAACGTGGATAATCTGATGGATTACCACTTTAATACTTTCAGGGTGAAATATATCGTCCCACCACAAAACTAGGTTGGGATATTGACCATTATCATGAGTGCTGTAATGTCAATCTTTTTTTTTTTTTTTATAAAAGTACTTTTTACTTTAGTACTAGAATGTTGAAAGGCGAACTTAAACTTGTATAAGGGTATTTACACCTCCATTTAAGTAAACTCAATTCGAATTCTTCTTGCAACACTGGTTATTTGTAAAAAATAACGTTAATCAATTATCTTTATTAATAATAATAATAATAATAATAATGTCAATAATACTTTTTACTGATGCAAGCTCATTAATGCATTTGTTTCATTTCCCATTTGTCAGTTATCGTCAGCCTTGTCGTGCTGCAGCTGCCTGCTGAGGAGCTGCATTCTGAGCAGGTTCTATATTCACACCAGACGACCAGAAGTGTCGACCCCCGTGTTCTGCCTAAATTTAGAGACCAGGTCCGCTATCCGGAGCCACCTACGAGCGCGACCACCCACAGAGACTCTGCCAAATCCCCTCCCTGACAATTTGCCTTTTTCAAGCCTTCTCCAACATTTAAACTATCCCCTGCCACCGTCCCATGGAAAGCGATGCGGCCGTCCCTGGCATCTCCAATGTCCATCCCCAAGCGTGAAGTGTATCATATCGTCTTCTTTCTTCCATTCCTTCTGAGATTCCCTGTGAGACGGAATAATAAAAAAACAATATGTGATAAACTCTATTCTTATTTTTTAATCACCAAATAAAAGCTCTTCTCAGCTCGCTGCTATGTGTGGTGCCCTGGAGACTGCCATAAAACAGCACGTTTATGATCTTGCATAGCAACCACTTCCAAAGAACAGACGCAGAGACGGTTTCAAACAAACATGAAACTTTTTCCCCCGCTTCTTCCTTATCGGTTTCTGTCATCTTTTTTTTTTTTTTTTTCTCGCTTTTTTTGCGTTCTATGAGATTTAAGGTTGTCCGATTTGCAGGGAGCGACCTCACCAAAAAAGACGAATATTGTGTTGGAAAGTGAGGGAACTTGTGCACATGGGTGTAGCTCTCCCCCGGCCACAGAGAGCCAGTGAGAGGAGGATGGCTGTGGGAGAGGGAGAGGGAGAGGGCTGACAAAGGGGGAGGAAAATTAGGCTCGCCAGCATTCTTCTCATTTAAAGCTGTAACTACACCAAAAAAAAAGCCACTTGTGCAGTTCTGGGGCTGGGTCTGCTGCTGCTTCCAAGGAGAGGCATCGCTGGGCTTCATGGTGCTGCAGTGATTCTTCTTTTTCATCCCCTTTTTCATCCCTTTTTCACCCCCCCCCCCCTTTTGCTTTGCACACAAGGACGGCTCATGTCTTTGTCGTAGACATGATGGGATTTGTGAATTTGAGGACTTTCCTGTACCTGGTGGCGTCCGGGGCTCTCGTTTCGTGCCAGAACAGTGGTGAGTAGAGCTTTTTCACACTTATCCCGTGCTGGATTTCACACCTTATTGCCGATGGGGGTGATGGAGGTGATGGGTGGACATGCCGAGAACATGAGGGGGACGGTGGGACCCCTTTGCTGGCTCTATACCCATCCTTGGGGTAGAGGTCTTTCACAGCGGTTAACAATGGAATTATCTCCTAAACGTGACTTGACTTTGTGTAGTCGGGCTTTGGATTTGTTTTTTGCAGTTGCTTTCCCCCCCCCCCCCCCCCTTGAGTCGTACTCCATGATCACGACCTGGATCCTCCTCATTGACAGTAGGATTTGTAAAGCTAAAGTCAATTCTGTGTATATGAACACGGGACTCATGCTGAGACCCCCTAGACACCATCATGTCTAAGGGAAAACAGCTGAAAATGACCTCATGTCGTGGGGACCGCGGGGGCCACGGTAGAGCGGATTGAGACATTGGGTCTTTCCAATGTTCCAAAAGTTCTTAAAAAAATAAAAATAAATAAATAAAATAATAGATGAGAACGGCTTTAGAGCGGATTATGCTCAATTGGCAAACAAGGCCCGCCAGCGCTCCCTACATCTGTCAGTGATTGGCGGTGATGTCACCCCTGGGCACCAAGACACCAAACAAGGGGGGGGATGTGTGTGTGTGTGTGTGTGTGTGGGGGGTGCATCTTGGAGAGCTTCCACGACTCCCACACCTCCGAGCCAAAACATCTACCTTTCATGAAGTGTTACCAGCACACGCTTTGGGTTTCTTTTTTTTTTTTTTTTCCCTCTTCAAACCCTAATAATCTGCATCGTAGAGTGGAAGGTCCTGGAGGCAGCGTAGCTCGCGAGTTAATTTGGGGCAGATGCTGCTGTAGCGAGTGACTCACTCAGACATGGGAAATGGGAAACGGAGGGCTGGAACACCTGAGACCCCCCCACCACCCCCCACCCAATTTGAACCTTTGGTCTCCGGTGATGTCATAGCGCCGCAATTTCTTTTTGATTTCTTTTTCTTTTTCTCCGGGTGATGACGTCATGAGCGTCTAGAGAGCATCGAGAAGCGAGACGCTGGTTAGGTGATGCCTAACCAGCGTCAGTGGCAGTGATGCCGTCAGCGGCAGTGATGCCCATGCCAATTTTTGGGGAAGGGGGATGTTTGGCACTTTCTGTTTCCACTCCCCCCCCGCAAAAAACGAAAAAGCTCTTTAACATGATGATATTTTCATTTCTGATGACTAGTTTGTTTGCACATAAACAGCGTCACGGTGTGGGCGTCTGATAGTGCGCCACATGGTGGTCAAAGAAAAGGGGCCTTGAAACTTAATTGAATGGGTCTAGCGCTTAGAATTAAATTATTTAATATCCAAAAATATGATTAAAATACAACTATAGTTGTTTTATATGGACTTTCTTTAATGTCAAAGTCCTTGACTTACGTGTTTGTTCCTAAAACCCTTTAAATAAGACAAACTCCCCTGTGCTGTTTGGCGAATTTGATGTTATATTTTCAATATGGACGATTATTTTAATTTGTTTTGGTTTTTTTCAGAGCAGATGTAATTCTCTCTCTGGGGGATTTTACTGTTAGTTTCTCCACCCTTCCTGGGGAACTCCGTCTGCATATTTGTTGATTCGAAGCAGAGGGCGGCCGTCTTGCTTATCCCATTTTAAAGCAACGACGGTCAGAGAGGATACTGCAGAGAAGCCCCAGTAAAAACAGTGGAACATTATTTATTTTTGTATTATTTTTTGGGCTTACTGGGGGAAAACTGTGCCAAGCAAGGTCACTAAAGTGTATTAAAGTGGGTTTTCACATCACCTGTAAGCATTAGCCAATGTAGATAAGAAGTCATGTCGAAAAAAATACAACAAACCCAATGATCCCATGGTGTCCTATTTGGAACAGGCTTTTATTAAACTCAATACATCTTGAAATTAAGACCAAACGCTGGGGAATTGTGTGTGTGTGTGTGTGTGTGTGTGTGTGTGTGTTTTTGCCCATGATGTCTACGATTACCAATGTTTCTTCACTTAATTGCAACTTTTATATGGAAAACTGTGACTTGAAATTGAGTGTGGTTAGACGCTGATGAAAGTGTAATTGCAAGCAGACAGGCTGTCTCCAAAACTTGGAACACAATTGAAATATTTATCTGTTCTGAACGGGGCTGCAAGAAAATGTGGTCGGGGCAGTGGGGTTGTTTTCTTAAAAAAAAAAAAAAAAAATGAAAAGGGTTACTTGGTGGAATTTGAAGTCCAATGTGGGCCTTTGAAGGCTGAAGACATATTTGGAGCAAATGCTTATGAAACCCCCCTCCCAAAAAACAACGCGTTGCCGATTAAAACAGTTATACAGTTGTAGATGAATATCACATGTAGGCACACATGTGGCGGATCAGGCTTCATCGGATCAGATTTCAAAGGCCGCTGCCAAGCACAGAAAGCTGTTTTACGCACAAAAGGGAGTGAAGCTGCGCTGTCCAGGTAGGACGTGAAGCAAGGTCGGGGTCCCTCAACATGGAAAGCAAAGCAGGGGAAGAAAAACTGGCAATAGATCAGCGTGGTGTGACAAAAAACAGCAGTGTTTCAGCCACGAGACATTGTTTGACTGGGTGTGTGTGTGTGTATGTGTGTGTGTTTGCGTTTCAATACCGCCCCCTATTTTCCGTGTGTTGTCAAAGTCGTAAACCATCTTCAAAGATGCCACTCGGTGCCTTCAAAGCAACCCAACGCTTGCGGTTCTGTCGGTCGCGTTCCCGCTACTACGTGTAGGAAAAACAACCTAAAACCAACGCCCGCTCACTCAAAATGTTTCTCCACTTTCTGGTGCCGAACACGTGACCACAACGCCAAACAAAAACAACAAAAAAAAAAAAGTGAGTTTGATTCGAAACGTAAACACCATGAAGTCACTCCATTCCACTCCCAAATTGGTTCCAGTCGTTGCTGTTGTCGCCACATTGCTGACACTGTGGCGAACGAAGCCATTTTCTAAGCAGAAAGCTAAAAGCTAAATCTGCCCAACATGTGAATCCAACCGGGTCCGGGTCCAGGACCAGGTCCAGGTCCAGGAACAGGAACAGGCTGATTGGAACCACATGCCACATTTCTCAGCGATGACTTGATTACATGCCTCTGTTCTTCTAGCAGTGAGGGGGGCGGGGTGAATGGCGTGGTGGGGTGTAGGGGGATGGGGGGTTCTGTAGGTTGAGCGGGATTTTTGTTCCATTCCACCTTTGGTGAACTCCACTTTGGAACCACAAAGTGTGATCTGTTGGTTTAAGCAATGTGGAGCAGGGACCTGAGACCAGGGTTGGTTTCAGTGACGTGGTTGTTGGTTTAAGCGATGTGGTGAATTGTGGATATGGCACCTGGGACCAGGGATGTGAGACCTAGGACTAGGGACAAGGGATCAGGGACCTGGGACCAGGTACCAGAGACCTGGGGCCAGGGAAACCGGCACCTGGGAATAGAGACCTAGGACCAGAGACCTGGGACCAAGGACCGGGGAAACTGGGACCAGGGACCTGGGAAACGGGGACCTGGGACCGGTTACCAACCAGTTGGTTGGATTCGCTCTCACAGGCTGAAACCAATGGAGGATTTAATGCGACCTACTGCCCGCGAGGACCGGCTCCATGGGAACCACTTATAAACCAAATGACTGCAGTCAGCAAATGGAGGCCTGGGGGTGGTGGGGGGCGGGTGGGATGACTTCCAGATGTTAAAATAGTTGCTTTGGCTTGTATATGGAGAATATTAATATAAAACCTTAGAGGCACGTTGGGAGAGGAGGAAGTTAAGCGGCTGATGGAAGTAGCGGCGGGTCGGTGTCATTTTTTGGGCAAAACCAAACACAGGGTTCGGGGAGTTTTCAGCCTTTTCTCGTGGCTTGTGGGAACATTAGGTCCGCCGCACTGCACACCTCTGTAGTCTGAAGGTAAAAGCCACTATTTGGAGGTGTTTAAGTGTGCAATTAGGCGCTCCTTCTGCTGGTACTTCCTGTAGCGCTTGGATGGTGCGTCCCTCCCCGTCTGTCCCGCCCTGTTATCCACTCAGCGTCCCCACGCCGGGAGCCCTGGATGACAGGGGAGCTCCCAAATCTACATCCCACACAACCCCGAAGGGAGATGGAGGGGGCTGGAAATGGGAAGTGAAGTTCTGCGGAAAGGTGCTGGGATAGTAGTTTGTCTACATAAAGTCGGTTTCATTTTCATTTTCAAATAAATGTAAATTTCCAATAATAAACACATTCTGATTCTGCAGCTGTCAGAGAGCCTCCCACATACTTTTTTTTGTTTTATTCATTCTGCTAATCATGGCAGTTTTAGTCTCTGGCGAGTGGCGGAACATGTTTGTTTACTTGTATTTCCTTTTAGAAACTAGACACTCGCCATCCCTCCTCGGAGAGCGACTCCGTTTATTTACTCTTTTCATTTTCTTCCGGTGCAATAAGTAAATGACACATTGCTTAACAGTTGACTTGTTATGTTTGTTTGTGATTGTTGCGGTTGTCCGGCCATTGCCTTTGTCACTTCACGAACCAGATCAGATTTGTCTTCTACCTCTTTCCCCTGGTGGAAGTCGGGTGTATTACATCCACAGGTGATTTTGTTTGTACAACTGTACCGAGCGTTTGCAGAGTGTAGGCCGGGTGTTTTTTAGGTATTAAGGCAAAAAGGTAGGTTTCTGCCTTGGCAATGGCCCAAATAACCTTATATATATTGTCCTTGGATACAGTGCCAAAGTCTTAACAGTTTTTGGTTTCGCCTCAACTCAAATCAAAGTTATTTTGCATCGGTCAGTGAAAAAATAAAAATATAAAAGATAAAAATAAAAAACAGCCAAACAGAAACACGCATCCATCCCTGAATCTCAACGAGTCAGATGCAATATTTAAATTTCGGAGATGTAGTGGAGTGGAGTGCGTGAACAGTGTGGGAGTGTTGACACAGCTGCTTGTGGTTTTACAGGAGATCAGGAGGAGGACGCTCTGCCCTCTGGAGCTGATCCACTGGAGGATGCCAGGTCTAGCTGCTTACCCCCACTCCCCTACTCCCCCCCCGTTGACTGTTTCAAAGACTTCCATAATTGCTTTAAATCCTCCAATTTCATGTGAGGTCGTCTCATTTGGACTTGGACTCTCTCTCTCTCTCTTAATGCTCCAGGGCTGGTGGTGATTGAGTAGAATGAAATTGGAGGTGCTGTAAAGGGGAGAGTCTTATTCTTAATTAATTCAGTGTCTATCAACACCATAGACGTGAAGGAACAGATTATCATGGTGGCTGCTGCACTGTTGGAAAAACATTAATGTACAGTGTAGTCGTACGCTTCTTCCAAAATATGAAATAAAGCAATAAACTCAACATGAGTTCAATGCAGCGTAACATCTAATGCTCCCGTAGATGCGTGAAAAAGTACCTGGTTCAAAAAGTGACTGTTTTTTTCACCGACATCTTAAACAACCACTTGTTAGCTATACCGCAGTACCACGACCGTTTGACCACAATTGCCGGGTACGGTCAAACCTAAATTCTAAGTGGCATCTCTGCTGTGTGCGTTACGACTGCTGAGCGTGGCCAACATGGACGCTGGTGGGGAGCGAAGACAGAACTGTGGCTGGAGTTAAGTTTTACGTTTAGGATTAAAGTCGAGTTTTCATATCAAAATTTAGGTTGAGGATCCAAAGTTTAGGTTTGGATCAAAGTTAAGATTTAGGATCAAAGTTTAGGTTCAGCCTTGTATCAGAGCAACTTGTCGAATGGATGAATATATATGTATGTATGACGAAAATTAAGCTTGTTTCTCTTTTTCCCCCAATATATAGTTGCATATTATGCTTGTAAATTAACTCCATAATTCATCGGGGAGAATTTGGTGAAGAGAAAATAACATCACTAATGGAGCCAACGGCGCTAAAATATTATTATTTGACCCTGCATCATAGTATTGGGGAAGATGAAACAGTGGAATCCTTTCATCATGTTCTAGCTCCATGTGTTGGCTGTGTGATGGATGTTTCAACTGAGCTAGACCACATGTGTCCTCATTCCAACTGGCCCACTTTGTAATCCTGGTTTCCAGGACCATGATTCTGAGGTGCTTGCAACACGCCTCGCAAAGCCCAAACTCCGAGCACAAAGAAGACCTTCAGAAACTGGTCATTTTTTCTCCCAACAATTGGGGTGTGGGGGCGGGGGGGACAAAAACAAAATATGGACGTTCTTCAACAATTCCATGTTCAGATGAAATCTGTTCTGTTCTCTGGAAGCGGGTTCCAGCGCTCACAGAGAGCTGGAGTCCCAGCGGTGTTTTGGAGCCAGGTTTCCGGGTCTGATGTTCCTGGAGACGTCGCTCTCAATTAGAGTCGCATTGTCGGTGAGCGCTGACACATTTCAGCCTGGAAGAACATCCAAATCCAGATCCCCAGCACTTTGAAGTGCGGACAAAATCAAAATGCTTTGGGAAAATAAAAAAAGGTTCTTGGATTAAATTGATATGCAGCGATGATTCATCGATTCCTCACTTTTTGCAAAAGAAACGTCCATTGCCTCTTAAAAGTTGTAGGCGACCGATCTAGTTGGGAAATAAGTTCACCGAGGATTTTTTAGACACAATGCGAGTCTGTGCCGTTTGGTACCCACATCGCGCAACGTCCAGTCGAAAAATCTCTCCAACAAATGTTGCTCACAGCTGGCCAGACCGATGCCGTGTGGAAATGTCTGTGTGTTCTCAGTGATTCATGACCACCATTTAGCCCAATTTATTTCACGGGAGAGGGAAAGCGCTTTAGCATGACTCATAGTGATGGAGATGGAGACATTTGGACAATGGAAACCATCGGATATTTACGGGGACGTCGGGGTGAAATTGGGTTGTTAATGCCACTGGTCCCTCAATGCACCGCTGTCGGGGCCTCACGTTCCTATTTTGACATCTTGTCGAAGTCGTCTACGGTTCGCCAGCTTTAAAACAATATCCACGTGGTGGAAACTGAATCCTCGACCTTTGTGTCTCTTTGTATACGCTGAGATTTAAAGTAATGCCACGTGGTGTCTCTATAAACAAAGCTAAAAGAGCCTGCAGGAGCGCCTTCTAATTGTTTCGATGGATAGGATGCAGACTATTTAGTTATTTTAATTGTCCGTGCGAACACACGTCTCAGAACAGCAATGTTTGGGGTTTTTTGTTTCGTTGGGGAACTCTGGTGTCATCACATCCAGCCTGTATATAAACGGAGTCGTTTAGAGAAGTAAGTAAAGATCCTGCGACTTGAGTTTGGACTTCTGCAGTTGAATTCACAGTAGTCTGCTAATCAGTCAGTGGAGTGGGTTTGGAGTTTGAGAGAGAGGTGGAAAACAGGGAAGGAGAGGAGATTAGAAAAACTGTGGAGGAGAGAGACAGACAGATAAGCCAGGAACCAGGGCTGCACTGTAAAAAGTCAATGTCAAAAACAAAACGAAAAGAAAAAAATGCTGGAGTCCCAACAATGGGGCTATTAAGGACCTATTTCCTTATTTTAATGCCTTAAAATAAGGAAATAGGTTTTAACATTGGAAATAGTATGAAAAATATATAAAAAAATAGTATAGTATGAAAAATATATATTTTTCGGCTTGAAGAGACTGAAAAATGTATTAAGAAGTTACTAGCTTGACTTAAAATATTTTAGGTAAGATAAAGGCACATTTTAATGTATAATAACCATATACATCACAATTACAGACCAGTGAATTCATCCCAAAAGAAGAAAAAAAAAAACAAGATCATTCAAGATCGATGTATCTAGATACAAAAGTCCAGCTCTATCGTCATGTATTTATCAACATCTAGACTTTATGTTTTGTCAAAAAATAAATAAACAACATTGAGGAAGGGAGGGATCTGGTGCAAGGAAGAGATTAAAAAAAAATAAGGAAAAGAGATGAGGAGGAGTGTAGTGGGCGACTTATTAGAGGAACACTGATCAGTGTCGCTGTCCCTCCGCTCTGCACACCCTCCACTCTCCATGTCAACGCTCCTCCCAAACGTCCCGGAAGAGGAGCGCAAAGGAAGTCCTGCCCAAGAGGAATTTCCTTCCAAAACAGCGCTCCTGTTTGGACTCCTCAACGTCCTCGGCGTGAGATTTTGGAAAATGTTCGACAGACGTAGAAAAACATGGGGACTCAGATTTGTCTCATCTCTATTTGTAAGGTGACTCGGTGACGCCCGTCTAACTGTAAACTCCGAAGAAGCAGCTGAGCCAGAACGGAAAAGTAGGATTCATGAGAAAATAACAGTTTTGTTTTTCCATTTCTTTGTCTAATTTTGTTTATTTTTAAGGGGTATTTGCTGTTTTTTTTTTTTTTTTGTTTTTGTTTTTTAAATGTAATTGGATTTGTTACTGTCTCAGTTGTTTTCTGCATTTCATAATAGTGGAAAAAGGCTGTCTATAAGCCTTTTCACACCGAACAGCTGTGGGGACTCCCTGAGGGGAACAAGGAACTGGGGAGGTCCCCCGTAAACTAGATACCGTCAAAGGGGCTTTTTTGGTTTTGAATGGTTGTATTCACATTGCACTGGAACTCTGAAGTAACATCAGCCAATAGGGTTTCAGAGGGATTTCCATGTTGTATTGACTCCTAACTTTCACTGATTTCACCTTATCAGTACACTAAAATCTGTTTATGAACAAATTGGGGCATGAAATAAGAAACCCAGTTGCTGGATCTTCACTCATATTAGATCTACAAGGCCTTGTTTAAGAGTAAGTCTGTAAGCACGGGCTCGCATGGGTACAGTGCACAGGGATTACGGGGGCGCACGTCAATTCATTCAATTAACGTCAGAAAATAAAATAACAAATACAACAACAATAAAAATACTATCTTTATTCTGTTTCATTTTTATTGTTTTTTTTTTTTTTTTCTCCATTACCGCTGAGTGTACTGACTGTGCACTTATGTCACTGAAGTACCTCAAAACGGAGTTCCAAGAACTACAAACGTTCCTAGTTCGTGCAGTGCGGAAACATCAAAAGGGATGGTCCCTACAAAAAAGTTCTTGGCACTATGAAAAAGTTTCTGCGGTGTGAAACGCCTTATTTATAGTATTTTAGCTTTTCAAATTGAGATTTGGCTATTTGTAGACCAGTGATTAGGCCATGCACCATATTTAATGACATTTTGTCTCTGGGAGTATTAGATATGATTTAGTCCAAACTTAAATACCTGTCTATACTATAAGACACCACATGTGTATGAAACTAGGATCAAAACATCATTGAAACATCATTCTTGCAGGTTTTCTATTGGCGCTAAACCATCAATCATTTTGCATGGGACCCCCGGAAACTTCCAGAAGGATCACTTGGGGGTCCCTGGACCATATGTTGAGCACCACTGATGTAGGGCAATTGTATGCAATGAGTCAATCCTTTCATACATTTGCAATTACAGTATAATTCACATAAGCAGTATATTAGATTTTCACTTTTAAAGAGATACTGTGCTATTCGAATGTGAACAGGGTACAGTGAGCTCCACAGGGTGAAAACGTTAAAACCTGAGCAATGACCGACATCTGTGCTCACAAAATGAACGATACTACCAAAGACAAAAATAATTAAGATGTTGGTTGAAACACGTTCTGTTTGTGCGTTAATAACGATAAGAAAAACGTAATGAACGGCCAGTTCTTTAGGAGAACCAGGACATAAGGCCTGGGCTTCGTAGTCTACTCTCGATCCCCGCTAATGGGGACACATTTTTCTCGGCTCTCATAGCTGTCGATGACATTAGAATAAAAGTATGGCATGGCTGCCGCTGGAAGGGAGAGGGAGCGAGCAAACAAACGAGTGCAGAGCGGCCAAGATCACAATCCTGTTGGAGGAGACACAGCAGGAACATGATCAGGGCGTGGCTGCTGTTTCGTTTATGTTGTTTGTGTTAATTATGTTGTTTATGTTGATTGTGTGAGATAAACAGATCTCTTAACAAGAGACTGGGATGCAGTGAGAGCTAGATAGACGTAACTTAATAAATTACCACTCCTCACCCCTTAAAACTTACCACTCCTCACCCCTTAAAACTTACCACTCCTCACCACTTGCTAACTTATCACTCCTCACCACTTGCTAACGATTCACTCCTCACCCCTTAGAACTTACCACTCCTCACCCCTTAGAACTTACCACTCCTCACCCCTTAGAACTTACCACTCCTCACCACTAAGAACTTACCACTCCTCACCACTTAGAACTTACCACTCCTCACCACTTGCTAACTTACCACTCCTCACCACTTAGAACTTACCACTCCTCACCACTTGCTAATTTACCACTCCTCACCACTTGCTAATTTACCACTCCTCACCACTTGCTAACTTACCAATCCTCACCACTTGCTAACTTACCACTCCTCACCACTTAGAACTTACCACTCCTCACCACTTAGAACTTACCACTCCTCACCACTTAGAACTTACCACTCCTCACCACTTAGAACTTACCACTCCTCACCACTAAGAACTTACCAATCCTCACCACTAAGAACTTACCAATCCTCACCGCTTAGAACTTACCACTCCTCACCACTAAGAACTTACCACTCCTCACCACTAAGAACTTACCACTCCTCACCACCAAGAACTTACCACTCCTCACCACTAAGAAATTACCACTCCTCACCACTAAGAACTTACCACTCCTCACCACTAAGAACTTACCACTCCTCACCACTAAGAACTTACCACTCCTCACCAAGGCTGCACAACTAGTTTTAGGTTTTTGTATCTATAATGTACAGTAGGACATTTGACCCATTCAACTCAATATGTACAGTACATAGAATATATACATAAATATACAGTACATATACATAAACACACACACACACACACACAAAACTTGGTGGAAACTTCCCCGCCCTGTGTCTCTGCTGCTGCAGGGTTTGTGTTTCTGTGCCCCTTTGTAACTTTGCTTGAGAAAATGCAGACATAATTCAATGTGTGAAATTGAATTATAACTCCAGTTGACCCCAAACATGTGTAATTTCATTAGGTCATTTAACATTTATGCTGTTCATCATGTGACTGTACGCCTAGTGTAGTGTTTTAGAGGCAGCCTTTGGGGGGAAAAAAAAACAAGAATTTGCTTCCTTAAATAAATAAACAAACAAACACATAAATAAATACAAAAGAATACATATTTAAATAAATAAATAAACAAAGGAAAAATAATTACAATAAAAATGAGATGTAATTATAACATAAATCATAACTAGAACCCTTTTCTCCCCTTTTTTCTAACCCTTTTCTGGTCTGACTCTAACCAATCCTCTCTCTCTCTCTCTCTCTAAGTAATAAATCATGTCACTTCCCCCCCAGCCTGGGGCCTCAGTGATGTCATCACACCTTGGAGTCAGAAAACTGGGCATGCTGTCTAAAAACACACACGGTTTGTTTGGTTCAGTGTAAAAACGCGAAGGCGTGACATTGACGCCGGCACGGCCGGATCTCTGTTTGAAAGCGGCTTGTATTGTAATACAGTGACTGTTTTAATCCTAGTTTCACCGTTATTTCTATAAGGATAGGATAGACAGGTATGGAATTTGGACTAAATCTTACCAAATTTAAGGTTTTGCGGCATAATGTGTATTCATTTGAGGCTTGAGCACAGCAAGAAAAGTTCATTTTTCTTATACTAGTTTTGTCATTAGTTGTCAGTAGTTCTTCCATTGTATTTTTTTTCCAGGAGTCCAACATGTCCAACAATAGCATCCATGCAACCACTGACTTATTAGATCTTAGTGTTGCAGAAACAGATCCATCTTTCCTACACCAAGCGTCTCCTTGGCTTGAGCCGATCACATCATTGGACAGTTTCCCACCGTGTTCAGCATCAGCACCGTAAATCAAATCTTGTCCCGGTAAATACAAAAACACAGGTTTTCCCTCCCCTCCTCCCTCTCCCCTTTTCAATGGTGGGATTTCTTATTTTTATTTGTTTATATATATATATATATATATATATATATATATATATATATATATATATATATATATATATATATTTTTTAACACAAATAATCTGGGAAACTAGGAATATTTATGGGGATAATCTGTGTAACCTGACCCCCGCACCCTCCTTTTAACTCTTGGATCTGGAGCTTTGTAAGTTGGGAGTCGACCCTGGGATAAATAGGACGCTAAAACATCCCGAAGCGAATGTAAATGTTATTGCTCCGGGGTTTGGAGTTGTGGGTATTGTAAACATTTATGGCTCTCGTCCTTTCGCTCGCCCCTTGCACCGAACATCGCGATGCACCGGGCAGCCGTACGCCATGTCTGGCCCGAGCAGCTGCTTCCTATCTGAGAAGAGAGGTCGAGAAATGAGAGAGAGAGAGAGCGAGAGAGAGAGAGAGAGAGGAAGGGAGGACTGGGAGGGAGGAGGGGAGAGGTAGAGGGAGCAGAAAAAAGAGAGAAACAGACAGCGGAGAGAAACAAAGGTGGAAAGAGTGATGGAGAGAAGAGGGAAGGTGAGAGATGGAGGGAGAAAGAAAGAAGAAAGGTGAAGAGAAATAGAGAAAGAAAGAGAAAGGGGCTCCTGAGCGCACGAGAGAGATAGAGAGAGAGAGAGAAATACAGCAAGAGAGAGAAAGTGGGATGATGAGGAATGATGGAGAACATGAGAAAGAGGCGTGGTGATGAAAGACCAACACCGAGAGATCCAGAAAGAGAGAAAGAGTGAAAGAGGGATAGTGAGGACAGCCAGCTGATAGACAGGGACCTTATTTGAAGGCTCATGAGAGAGAGACAAGGAGGGGGAGGGTGAAAGAGGGGGGGGGGTGAGGGAGAGAGAGAGAGAGGGGGGAGGGGGAGAGAGAGGGAGGTGAAGTAGGGGGAGAGAGAGGGGGGCGACGGAGGAGGAGAGAGGGGGATGAGGGAGGGTGAGGGAGGCGGAGAGAGAGGGGGATGAGGGAGGGGGAGAGAGCAGGGGGATGAGGGAGTGAGGGAGAGAGGGGGGGGGAGGGGGAGAGCGAGGGGGATGAGGGAGGGGGAGAGAGAGGGGGGCGAAGGAGGGTGGGGAAAGAGAGAATCCTTGTTGAAGAAGAGGTGAAGAAAAGGAAAAGCAAGTCCCAGTCTGGAGTGGTGTTCAGAAGCCCCTTCCCCTCCTCCACTCCCCATCACTCTGTTTCCATAACTAATTTTATTTAGTTCGTAACTGATTTAACTGTTTTAGGACAAGATAAAATCAAATTAGATTACAAAAAACCCATTAATCCTGTTTAAATCCAGGTGTCGCAGCAGCACAACACATGAAGATAAAAACACAAAATAAAAACAAAACCACATTCGTCCGTGTGTCGGCAGTTTTGTTCAGTAACACTGATGATACATTTCAGATAATATGTTGATGACAACATTACAGTCACTCTCTGCCACATTACCTGCCTCAACAGCCAAGTTATCCAGACCAGAATTTCCGCGTTACCGTAATGTTAAAAATAACACATTTCCAGTACTTCATCTCGGAACGCTGTAGAACAAAAGCTGCGTTAAAGCTGCTGTTAATGACCGTTCTTGTGTCTAAAGTGAAGATGCTGAATAACATTGGAATTGATTCTGTGCGCGTGGCAGATGTCGGCGCGTTGCAATGTTTTTATTCCTGATTTTCTACTTTAGCCCGATCGTAATTGGCTAAGAAGGTTGAGTTCGGTGTTGGGAGATCGTGCAAAACTCCAGGCATAAATCGTAATGTGGCAAATGCGATCGCCCCGTTACAGAAGTGCGGGATTTATTATTTACAAGTCAAGTACTTACACAAAAAATATCCAGTTTTTATTAAATGAAGTCCCATAGCGACGGGGAGACGTGACTGTCGGGACAGGATTTATTTCGGAACGGGACGGAACGGGACTGTCCCTTAACTCAGTTGTGTTTAAAAATGTTGTTTCATACATGTAGGAAAACAAACGAAAACACGGGATTCGGGAAGCAGCGCGCGCGGTGCACCGCCGTCTGGAGGCGAAATAAACAATAAAAACGCTGCAATTCTTAGACATGGGTTTCCGTTTTTCATATTCCATACAAGTCAGAAACTAAGGAAATGAAATAAAACCAAATCGGTATTCCCACGAAACACCGACATCCAGTACATGCTGATGACACCACTTTATGCATGAAAGATGCGGGTGTTTACGTCTGCATTGACATCATGTCTAAAACAGCACATTCGATGGACTTCTTTTTCCGGCCCATACCCGTCTCACGTCGTAGAAATGACCCAGAAAGAGCTGTTGCCCACGACTTTTCTTTGTATCGGCAGTAGAGACACTTTTCGTCAGGGATGGTGGACAACGTCATTGTACTTGAGCCAGATTGTACTTGGTTGAGTTGGTGGGCTGGTTAGGTGATCTCGCGAAACACTTACCTCCAGCGTATGCACGCTGCTGACGCCACTATCTGCATGAAAGCCTGCAGAAACAGCTGCTGCTAACCCCTTGTCGTATTTGTTCAAAGATGGTGTCCAATGCGGGTGACAAATATTTTGAGGCTAAAACCCCGGGGTCTGTATGTGTCGAGCTGCCGTCCATCACGCCGCCAGACGCTCGGCTTGTGGAAACACGACCCACAGAAGACACACCTTGTAGTAGCTGCTTTTAAAAGACAAAAAAAAATTTATTAAAAAAAACAAACTTTTCACAATGTGATCAATCACCCGTTCCTCAAACAGGACTTCGTGGACGGCGTTTCACTGCTCGGTTTGAATGAATGCAATTTTGTGTGGCAGAAAGCCAAAAATGTCGAAGGTTTTTAAAGTGGGGTTTCAGTTTAGTGGCCAGGACTATCCAGCTACTTTCTGTTGGACGCCGGTTTTGCAGCTTGCTACCAGTTTATGGTCTCACAAATCAAGTGTACTTTTTTCCCCCTTGAAACGCTGTGGTTACTTGAAAAAGAAAATGCACCAACACCAATTACTTAAATCGTATAAGTGTGTTTTTAGATATTTTTCTCTCGTATTGTTTTATACTGCTTCCACATAGCCATTAGGGTATGGTTGTTATTGTTTATTACTGCTGTATAACTTTCAGCCATCAGATATTTATTACATTATTCCAACAATGAACAAGATACACTTGAACAAGATTACATTTCGTAACTTTGCCAGTTCAATATGTTTTCCCACTTGCTCCCGTGTTTACATGCTAAATAACTTGTTTAATATGCCAGACTATTAAATAATTCACAGTATTTTGACAGAAAGGGAGCGTGCTTATTGTGATTGGTTGAGATGCCAATGGGCAGTACAATGGGGAAAATCTAGTTTTGAAACAATCCAATCCATCCAATCTTTAGGATGTTTTATGGTGTGACCGTCCATCTTATTCAAAGCACACGACCAATCTACATTCATGCCACATGTGGCCCCGGGGCCCCCGGTTGAACAGTCCTGCTTTAGGCCGGCAAGAAACTGACTTCTTTCTAAAGTAAGTTTTATGAAACAAACTTTTGAAACAAACTTTTGAAACTGACTTTTTCTAAAACGAACTTTTGAAACCGGCTTTTGCAACAGACGTTTAAGAAAACATTTTTTTCGAACTAACCCTTGAAACAAACTTCTTTTTGAAACTAACTACCGGGAACCGACTTTTGAAACCTACATTTTGAAAGCGTCTTTTTTTTTTGCGTTTCGTGTGGCTGCTGAGATTCCAGAACTCATTCCTCCACATCTGGTGATGCGCTGGGTTGATGTGAAACACCGGGGCTTCCCGACCCCTTGTATATGTTAGACGCTCGGCACTGCGGAGCCGGAATGCGTGACGTCACCCCCCCGTCGCCCCCATTTCGCCTTCCTCTCCTCGCTGCGTATCGCATGTCTGAGCAGGCAGGTGGGAGGCGGCGTGCTGGAGCTCCACAAATTAATGTTGCGGATTCCAGGTTTTTTTTGGGGTGTCCTTTTTGAGTTGTGTAAATACAGAGTGAGAGTATGTGTTTCTGGATCTAGTGAGGTCGTGCCGTCAGAGATGTATGTGACGTTTACTCCCTGAGATGCCACACTGGATACGGTTATTTAGAGAACACATATCTATGTTTATCTAATGTAAAACAGACTTTCATGAGTATTTCATGGATTCCTGGAATGCAAGGAATATGTACTGCATATTCTAATGGAGAGGGAAAGCTCTTTGTAGCATTATTGTGAATATAAAGCATTATGTATGCTTGTTCGGTGATAGATACTAAAGACAGACAAACAGACACTGTAGATAGATTGATAGACAGGAAAGACAAAGCACAGCATGTCTGAACGGCGACCGGGAGCGGCTGCTTGGTCTGGTGGAGCGACTCCACCTCCGACACCATCCTTTGTTCCATCATCTGTTCAACAGTTTGTAGGGTTTATCTTCTTTTAGTTGATTTATGTGTTCTAGACCGTAACGACAAAACCTGGCTAAACTCACAATCGTGATCAAATTTAGTTTTACGATTATTCTATTATTACTTCATATCAATTCAGCGCCATTGAAATGAAACTTTTAAAAGCAGTCGGATACTTCTGAGGGACTTAAAACTAAGTGTTTATAGACCAGGTTTGTTGTGGTTTTATGAATGATGTGCCATTCAAAGAATCGCAGCAAACAAATGCCGTCTTTTGGGTTTAAAAGCCTTTAATCTGGGCTGGAAAATTACAGAACAGAACAAAAACGAACCGCCTACAAAGCCATGAATTTAGCCGCATAATAATCCAGACACAAGCGCTTAATGCTCTATCCATCCCTCCATCAATCTGTCATTATGGCCGCAGTGACAACACGGACAGAACAATAATAATCAGCATAATAATAATCATCATCAATAATGTCAGCTCGTTGTCATTACATTTGTATAAAAGGTTTGCGTTTACCGTCCTAAATAGCTACGTGCCGTGTTTACCCGGGAAGAGAATGACGGTTTTGAAGTGCAACCGTCACCCTGGTGAAAGCCAAAAGGTCAGCGAAAGAGAAATCAAAAGGCCGAGCAGGCCACATGTGGATATTTCACACATCTCTGCTTATAGTGTGTTAAAAAGTTCTGCCTCAATCTTTTTTAGCCATGATCGGTACATGCATTTGTGGAAAATCTATTATCCCCGTGCATGATTGGACGAAATATTTTTACGATTACGAGGCGTGGGAACAACTGCTCATGCCTGTAGAGAGTTGTTACAATCCCAATATGACACGTTTATGTAAACTCCAGATGTTTTAGGACACATCGACTCACCCAAGTAGAGACAATAACGATCCTAATGCCTGACTAGCTTTTTTTTCCTCCCATAGTTCCACTGTAGACAGACATTTGTCGAAGGAAAATTAGTCAAAACCAAGGGCAGTCAAAGACTCAGGGTCGGTCAGCAGAGGGGAATTGAGGAGGGGGGATTGCACAATTTAGCACAACCACAATCCCCGCATGAGTCTGAACATGGAATAGGAACTGTGCATGACTGTGGTTGTTTCTGTTCAGGAAGCCTCGCTGGAGACAGGGGCTGTCGAATGAGAAGCCCAGACATGTAATCAGCGAGCTGCACGTCCCTTCCAACTTTCCAGGGCCTGAGCGTCCTCAACCCCCCCCCTCCCCTTCCCCCCCGCCGCTCCCCAGTTCCACCTAACCCCCCCCCCCGAGAGAGAGACAGGGCTGTTTGTGGAAGCCAAGGTGTTGAGCGTGTCCCAACCGCAACCTCCCCCAGATTCACCCGTCCTCTTGCTTCATCCGATCCTCCACGCTTCCCTCCTCGACTTCAGGACATTAAATAGACAGGACTTTGTCAAATGTTGAGGTGCTCTGTTGCTGTTTTGTGTTTTTCTTGTCCAAGGGGAGGGTCACTTCTCAGGTCACTAATTAAACTAAAGCATTGCCTGAGAGGTAATACCAGGTCGTTGGCTTTCTTTGAACTCCGACTGACTCCGTACCAATGAGGGGACGTCATTGTTTTTGGACACCTCAGAACTTCACCCGTCGGGTTGAAGTAGATGGCGCGGGGCTTGACTGGGCATTGGAGAAACAAAACGATTGCATCAACGCCTTCATCGGCTTTCTTCATCAGCGGGGCCAATTACAGGTCACGTTGGAGGTTGTTCGCTGAGCAAAAGATTTATGTCTGGCTGTGACACGGTGCGTTTTTAAAGCAGGAACGCACAGCTGCCACAAAGCCACCCCTCAGCAGCTGTAATTCATCTCTATCTGGCCTGGAAAGCGGGCTGCGTCCCTCATGGCTTCATCCATGTCAGCGCAGGCATACTGGTCTCAGCGGAATGAAAAAAAAGCTGCTTCCAGTGAAACAAAGGGAATCAGATGTGGCCAGATTTCATAAACTCCTCCTGATACAGGCGCTAGTTTTCAAAAAAACCCTCAAACTCAACCCTTTTTTGGTTTTAGAAAATGGAGAGATCCAGTTGAAGTGAGTCATTGTTTCCATAGGGTCATTTGCTAGTCCTTCAACTTCTGGCTACTACAGCTACTCCCCCAGCAGAGTGCATAATGAGAATTTCCATATTAGCCAGGGAAAATCCATAAACTGATTTTTTTCTTTTGGCTTCCACATCTGTCAGATACATTGTACTTGAAACAACCCCCTGTGGCTAGATTTTTTGCCATTCATTTTGGGTTCTTCAAGATGTCTGCCATGGTTTTCACAGATAGGGGTTCTGTGCTCCCCCATTATCTCACACATGTCTAGCGAGGAGCTTCAAAGCGAGAGCCACAAAATATTCCCATGAGTCATGTTGAAGGGAGCCAGACTCCATGTTTTAAACCAGCACAGGAAACCGTCTGCCCGCTGAGCTGACTCGTGGAAAATCCAGATCAAGCCGTCGCCACCAGAAAGGGAGAAATGCCTTTTCGCCGTTGTCACAGCGAGGCGGCCCCTTTTACAGCGTCTGCGGAAAAGTATGGACCCTGCATTGAATTAGCTGAGAGGAGGGAAAAAATGAACGTCCTCCCTCTCCTACTTATTTTAAAAGACCGCTCTCCAAACCACACTTCTGTCCCAGTAAAATTCTAACTGTACTTGCCATCTGCTTTTTAAATTTCTTTAACATCAGCACTTATATTTTCTGCGATCTCGCCAACGGCTCAATTTGTCTTTGTCTGCTTTAACCATTTGTGCAGCTTGAGTGTCAAATAGGAGCCCATTGACTCTCATTTGGATTATAGGCCAATAAGTATTAAGTATTAAGTATTATGTATTCATACTTGAATGACATTTTACTTCCAGATGATAATCCAAACTCGGTCATGGTATAGAAAATAGGAGGAGCACTGAATGAGAGCTTTGTTGACGCTAACAGCCAAGAAAGTGTCATTTTCCTTTCCCCACAACACAATGTATGATTTATTGATAGAATTGACTTTAAAGTCACTGGTGATATTTTTTTGGCCTGCTCTTAAATCAGCCCCAGATCTTGCTTTGAACCTTTGAAGTGGTCACCACAGGCTCCAGTTTCAAGACGTTTTTACCGCTGAGCCATGACTATTGTAGTCAAGTTGATACAAGAAAGTGGTGATGATGATGATGTAAGTGTAGTAATAAGTAAGTGTTGAGTACTACGGGTTGTACATTACTTGTACTTGCTGCTCAGAAATCCTAGTCCCGGGGATACACAGCTGGTTAGGGAAAGTGCTGCGATAAGGAATGTGAACTATAAAGTTCCTCGGGCTGATGCTCCATGTCAAGGGGTCAGTTACTATTACCACTGTTGTGCAGCCTACAGCCATTTTAGGTTGAAATGAATACGCAAAACATTTCTATATTTGTGCATCTCGTGTGTGTGTGCATGTTTATGCCTTTATCATACCAGAGGTGAGTCATTGCATTACCTGAGTTGCAGCTACCCACATATATATGTGATGTCTGTCGACTTCATCTGATTAAGTGGCCACACCTGCAAAAGCTTCCATGTGCTGAGTTTATGATGTAATTACAGATATGTTAGAATCCCCCCTTTTGTCTTGTTGAGGCAAGTTAAAGTGTAATTCATGGCACTAATGTCCTTCTATAAGCTGTGTTCAGCAGCAGCGAGGTGTGTACACCGTCGCTGTTCTGATCCCTTTCCAAGTCTCATCTTCCTGAACTGACAAAGTTAGGCTTCATTGTTGTTTGGCACCATATTGGTCTTCTTTTTTATTGGCCTAGCCATTCACTATGGTGTGTTTCAAGATATCTTAGAAAAGATAGACTGCTCATTGTGTACTGCATTTATGTTCCATTTGTATGGGGTTAGGTGGATAGAAAGTGGTGATAAACAGCAGCATGGTCAGAAACACATCTTTAAAAGGTCCCATTCATATATCTTCACCTTTTTATGTGTCTCACAGCTCCCCCTACATGCTCGGACACAAGACAGTTGGAACTGCCTTGCATACCGTTATGCATACACTTTAAACAAATGACAAAAGAAGTCCTTGCAGCGGCCTTTTGACCTGGGTCTGTTGAACAGATGGCCAAACAAACTGCCTGGAGGATTAAACACCCTATGAAGTGCACAAACACAATTCTCTCTCTCTCCCTCTCTCTCTCTCTCTCTCTCTGATGATGAGAATGGCTGCATAGTGGAGGGTGTGGCACTGGGAGCCAGTTCCAACCCAATCGCAGTATTGACGCCTGGGCCCTCATTAGTTACAGGCCGACATTTCCTATCCTACCTATTTTAGACCGATCCAGATCCATTTGGAAACCTCCAGAGACACTTTGGGCATTAGTTTGACACCAATTGACTTTAACTGGCACAGAATGTAGGCTACGATGAGGTAATACAACAACAACAAGCAAATCTTTCCCAACGACTTTAAGATCATATTTCTTGCTCTTGGATTTTTTTAAGGCAGCCTCTGTGGGGGGTAGTTTCTCATCAAGACTTTTTTAGGCTGTTCTGTGGATTTTCATTTTATTTGCAACTGGCTCAACCTGAGTTACCTTTAGTGTGAAGCTCAGAGCTGCCATCTGCTGTTGACAGTAGGAACAGGTAGAAGTTTCAGACGCCCCCCAACACACACCCCCCAAATAGACACATACATGTATGGCATCCCCAGTATGCAGGGTGGGTGACTTTAATATGAGCAGGACATTAAACATGGGCCAACATGCCTTTACATCCACATCTGAAAACTACCATCCCCCATTCATACAGGAAGTGAAACTGAATTGAAGACAGTTGTAGTAACCATAAGTGGGGGTTGGGGCTGCATTGCATGTGTTATGGTTTCAAATATTTCACTGCTGCCTTCTACAAAATGTTCTCTGCAGCTGACAATAATAATTGTAATTCTCTGAAAGATCCAAAGATTCTCATCATGTGTTTAAAGTTGCAAAAAGCTTCTTCACTTGCGTTGTTTGAAGTGTCCCATTCGGGCTGAGGATTTTTTCGAGGATTTGGATACTAGAAAACTATTAACAGCCAAATTACGTCTGAGACCATAGAAGCATACGAAAATGATTATGCAAACATTGCACATTACATTGGAGAACGTATCCCACAATAGATTGTGAGGGCAAGACCCCGATAAGAAGTGTTGTCATCATCCCTCACGGTGCTGAAAGGAAGTGGAAAGTTGTTGTTTTTGTGACTAATATATGAAAGTATGCGGGACGATAGTGCCAGCATCTAGCATATAGTACATATTATGCTGTTTTGGACGGGGTGAAGTACTGTATTGATTCCAGAATGCAGCCAATCATTTTGGACACCTCATTTGGGTGAGCCCGCAAGTAAACAGGCATAATAACCCAACCAAAAACACAAGTGATTTGTCTCTGTATTATAAAAACGTGTTAAAATATTTACTAGACTATGTGAAATTATAGAAATCTGAAACTTTTATAGAAATGTACCTTTCATGCCCTAGGAAGAACTAGAATTGTAATTATAATAAACAAGGGCTGTTCTTGTTTTACCAAGTTAGACAAGAAGAATGAAAAACAACAAAGTAAAGGGTGTTACTGGTTTATATCCAAACCAAGACAAATTGTGTTTTTCTAGTTGGAACGGTGGCTTCAGGTGACTTTTTTCCCCCTCTTGAACCTGAATCAGGTTTTGGAGATGTTTTCTCCAGTGGAAATGAAGTCATGTCTGACAGAGAGACTTTACTACAAGCAGGGGTCATCTTTTCCACAACCCCCCTTTTTGTGCCTGAGACAGCTCCAAAGAAATATAAATAATGGAAACATGTGTTCTGCATTTAGGGTTTAAAAATGTGTGGCACACTCTAAATAATTGATCTATGGTAGACACTGTGTACGGCTGCATTTCCTGTCATTTGTGTGATTCACATGGTTCAGTCCAGTTTATTGGAGTTCCCTTCTCTCTGTGTGGTCGAATGGAGCACAGAGCTGGAACCTTTCACTGCAGCTGTTGAAAACCTGACAAAACCTGTGAAATGACTTAGACCTTTGGTGCTGTTTTTACAGTCTGTTGTTGCCAATAATCCAAGTCTTCCACTGCACCGCATCTACTGAGTTATTTGAAAGATGAAATGTGTTTTGTAAAAACTAGTAGAAATAATTTATTCTTCAAGGTGAACTTGCCACTATTCAGAATGCAAAAACATGAGCTCATGAGTCCGTGTGCTGCCAGGAACTGATCTTCGCAAACGAAACATCTCACGTTTGGCAGGGAAAAGAAAGAAAGTAAATCATATTCACTGGGCTTTTGTCGTCTTTGGCACAGGTTGAGCTTGGTAGTTTCAGAGAAGCTCAGTGTTGCCCTGTCTTGTCTTCAATCACATCAAGAAGATACTTACCAGAACAAACTTATTGAACTTTTTAAATCGTGAAGTTATTTTCTCAGGCTTTTACATATCAAGGAACCTCCATTTGATACGCAATAGACCACAGACTGCATTGGACGAGATTTACTCTCTGGGACCCTGATCTATCAATCTGTTGTTAGATATGATTTAGTGTCTACACTGCAGTTAGAGATAACTAAGTCAAACTTGGATCAGAACAGTCATTATTGTACATTCTCTAATGGTGATAATGTCTCATAAATTACACAACGGTGAAGTTTAACTATTAAGCAGTTTGCTGGAACCCCTGGCAGCAGGGAACCTCTTAAAGGTTCTAGTTTAGAGCCACTGCACGAGGTGTCAGGTTCTCCCTAACCCTGTTATCACTTTGAATGCCAAGACTGAAGTAAAGAAAGTTGAGAGCCCAGCACCTTTATGCTTTACCTCAAACTTGTGGCAGCGTTTGTTATAATGGCCAGTTTAAAACGGAATAAAAGAAAATAAAGGACAGCAACCTAATGACCAGTAGATTCTCTCTTTTCAGTTGGTCCAATTTTGGTAGGTTAATGCTTGAAGCACTGGAATTGCTTTTGGCCTTGCTTGCTTGTATGTTGTGTTAATATTTCAAAGATGTCTTTACTAAAGAAGAGCCCCTTTCTCACGGTTTTCTGGTGTTCTCTGTGTTTCCAGGAGATGACCAGAGCTGCACGGCAGATGGTCAGGTGTACACCAACAGGGATATCTGGAAGCCAGAGCCATGTCGGATCTGCGTGTGTGACAGTGGCCAGGTCCTCTGTGATGAAATCCAATGCGATGATCTGAGGGACTGCGAGAAGATCGCCATCCCCGAGGGCGAGTGCTGCCCCATCTGTCAGACCGACACTTCTGGCACCAGCGGCGGCGGCGGCGGCGGCGGCAGAGAGAGCGGACAGGGCCGACCCGGTGCGTAAAACGTGCCAGTTTGTCAGATAAGTGACATTGTGCAGGTGCAAGAAATAAGTGGAAAGAAGTCACATAGATGAGTATCCAAAAGGCAATTTAATGGGGTATATTTTTGAGGACATCCAGTGCCAATGAATGGCTGAAAATAATGACAACTTTCTTCTTCCTTTTCTTCATGACACGCCTTGTTGTCGATCATTACTGAGGGGCCAATCTACAAAAGGATTGCGCGGCTTTTGTGACCGCTAAACCTGCGCAAATAACACAAAAAGCAACCGCCTCATTCTCAAAGCACCCGCAAACGGTGAAAAGCACCGCTAACTGCGCTGCCAGGCAAATAGCGTCTCGGTGCGCCGGTGCTATTTTTGCATATTTAAATTTGGTATTATGCATACATTAGGGGCAAATTTGCCCCTTTCTCTGCAAATGAGCCTTTTTGCTCTGTGAATAATATTTTGACATTATTATTGTAATTATTGTAACTGTTATGGCTAGGTCTGGCGCTTCCTCTAGGCGACGTAGGCAGCAGCCTATGGTGCCATTCCGAGCGGGGCGCAGAGAGGGAGCGATTCCATCTCCATTACACATGGAGAGGGAGATCGGGGTGCCAGCGATCAGGGCGCCTGCAATCTGTGTCCTGTTCCTCCAAATAAAAACAACCCCCCCCCCCCCCCCCCCCAAAAAAAACAAAAAAAAACAGTTTGTTTTTATTTAAGATGGAGGTCATTTTATTTTACTCCATTTCCTTATGGAATGAAACAAGTCCCCAGTATGGGGACATACAGTATACACTTTATAAACACGTTATAAATTAACTGTGTGGGAAGAGTACGTTTATTATAGATTTACTCACAATTTAAATGTTCTATATTCACTGCACATTAACCTAAAAATAGTGTATTTAATCCACGCATTTTTGCGGATCCGCAAGATGATGCCAAACAAGGGCAAATTGCACTCAGCAGCAAACTTTATGGCCGTGTTTGCGCTGAAATATCATTAGCGCAATATCTTTTGTGAATCCGACACTAAGACGGCGGAGACAGTGCGAATGATGTGCAATTAATCTTTTAACAGCCGCAATCCAATCTTGAATATAAATTCTTGTGAATTCGCACCTAAATGTCAATTGTTGACATGATCTTACTTCAGTTATGATACTGAGAATAATGTTGCAGCCACACTGTAAGGTTTGGAGTTTTTACTTGACTTTTTAATTGGAATTTAGTTGGACACACCTAATATAACAAATTATTATTTGGGGAGTTGGGACTTGGTGGTGGATTTACCGTCAATGAATAAATTGCTATATTTTCCTCTTTTGATTTATCCAGTTGTGCAAAAGCTATAATGAATTATTCAAATTTTCCTCATCATAATTGTTAATCATTATTTTTCCTTTATTCAGATGGTGGTCGAGTATACAAGGTAGGATTTTGCATTTACGCATGAAAACATGGAATCAATTGCCATACAACGTTTATTATTACTACTTTTGGGTGGTTATATGACAACAAGTAAACAATAGGCTTTGCTTGTTTTTACATCCATAGGGTCAGAAAGGAGAACCTGGAGATGTCCCATTTGTAAGAGACCACATAATAAATCAGAACTACAGCTCCACAATAGGAAATAAATACATATACAAGATGCACTGAAGGGCTGACTATATTTGTCATTTGTAATTTTAGGTGACCGGCATAAGGGGTCGTCCTGGACCTATGGTGAGCTTTTTGTTAATTTCTTTCTTTCTTAAAAGGACTAATGACTAATATTTGATTTGCTTGTTGCCCAAACTGAACATAATTGACCATATGAAGGACCACTCCACTACAAAGCCTAAAAAGTGTTCTAAGGAAAACAAGACAATGATTGTTGATAAAGTTTAAAACCGACTTTATGATATAGCATTATATCATTTTATGCACTTGCTGTACAAACTTCCTGTAACTCTGTGGGCTATTCTTAACACTAAAACCGCTTGCAAAGGGATTTCAAAACATGAAATTGCTTAACTCTAATTTATCAGTTTATAATTTGTCGGAGGTCTGGGAGGGTCTGGGGTCGTGGAGGAGGCGACACCTTGGGCCAATGTACAGTAGATGCAGTTCCTATGGCTTCCTCTCGGGCTCGAGTGTTACAAATTGCTCCTTTAACTTTGAACTTACTTCTCTTAAAAATATTCCTTTTTCCACATCCATATATGTATATTGAGTGTCGCTGGGTTGAGATCAAGTATTAGTTAGTACAGTTTGTCCCAGTGGAAGTGGTGTGAAGGTTCATAGTTTGGACACTAGGGGGCATAAGAGCACAGTCACCTAGTTCACAACTTCACCTAATATGGAGCCTTGAACTCTCATCAGACCAGTGAGCTAGTGACTCACTGTCATTTATTGAAACACTACAATTTGTGTATTTCTGTGATTTAAAGGCAATTTTATCAGTAATAATGAGTGTATTTTCCCCCTCCTGGTTGCAGGGTCCTCCCGGGTCACCAGGATCAAGAGGAGACCGCGGACACAAAGGAAGGCCTGTGCGTCCCAGTAACAAGGGTTTCTAACTAAATAAAAAAACAACTCTTCTTTTAAGGAATAAAGATATTCGTCACTGCAGGAGTAGGGCTACATAACATGCGTAAACTACATAACACGGTCACAGCCACACGGTCCACACTGACCTAACCCTCTTGTTGTTTGTTTTATTCATTTCCCTCTTTGGTACCATTTGTACCTACTTTTTCCTTTTTTTTTCTTATCACTGCATTAGAGAACAAGATACCCATGCACGTAGTTTTGGATTTTAACTCAGTAGGGGAAATTTTGTGTTTTTGCTACTTTCACGAATAGGTAAAGAAGTTAATAGCGCGCATAATACATTACTATCCTTCCTGTTTCAAGGGTGACCACAACATAACTTAACATTTAGCAGATGCTTTTGTCCAAAGTGACTTACAATATGTACATTTTGATGGTAGTATCAGCCCTACTGTATATCTAAGTCAAAGCTAATCCTTCTATAGTAGTAAGTAGCATTAGTAGAGTTAGATGTTTTAAGCATGAAGTCAGATAGAGATCATTATGAGATATAATACAACAAATAACTTAACATGTTGATGGACCAAATCGTCGGCATTCTACTTCAGTTCATCACGAGAGGAGATGAACAGATGATTTGGGATTCACTGACACATTGAAATTTCATTTTCATGCCAATTCACAGATTTGATTTGAGAACTTGCACTGAACAGCTCCAATTAAAGTAATACCTTACTCAAATCCCTGCATTACATAATAGTGACTCGGAAAAACTAACAAAAAAAACAACCTCATTGTCATCTTCGAATATATATTGAGTAAGTAAGTGAGCGCGCGTCTGTGTTAAATGTCCAGGGGTTACGAGGCCAAAGCGGTTACGATGGAGAACCAGGAGTCCCGGGGATGCCCGGAGAGCCTGGACCACCAGGGACCCAAGGGCACCCTGGGGTAGGTTGCACATCTGATGGTGTAATATGCTGCTAACATCGACACACACCAACACATTTGTTTATTGTTTTTCTCAAATGTATACTTATGTATATTTTTTTGGTCTTAACTAGTAAATTTGTATATTTACCTTTTCAGCACAAACATGACTCTTGCAGTAACTGTTATCCGTTGACACATTTGTTTCTTGTGTTTGTAGTTCTTTCTTAAATTTGTATATTTTCTTAATTTATATTTAACTTGTTTTTCACTCTATATCAGCATTGTTAAGAATGTGTACAAAGACTAAGCACCTCAGTACTTACTTGTAAAGCTGCTACGATGTACAAACTGAGTGAACGTATTGTAATTACTGGTGGAATGACAGGCAAGAGGACTCGACTAGCGCGACTGAGGGACAGGAACTTTGCTAAAAGAAAACAGTCTTTACTTGAACCAGATCGGTTCTGAGGTAGACAGTCAGCGGAGCAAACAATCAGACAGGGAGTAGAGCACACAGGTGGTCAGTAGATAGGGCAAATAATCCGGGCAGGTGAGGTCCAGAAAACAGAGCAGGGAAACAAAAATACCAGGAGACTGAGAAACTAGGGAATAACGCCCAAACGCTTGACACATGGTACAAAGACGTGCTGGCACAGAGAGGGGAACACACATACCAAATACACTGGGGAGGGAAGGGTAACAAAGAACAGGTGAAACTAATCGGAGCAGGGAAGACAGGCAGGAAACAACAAAACCAGGAGGTGAAGACAGACACTTGGGAGGAGGACGGGAGATCACACATAGCATATAAATGCAGCTACTGAAACCATTCACCAGCATTGATAGGACTTTGGAAATCAAGTGGCTCTTGTTGGTAGATACTGGGAGCAGATTTAAGTGGCACAACATACATCGGCCTTGTTACGCACATTTACAATACATACAATGGCCTGATGTTATAATGGAAGTTTATAATGTAATCCCATAATATTGCACCAAGCATAATGTAAAAGCCCCCTTATTATCATCAGCACAGGGATTTAACATCAGATCCTGTGTATTTGTGAATGTTAAGGAATTCAATTAAATACCAGTTAACTGTTCAGTATTTACTGTGTTATTGTTATGAATCCGTTAGTTTTAATTGATGAATTTTATAATAATAATAATAATAATAATAATAATAATAATGTGTGTTTTCTTTGCAGGGCCTTTTAGGGCAGATGGCTGGAGGGTTTGATGGGAAGTTAGCAGGCCAGTCAGCCATGATCTCTGGATCAAGAGTAAGTTAAATTAAATATAACCCCTCTAGTAAACGAGTATTGTACAGCTTTCAAACAAGCTGTCTTTTAGATCTGATGGAAAAAAGGAAACGGTCCATTCTTCATGAAGTAGTAACGAAGGAACTCATGAAGTCATGAAATGATTGGGTCTAATGGAAAAGTATTGAACCAGTGTTCGTTTAATTTGACCCTGCACAAAAAACAAAAATCAAAAAAAAAAATCAACTATTAATAACAGTATCTAAGCCAAGACATAAAGCTTTACATACAACATAAGGAGCCCCAGGCTCCAGGAGAAACAGTTTTCCAGCTCTGGACACACAGCATTCCTGGTTTTCAATTTGACTCTAATCCATCTTGTTTGTTTTGATGTGTAGGGTTGTGTTCAGTGCGTCACCGTGTTGCTTAAATGCCGCGGCTACATTTCAAGACCTTGATGATATTGACAAGGACGACAGGGATTACAATGTCTGGCTCATTAATCGTGTTCATAACTGGGTTTAATGCCATGTGTTTAATCTCAAGGGCGAGTCAGGAGTGAGAGGACCACCAGGGCCGAACGGGCAGCCTGTAAGTCCACCTATCCATGGACAGCAGACATGATTGTCCACCCCCAAAAATAAACTTGTTGTTTTTTCCCTTTGTCTTATCTTCCATTCCCTGATTTTCTCTCTTCCGCACGGCTTGCAGGGTCATTCTGGACCTCAAGGACCTCCTGGAGATGTGGGTGATCCAGGACAAATGGTATGACGGGCAGCCTTCTTCGTAAAACTGTAAAACTGTATGATCAGACTTTCTATTTATATGACTTTAATTCAGATGTCTTCAATTTAATTAATTAATACTGTTATGAGGTAGATGTTAAGATAAAGAGACACAAAACTTGACTGATCACCACACAAGGGAAAGAATGAACGTTCTCCAAGGTTTATGCTCTTCTAGAATGGCATTAACTCACTCTTTTTCGTGGAGCAACTGGTGCTGCATGCAAAGAAGCATTGCTAAATGGAAAAAATGTTTTTGTGTGTGTGTGTGCTTTTGCAGCATGTACACTGCGGTATAAACAGTACACAGTTCATTGGTATATCTAAATAGGAAATGTTAATGCTGTCGGTTATGCCTGACAGAACCTTAGATATGTGTATGAAATATGGTTACACATTCAAAGAAATAGGAGTCTATCATTGTAAGCCCTATATCATTTGTCATATTGTTATTATAATTATATAGTATATTGTTAATTTACTGTACATCTTCGTAGGATTTTTCACAAAACTATGGCCACTCAGAAGCATTTTACAATGGATGCATCTCGTTCACACACACAAACACAGCCAGGTAGACTGTACGAGCCACCTTGGATGGAGCCCTTAGGAACTGTGTCATATTTGAAAATTGTCGTTGATTTTTATTATTTTTAGTGTATATTGCCATTTAGACTTCTCAATTAGACTTTTTTTTCTAGGCTTATGTCATTGTTTTATTTAATTACAGTTTTACACTTATTGTCTATCAGTAGGTTATTGTAATAGCCAATATATATTTTTAATTATCTAATTATTTAGGTTTATTTCATTTTTAACTGTACATTCCCTATTTTTCTATATTTGAGTCAATCCTTAGCCTTACTGAATATTACCAATTATTTCAGGTAATCCTCAGGTTTATCGCATACAGTATTTTCTTTTTTTTTTTTTATTTGTAACTTACATGTTTTTTATTATTAGTGCCTTTTTTGATGGGAGCTGCTGTGACACTGCCATTTCATACCTATCTATCTATATTGCCACAATATAATTCCTTGTAAATATTGGAAATGTGGTGCCAACGTCTTAAATGTGGATATAGGAGTTTTATTGGCCTTTATTTTCCAAGCTGCTTCTGTGTTTCAGGGTTCAGGTGGCCAAAGGGGTCCCGAGGGCCCCCCAGGGAAACCAGGTGAAGATGTAAGTTAAATCTGGTCTGCCAGTATGTTCATTTATATGAGATATTACCTGATTTTACTTTATTGATATTAGACTTTATTTCAACTTTGTATTGGTTTTGGTCTTCCTGTGCATAGACCATATATTATGTACATTTTACATTTGACTATATCAGCTTTGTATTTTCATCTATTCGTGTATGTTTGACAATTTGTATTTTTATGTTTTTTTTTTATTCAATTGTAGTTATTTATATTTCAGACTTATGTATTAAATACTAATCGTCTGTAGAGAAACACAATCCTCACCACTTGTGTGTTTCTTCACAAACCTGTTGAGTTTTCCTCCAAATAACCACTAATGTGCATGCCCCTGCCCCCCCCCCCTCAAAAAAAAATTTAAAACTAAAAACAGGGAGAACCAGGAAAACCAGGAAACTCTGGAGAGATGGGATTCCCTGGTTCAATGGTAAGACTCTACCAAATTAATATTTCATCGACGCTATACACATAGTGGGATTAAACTTCTCCTTGATAGATTAAGCTACAGTAAATTCCATGTGAATTCTAGTCCATTGGTTTATATTTCACACAGCGTTTCAACTTTTTATGCACAGAAATGGGTGTTGATCTGATTTGTATTACAGGGACCCAGAGGATTTCCAGGGACACCAGGGCCACCAGGACTCAAAGGACATAGAGTGAGTTCCTGAATTTCCCTTATATTCTTATATCCAGTTAAATTCTCCAACGCTAAGATGATAATAATAATAATAATAATAATAATAATAATAATAATAATAATAATAATAAAATGTATTTGTACAGCACAATTCATATAGGAGATGTAACTAACAAATATCAGACATTAAAAATGTATGTAAATGTATGTTGCAATTTATGGACAATGGAGGAAAACAAAATAAAAACACACACTACACTCTTTAGCGTTTAAGTGAGCGGTATGACATCACACACATTACAATTCAATGCATTGGTCCAGATTTAGCTCCAGCTAATTTTCCCATGTCTGTGTTTTATAAAAGGTTTAAGTGCATTAAAATGACACCTTGGCTATTAATCAGACAAAATCCAGACACTAATGGCCATGTTTGTCTATCCTTAAGTAATAATTTCACTACAGATGTGAAACAGCTCAAATAAATGCAAATTAAATTTCAGTTAAAAGTTTATTTCAGTTGTTGTTGTATTGTTGTTAAGACACACTGACAAAATGTTGTCACACACATCCATGCAGGGTAACTTAATGCCATAATATAGTATAGTATATGCAGCACATATTGTAAAATATATAGTACTGTATATAGTATAGACAGTATATATTATATACAGTATATAGTGGTAAAGTATATAGTAGTAGTTTATGTGCAATACACTTAGTACTATCTGGTTCCTATTTATGATGATTTTTTATTTTTATTTGTATGTTTCTATATATTTGATATTGTTTATAGCGTGTACTTGATATGCTCTCTACCTTCTGCTGTCCCCTTTTTGCTGCTGGAACAATGTAAATTTCCCTGTTGTGGGACTTATAAAGGTTTATCTTCTCTTATCTTATCTTAGTTGGCCTGATCGTTCGGCCGATAAATTGGGCCGATATTCGAGCATTTTGAGATCGACCGACGCCTGCACTCACGAAGCCGATAAACAACAAATGTCTGCAGACTAGTGTTATCAAAAATATAGACTTTGCTAAACCTATCGGTTCTGAGCATCACCGTCATATCTATAGTGCGGAAAAAAAAGAAAAAAGAAATCAATATTTTCTGCACTATAGATATCACACGCACGCACGCACGCACGCGCGCGCGCGCGCGCACGCACGCACGCACGCACGCACGCACGCACGCACGCACGCACGCACGCACGCACGCACGCACACACACACACACACACACACACACACACACACACACACACACACACACACACACACACACACACACACACACACACACACACACACACACACACACACACCTCCTCTGCACTGTCTCATTCATTTGTTATGGTGTCAGCTCATTAACGATGGTGAGTGCAGAGCCTCCGCGACTGCTTTTGAAGGGGTGGTGTTTGGAAATACTTTGCATTTGTGCCATAATGTAAACCTAACTCAGGAGACTTGGACTGGATTTATTTTTTTCTCCTCCAGACAGCGCTGCGCATGCGTTCTGGTTCTCCTGTCTTTTCATTTTAGATCCATTAATTTTATGTGTTTCCTAACGTGTATGAAACAAAACTTCCAAACACAACTTGTGTGTCCCCACAGTCCCGAGCCGCGTCACGCACGTCTCCCCGTCGCCATGAGACTTCACTTTGTAAAAACTGGATGTTTTTGTGCAAATACTTTATTTGTAAATAATAAATCCTGCACTTCTGTAACAACGTAACGTAGATTCAATTTTCCGTCCATATTTTAATATGACGCATTTTCTTAATATTTATTTATTTTATCGTTATCGTATAGATAGCAGCATATAGTATACAGTATAGATAGCATATAGTATATATAGTGTATAGATAGTATATAGTATAGATAGCATAATGCATACATAGTATAGATATTATAAAGTATAAATAGCAGTGTATAGTATATAGTATAGCTAGAATAGATCATAGTATAGACATAGTATATACTAAAGTATATATACTAAATGTACACTATATAAACATCTATACAATCTTCCATCTATTCTATCTATACTATAAACTATCTACTATCATATACTTTCTAGACTACATACTATCTATACTTTATACTATCGATACTATATACTGCTATCTATACTATATGATATCTATAGTTTATACTGCTATCTATACTATATCCTGCGATCTATACCATATACTATCTATACTGCTCTCTAAACTATAAATTCTACTATAAACTACTACTATAAAATAACCACTATAAACCTCTTAAATCTTGAATATACTATCTATTCTATATATTGCTATCTATACGATACTATTTATACTACGATATCTATAGTATAGATGGTATATAGTATAGATATTATTAGATATATAGATATTATTATTATAGATATAATTACATTTCCCTGCATATATGTATGAAAGTATGTATATGTATGTGATGAATAAACCTCTTGAATCTTTAATCTTGAGATAGTAAATAGTATAGATAGTAAAGATAGTATAGCATATAGTATAGATAGTATACAGTATAGGTAGTATAGATAGTATATAGTAGAGATAGTATATGGTATAGAAAGTAGAGATAGTATATGGTATAGATAGTATGTTGTATAAATATTATAGATACTATAAAGTATAGATAGTATATAGTATAGGTAGTATATAGTAGAGATAGTAAAGTATAGTAGAGATAGTATATAGTATCGATAGTAGATAGTGTATAGTATAAATATTATATATTAGATATAGTATATATATCGTAGTTAGTATAGATAGTGTATAGTATATAAAGTATAGCTAGTATATGGTAGAGATAGGATATGGTATAGATAGTATATATATTATATTGTATATATTATAGATAGTATATGGTATAAATAGTAAATAGTAGAGATAGTATATAGTATAGATAGTAGATTTTATAGATAATATATAGTATACATAGTACTTAGTTTAGATAGTAGTATAGCATAACAGATAGTATATAGTATTGATAGTATATAGTTGATATAGCTTATAGTATAGATGGCATATAGTATAGATGGTATATAGTATAGATGGTATATAGTATAGATGGTATATAGTATAGATGGTATATAGTAAAGATGGTATATAGTATTGATAGCATATGGTAAATATAGTATAAAGTAAAGACAGTATAGATAAAAAATAGCGTATAGATAGTATATAGTTTGTTATATGTAGTATAGATAGTATATAGTATGGATAGTATAAATAGTATACATAGTAGAAAGACTGAGCAACACCACCAATGTACAACAAAGCATCCATGATCATCCAACAGCTACACCCACAAGCCCACTGATTTCCCTTTCACCGTTTTGTTTATTTGTCATCAGCTGAAACTAAATGGCTACTACGTTATATAATGGCGACATCTTCTCCCGCACCGTAATACAACGGTTGGGACGACACACAGTTCGACTCACCCACTCAGCTGAGAGTCGGCAGAGCTCATTCACAGCCATGAGCGTCTCCATGTTGAAGAGACGAGACTTTCCAGAGAGTTCGAGGAGGACGCTTCCGAGAGAAAAGCACTTCCGGTCTTCGCGTCTCCCGCCGTGAGAGGGAAGGCCGAACCGTTGCCGATTGACAGGCAACGCAGCCAATCAGCGTACAGCACCCATCCAATCCCTCTGTCTGATTGGTTAGACGCAAGACCACGTGTCGCACAGCGCCGAGGCCGATGCGGAAGTGCTTTGAACTGCAGTTCGGCTGATGGCCGCTGGGGGGCCCGCCCCGCCCCGGAATACGCGATTGAAAACGAGGCGACGGAAAAAGAAGAAAGTTACTAAAAAAAAATAGAGCCTTAAAGATTTTTATTATAGGCCTACGTACAATATACAACAATATACGGTTATAACGTTTAAAACATTAAACGATCACTTTTCTGAGGCACAAATGTCCAAGAAAGTAAAAAAAATAAAAATAAAATCGGATTGCGTCCACCTTCATATTAGATAATAAGAGTCCTCATCGTAATAATGGTGACCGTCTTTATCGTTAGTTATGTGTTTATTTGTTCGTGCACATCAACAGTGACACATTTCCGTGTTTTAAATTTAACCTGAGATCGAAGAACTTAATCGTTCTTTCTTTTTCTCGCTCTCTCTTATCTTCAGGGCCATGGGGGTCCACTGGGCCAAAAGGGTGAGAGAGGTGCCGTTGGATCCAAGGTAAAAAAAAACAAAAACATGTATATGATGAAAACTCTTTATTAACTTTTTATTGTCAAACGTATTTCGAAACAAAACATTGTGTTCCTTGTTTTATTATATCCCGGGGTGCATTTTCTAAATAATATTTAAGTGCCACCTTTGAACAATTAAACTGAACATGTTTTTGCGATTGATAGGGCGCGACAGGCCCCACTGGTTCGATGGGAGGGCCCGGACCCATGGTAAGACAATTTTATTGACTGCAGGTATTATGGTATTCATGTTTTTGAATTGCAGATCTGCAATTACGTAGTTTTACAACCGTAGGAGTGACCTTGATTGCGTGGCCTTTGCATATTTAGGGCCCTGCTGGGATGCCCGGCGAGAGGGGACGATCCGGACCCGGCGGCACACCGGTAGGGAGGAAAAACCCGTCGCACGTCCTCTTCACACCACTTGTCGTGACGTTTCTGTCTCACGATGAACCCTCTTTACCTCCTCTCTAGGGAATGCGTGGTCAGCAGGGTAACGTTGGCAAATCCGGTCCAATGGTGAGAGACGCATTTTACGACACTGGCACTACCACGTGGCTCCGGTCAAATAAATAGTGTTCTAACCTCGTACACATCTTGTGATAATGATAACCAAAAGAATACAAAATGGCACACAAAAATTATTATTAATTTATAAAAAAATTGGAAATCCGAATGAATGTAATTATACGTTGTGTGTTACAGGGCCCCCTGGGTCTCAGTGGACCACCCGGCTATCCTGGAACCCCAGGAATGAAGGTAGGTCTGCGCCTACACGCTGGACACCTTCCAAGGAGCCACCTGCTCACCTAGCCCTGCCTGGATACCTTGCCATGGCAGCACTTTTCACCAAATTAAAAACAAGAAAAGAAGTTTGGGAACCATAATGTATTCATAATACCAAACAAGACTTGTTGAAAAACAGACATTTCTCACTTTTATTAATTTTCTTTCAGTAAAACACCGTGAGTGAGTGAGTGAGTGGGTGGGTATGTGAGTGAGTGAGTGAGTGAGTGAGTGAGTGAACCCGCTAATGATAACGCTGTTCCATTGAATTCCATTGCTGTTGCCATTTTCATAATACCTCCATCTAGTGGTGGTATTAGGGGGGGGGGGGGGTCTCAAACTACAGGCCTGCCAGACAGTTTAATGTGGCCCGGTACATGGTGATAATATATTGATAAATCTGGCCCACAATATTTTTTCTCAAATCACAATGCTTAATTAATCCACACAAATGTACTTAAAGTTTTCAAAGTATAAAACAGAGTTAAATAGATCATAAGAGAGCTATTTCGAACAGGATTATGACGCAATTCACTAATGTGCAAGAAAGAAAAAAAAAAACCTTCAACGTTCTGGACCCCCCAGAAGAAGACAACCCGGCCAGTGTCCAGTGATTTTGCACCAGGCCGCCACACAGGTCCCCAGGCCACACAATGGAGAATATTGTGCTATCATTGTCTAATTACTTTATAAATAAATTATGTTTATTTAGAAAGATATATTGATTAATAAAATATGCAATGTGCGTTGTACCTTACCAATTTATGCTTAAAACATCTTTCTTCCCTTGATGATCAATAAGTCTCTCAAACCATCTCACCTATGCATTTCCTTGGACGTTCATTGAACATGGTTGATCACATCACTATAACCAGTTTGCTTTTAGTTATCATACTCATATTGAAATTCATTTTCTTTCTTTTTTTTTTATTTAAGGAAGGGAGAAAAGCCTTGATTTCTTGAATGAAGTTCATTATTGTCTTCCACAGGGTCAAGCCGGTCCCACAGGTGTCCGTGGTCCCGAGGGCCCCCAAGGACAGAGAGGAGAGACGGGACACCTGGGGAGGCCGGGACAACTTGGACTCCGAGTACGTCCTTAGCTTGAACTTTCCTTACACTCATTACATCACCCGTTGAGGCAGAGGCATCACACATGGCTTGTCTTGCCTTGGGGCATGTTAATGGGACTTCTTCAGTTAAGTTAGGTTTCTATTGTTGAATATAATGGGACACTTTTATTTTGAAAGGGACCGATGGGGACAGATGGAGGCCTCGGTACCAAAGGCCCAGTGGTATGTAAACACACTTATTAATCCAATCTAAACGACTACACAACATCCAAAGTACCCGTCAAGTGGCTGACAATGTTTTTCCTTTGACGATATAACATTGTTTTCGGTCCTTGCAGGGTAACGTGGGTCCACAAGGTGCCGGCGGCCATCTTGGACCCGCTGGACCTCCAGGCCCCCAGGGAAGCACTGGTCAGCCTGGCATCAAGGGACAACTGGTAGGCTGGCTTTTGGTTCACAAAATGCCCAATAATTATACATCTTTGATTTCCTGTAGATTCACAATTTGACATTCTTGCTATTCAGGGAGATGTTGGTGTTGGTGGATTCAAAGGCGAGGCTGGACCTAAAGGAGAGCTCGTAAGTGGCTCTCAAGACACAAAATACACGTTCATCTCTAAAAAAATAAAAGATTCACCTACATGTCATATTGCATTTTAACCAAGGTTTTTAATGTCCTTGTCGCTGGTTCTCTCCTGGTCGTAGGGTCCGTCGGGCTCCCAGGGAGGCCTTGGACCCCAGGGTGAGGAAGGGAAGCGTGGACCACGCGGAGACTCGGGTTCCCTCGGACCCCCAGGATCCACGGGAGAGAGGGTGAGTCGACCCCCCAACGCTTTCAATTCCGTAATATTCATAAGAGCTCTCAGGACGGGATCGTCTCAAAAATCACTTTAATTTCGATTTTGTATTGCATCTTTCTACTTGTAAACTTCACGTCCTAGAGGTAAATCGCTCTATTTGGATGGTTCCAGGACGGACCTTTTCTTGGTTCTCTCACTAATTCAATTTAGGTTTTGTTCCCTCCTTTTCTGTGATAAATAGGAGTTTGCAAGTTTCAATCAGCTTTGCTGAGCTCTAACAGTTATACGGTATCCGTTTTTCAGGGAGCTCCTGGAAACAGAGGATTCCCGGGCGCTGACGGATTGCCTGGACCCAAGGTACGCCACATATTGTTAACAAATGGTTTGTAACTGTAGATATATAGGGAATAGAAACACTTGTTCACTTGATTTGAGGTCATTCTTTTATTTTTTGTTTTAAGGGTGCTCTAGGAGACCGTGGAACCTCTGGTCCACCAGGTCCAAAAGGTTCCTTCGGAGATCTCGGCCGCTCTGGAGAGCCTGGTCTACCAGGTGCAAGGGTAACGCCAACCAGTCTCAACTATATTTTAATATTTTTTAATTATCTATTATCTATTATTATTATAATTATTATTATAAGTTATTATTATTTATTATAATTATTGTTGTTATTGTTTTTATTATTATTGTTGTTATTGTTGTTATTATAATTATTGTTCCTGTTATTATTATTATTATTATTATTACTATTATCATTATTATTATCTAATTATTATCTATTATCCTTCAATTACACTTTGACCACAATCATTACTTCTCTTTGCTGCTCTCTAGTTGTCCCCTCATTTCTGTAACCTCTCGTTCTTGATCTCAAAGGGTCTAACTGGAACTCCCGGAGTCCAAGGAGCCGAGGGAAAGCCAGGTCCTCTGGTAAGGTCACTCGTTCCGTCGCAACTTCAAATTGGGCAAACCGTGTGGTGAAAGACATCACAGTCACACTCACACTCATACACGCACACACACACACAAACACACACACACACGCTCACACAACACACACTTAACGAAGTCGCGACGTTCGTCTTGTTCAGGGTGCACCAGGTGAAGATGGCCGCCCAGGGCCTGCAGGATCCATTGGAAACAGGGGTCCCGCTGGAACCATGGGACTGCCGGGCCCCAAAGGCTTTAATGTGAGGATCTGGACTCAATTATAAGTTCTTAATTTCAGATATTTTGATTTATATTTCTGTCTCTAATAATAAAATAAAATACATACAAAAATCTCTTTCAAATCCAAAGGGCGATCCGGGAAAGACAGGCGAACAAGGATCGGCAGGAGTGGCAGGTCAAAGGGTAGGTGTTCATTGGGGATTTTGAAATTTAGAGGAAAAATAAACAAAGATCAGATGTAATAACCTTACGAGCCATAGTGAAAGAGAGGAAAAAGCTGAAAAGTTATTGTTTTTTTCCCGCAGGGTCCTCCTGGTAAAGATGGAGAAGTTGGCCCGGCTGGTCCACCAGGTCCATCGGTAAGGCTGCAGTTTGTTCTCCACAAACTCGATGAATTCCATGATGTGCCTTCATTGTTAAAGCTCCTTAGAAACCTCACGTAAATGTTATTTTCTCTCAAAGGGCGTGGCAGGAGAAAGAGGAGAGCAGGGTCCACCCGGTGTCAATGGATTCCAGGTGGGTTGTCATGTGTTTTTGGCTGGCGTGGGATGGAGATGAAGAGGCAACAGGGCCTAAATAGATGTGAATAATATTCATGCGGCAAAAGAGACACTCAATGCTGATTTCTGTGTTGGTGCTATTAGGGTCTGCCTGGAAACCAAGGACCCCCTGGTGAATCTGGAAAACCAGGTGACCTGGTAAGTCGAATGGAAGCCATAATTCCTAATTTCTACATACGCAGTCTATGTACCGAACTCTATGTTTGAATGGTATAAATAGTTGAAAACGCCATCTTCTTTTTCAGGGTATTCCTGGAGAGTTAGGAGCAATAGGTCAAATTGGACCACGGGTACGTTATTTAATATTATTCATGAAACCTCTGGTATGTGACTTACAGTTGAACTGGTCTACATCGAAACCAAACGGCTGTATATGAAAATAACAGATTTTTATTTTTGTTTTTCTTCCAGGGAGAGCGTGGAATTCCAGGGGAGAGAGGAGAGCTCGGTTCAACTGGTCTCCAAGGCCCCAAAGGGATCCCCGGTGCACCCGGTCCAGATGGTCCTAAGGTACCGCACTGTCACACACTTACATGAGAGACTGCTGGTGCAAGCAGTTCATACTGTGTCTGAATGTTTCATATGAGTGGACCACATGATTGTCCACGGAGGACATGGTTTCCATGGCAATCATCTCTAACGTGTAAAATCTTTCTTTATACACTCACAATTTTCATGTTAAATTTGAATCTTCTATCTTGTCAAAACGATGAGAGAAAACATTTTGGTTTAAATGACATAGTAAGTCATTATAATGTGATAAACATGCGCTTTTGGGGTTAATCAATACTATTAATGTCATTAAATTGGTCGAGGAACTACTGACAATCGTATTGATAATCTTCATTTGGTGACTGATAAAATGGTAAAATATAATAGCTGGGGTCCACTGAAAGGACATTCAAAGGGAGGATTCCAAAGTAATCAAGTTTAAGAGTCATTATGATTGATGGATAAAGGACTTTGGGGACCTTGGAGGTGGAAGTAAAGAATCATTTGAGCAAAACATTATTTTTATGGTCACCTGTTAAAAACCTGTGAACCTCCCCTGTTGCGCTCCTCAGGGAAGCCCCGGTCCCACTGGGGCTCTTGGGGATGCAGGTCCTCCAGGTCTCCAGGGGATGCCTGGAGAGAGGGGCATCTCGGGTCCTCCTGGGCCCAAGGGTGACAGGGTGAGTCCAAATCTCATCTCACCTCATCTCACGTCAGCCATCTTACCAAAGAAGACGGTGGAGTTGGACTTTAACATGAGGAACATCTGCTCTCGTCCCTAGGGAGCGATCGGTGAGAAAGGATCAGAAGGAACTCCCGGAAATGACGGTGCACGGGTACGCACAATTCCTCCTTCCTTATATCAATATCTTTCATTAAATAGGAATATATATTCGGTATTTTCTGGAGAAAGCTGGCCTCAAGTCAAACGAGTCGGATGCTATGAACCAGACTTCTAAAGGAAAATAATCTATATCTGATGGTGTGTCTGGCCAAGGAATGTGAGCTTGGAACTTGTCGCAGCGCGTCCTAAGAACCCCACGCTCATTCAACTCATTGTTACGGAAGAAGGATTTTACAGATATTCATAACAACCTTTTTTTTCCTTTTTTCTTTTTCTTTCTACAGGGAGCCCCGGGCCCTGTAGGCCCGCTGGGACCTGCCGGACCGAGCGGTGAAAAGGTAAAAAGGGTCTTTTTGGGGTCAAACGCTACACGCTGATTTCCCAAAATGCACACTATCCAGCTACACCGAAATGCTTTATGTTTTCTCTGTCCATTGCTATATAACATGATATTGCCTCCTAGCTTGTGATTATTAAGGCCAGTTATTGGCTTTAAATTACTTGCAAAGATATAAAAAAGACAATATTTTCGGAGGAAACCCAGTACAAATGAAACCTAAAGGAAATTGACAAAATATGACGTCTTTACAGGGAGAACCAGGACCCAAAGGACCGTCAGGGCCCCCCGGATCCAGAGGGGTGCCTGTAAGTACACTTTTATACAACATACTTTTAGGTTTTCACACTTCCACCCAATGTGAAATGTATATTCCAACTTAAAAAATGTATATAATTTGTATGTTTTAAACACGTATATTTTGCATTTTTTGCTGCAGGGAGCGCGAGGTGACCCTGGCCCCATCGGTGCTGTTGGATTTTCTGGACCACCTGTAAGTTCTTGTTCAACTAAGGCCTGACACCGTCGTTTGTCACATATTTAAATATTATCAACATTTCATGTCGGCTATTCATTTAATTCGGAATGAGAATCAATCCCAGATTTTGGAAAAATCTATCTCACGCATATTATGACTCATACAGGTTTAGGAGATGATGTTGAATCACTAGATGACGAAAATACCATCAATGATGATTCATGCATTTTTTTTTCCTGTAAAATGGAAATAAGGATGGTCATTTTGGGCTATTGTACTAATAATACCACTTATACTTATACCACCTATAACAGGGTCCCGATGGCCAACCTGGAGTGAAGGGCGAGCTCGGGGAGCCAGGTCAGAAGGGAGACGCTGGGTCACCAGGACCCCAGGGCCTGGCTGGTGCCCATGGTCCTCCAGTGAGTTGAACTTGGTTCTTAAATGATGCTTTCATTGATTAATATCGATATTTATTTTCTCCAAAAAAAAAGAAAGATTAGAATTGAAAAACATTGACACTGCTGCTGCCACAAATATAACTATCAAAATCTTGTAGATTTAAAAGTGGAAGGGAACCTGAGGATTTCCCATTGATGTTTGCGAGGAAGCCTGATGATTGATTTGTTTTCTTAGGGACCAGTTGGTGTTGCTGGACTCAAGGGTGGAAGAGGAACCCAGGGCGCCCCAGTAAGACTTTATATCTCCACAATGAATTGTCACGTCATTGATAAAAGTTTCATTTTGAAATATTACAACATTTCATAAGCATTTAACTGGGGGCTACGCCACCCTGATGGAACTTTGTGGTCCTTGTGTGGCTGTGTTGTGGTCAAATTACATTTGAAAAACCTAGCCTCAGTTGCCCGTGTTCTGCTTGTGTTCCAGGGCCCGACTGGTTTCCCAGGATCCGCAGGAAGGGTTGGACCCCCTGGCTCCACGGTAAGTCCAGACTGTGACGCTGTGAAAATGAGAGAACATGACAATTATCGTATCACCAGTAACCTTACGGGGTCGTTCAAAAACGGAAACAACATCACGTGCAACTATCGCACAACTAAAATCCTTCATTTCTGCCAGGGCCCCATCGGAGAGGCCGGGCCCCTGGGACCTCCTGGCAAAGAAGGCCCTGCTGGTCTTCGTGGAGACAACGGCTCCCCAGGCAGACAAGGAGAGAGAGGTCCATCAGGACCTCCAGGAAGCGCTGGAGACAAAGGGGACTCCGGAGAAGATGGACCCACGGTAAACTGGGAAGAGGACGACATTTTAATTGAGCGTATTTCATTTAGAGCGGCAGAATAATCAACAAGCGTTAAATTCTTCAACGAGTCTCATTGAGAATATTGGAGGTTGAAGGAATTGCACTTGCTCTGTTAAAAAAAACAGAAAACTGCTCCAGAAAGTCTGCAGCAAAACTCAAACGTCCTCTTGGTGTTGATGTGTTTATACGTTTTTTTCATCGTGATTTTGTGGAGAAAAAATAGTCAACCATTTCCATTTTTAAATTTCAAACCAATTAAACATATTTAAGAGCTTAGTTCATCCATTTCCGACAGTTCACTATTTTCAGAAGTTCTTCATCTCAGGCTCATTCCGCACCCGCTTTGTCCTGTTGTCCATAAAGGCCGGTCAAGCTTTCAAAATAATGGGAAACAAAGGTGTTTGATGATTTATTTAAGGAATCGTCATGTTCTTATCTCCGTTATAGGGCCCCGATGGCCCCCCAGGTCCAGCTGGAACCACAGGACAGAGAGGCACCGTGGGTCTTCCAGGTCAGAGAGGAGAGCGTGGGATGGGAGGTCTCCCAGGACCAGCGGTACGGCCATCACTTTTCCTCCATCCATCCTTCCTCCATCAATCATATCTCTATCCTCCCCAATCCTATCTCAATCCGTCCTCCATCCTATCTCCACCCCCGCAATCCTATCTCCGTCCTTCCTCTATCCTCCATCCATCATATCTCCATCCTCCCCAATCCTATCTCTAGCAGTCCTCCATCCTATATCCATCCTCCCCAGTCCTATCTCCATCCTTCCTCCATCCTCCATCCATAATATCTCCATCCTCCTTAATCCAATCTCCGTCTGTCCTCCATCCCATCTCCGTCCTCCATCCATCCTATCTCCATCTGTGCTGTTTCACAACTAATATGGAGAGAGTTGAATCGCAGTTTTGAGGAAGCCATCTTTCTTCTTCTCAGGGTCCGCCCGGAAAGCAGGGTGCAGCAGGAACCCCTGGAGATAAAGGTCCTCCTGGTCCGGTCGGTTCTCCGGGTCTGAACGGACCCCGTGGAGATCCTGGTCCCGATGTACGTAGACGCCTTGTTCCACCTCGTTCGTGGGTCGTGTCCGTGGAACACGGCTGCCCTTGTTATGAAGAGGTCTAAACTATATTTTGCTATTCCCCAGGGACCTGCTGGATCTGATGGTCCTCCGGGCAAGGATGGACGTCTGGGTGAGAGGGTAAGAATGGTGGACGCGACGCAGTCGGTCCAAATCAACATCTACGTTACATCTTTGCGTTCCTGTGGCCATTTCCTGTGTCCGACAAGCAACTGTTTTTTTTTTTCTGTGCGTTTGTCTTTCCAGGGCGACCGAGGAGATACCGGTCCGGAGGGTTTGACCGGAGCGCAGGGACATCCCGGATCTCCGGGGCCTGTCGGTGTATCAGGCGGCGCTGGAAAGAGAGGAGACGCCGTACGTGGATTGGTTCTGATGTTTAGAGGATGACAGCGTCGTGTTAGATTTGCACTGTATTGGGGTTGACAACACGTTATTTGCTAAAGAGGTTTCCATCTGAACCAGGTGTACATATTTAAAACCGGAACATTAGTGTATAATTAGTGGTGAAGACAGATCAGGAAATGATGTATTCAAGATTAAATGGCCGTTATATTATGGGGGAAATGTTTTTATACGTGCACATTTCAGTATTCTACCAAATTTTTAGCTACCTGTCATTGTTTACTTTTTTTAAATTCTAACTATAACTCTATCACCTATTACTGATATCTATATTCAACTATATCTGATATCTAAATACAACTATATCTGATATCTAAATGCAACTTTCTCTGACTATTTCTAAACATTTCAGGGCTCCAGAGGACCTGTGGGCCCCCCTGGCTCGGCTGGAAAGAGAGGCCTAACTGTGAGTCACTAATTAACAGTGAAATTAAAGCATCCATGGATCATGCAATATCATTTGGGGGATCAAACGTGGCAATTTATTTTATTTTCTGGGCACAGTAATTTCTGAAAATATTCCATTTCAGCTGCAAATTGAATATACGCTTCAACAATTAGCATTTTTATTTTACAGCAATGGAAAAATTTGATTAGTATTTAGTTTTTTGCTTTTATTATTATTATTTTTGGGGTTGGGGATTTCCATTAGACTCAATATTAATTATCTGTCACTAGGATGATGTTTTATGGCACAGATGAAACCAAAAAAGCAACGTAACATTGCGATTTCCTGATTGTAGGGACCCCAAGGACCAAGAGGAGATAAGGGCGACCTTGGAGACCACGGAGAGAGGGGTCAGAAGGGACACCGTGGCTTCACCGGTCTACAGGGTCTTCCTGGACCTCCTGTACGTTCATCAGACCCCGACACACACTCAGCATTTTAAATCTTAGGATTTATTTTCATTTAAATGTGTCAAACCCTTCCTTTAATTTTAGGGCACAACAGGTGAGCAGGGAGCACCAGGTATCATTGGACCAAGCGGCCAAAGGGTAAATACAGACTTAAATGGAATTTGAACCCTGTTTAAGGGTCAGAACTGAAAATCTCTAATATGGTAAAATACCATATTGGTAAAATACATCAAACAACATTTAAATGTTCTGGTTGTGGTTCTGGTTCTGTGTAGGGGCCACCTGGACCAATCGGACCCCCAGGAAAGGAAGGGTACCTCGGGCAGAACGGGCCGATGGGACCACCTGGAAGCAGGGGACTGAGCGGGGACATTGGTCCAGAGGTGATGTCACATGATATAATGCAGAAATTTGGGAAAATTTAATTGACTTTTACAGATGTCTTTTAATGGGCCTTACGTAAAAATACTGCTACATTAGGATGTTATTAGGATTAGGTTAGGATATTATATTTTATAAGGTTATTAGTTTGGTTGTTTGTATATTTGCCAAATTCCTCTTATTCAGTGTTTATTTTTACATTTATATTTTTGTTTTATTGTTAATTTTTAGGCTTACTGTATATTGGTTCATTTTTTTTACATTGCCAATATATTTATTGTTCCTTGTAATAATAATAATAATAATAATAATAATATTTGTTATATTCAAGATTTTTTATATTCAAGAGATAATTTTTTGCGTTTTGTTATGTTTTAGGTTTTTTGATTTATTGTGTCTTGGCTATCATTGTTGTAGACTGACATTAATTTTGTATTCATTTTTATGTTCATCGTTAATTTTTAGATTTATTTAATATTTCCAATTTCACTATCTGCTCGTAAAATGTAATCCTTATTGTACCACCATTGTATTACCAATAGATCAGCTAATTCTTCGACTTTTTTGCATATTGCCATTTTCTGTTATCTCTCTATCTATCCAACCATCCATCATATCAATTTACCTTTACCCCCCCTTTCACTTCCAGGGCCCTCCAGGGGAGCCTGGACCCCCAGGGCCTCCTGGATCTCCAGGACCCCCCACGGCGGTCGTGGAGGATCTGTTCAACGGCGGTCCAGAGGACTACGACTCAGGACCCCCACCTCCGCCGGAGTTCAGCGAGGACGAGGCGCTGCCCAACAGCAACGGGTCGGCCGTCTTGGCAGACCCCGGGGTCCAGGCCACGCTGAAGGCCCTCAGCAGCCAGATCGACAGCATGAAGAGCCCGGACGGCAGCAGGAAGCACCCGGCCCGGACCTGCGAAGACCTCAAGCAGTGCTACCCCCAGAAGAAGAGCGGTGAGACCCCGAAACCCAAAAAATCCAAATCCAAAACTAAAGACGTGTTTGGGAAAATATAGTGTACATGACAACAAGGGAGTCATTGCATAATACGCTGAAATTTGATTCCGTGTTTATGTTGACTCCATAATCACATCCGACAGTTGGAGCCTCCCCCTAGTGACCGTCGGCTGAACTGTGTCTAGTTTTCACATCCCATAATTTGTCAGGGAAAATGGGAGAGCTCGCTTTTTTACCCCAGAACAACAGTGAGAAGTACACACCATTCACTTATATAAAAAAAGATTTATTGACAGTGAATATGGTGACATCCGACATTCACGCTGATAACGTCATTATTTACTTATTTACTTCGTTTTAAGAAGTTACTTCCGCTCTTGAAACTTGTCGCAAGGGCTGAAAAATGTGAGCTCGCCGCAGAGCCTTCCGGCGCAAATCTGTTACCGCAGAAGAGGCGGGGCTTGTTGCAGAGGGGGCGGAGCTTTATCACAGGGCGTCACAGCGTTTTCGACTCTGCATAGGAACGAACGGACTTCCTGCTTGTTATGGTCGTTTGCCGGATTCGGTGTGAAGGCGGCTCTAGATTCTGAAACTATGTTTAGGGCAAATTTGAAGATATTTTTCAACCAATGTCGGAAGTGAAATGACCACATGAAAAGAATTGGGTGTTGTCATCAGTCGGGTTGAGGGAAATTAACTGTCTGTTGTTATTTTTCAATCTCAGTTTTCAATGCTAATACATGTCACTGTCTTTCTGAGACGGACGTGTATGTGAATTATATTATATTACATCATATTATATTGGCATATAATTGACAAAAAAGACCATTCAATGTTAATCATTTGTCATTTGTATGGCAAGTAATTGCCAAATACAATTTTGGGAGAATATATCTTTCATATATATATTTTTTTCCCAGAATAAGCCTACACAGCCTGTTTTGAACATTTTAAAGATATAATTTACTATCTGCATTCATTAAAGTAATAATGGAGGGACCCTCTTTGAACCCTGGTCCAAGCATTCCAGCATTCTCGTGAAATGATTATATGATACAACATCTAAAGAAACAACGAAAATAAAGAATACACTACAAGTATCTTCGGAATGTACGTGATAGTGGACATATTTTGTCTTATTTGTCATTGGTAGGTGAGTACTGGGTGGATCCAAACCAGGGCAGTGCCGAGGACGCCATCAAAGTGCACTGCAACATGGAGACGGGGGAGACGTGCATCTCCGCCAACCCGGCCAGCTTCCCCCGAAAAGCCTGGTGGAGCTCGTCCAGGAACAAGCCCGTGTGGTTCGGAGCCGACATCAACCGCGGAACTCAGGTGGGAACGTGGAGAGAGAGAGTTCCAGGAGGAGGAGGAGGAGGAGGGGGAGGAGGAAGGGGAGGAGGAAGGGGAAGAAGGAGGAGGAGGAGGAGGCGGGAGGGAGGAGGAAGAAGAGGAGGAGGAGGAGAAGGAGAAGGAGGAGGCGGGAGGGAGGAGGAGGAGGAGGAAGGGGAGGAGGATGAGTAGGAGGAGGAGGAGGAGGATGAGGGGGAGGAGGAGGAAGGGGAGGATGAAGGGGAAGAAGGAGGAAGAGGAGGAGGAGGAGGCGGGAGGGAGGAGGGAGGAGGAGGAAGAGGAGGAGGAGGAGAAGGAGAAGGAGGAGGCGGGAGGGAGGAGGAGGAGGAGGAGGAGGAGGAGGAAGGGGAGGAGGATGAGTAGGAGGAGGAGGAGGAGGAGGAGGATGAGGGGGAGGAGGAGGAAGGGGAGGATGAAGGGGAAGAAGGAGGAAGAGGAGGAGGAGGAGGCGGGAGGGAGGAGGGAGGAGGAGGAAGAGGAGGAGGAGGAGAAGGAGAAGGAGGAGGCGGGAGGGAGGAGGAGGAGGAGGAGGAAGGGGAGGAGGATGAGTAGGAGGAGGAGGATGAGGGGGAGGAGGAGGAGGAGGAGGAGGAGGAAGGGGAGGAGGAGGAGGAGGAGGGGGATGACTCAAAACCTGGATTCCCAAACTGCGTTCTGGAGCCCCTAGAGGTAGATGAAAGTATTACAACTGGGAATGACATACATTGTCTCCACCCATTTATTTAAAAAATATATGATTTACTATAAACATTCTCACATTGATCATCTCTAATCCAAATCAAGGGTTCCCAAACGGGTCTGTGACGCACCCTAGAGGTGGATGAAGAAATTGCAATTAGTGATTTGAATTATTTTCTTTTAAATTTGAATACGTTTTTGTTTTTTATGAGAGAGAAACTACTCCGCTGCCCTGGCGAGCCCGCCTTCATTTCTCGTGAGGTTTGCACTTTTTGTCGGCGAGGTTTCAGCTGAAATGCTATATTTGTGTAACCTAATCTGTTTCACTCTGCACGAATGCCAGGGCCGTTTATTATAGGCAGATGGATCGTTTTTAAAATTTTATCTTATTCCATAACATACATTTTTTTGGCGCTCAGCCACAGTTTAGTCTGGCTGTTTGGGAAGTTTGGGAACCCAGACAAATACATTAATAAGTGAAATGTCGCCTTGGCACTGATATGGAAACGGGAACGCGGTGGACGGCGTGATGAGACGTACTCACCCCCCTCCTTCCTTTTTCGGCAGTTCACGTACGGCAACAAGGACCAGCCGTCCAACTCGGTGACGGTGCAGATGACCTTCATCCGCCTGCTGTCCAAGGAGGCCTCGCAGAGCATCACCTATCACTGCAGGAACTCCGTGGCCTACAGGGACGAGCGCAGCGGCAACCTCAAGAAGGCCCTGTTGCTCAAGGGCACCAATGACCTGGAGCTCAAGGCCGAGGGCAACAGCCGCTTCCGGTACACCGTGGTGGAGGACAGCTGCACGGTGGGTTCCTGAGTGTTATGGGATGCGTGGGAAGGAGGAGGCCCAGGGTGTCCTCCGTGCATCCCTCGATTCGAAATTTACATTCAGAGAGATCCGTCGAGCACCTTCCCTAGGGGCTCTTCCTCCTCCGCCCAGTTTATTTACATGCTGTCTCATAGATGCTCGGTGTATTTCCCTAACTTCACAGGAGCTAGGCTAGCTGAACCCCTCTGCAGCCATGCATACTGCTAACTCAGTTAGCACTAGGCCCTTAAAGGTGTAATTCCCTGATTTCACAGGAGCTAGGCTAGCTGAACCCCCCTGCAGCAGTGCATTCCGCTAACACAGTTAGCACTAGACTCTTAAAGATGCAATTCCCTAATTTCACAGGAGCTAGGCTAGCTGAACCCCTCCGCAGCCATGCATTCCGCTAACACAGTTAGCACTAGACCCTTAAAGGTATAATTCCCTGATTTCACAGGAGCTAGGCTAGCTGAACCCCTCTGCAGCCATCCATTGCACTAACATAGTTAGCATACAGCGCATAGTTTCCTCTGTACTAGACACACAGGGATGAAATTGGTATCGACCTTCTTGTCTCGAATTTCCAAAAAGAACCGCCGTGTCCTTTAATTTCCAGCATCCGATTGAACTTGTCTTCCTTTTTTCCCTCCTCCTCTCCGTTCTCGCAGCAAGCGAACGGCAAATGGGGCAAGACGGTGTTTGAGTATAGGACACAGAAAACCGCCCGACTTCCCTTCGTGGACGTGGCTCCCGTGGACGTCGGCGGCCCTGACCAGGAGTTCGGCATCGACATCGGACCCGCGTGCTTCCTATAAGACCCCCTTAAAAAACGAAACAAAACAAAACAAAAAAACCGAAAGAAAACTCCCCAAAAAGAAGCAAGGTACCAGCATAGACTGTTGAACTGATGCAGCTGACCACGCGCTCAACCACGTTGTACATACACGGTACTGAGGACTGTTCTGGCCCCGTGGCAAGATATTTATTATTGTGCCTTTCGACAAACAGTTCCAACAAATCACGAAATTTGATTTGATTGTAAAAGTCAGATGAATGTTTGAGAGAAATTTCACATAAAAACAAAAATTTGGTAAAAAAAAAAAAAAAAAGATTCCAGAATCATTCCTTTTTTTTGGGGTCACTAACGGGGAGGTTTTTTTTTTTTGTTACTACAATAAAAGTGCTTAGAGTATTAGTTATAACTGCTGTTGGTAAAAAACAAAAACAAAAAGTTCCAATTTACCACAATGAAAGTATTTGTGTGTTTGAACTCACATAAAAACTTTTAAATTAATACATTTGAGAATTATTACCTTTTTCCCTCCCTCTAATAGGATGGTTTTTTTCCCACAATAAAAGTGCTTAAAATATTAATTATAATTGGGAAAGGAAATCAACTGTTTTAATCCACCACTAGGACCCTTTTAAATAGCTTTAATAGATTTTTAAAATTTTCCTGGGAGAAAATATTTCCAGAATCACTGCTTTGTCTTTGTCTTTTTTTTGGTAAAAGTTTGAATTAAAAGCGGTTTATTCAGATCCACAAATCGCTAATGGTGAGTTTTATTTTTTCTTTGTATTTTTCTTTAACCACAAACACCAATCTTCGAATATTAATAATAACGGCTATTGGTTATTATTGTTATTATTATTATTATTATTATTATTATTATTATAGTAACCCACCACTATGACCTTTTTTTTTTAATAGCTTTAATAGATTTGTCTATTTTTAAGTGTTTTTAATGCAAAAAACGAAAGTTGTGGCGCTATTGAGGAAACACATCCAGCCGATGAGCTTTTATTTTTTCCTTAATTTTGTATCCCGTTCGTCTTTAATTTTGACTTTTTTTTTTCCAGAACATTTTAAAAAGAGCTTCCTCAGCGCTTGCTACCTCGTCTCCAGCAAACCGGGATGCGATGACACTTCCTTTGTAAATCCCCCCCCCCCCCCAAACAGGTGCTGATTTTTTTTGTTTTGTTTTAATTTTATTGTAAGTATTCCTTATAAATAAATCCACCTGGAGAAGGGCGATGAATAAAGAACTTTCTGTCTATCCACGACGGAGAGATGAAACCGGTGCTGAATGGTGTCTGATCATTTATGACTTTGATTTGTTTCCCCTGAAAAGACTTCTAGTAGAAGTCTTGGGACTTTCGACCACACCCTGTTGGATTTGATTTTATGCATGTCACTTTTCCGCCACTACACGACGTATATGCTCTTGAAATGCTTGGATAATATCTTTCTTGAAGGGAAACCAATAACAATGCGGTGCTTTGAGTGCTTGTTTGCTTTGTGTATTTCCTGCTGTGCAACAAATTAAACTAAATGCTTTTTCATCCCCCTCAACTCTTGTCATATTAATTCAGGTGCAGCTACATTAGGACTTAAATTACATTAAAATGTATCCTATTTGCTTTACTTTATTATTTGCATAAATTTATTTTTTTTGCAAAACATTTTGCATAGAAAAACAAATATTTCTGCTTCTTTCTATATATATATATATATATATATATATATATATATATATACGCATATATGTGTATACATATGTGTATATGTATTTATACACATATATATATATATAAATACTTAAATATATATGCATATATCTGTGTGTGTGTATGTGTGTATATATATATATATATATACACACCAATGAGCCACAATATTTAAACCAGTGACAGGTGAAGTGAATAACATTGATCACCTGGTTCCAGTGGCACCTGTCAAGGGGTGGAATGTATGAGGCAGCAAGTGAACAGTCACTTCTTGAAGTTGATGTGTTGGAAGCAGGAAAAATGGTCAAGCATAAGGATCTGAGCCACTTTGACAAGGAGCACATTGTGATGCTAGACGACTGGGTCAGAGCGTCTCCAAAACCACAGGTCTTGTGGGGTGTTCCTGGTATGCAGTGGTTACTACCTCCCAAAAGTGTCCAAGGAAGGACAACTGGTGAACCGGTGACAGGATCATGGGCGCCCAAGGCTCAAGGGGAGTGAAGTCTAGCCCGTCTGGTTCGATCCCACAGAAGAGCTACTGTAGATCTAATTGGTGAAAAAGTTAATGCTGCTCTGATAGAAAGGTGTAGAACACACAGTGCATCACAGCTTGATGTGTATGGGGCTGTGTAGCTGCAGACCGGTCAGAGTGTCCATGATGACCCCTGTCCACCACTGAAAGCTCCTACAATGGACACGTGAGCATCAGAACTGGACCATGGAGCAACGGAAGAAGGTGGCCTGGTCTGATGAATCACCTTTTCTTTTACATCATGTGGATGGGCGGGGTTAGGGTCCGATGGAGCATCTGTGGGATGTGCTGGAACAACAAGCCAGATCCATGGGGGCCCCACCTCACAATCTCCAGGATCTGCTGCTGACGTCTTGGTGCCAGATACAATAGGACACCTTCAGGGGTCTGGTGGAGTCCATGCCTCCACGGGTCACAGCTGGTTTGGCGGCAGGAGGGGAAGCTACACAATATGAGTGGTTATTAGTGGTGGTTTTAAAGTTGTGTGTGTGTGTGTGTGTGTGTTTGTGTGATCGATTCTTCTCTGCTTCTTTGAGTGTTAAAAAGATGTGTGTATTTCCATTAAATGGCAAAATATATATATATATATATATATTGGAGCTCTGTCACGGAACGAGTTAAACTTGTAAGTCAAAGCACCACTGTATTACAAATATATATACATGTATATATGATTTGATGGATGGATCTATTTATTGCAGATTTTTTGTAAAAATGTTCTTTAGCTCCGAGGCCAAGAGGACTGGGACGGTCGATCCAAAAGGGTGGAGAACTACGTTTCAAACTTTGAAATAAATATTAGAAATCCCCCCCCCCCCTTCCTATTAGGATTAGAATTTAGATTTACCTCAAATGGGCATTTGACAACTTATTTGCTTTAACTTCTCATTATGAAGTTAATGTTGATTGCACAGTGAAATGTCTATAGAATAATGGCACCATCTGCGTTTAGACTGGTCCCTGTAAGCCTCCGTATCACGATGCAATTCTGTGTCACCTGGTTCCAACTCCCAGGAACTGAAGGTTCGATTTCCGCACAAAGGAAGCGCGTCAAGCCCTGCGCAACCCAAACAGGAGGAGGGAAGCGCTTCCAATCACTGTCCCAAACCAGGCGAGGCGGAATGCAACCTGGCAACTAACGGTGGAGTCCCACTTAAAACGAGCTGCGAGTTTTGTGCCGACCAACTCGCAGCTTTGTTTGAACGGCGATGTCCGAACGACGCCATATCTCAATGATAAAGTTGTCAATTGCATCTTTAAGCTAAAGGGAACCTTGTAGGACCTGCAGGTCGTGAGAAAATGACAGATAAAAGGCTAATGAATAAGAATAATTACGGTTCAAATAAGAAAAAAAAAAAAGAAGGATCGTGGTTATCTACAAAGTCGATTTACATTTGGAAACCAGTTCAATAATAATAATGAAATTATTTTCCAGGAAAAAAAATATTTCAATGTAGATTTATATTTGGAATTTTCTCAAGAGTATGAATATATAAGAATAGAAAAATATATAATAACAATAAAATTCCAGTTAAAAATCTAGAAAAAATGATAAATATATAACATTTCAAATAACAATAATTTGGAAAACAATGTTAAAAAATGTAGAAAATAGTTCATAAAAAAATTGAGCGGTTGGTCGTTTGAGTAACATTTTCTTTAATAACTGTAACAGCAAAGTCATACAGCATACAATGTAAAATAATGTAAATATACTGTAGTACTAAATATCGACAGAGGTTTTCGACAAAGTGCTTTCCGGTGCAAGAGGGAGAGGAGGAGGCTTACGTAGTTAGAAAGTAAAGGAAAACAAATAGAGAAATGGTCAATTTAATCTATTAAAATGCAAGAATTGTAATAACAACAAGGGTTAAAAATAGGTGAAATGAGCCATTAATGAAAAAATATATATAATCATAATGTATTTGTTCCATTTAGCGAGAAAATGTACCAAAAAAAAAAATTGTAAGTGATGTTTCAATCGCTGGACAAGCTGGAGGTTTTGCCGTCCCACTGTATAGTGGATGTTGAGACGGCTTTACATCGAACACGAAAACGAACCCGACAGTCGGATGTCAGGGAAAACGGGACTGGGCTGCCCCCCCCACGCCCCAAAAAATAAAGCGAGTTAAGCCAGTTTCTTCAGCTGGACATTAACCACAACACCATGAGAATGTCATTATTTAATTTATGTAACTTATTTACTTTGTTTTAAGCCCAATTACTCAAAATAAAATAAAACGCAATAAAAAATTAAAAAATTAGAGAAAAACACATCCCGGAGCCTCGAACCGCAGAGGGGGCGGAGCTTGTCACAGATGCGGGGCGGGGCTTCTCACAGACGAGGCGGGACTTAATCAGGGATGCGCCGCTGCTTATTCGCGCGTGGAATCCGACCTCTTCCACGGGAACGCGTGGACTTCCCGTTCGTTGTCGTTTGTGGCATTCGGTGTAAAGCCGGCTTCGGACCGGGACAGCGACTGGGAAGTAGAAACAGGGAACCGTGTGCACCACCACGCGACACCGCGCACTATTTACACCCTTCATCAAAACTAAACTCCAACTCCCAACGCCAGCGTGTACAAAAATAGTTTTGTTTTTTTTTCTACGACGGACTCAAAACAAAGAACAACACGTGGAGATGCGGCTCCGTGGGAAAGGCCCCCGGGATGCAACGTGACGACGGGCGCTTCGGGCACCTCGTTCCTTTTGGGGGGGGGGCCCTCAGCAGCGGCTGTCCAGCGGGTCCAGGGAGAAGACGGTGCCCTCCAGGGTCAGTCCCATTTTGAACCCCTCCTAGAAAACAACATGGAGGCCGTCAGGAGGAGGAGGAAGAAGGAGGAGGAGGAGGAGGAGGAGGAGGAGGAAGGAAGGACCTCACCACATGTTTAATTTAAAAACACGCTGCAACACATTCTACAAAATTGAAAAAAAACTGCAACAAACATCCAAACAAAATAACATGATAAAATAAAATAAAATGATAAAATAAAGTAAAATGATATAAAGTTGAATTAAATAAAATGATAAAATGAAATAAAGTTAAATACAATAAAATAATAAAAATAAAATAAAATAAAATAAAATAAAATTAAATCGGAAGCAACGGAACACAGATCTCGAGCAGAGGCTGTTCAACTGGCGACCCGGGGGCCAAGTTTGGCCCATGCTTTAATGTCGAATGGTCCTTTGACGGAGGTAAGAAGGTTTGCAATGAACTGAATAAAAGAGATTAATGATAATTAAAAAAAAACCCGAACAAATTGGTTCATAACTAAATATGAAATATGACTTTCTGTTGACCTACTGTGGATTTGAAAATAGCTGCATTAAACATGTGTTATTTATCTGAGAAACACAGAACCAAGTGGAAAAAGGGTTTCTTCACCGTTCATATTTCAATGAATGGGAGAAATACCTGATGGCTGAAAATAAAGAAATATATATTTAAAAAAACATAAGAGATGAAAAAAAAAAAACATGAGAGAATAATATCCAAAAATACATATTAAAACACACATATAGATAATTAAATTATAGGATTTGTTTTGGTTGTTGTTTTACAAGTAGCCAAACTGTTCCAATAACAAGAAAGTCGAAAATGTGGGAAATAATAATAATAATATAATAATAATAATAATAATAATAATAATAATAATAACACATCAATAAATATTTGACTAAATACATTTATGCAAAAAAATAGAGCATATGGAACCCTAAACAGGTAATAAGTTTAAAATGCACTGTAGTTGAACAGTCCTGCTCTACATCTTACTCTATTAACATGCAACAATTTGGGATTTTGGAGACGTGAGTCATGCAGGAAAGTAAGGAACAGAAAACAATACAAACCATCTCTGGCGCTGCAGCAGGAGGGAGGGAGAAAGGAGCAGGGAGAAAGAATAGAGGGAATAAGGAGAAGGAAAAGAGGGAATGAGGAGAAAGAATAAGGAGAAGGAAAGGAGGGAATAAGGAGAAGGAAAGGAGGGAATAAGGAGAAGGAAAGGAGGGAATAAGGAGAAGGTTACAGTCCAGTACAGACAGTGGATGGAAAAGACACTGTGAAGTGCAGCACCGCCCCCTGGTGGTGAATCATTGCGATGCAACCAAACCAACCGGATCCACGGATGCGAATCAAGATTCAAGAGCTTATTTGTCACGGCTGCTTTTTAACATTTTCCGCTTTTGTTTTTGTCAAAACGCTGTGAGTGTCTCACGACCATTAACGTCAAAAATCCAAACTCTGTCTGCAATCATAGTTTAAGAGTCCAAGTCTAGTGTAGTCTAGTCTCACTGACACATAAAAACTGACATTAAAAAAAGGTTTGGAGCGTTTTAGATACCGGCTTGATTTGGGATATTGACATTATAGAGTGTCTACAAAAAAAATAAACAAAAAAAAAGTAATACAAAAATCAAATAAAAAACAGATCCTCAGAGACGAAGGCCGTTTCTCAACACCAAGTACGCACGGACTTGCGGACTTGGTAGTTCAGACTTAGTTCAGGCGAGTTCGACTCGGCAGTACAGACTCCCGGGGACCAACACCATTACCACCGCTTGGTGCGAAATGCATTCTGGGATACTGTCCCAAGTCCACACAAGTCACACAAGACAAGAACGCAAGTACAGACAAGAACGCAAGTACAGACAAGAACGCAAGTACAGACAAGAACGCAAGTACAGACAAGGACGCAAGTACAGACAAGGACGCAAGTACAGACAAGAACACAAGTACAGACAAGAACGCAAGTACAGACAAGAACGCAAGTACAGACAAGAACGAAGTAAAGACAAGAACACAAGTACAGACAAGAACACAAGTACAGACAAGGACACAAGTACAGACAAGAACACAAGTACAGACAAGAACGCAAGTACAGACAAGAACGAAGTAAAGACAAGAACACAAGTACAGACAAGAACACAAGTACAGACAAGGACACAAGTACAGACAAGAACACAAGTACAGACAAAACGCAGATTGAGAAAGGACCAATTGGTTCAGACGTTAAACCGCCCTCTGGTGGCCATGAGTAGAAAGGGCACTTTGCGGGTCAGAGCCTCCAATGCTGCTCGTCTCATTTGAACTGTTTGGTCACGGAGTCATTCAGCCACGTTTCTACCGTGAAATGTAAGTACTGATGCATCTGAAGCCTACGTCAACATTCATATGCGACGAATGATCTCTCGAACTTGAAATAGAGCAGTGTCATCAAAGAAAGTCAACACCAACACCGCCCTACGACCCTTTGTCTCTAATGGATAATTACAGATCATAGATCAATCGTTACGTTAAGTCCCGACTAAAAGCTCCAAGTCGAGTCTTGAGTGTTTTCCTATTTGAAATCCAGCATCAACATCAGTCGTGTATTGATTTTACATTTTGATTTGAATGATTTACTATTTATTTGAATTGTATAAAAATATTATTATTTATTATTCCTTCCTGTAATTATTGTTTTATTATGTATTTCATAATGTAATTTATATAAAATTATTGATTATTTCATAATGAAATGTATATTATTTATGATTTCATAATGTAATTTATATTCTATTTTTGATAGTTTCATAATGTAATTTATATCATATTTCTGATTATGTCATAATGTAATTCATATTATTTATTAGTTTGTAATAACTTACATTATATTATTTATTATTTCATTTTTATATTATACTATTACATATTTCAGAATGCAATTTATATTACATTATTGATTATCTCACAATGTCATTTATATTATACTATTATTTATAATTTCATAATGTCATTTATATTATATGATTTATTATTTCATCATCTCATTTTTATTATGATATTATTTATAATTTCATAATGGAATTGATATTATGCTATTATTTATTATTTCATAATGGAATTTATATTGTGATATTATTTATTATTTCCTCATGTAATTTATAAAATGATATTTATTATTTCATCATGTCATTTATATTATGACATTATGGCATTATTCATTTCATTCTAGACATGTTTTGTATTATAGTTTCATGATGTTCTAACAGCGACTGCCCGGTCTGACCTGCATCTCGTCCAGTTTGGACTGGATGTCCGGAGGGAAGTCGGCCGCTCCGCACGTGAATGGGTCGAAGGGCTCTGCGCCAAACAGGTCTTTTCCTAAAAACACAAATCAGGAATTCATTCAGTTCCTCACGTTGCGGAGACAAATATGGAGAAAAATACCATAGTTTTCATAATGCATATTCACCATCACTTGTCTTCTTCAGCAGAGATATGATTTTAAATATTTGCATTTTTTTAAACTTTGATCACTGTCCCTAACCTTTTTTTTATATCCATCATTTTTAATTTGTTAAACCTGAAATACACGGCGGACGTTCCCAAAGGTTTGAAACAAAAATGTCTCTGCCTAACCAACACAGACAAAACAACCGTATGACAACAAAAAAATTACCTTTATTCTCATTTTGGTCTCAACTATTTAAAGGCTTCATCCACTTAAAGCTAAAGGAGGCCTTTAAAATATCATAAAGTTTGTTATTTTGAGTTCAGTACCAAAGTTTACTAACTTTTTTTGGTCGCAAAAAATCTTTATAAAAAAAAAATCATATTCAACATAATAACATTTTTTTACAGTTAAAATTGGATTCACGTATGAAAATTTTTTTTTTTTTGAAATTTATCAAAATGTTGCATTGAAAGCCAGATTTCTTCGGCCGCTCACTGTCCCCAAATAATCCCCGACACATCCATCTCTCCAAGTCACCCGGTGTAGTTTCTATGCAGCACCACAAGATGGCGCCACTCACCAGCGCCGGCATTCACATGTAGGCTCCGCATTAAGCACCTTTTTTTTAACATTTGGCCTCTGATGCCGAAAAACAAACAATGACTCACGTATATCGGGCGGTAACGTGGTGGGGGGCGGGGGCGGGCAGCCGTTGGAGGCGGGGACGGGCACCAGGGGCGTGGCGGGCGAGAAGGGAACCATGTCGAAGACGTCCGTGGACGGCGGCTTCACCGAGACGCTGCCCGCCTGGACGTGGAGAGGCGGGGAAACACGGGTCGGTTTGTTTGCCCCCCAAAAAAAACACCCCCCCAAAAAAAACCAAGTGTACTCACGATGAGAGCGGAGGACCCCACGGCTACGCCCGCGGGGTCACCGCCCGGCGGGGGGGGGGGGGGGGGTTTGAGACCCAACATCTAAACCTTTTCATTGGAGGACGTACGATAACAACCGTTTCCATCCCAGTTAAGGTGAGAGGACTGCTTTGGATTTGGTTTCCCAACGCGGGGTCCGGGGACCCCCCCAGGAGGTCCTCCAGGAGGTTCTGGGAGGTCCCCGGCAAGATGATTAATAGTTCAAATTCAGCGTAATCTAATTTACCATTAAATCATGACGGTTCATCGTTTCTCTGTTCTATTCACCGTATCACAGCACAGGCACGTGTGCAAGTTTGGACTAAATCGTACGTGGCAATAAAAAAAATCTTCTCCGATCTTATTTAAACGGGGTCCGCGGTCAAACGCGTATCAAACTAAAAAGGCTGACAATCACAGAACTGGATGGGGACGGATCAGAAGGAAGAGAAGGAAGAAGGAAACAACGGAAAAAAAGAGAAGAAGACGCAGGAGGAGAGATATTAAACAGAGTGAAAAAGGCACAAGGTTTTGTTGTTTTTTTTTTTTTACACGAGGCCGCGGGATGCTGCATCCCTCCGTCAGTTTGGCGGGGTGGAGGAGGGCGGCGGGCTTGGCCGGAAGAGGAGGAAGAGGAGGAGGAGGAGGAGGAGGAGGAGCAGCAGCAGCAGCAGGCGGAGGAGGAGTTAGTAGGCCGCTGGAGAAGTTGGACTCCGGCGAGCTCATGGGCGTGAGCGTGACGGAGGAGATCTCCAGGCAGGACAGAGACGACAGGGCGTGGCACCAGAAGAGCGAGGACGGGCGCTGCAGCATGAACGGCTCATTGCTAGCGTTAAGGTGCAGCAGCTACAGGCGGAGGGAGAGACGGAGAGAAAGAGACAACAAAAGATCACAGACGGAGCCGGAGGTTTCGAGGCGACCGGCTCGTTTGGTTTGGTGGACGTGAGGCGGCTGGAGGAGGAGGAGCAGGAAGAAAGGAGGGATCACAGGAGGTTCCAGACGACCGGCTCACTTTTATTTTTATTTTTTTGCATCATTTGGCGGTAAAGGGGTATATTATATTTTCCTTTAATGATTGAACTTATTTTTGGGATATAGTAAGTTGCCCCAGAAATGCAGAGTTAAAAGTAATTTTAAATAAGAACAAAACATATCTGAAATATATAATAATAAATATAATAATAAAAATAATAACAACAAATAACATCCCAAAAATAAATAAATAAATAAATAAATACAATTTTAAATAATTAAATACTTATAAAACATAAAAAAATCTGACAATGATAATAATAATAATTAAAAGGAAATTATTTTATGCTTATTCTTAAAATATATAATAATATAATTTTATAATAATAACAACTAAATCTCCCTTATCTCCTGGCTTTAAAAAATCAATTTAAACCATAACACATCAGCTATGAACTACACTGATATAAAACTTAAAAAGTTTCTTAAAATATTAAATGCCACAGAATGTTGACCCCAAATACTGTAAATGCAAATGCGTTGGCTCCATTAAAGGATCCTATTTTAACACCCAGCATTGTTGTTAGATTCAGATATTTACAGATTGAATTCACTGTGTTCAAGGGTAGGGTTAGGAAATCACAAAGGAAAACTCTGTTTCTTTTAATAATATGAATATATATTATAATATATAAAATGAATAAATCAGAATCTTTTTGTCTTTTGGATCCTTACTGGTGGAACGTGAGAAATCATGAGCTGCTCTTCCAGATCTTGGAGTTGTTTTTTGAGCTCCGAGTTTTCTGTTTCCAGCTCCTGAATCTGAAAAAAAAAAAAAAAAAGAAAAAAAACAGTCAAATCAATACACTTGAACAATTGTTTTTATGTTTGAATTTTTTATTATTACATTTTATTATTATATTTACATTTTAATATAAAATGTGGAACTCATTTAGACTTTGAGTTAAACTCTCAAAATCTCATTAAGGATGGAGAACGGTATTGATAAACATAACGATCGACTTTACCACATTGGAAACGATCAATACAAATGTAAATTAAAGAAACAACTACAGAAACATAAAACAATAAGCTGTTCGGTTCCTTCAAGGGTTTGGACGTTTGGGAATTTACTAGAATTTTCTGAATGCCCATTACACACATTCATATGTAAATATATGTTATTATACGTATATCTTAAGTTCAATTATTTAAACATCGTGTTGCATTCATAGCGTTCGGGCTTCTAATTTGGAAACTGGGGCGTGGAACTCACTCTCTTTTGTAAAGTTCCGATCTGTTTACGCGTTTCCACGTCTTTTCCTCCGGATTCCAGAAACTTCTTGTAGGCGAGGTCAAAGGCCTGGCCGATGGTCAGGGTGATCTCCTCCGCCTGCGACGGAGCGGGGAGAACACATTTCAAATAAAATTTGGTTTAATAATACTGTAGTATTAAAGTCTCAGTCTGTTTTTAACAATGAATTATATAATGTATACATTTTCTATTATTTGGGTTTTTTATGAAATTAAATGATCTAAATCAAAGCGGTTGCATATACATCAAACTGATTTATTTAATCTTTTTTTTTTTTTCCACTTTTTTGAAAACATTTAGGTCTTTTTTGTCCGTAAAAAAACGCTTGAAAATAAAAAATTTAAAATATTGCCAAAGTTGCCCAACAAAAAAGCAGAGCGCACACAGTCCCATCAGATATGTGACTTTATTCACATTAGTTATAGTAAGTAAGAGTGGAGCACAGGAGACAATGTCTGTGAAACAACATCTCACTGAATATACACTGATATTAGATTAGTAGTGATGTGAAAAACCCAAATAAAGTTATTGACAAGGTAAATGAAGATAAAGATATCTACGCATTTCTCGCTGTCGAACACGTAGCAGAGGTGTTTGTTGGACTCGGAGTCTTTGCAGATGAAGGTGAATATCCTTTTATCAGTTTTGTCGTCGGCGCAGAAGGATATCCTGTGGAGCTGACAGTTGTACTGCACATCCTGGAAAACAAAGCTAAATGATTAACGTAAGCACATTAACTTTATGTTGATGTACGTTGTGAAAACGCTTGTAATATTCTAATGATCGCAAGGGTTTGGGATCAGGACTCACTTTCGATTTGGGATCTAGTATCTTGACTCCGTAGATGGAGATTTGAAGTTCCACTTTGGGGATTTTCTGTCCCTCCGACTTCTTGATGTGTCTTTGAAACTGCCAGAGAAAGAAGGGGAAACATTCTAAGGTTAAATACGAGGAAGTTGTTTATTTTAGTTTTTACCTACTTAAAAAAAGTGTGCGCGCACACACACACACACACACACACACACACACACACACACACACACACACACACACACACACACACACACACACACACACACACACACACACACACACACACACACACACACACGATCCAGCATGGCTGTATAAATAACAATACAGCTGCCATTGTAACAAGACCGATGAACTGCGTTTGGGTTTTGAGTCAGAAAAAAAGTCATTTTTATATGTACGTGACTCATTTACTTTGCTAGTTCAAATAAAAAACTTGAAATTGTACTTACTTCGGGATTTGTATTCACAATGAGCAAGAGGAAAAAGAGAAATCTAATTTGTATTGTATGTAGGTTTTCTGTAATGCGATCACAGTCCTTCGTACCAAAAGTCAGATAAACTCGCATAATAGCGGGGTTGACATTTTGAACCATAAACAATAAACAAAACATCTAATATCACAAATGGAGTTCTCATGGCAGAGACTTTGCATCAACGGACTTGACGCCCTGCGAGGGAACGTCCTTGCGGGAGCCGCGAGTTATTCCAAGGAAAAACAAACTGATCATCAAAACAAGTGTCCACCACACGCAACTGAAATAGAATCCATAATTTTAAGAAAATTACTTCCATCTGCTTTCAGTCTTTAAAAAAATAAAAAATACTAAAGAGGACAAATTCTGATAAACATGAAAGGATTCACAGCAGCAGGGATGCACTGTAAAAATCCCAAATAATAATCAATTCACAGCTATTGATACAGAATTCCATTAGAGACTCAAACATATCAAACTATTCATCTTATTAAAGTCGTCCAAGGCTGCATTCATCCAAGTCCAATCCTTAGTAATTATAACTCTAAACAATTAAAATCTGGAGAAACAACTTGCAAATTGCACCCATAAAAATATATTTTTATTCATTTGATAATTAATATCAAAGCAATCGAACAAAAATTGTAAAATGAAATATGTACTATGCGATGACCCTTAAAAGATAAAAACTAACTAAAAGATGGAAAAATTTGAAAAAACACAATAAACCTGACAATGGCAGTATGCAAAAAACCCAATGATAAACAACATATACAAACCTGAAGAGTAACACAAAACTAATATCATTAATCACTTAAGACTTTGACCAGAGGTGATATTTTCCAAACAAATGATGCAAACGCTAGTTCTGTCAGACAACTTGACGGCGCCACGTGCTTCCACGCCCAAATTTGGGAGTACCCTATTCATCTGTTGGGCTCTACTCTTCTATCCAACGGGGGGGGATTCAAGCTCATCACTCCTTTATTTCTAGCTCACTAAGTGCCTGTGTTCATTGCACAGATCAGAATCAGAATCAGAAACAGAATGAGGTCATTCCACCAGATACATTTACATATACAAGGAAATTTGTCACGGTGAGGATTGGCGGGTTTCTCTTCACACGATTCCGTCCGAAAAGTGTTCGCCAGAGGTGATGAGCCGTAGAGCCCGGACGGCAAGCGATGCAAAATAAATACAGATCATTTTGGAGTGAATCTAAGAATTCCTTTCTGGTGTCCTCCACCTTTTTAACGCTCGATACGAAGCGCTAGCGCTTGAGCAGGAGCTTTTCAGTGTGCATGTCGACGGCGGAGCCGTACTCGCGTCTTGAATTACAATCTGAGAGCGGCGCCGCCGCCGCCGTGCAGGGTTGGGGACGTGCAACCTCTCAGGCAGAGAAACATCTTTGGTTAATCGACTCGCCGAGAGGAACCCGGCGGAGCGAGAGGAACAAATACACACAGTGTGCTACAATCTATCGACCATAAATGAAAATCAACTTATCAAATCAACTTACTCACATTTCAATTCCGCTATCGGAAATGTTCTGCAGAGAAAGATTTGGTGCGTCACCGTTCTCGCATAATGAGAATTGTAAGTCCTCGGAGAACCGAGGAGAACCTTAGATAACCCAGGAGACCCTTGGGGAACCATAAAGAACCCTGGACCACCTTGGAGATCACACCTGAGAGAACCTTGGAAGAAATTAAAGAACCTTGGAGAATCTTGAGGAACATTGGAGAACCTTATATAACCTTGGAGAACATTGGGGAACCTTAGAGAGCCTTGGAGAACATTGGGGATCTTGGAGAGCCTTGCAGAACCTTGGACCACCTTGGAGATCCCACCTTAAAGAACTTCAGAGAACCTTGGAGAACCTTGGAGGATCTTGGGGAACCTTGGAGAACCTTGGAGAACCCTAGGTCACATTGGAGATCATGCCTCAGAGAACCTTGGGGAGCCTTATGGAACCTTGGAGAACATTGGGGAACCTTGGGGATGTTCTCTACCTGAACCCAACTTCCACTGGTGGCCACCGAGCAAAGCAATGACACCTTGGTGGCTACGGGTGTAAAAAACAGGCGGCTCTTTTGAATTTACACTCAAAAGGGAACTCAACTCCAAAACATTACATAACAAACAAATTGCCTAAATCAGAGGGGTCGTATGTAAAGGAAACCGATGGTTTCCTCTGAATAATTCTTTCCATTTTATTTAAAACTTTCAGGGCTGTTATTTTAGCCCAAAAAAACGACAAAACAACAGAGTGCACAAAAAAAACGGCATCCCATACTTATGTATATTCACATTGGTTTCGGCGGAGCACGCTGGTAAATTATTCATTATTTCATTTAATTGGCCCAATAAGTTCAAACGGAGGTATAAAACGGAGGGGGAAGGAACGGCCCTGTCTCCCGCTTCTCTCCGGGGGTCTTTATTTATTATTCGCCATTTGACTGCGCTTCCTCGGGCTCCGCCGGCCGACTCTGCGCCTCTTTTGGGGCGTGACCTTTCCCCTCCGAACCCCACGTGCCCTCCCCCCTAGGGAGGGGGGGGGGGGCACGCTGTGAAGGTCCGTTATGCGGGGGAGGGGGAGGGGGAGGGGGAGGGGTGCACCGTACCTTCAGCTTCCTGACGGCATCCTTCACAACCTCCGTGCCTTTGGGAGCCTCAACCTCCGTGTTTCCGAGGAACTGCAATGGAGAAACACCGTCGTTAAGGAACATCGCCGCGACAACGTCAAACAAACGTCTTCCGGTGGATATTAGTCGTCAAGGGGGAAATGACCTCCCTCTATACTTTATACGACGTGAGCACGGCAGCGCAGAGGCAGACATCGCTGCCGCGTTCCGCTCGACGAAGACCTCGGGACCCTCTGAGCCCGGTGACGCACCTGGCACAATTTTTTCAATTTGACTACATGATCAAAACACAGCGAAACGGCTCTCTGCGGTTGTTTTATCCTTTCGAAAAAAGAGCACGGGAGCGCCGATTTCTACTGATCTGACTTCAATCAGACGTCAATTTGAATACTGCACAACCCCAATATTATCACAACAAACAGATGTTTTTATTATTTTTGTTATTATTATTCACCACTACTTTTGTATTCATGGGTATCATCCCACGGACATGAAAGTGCCGCATCGATGGGGACACACACACACGCACACGTACACGCACACGCACACACACACACACACACACACACACACACACACACACACACACACACTTCGGCTTCTCTCCAACAGATGGAGCCATCAGCCTCCGCCTCAGCTGCCTTCCCAGCTGGAGGGCTATGTTTTTGGGAAGTCAGAATCGGACCTTGTTGATTATATTACTGCCATAGCTGTCACAGGAAGAGGCCACGTGCCAAAACCCTGTTCCAATTTTCCTGGACTTAATTAGCTCTGTTTTGTCGACACATGTTGTCGTCTGATGTTTCTATGTTTATGTTTTTCCACGTACATGCTGTTGTTTGGCTCTGTGGTTATTTGTCTTGGGGGGGGGGGGGGGATTCTCCCCCTCTTGGAGCAGTAATGATGATTAGTTGTTTATGGACCAAAACATGGTAAGATGGTTCTCAAGAGAGGGGGGTTGGTGGAGGTTCTGTATAACAAAAAGCTGTGCTCTTGTCATCCCACAGCTCATCCACAGGACAGAGTTATGCAGCAGTTTGTGATGATTAAAGAATGAATAAAGAGTTGCATTGCAGGTTGAGAAGCTGAACTCCACTTGCAGACTAACTCTGTCCTAGATGCAATAGCACAAATACTCTGTGATTTATGCCCAGCATGCTGACAGCACAGATTAAAACCCCCCCCAAAAAAAATAAAACCTTGTAGATGATATATATTTTTAACTTTGCTGACTTTGACGGTGATGGTATGACAGGTGCAGTTATGAGGAGTCACGCTGGCTTGTCGGGAGCGACAGAAAGTGGGTGTAGCCTTTCCTCCATTTATGTGAATTATTGTGCGCGTCTGCAATTCTCCACCGTTTGACCCAGCGGGCGTCCAACAGTCGGCTGTTGTTGTCTGTCGTCCTTCTCCCTTTCCCAAACAATCCCACCATTGCTGTCGGCGGCTCATCAATTTTCTACAAACGCTCTTGGTCAGTTTGTTCAGGAAGGCGTTTTGTCGAGCCTCGGGTCAAACCGATCAAGTGCCATTGGGGTTCGACGCTGGGAAGACCTGCCTGGTGCTGGTGGTGGTAATTGGGGATTGAGGCCAGCCACTGGGCATGTCTGTGCAGTGCCATTGGCAGTGTTTCGGGATCGTAATAGCAGTAGACTGACGGTGATTGATGTGGGTATGGGGGGGGGGGGGTTCTGGGAAGCCAGAACTCACTTTTGGGGGCAGTAACGGGCCTAATTCAACAAATCATTACGGAAAAGTTGAGCCCACTTGATAAGCTCAGCGAAATCAGTTTGGTGGCCAACGAAGCCATTAAGCGCTGGGTTTATGGAGATTAATGATGGCACCTGTGTGAGGTTCCCAGCCAAAGCAAAGGAACAGGTGTGCACATTTTTTTGGGGCTAAACTGGGTCCCCAAATTATCAGCGCAAGGGATTTTGGATCATATTCTGTGTATTATTGTATCTGATACGAAATACTATATCTTCAATATATCTGTACAATCTATCTCTGTATTTCAGAGTAGATAAGAGAAGCTCGGGTAACACTTGATTAATACGCACGGGGAAATTCAGGGACTGACGCTGGAGGCAGCCATGCAAGGCTCCCGCTGTCCTCTCGAGTGTCACGCTCAAGGACACTTCAACATACCCCCGGGAGGAGCCAGGGTTCCGACCGGAAACCGTACGACCTCTATCTTCCTCATCAGCCCCACTGCTGACCAATAATAAATCAAACTATGCGCCTCTGCCCTTGTCTTTAAGCTTTTCACCAGAGCCACTCAAGATTTTCCAATGGACACCCGAGGCAGGAATGAGAGGGAGGCCTGTGGCGGCGTCTCAAGTCGCTAAGACAAACGTCAAAACCCCACGGACGCCTGAGGACGCCGTCTCGACAGCGGCCGTGGACCTGACAGCGGGTCTCCGGAGCCCAGAACCGAATGGAGTCGCACTCGTTCCTGGCCGACGGCTCTCTGGGCTCCGAGGGGAGGCCCAGGCGAGCCAAGCCAAGCCAAGCCAGGCCAAGCCAAGCCAAACCCCCGAGGCTCATCCATCACTTGGCGTGTTTACTGGAACGAGGGACGACTCCGGTCCCCAACTCCCTGTAGTGAGGTTCCACCTGGAGCTTTAAAGGGGTAGATCGCTCCGAAAGACAACAAGTTAAAGTTTAATCTCCCTTCTGGCCGGTTGACTTATGACTATGCGATTCCGGGGGGGGGGGCTTCTTTGGTGTAACGGGCTCTGGGGTTCATTCAGATGAGTCACGCTGCCGGAATCGACCCGAATTCAGCAGGACGCCAAACTCATCTCATCTGTATCTCGGGCTGGAGGGACTGGAAGGCACGCTTTGATTTCTTTGGGGGGGGGTGACGGTTGTAGTCGTTTTTTTGGCATAAACCTCTGTTTGCTAATAACATTTTGTGCGCCACCGCCTGCCTCCTGACAGCTCCTCCACCTCTCCTGAGCGCAGGTCTTTGGTGAAGCAGAGCAGAGAAGAGAGAGACCCCGGTTCGACAGAGGCGGCCCTCCCCAAGCGTGCCCGGACCGCTTTCAAGGCGCCTTTGTTGTGAATGTGAAGCCGTCTTAAAGAGTTCTGTTGTCTCCTCAGCCGACATATTTTCACTGACGACCGGTGAACGTGCCGCTACGGAACTTATTCACCTGTCAAAACCTCAGCAAAGTGAAGTGCGTCGGGGTGACGTTCGCTCAGCGAGGCGTGAGTTAGGAGACAAATAGCTCACTCTCCATCTCCTTAAGTCAGCAGGGACACAGACTTATTTCTTTCTATTGAGATTTCTTTTCAACGAATGACAGTGCTACATAGAGCGGCTTTGTCGGTAATGTCAGCGAGGCGGCTTGTCGCAGACACTCTGATAGTGCGCATCTACACCTTGGTTGAAAGCTGAAAGAAAAAAAAAAAAAATGAACCAAAAAAAATAAAAAATAAAAATGACCTAGATTTAAAATTATTTTTAAACCATGTGCATTTCAATGTGAGGCAAAAAGAGACGGAGCAGAGATGATGTAAGGGGCAAACAGAAGGAAGCACACCCGAGGCCCCTGCACCCAGAGGCCTGGAGGGCCACATTAAAGCCACAACTAATTATTTCCATATTTACAGTTGTATTTACTGTATTTACTACTGCTGTTTGATGCTGCTGTTCTAAATACATAATGCTGCTGTTCTAAACACATAATGCTGCTGTTCTAAACACATAATGGTGCTGTTCTAAACACATAATGCTGCTGTTCTAAACACATAATGGTGCTGTTCTAAACACATAATGCTGCTGTTCTAAACACATAATGCTGCTGTTCTAAACACATAATGCTGCTGTTCTAAACAGATAATGGTGCTGTTCTAAACACATAATGCTGCTGTTCTAAATACATAATGCTGCTGTTCTAAACACATAATGCTGCTGTTCTAAATACATAATGCTGCTGTTCTAAACACATAATGCTGCTGTTCTAAACACATAATGCTGCTGTTCTAAACACATAATGCTGCTGTTCTAAACACATAATTCTGCTGTTCTAAACACATAATGCTGCTGTTCTAAATACATAATGCTGCTGTTCTAAACACATAATGCTGCTGTTCTAAACACATAATGGTGCTGTTCTAAACACATAATGCTGCTGTTCTAAACACATAATGCTGCTGTTCTAAATACATAATGCTGCTGTTCTAAACACATAATGCTGCTGTTCTAAACACATAATGCTGCTGTTCTAAACACATAATGCTGCTGTTCTAAACACATAATGCTGCTGTTCTAAACACATAATGGTGCTGTTCTAAACACATAATGCTGCTGTTCTAAACACATAATGCTGCTGTTCTAAATACATAATGCTGCTGTTCTAAACACATAATGCTGCTGTTCTAAACACATAATGCTGCTGTTCTAAACACATAATGCTGCTGTTCTAAACACATAATGCTGCTGTTCTAAATACATAATGCTGCTGTTCTAAATACATAATGCTGCTGTTCTAAACACATAATGCTGCTGTTCTAAACACATAATGGTGCTGTTCTAAACACATAATGGTGCTGTTCTAAACACATAATGCTGCTGTTCTAAATACATAATGCTGCTGTTCTAAACACATAATGCTGCTGTTCTAAACACATAATGCTGCTGTTCTAAACACATAATGGTGCTGTTCTAAACACATAATGCTGCTGTTCTAAACACATAATGCTGCTGTTCTAAATACATAATGGTGCTGTTCTAAACACATAATGCTGCTGTTCTAAATACATAATGCTGCTGTTCTAAACACATAATGCTGCTGTTCTAAACACATAATGCTGCTGTTCTAAACACATAATGGTGCTGTTCTAAACACATAATGCTGCTGTTCTAAACACATAATGGTGCTGCTCTAAACACATAATGGTGCTGTTCTAAATACATAATGCTGCTGTTCTAAACACATAATGCTGCTGTTCTAAACACATCATGCTGCTGTTCTAAACACATAATGCTGCTGTTCTAAACACATCATGCTGCTGTTCTAAACACATCATGCGGCTGTTCTAAACACATCATGCTGCTGTTCTAAACACATCATGCTGCTGTTCTAAACACATAATGGTGCTGCTCTTAACACATCATGCTGCTGTTCTAAACACATCATGCTGCTGTTCTAAACACATCATGCTGCTGTTCTAAATACATAATGCTGCTGTTCTAAACACATCATGCTGCTGTTCTAAACATCATGCTGCTGTTCTAAACACATAATGGTGCTGCTCTTAACAGACAAGGCATTTGCCTGCCACAAAGACATCGTTTTTTTCGATCAGTAAAAAAAGTGCAATGTAGAGTTTTAGAGTTTAAATGCTGTATCTCTGTCAGAAATATCAACAATATATATTTAATAGTTGTTTATTAAAGGCATAATCATTAATATAAGGAGATAGTGTAACTTATAATACCCCAAAGTATGTATTCTTCTGCATGCAAACATCACTTATTTTTATAGCTTTTATATATTTTTTTATATATTTCTTTAGTTTTCTATACTCTATTTCCTTTTTATCTATTCTCTCTCTCTCTCTCTGTTTGTCTCTCTCTCTCTCTCTCTCTCTGTTTGTCTCTCTCTCTCTCTCTCTCTCTCTCTCAAGGTAAATATACCCTCAAATGGTTCTGTCTGATATCAAATTCTGAAATAAATTAGAAATTTTGTGTCTGTCTGTCTCTCTCTCTCTGTGTTTGTTGTATTGTCTGTAACTGTGAACTAGAGATAGAGATAAAATAAAGATGCTTTAAAAATCAAAAAAATCTCTCTCTCTCTCTTCCTCTCGTGGTCCAGAAACGGTTTTATTTTTGGGGCTAGATACTACAGGGCCAACGCCATCTACCTCACGAGGAGGAACAAACTGAGGGGAAAGGAGAGTGTTTTAGGAAGAGTGTTTGTAGCGTTGGTCAGGGCCAGAGTCTTGATTGATTTTAACTTTCACAGACTGATGAAGAGTCTGGACGTCTTCATCAAGCTGTGGTGTTTTAATGACGCCATCTGTTCCCTGGTGGAGGACGACCTGTGCTTCCAGTCTGTTTTTAACGTGTAGGACTCTGTTAGTGAACCAAGTGTGTTTGTTGTATTGTCTGTAACTGTGAACTAGAGAAATTGTTAAAATAAAGATGCTTTAAAAATCAAAAAAAAAATCTCTCTCTCTGTGGTGTGCGCCGGCCGTGGTGCAGCTTGTGACAGCTTGCGGCAGCTTGCGGCACGTCGCTCAAAGTTTAGGTAAACTTTGACGTGATAGTTCAGGCTAGCGGATCAGATTATAGTCCCCCCCCCCCCCCCCCCCAATAACCGATCCATTGATTTTGGCCGATGCCGACAGTATCGGAGTGTCTGATCGGCGCATCCACAATGAAAGGTCAAACCTTGCATGACTATTGTCTCCATCGTCAGATAAAGGTGAGACAAGGATCTTGGCTTCTCCCAGTGTGAGACTGGCAGCGCTGGAGGAGGAGAATGGAGGTGAGGAGGATAGGGGTGAGGAGGAGGAGGGTGGTTAGCAGGAAGGTTAGGGTTAGGAGGAGGTGGTGAGGGGGAAGGGGTGAGGAGGATGGGGGTGAGGAGGAAGGGGTGAGGAGGGAGGGATGAGGGGGAAGGGGTGAAGAGGGTGGGGTGAGGAGGAAGGGGTGAGGAGGATGTGGGTGAGGAGGAAGGGTTGAGGAGGGTGGAGTGAGGAGGAAGGGGTGAGGAGGATGGGGGTGAGGAGAAAGAGCTAAGGTTAGTGAGGAGCAGGAGGAGGAGGGGTGAGGTTAGGGTTAGTGAGGAGGAGGAGGAGGGGTGAGGTTAGGGTTAGTGAGGAGGGGTGCTGTGGTGTTTTAATGACGCCATCTGTTCCCTGGTGGAGGACGACCTGTGCTTCCAGTCAGTTTTTAACATGTAGGACTCTGTTAGTGAACCAAGTGTGTTTGTTGTATTGTCTGTAACTGTGAACTAGAGAAATTGTTAAAATAAAGATGCTTTAAAAATCAAAAAAAAAATCTCTCTCTCTGTGGTGTGCGCCGGCCGTGGTGCAGCTTGTGACAGCTTGCGGCAGCTTGCGGCACGTCGCTCAAAGTTTAGGTAAACTTTGACGTGATAGTTCAGGCTAGCGGATCAGATTATAGTTTGCCCCCCCCCCCCAATAACCGATCCATTGATTTTGGCCGATGCCGACAGTATCGGAGTGTCTGATCGGCGCATCCACAATGAAAAGTCAAACCTTGCATGACTATTGTCTCCATCGTCAGATAAAGGTGAGACAAGGATCTTGGCTTCTCCCAGTGTGAGACTGGCAGCGCTGGATGAACCTCCCTGTGGATTTATTGGCCTTTTCAGACGGAATGAAAGGCTGGAGCCCTCACCCAGAAGGGGAATCTGTTGGAGCAGCTCTCGCCCAGAGACGGAATAAACAAGTGTAAATTCAAAGACTTTGAGAAATTGGGGGTAAAGGTTGAAACTTTTTTTCCTCGCAAGCAAAGGTCACTGCTGTTCATTGCACTCTTACAACTTGTGTCATGGTGAAGCATTGCCCAGTTGCTATGCTACACATTGTTGGAACAACTTGGCAGAAAACTTTCACTACTTTAAAGTCCATCTTCAAAAACCTTTAAATCAGCAGCTGCTTTTTATGTTGTTTCCAGTTGGGCTGAAAATCCAAAGACCAAAGTGGGCGCACAGCAGGTTTGAGTCTGTCCGTTGTCTGGTGTTTTTTTTATCTGTTTTGGCTGTTTTTGTTTCTATGGTTTTATTCTTTGCTTTTCTAGAGCGTATTTTTATGTGTCTTATGCAATGCACTTTGCAATGCCCTCGGCTAAGAAATGAGCAATCCGCAGTCTAAATGTTCCAGGCCCAGTCCAATCTAATTCAGTCTAATCGATATATTCCAATCTAATTGAAATGCATTAATCAAATTCGATGCAATCTAATCCAATCTGGTGTTTATACCCAAACCACTTAATTTATGTCATTCCGGTGATATAATGCAGATATAATATGGTGATACATACCTTGGCATTGTAGGCTATGTAATGCTTGGCTAGGGCTTCTGGCGTGTGCATCCATGATTTATCTGAAACGATACAAACAGAAATAATAATAAGAAGAATAATAATAAGTTTCCACTGTGCTTGTAATAGAAGACGAGAGAGAGAGAGAGAGAGAGACAGAGAGAGAGAGACAGAAACAGAGAGACAGACAGAGAGACAGATGCTGGGTTGATTTTTTGAGTTAATTCCTCTCTTCCCAGAACCAGAAACAGAGGAGGCCAGAATACTGAGAAGTACCATGACTTTGAGAAGACATTAGGTGAAGGTCAGCTCCATAGCCAGAACAAATTGGGTGGAGTGGGGTGGGGGTGGGGGCGGGGGCGGGGCCAGTCCGCATTCTCAGGGGGAGCATGCAAATAAATATGTGCCGGTTCATTATGTTTCCGTCAATTAGGAAACAAAAGAAAAAAAACAAAACACTGTTTTTATTTGTTTTATTTGGAGGAACGGGGAGCAGGGACACAGATTGCTCCCGCGCCTTTTTATTTTTGCTCGCCTGTTTACACCGTCTTTCCACATGACCCAGGAGTCGGGTGTTTTTACCAGACGGTAGAAAATCTGCCACGGACGCAAAGGAAATATAAACTATTATTCAAACCTATTGTTTGTTGAAGTATGTTTAGTGGTACACGACGTATTAATCACATCAAGGCATTTCATACATTTTTGTTCAAATTGGAACCAAAGTAAATACGTTTTGTTTTTTTTAACTGTCGCCACCTGTGCACGTCAGGATCGCGACAACAATCAAAATCCAAAAAGTTCCAAAACCATCAAAATTAAAAAACATCAGAATTCAGGGCCATTTCAGTTGGCGGCGTGAACACGGCGTAACAACTGGAGTAAGAAGGTGCCGAGTCCTACTGTCCATATACTGTTAAGCGTTTTAAAACAATGTTCTGTGTCCAGAGTGACCATCAACCATTACAGTAAATACTATTCCTTCTTGCATTTAATTGAAAATAAGTGTATATACAGTATATAGAGTAGATATATATATATATATTGTTTATATATATTCTTGAGCTGTTTATTGATACTTTAATACTTAATTACTTATTTTCTTTATTTTGTTAATATCTTTGTTTTTATTATGTTTTTTTTTTTTATATATTGTGAATTTTCTGTACTTCTCTCTTCCCCACAGAGCGGCTGCGAGGCCCGGAGGGGAAACAGGGGGATAAATAAAGTACTATCTAATCTTATCTCATTTTATCTTATTAAATCAAATCAACAGCAAGGCGGTGACAAGGAGAGAAGTGACCAAATTAAAAAGCTATTGTCTTTTTCAAATGCAGCGAGAAGTGTCCGACAGAACGCAACCGCTAAAAAAAGAGCGTCGCATTACCTTGTCAGAAAAGTACTAATAATAGCAAAAAAAATAAGAATTTGCCGCCCGAAGAGCCATGTGAGCGCCTTCAAAAAACAAAAATAATCAGCTCAATTCCCCTTTCATCCCGAAATGCAGTAAAGCGCTGATTCGGGCCGATGCGCCCCCCCAGTGGCCACGAGGGAAAGTGTCTGTGGCTGCTCTCCTCCGCTGATTAGATTCACGGAGCACCAGCCCCTCGTCTCACCACCAGTTGCGTACGTCTGCACGTGCGGACACAAATCGACAAAAAAAAAAAAAAAAAAATGCATTTGTTTCCACTTCATTTATTTGTCTGATTTGTATTTGATTTAGCGCCGACACTTCTTCCAAATTAGCTGCTCTACTTCACCTTGGGGGGAGAAAGAGGCGTGGCCGTGACCTTGGGGGCCTCTCGTCTGAAAACCTCATTAGTTTTATTGGGGATGCTCTCGGGTTCGCTAATGGTTTTGTTTACCTTCGCGTTCCTCAATGAACGTCTTGATGAATTCAGTCCATTCTCATTTTGGCAGATTTGCCCCTCACCGCCGCCGCCGCCTCCACCACCACCACCACCACCACCACCACCACCACCACCACCACCACCCCACCCTCGTTGGGCTTCATTCATCACTTGTCCAGAGTCTCAAAACACTGCAACGAGGAAGGTGATGATAATGTGCTGCTTTGTTTTTGGGAGATCGCTGAGAAACCCCCCCCAAAAAACAAAACAAAACAATGAAGAGCGAGACATGGACGCTGTTTGTTAGTGAAGAGGAGGAGGGTGGAGGGCAGGAGGAAGAGGTGAGGAGGAGGAGGAGGAGGAGGGTGGTGGTGAGGAGGAAGGGTTAAGGTAAGTGAGAAGGAGGAGGTGAATGGAGGTGAGGAGGAGGAAGGTGGTGGGAGGAGGATGAAGTGGGTGGTGGGGAGGAAGGGTTAGGGTTAGCGAGAAGCAGGGGGGTGGGGGGCAGAGGTAAGGGGTGAGGAGGAGGAGGGTGGTGGTGAGGAGGAAGGGTTTGGGTTAGTGAGGAGGAGGAGAATGGAGGTGAGGAGGAGGAGGGTGGTTAGCAGGAAGGTTAGGGTTAGGAGGAGGTGGTGAGGGGGAAGGGGTGAGGAGGATGGGGGTGAGGAGGAAGGGGTGAGGAGGGAGGGATGAGGGGGAAGGGGTGAAGAGGGTGGGGTGAGGAGGAAGGGGTGAGGAGGATGTGGGTGAGGAGGAAGGGGTGAGGAGGATGTGGGTGAGGAGGAAGGGGTGAGGAGGGAGGGATGAGGGGGAAGGGGTGAAGAAGAAGGGGTGAGGAGAAAGAGCTAAGGTTAGTGAGGAGCAGGAGGAGGAGGGGTGAGGTTAGGGTTAGTGAGGAGGAGGAGGAGGTGGAGGAAGAGGGTTGAGGTTAGGGTAAGCGAGGAGGAGGAGGGGTGAGGTTAGGGTTAGCGAGGAGGAGGAAGGTGGAGGAGGAGGAGAGGTGAGGTTAGGGTTAGTGAGGAGGAGGAGGTGGAGGAGGAGGAGAGGTGAGGTTAGGGTTAGCGAGGGGAGGAAGGTGGAGGTGGAGGAGGGTTGCGGTTAGGGTTAGCGAGGAGGAGGAAGGTGGAGGAGGAGGAGGGGTGAGGTTAGGGTAAGCGAGGAGGAGGAAGGTGGAGGAGGAGGAGGGTTGAGGTTAGGGTAAGCGAGGAGGAGGAAGGTGGAGGAGGAGGAGGGGTGAGGTTAGGGTAAGCGAGGAGGAGGAGGGGTGAGGTTAGGGTTAGTGAGGGGAGGAAGGTGGAGGAGGAGGAGGGGTGAGGTTAGGGTAAGCGAGGAGGAGGAAGGTGGAGGAGGAGGAGGGGTGAGCTTAGGGTTAGCGAGGGGAGGAAGGTGGAGGAGGAGGAGGGGTGAGGTTAGGGTTAGCGAGGAGAGGAAGGTGGAGGAGGAGGAGGGGTGAGGATAGGGTTAGTGAGGAGGAGGAAGGTGGAGGAGGAGGAGGGTTGAGGTTAGGGTAAGCGAGGAGGAGGAAGGTGGAGGAGGAGGAGGGGTGAGGTTAGGGTAAGCGAGGAGGAGGAGGGGTGAGGTTAGGGTTAGCGAGGAGAGGAAGGTGGAGGAGGAGGAGGGGTGAGCTTAGGGTTAGCGAGGGGAGGAAGGTGGAGGAGGAGGAGGGGTGAGGTTAGGGTTAGTGAGGGGAGGAAGGTGGAGGAGGAGGAGGAGGGGTGAGGTTAGGGTTAGTGAGGGGAGGAAGGTGGAGGAGGAGGAGGGGTGAGGTTAGGGTTAGTGAGGGGAGGAAGGTGGAGGAGGAGGAGGGGTGAGGTTAGGGTTAGTGAGGGGAGGAAGGTGGAGGAGGGAGTGGAAAGGATGCCATAACAATGAAGGAGGGAAGTGCTGACGACGTGTGTTTTGGAGTCACTGGGAATAAACGCTCAACACTTTCTCTCTTTGCTCTCCTCCGCCGCTCCACCTTTCTCCACCCTCCCTTTTTCCAAATGATCCACTTGCACTAAGTGTGTCCCAGGGGGCGCTGCTCCACTGTACAACCTGCAGCACATTCATCTCAAAACCCAAATCAATTTCCGAGCGAGAGCGCAAGGTTGACGGAGGAGCGCGGCACTATATCTCCACCCGCCGCCCAAGGACGGTAAATCCTGGCCAGCGGGAGTGAGTCGAGGTGTGGAGGAGGGTGGAGAGAAGGGGGGGGGGGGTGAAGAAGGGTGGAGTGAGGGGGTGGAGAGATGCAGGCGGGTGGAGGAAGGGATAAGGGGTGGAGAAGGGTGGAGTGAGGGGTGGAGGCAGGTGGAGGGGTGGAGAGCTGGAAGAGGGTGGGGGGGGGGTTGAGCTGTGGAGAGATGGAAGGGTGGAGGAGAGTGGAGGAAGGGATGAGGGGTTTAGAGATGGAGGAGGGTGGAGAGACGGCGGAGAGAGGAGGGTGGAGGAAGGGAGGAGTAGGGGACAAGCACAGAAGGACAAGACTGACAGTTTTTCCAGGCGTCAGCTCAGCTGTGATTAATGCGTCCGTCGCCACGTCCTCCCAGCACGTAAAAACAAAATGGCCGTCAATAACGAGGAAGAAAACACGTCGCGGCGTGGGGGGGGGGGGGGGGGGGGGATAAGAACCATCACACACATCAATTCCAACAAAACAAAAAATAAACGTTTTAATTTTACATTACTTATTAATACATTATTGTTATTGTGTATATTTTATTCATCAATATATATATTATTTATTTTAATCAAATGTTAAATTTGGTTGAACTATTATGGAAAAAAAAAAAAATAATTCCGATCCCAGAAACTGGCCGATGGACACAAATAAAACACGTTAAAAAAGGAAAACATCAACTGAAACAAAGACAAGTTACTCAAAAATGAGTCTTTTTTGAGAACTTTCCAAGTCATTTCCTCGTACTTCACCTCGTTCCAGATCAGATCACTTTCCAATTAAACAGAGATATATAGTAATATATAGAGTATATATATACACAGTATATATATATATATATCAATGATGGCTGAGCGAAACAACAAACAATGCTCAATGAGCTGCTCAGCATCTCAACCAGGAAAAATTAAAATAAAAACTGAAAAAAAATGAATAAATAATAAACTGCACTCTCCACTTAATGTCGAATATTCACATTATCTCCATGTTCTCCATGTGGCAATTATCAGCAACAACAGCGGCCTCCACCTTCCTGCTCCTCTTAGTTAGAAAGGTAAAAGGGTTTGATTTCGAGGTATTTCCTGCGAGGGGATTCAAACTCTCAACCACCTCGACGGAGTTTAGCGCCGGCTTTACACCGAATCCGAAGGAATGAGAAAAAAACAACCGGAAGTCCATTCATTCCTTTGGAGAGTTTTGGAGACGGGGTGCAGTTAGCCCCCCCCCCCCTCCTCTGTGATAAGCCCCGCCCTCTGTATAATAAGCCCCGCCTCGCCTGCAACAAGCCCCGCCTCCCCTACGATAATCCTCACCTCCTCCGTGATTGCCCCCCCCCCCCATCCGCGTGCGAGACTGGGTCCAACACTACGACCAGAAGTTACTTGGGTCAAGTTCTTTATTGGAACTGGGCTGAAAACGAAGAAAACAAGTCACGTATATTAAATTGTGACGTTATTAACTTTAACGTTGGACGTCAACATCGTCCCTATCGACGTGTTTTAGACGCGAAACCCCGGCGCAGTTCACCCGACGTCCACTGGGGGGGGGGGGGAGCATGAAGCGTGAAACTGGCTTGAGAGGTGAACAGGAGTAGAAACATGTTTAGCACATATATACTGTATACACTGCAGTGTTTTCAAAATGCAGTTGACGGGGTTTGAAGGTTTTTTTGTTTGTTTTTGGGGGAACCCTGCAGGCACGCGCCATCTCTCTCCTCGGCCACTCTGCTGGACCACTGCAGCGTTCAATCAACGGTCGCCACAGGATCTGCAGCCCTGCCACCGCTACGGTAAAAACTGCACTTCACGTGGAATGACACCCTTTTCTGGCTCCGTTTTTATTCCAGGGTTTTCTTTTCTTCTTCTTTTGGGGTTCATCGCATATTGACATTTTATTTTCTGTTTCAGTGCGTCTTTGTCTGTTTGTTTCTACTTTATTGTTGGGTTTATTTTTTTATTGGTTATTGTTATTAGGTCCACTCTTCACGGCCGAATTTGTGTTGCTTACAGTTTCTTTTAGGATTACCCTACTTGTTATTGCTTGCTTTTATTGTTCATTGTCGATTTTTAGGATTCATGTAAGTTGCCTAATTTGGAGCGTCTTGGAAGATAACGGGAGAGGTTCTGATCAAAAAATATCTGTGTTTATTGAGCTCAAAAACAATTATAAAGAATGACATCATGAAGGCATGTAGATTTATATACTGTATTTTTTTTTTTATTCAATATTCAAAAGTAAAATGAGTCCGTAAGTCAACGCCTTTTTTTAAATAAAATAAACATTAAGAATAGTACGACTTGAAACCAAATAAGTCCCATTTGTCAACAAGAAGTAACAAGTGCAGCTGCTTTAACTAACATTTCAGTTCTAAGCCAAGCGACCTTGGGTTCTTTGAAAGGCGCTTTCCAAATTTAAGATATTATTATTATTATTATTATAAAATTGAGATAAAACCAAAACCATAATAAATATGGCAGGGGCGGGGCTTATTTCTCAATCGACCAAGGTGATTGGTCAGGGGTGAAAGGTCAGCCTCAGATCGTCCAAAGCGATTGGCTTTCCGTTGCAACTTGCCGAGCGCGGAAATGAACAGATCAGAAGAATTATTTTTATTGAATTGATCGAGTCGGTTTTATTTCGACATCGAGGAAAAAAAAACACTGTCTTTTAAAATATTAAAATATGTGAAAATAATTATTCTGAGAGATGTCAGACTTGTCAACACATTTTCCCGGTGAAAAAACGGCAATTACCGGATTACGGAAACTCTGTACACTGTCTCCATCCATCTGTCCATATGTCCATCCATCCATCCCCCCGTCTGTCTGTTCATCCAACCATCCATCCATCCATCTATCCACCCATCCACCCATCCTTGTCCATCCATCTGTCTGTTTGTTCATCCATCCATCCATCCATCTGTTCATCCATCCATCCGTCCGTCCGCCCATCAATCCATCCATCCGTCCATCCATCTACCCACCCACCCCGTCTGTTCATCCATCCATCCAACCATCCGTCCATCCAGCCATTCATCCACCCGTCCATCTGTTCATCCAGCCATCCATCCATCCGCCCGTTCGTCCATTCATCTATCCGTCCATCCATCCATCCCTCCATACTTCCATGCACCCACCCGTCTGCCTGTCTGTTTATCCAGCCATCCAACCATCCATCCGTCCATCCATCCACTCGTCCGTCTGTTCATCCATCCATCCATCCGTCCGTCTGTCCATCCATCTTTCTCTCTATCCATCTATTGACAGTCAAAGCAGCGGTGGTGGTACATTTGAAAAATACCTGAGCCTTAAGCACACATTAGGCAGGTTGAGGAGCTCATGGTCACGGCTTCATAGTTGCCGTGGTGACATTCAGTTCTCTCTTTCTGAGCTTTGATCCCAACTCCGAAATCTCTTCCGGTCAAAGACAAACCTGCTGCTGTCAGATCAAGTAAATAGTGCAGCACGTTCACAACATGCACAGAAATCGGCAGATATGATGATGTTCGCACTGCGGTGCAGACATGATGTACAGACGTGAATTATTCGTGCCTTCAGAGTTAAACCTGAAAATTAAACCAAAAAATATATGTTTTATCTTAATTTTCATTGTTTATTGCAATTTTTTTGTTTCTTTTTACTGTGCCGGTCCCCCGATTGGGACCGGCACCTATTTGAGCGGATCCGGCACCTCCACACAAGCGACGAGCTCCGCCTTAAATAGCCAGACATTGCTATTCCTGCATTCATTCCTATGAGGGAAATGACAGAAACCCCCAAAAACCAAACAGAAAACATCTTGTTTTGACCTCGAGCGGAGTCTCTCTATACATGTTCCACCTGCTCCGCACCCTCTGCACTGACGTCTGAAATTCACCCACAGTCCTCTGCTTTCAGGTGGCGCTAAATTGCAAAATAATGTTGCTCAACGGCAGATTTCTGGCTGCAGAGACAGGAACGGGGTGATCGAGAGAGAGGAGGAGGGATGGAGTGTCATTATAAAAGTCGTCAGGCACAACGGCCTCCTAAACGGTCTTCCGAGGAATTACAGGATTTTCATTTAATACACTTTTTTTAAATTGTTTTTTATGTATAAATAATTTTAAATATATATACTCAACCTCACTAATTGAAGGTGTTGTTGAACTTTTTTTTTTTTTTTTGGCAGGTGGCACTGCTTAGTTGAAATGTTATAATAAATTAAAGAGCAGTTCATTATATACAGAAACCATTTTTTGGGGGGTCCTCACCCAGAGATTATTCCGCCGAGGGGGTCTTGCCATACATAAGAAAATTGGAACGGCTTGGTTAATAGAACTCTCACGCAGCACTTAACCATGCAATGAGAAGAATTAAAAGACGCATAAATCAATATGCGCAGCAGCCGGTGTTTCATCCAGAGCAGCAGATCAAATTTATTGTGAAATTTAATTTACAGGCCATCTTTTCAAATGATTAATTTCTCCTTTTTTATTCTCCCAGCAGAGTGTATAGTGTATGAGTGTGTATAATATATCTGTTATATTATATATATATATATATATATATATATATATATATATATATATATATATATATATATATATATTATCCTGAAATAATTAAGTTAGGTATGTATTTAGAATAATGCCCGGATTCCCTCGGAAAAGACCAAGAAAGCATTAAGGACAGAGAGAAGGAGCCATTACGCAGGACGGTGAACACGCATACAAGACATAAAATGGCTCCCGTTTGGACCAGCAAGAAGGGCTTCCAGGTATGTAACACTAGCCGTCTAACATAAAACCCTGCGCTGTTTTGTTATGTTTTTCTTTCATTTGTTGGAAGTTAAAAATACAAAGGCTTGAGTTGTTTACGGATCGCGGCGGCTCACGAGGCTCATACGCGCCGAGTCCACGAAATATTGTTTTGATTTGCCTCCCGATGGAAAAGTGACCTGTTCACCGGAGACGCAAGACTCGCAAATGGCCTGTTGGTGGTGAACGAGTCGGGCGTAGCGAACGATTTGTTCGAGGTGAACGATCCGCTCGGAGTGAACAAATCTTTCGAAGGGCTCGGGAGCGGGGGAGTCACTCCGACAAAGGAGTTGTTCGTTTTGCCAATCTGCGACTGCAGCGCGTCACAGGCTGAACAGAGTCTCGGATATCGAACGGAAAGAGCCGGGAGCCCCGAGTCGCGAGTCAGGCGTGCGCCTCAAACCGAGCAGCGAATCTTCTACTCCGACAGAAAATATTAACCTGGGGATTCAATTCACGTGGAGAAAAAAAAAGGGTGAAGGCATTTGGTCTAATTCATAATGAATGTGACTTTACACTTTGCATTCTTCCTTAATAATTAATTAAGAATTAAGAATTAAACGTTTTGGCGGGCGCAGATGAGGCGTGACTTTAGACTGGATCATGCTTTAAATCTGGACAAACTGAAATGGCCTTTCTCAGTCATGGTGTCAAATAGTCTCTCGGTTTAAAAAAAACCCCCCAAAAAACCTGATTAGAGCTGATCTGGGTCGAAGTGAGGCTTAAATTCAACCTGGCTGCAGGCAGGTTTATCCTTGCATTAACGGGTGATCCAGACTAAGACCAGGTAGAAGGAGCCGACTAGTCCTCCGCAAGCTCCGTCCAGGACTTCCTAGTCCAACAAAACTCATCTCAACTTACTCAACTTCCTGGAGGCATTCTGACATTGTGGATATAAGAAGAATCCACTTACAGCCGTCCTTGTTTAGCAAAAACCCTGTCTGCGAAGCCTCCCCAAAATGAGCTTCCAAATCTCAGGTATTAACACGTACTTTCCTGTCATCTGCTGATGGATCAATGTGACTTTGGCATTCCTCCGTTCGCACATTCAGCCGCAGGGTTCAGCAGAGTTCCCATGGAAGTTAAAAGGGGGTCAGCGAAAATGAAAGGAGACAAGGTGTAAAGATGGAGCCAATTTAAGGTGTCATTTCATGAATCCAATATGAAGTATTTGGAAGAACTGAACGTCCCGGGTGTAATGTGTTCCAGATGCCCTCTGCAGTTTTTCTGCGTCTGCTCCGAGGTCAGCCAGTTTCTGCCAAGGCGCTCGTTCCGCCTTCATCTATTCGGGCACCAACATGTAACCTTTGCCTGATAAATTCAATTCCCCCGTCCAGGTAAAAGAGCTGCATTGTGCATTTTTGGAGACAGACGGAGAAGGAAAACCCATGGAGGATCATGGTTACAGACATATTTTTTTTGCAGTGTATTGAATTTGCTGGAATAGAATAGAGCGCCGATGCAAATTCAGGCTTTTTTGTGTGCGAGCTGAATGGCAACCCAAATTGGGTCCCGGGCGCTGCGGGGGGAATGCGGCGCAGACCCCGGCGATGGGGAGATTAATGTGGAAATCTTTTTTTTTTTTATTTATTTTTTTTTTTTAATCAATCCACGGCGTCACGGGTGAATCGCAAATAATCATCAGAAATCTGGAACTTTCCTCCGAAAGGCATGATTTGACCAGATCGGCGCCGACCAGACGGTGAAAGCTACAAGGCGCTGGCCCTACTCCGCAGGACGCAACGTGAGGGGAGAAGATCTCGCAAGAGTTATTATTTATGCTATATTTTTTTTTACTCAAATCAAATTAATATGACGTTCAACATGCGATAATTGTAGAAACTTGTCGTTAGGATCAGTTTTTAGCAGGAGGGTAATTAAACCTATATTATTATTAATACTGATGGCTTTTGGACGAGCAGCTGGGACAAACCCTAACCCCAGCGCTGCAGCCACAACCCTGACCAAGGACCTGACCAAGGACCTGACCAAGGACTGGAAAGTTATCCGGACTCCAGCCCCCCCCCCCCCCCCGGTTCATTTCGGGGCGCGACTTTCTCATCCAAGTCCTTTCTTGTTAAATAGGACACTCAACAGCATGACACCCCCTTGGCACCTGAAGCACCATCTCTCACACGGCGGCCCTTTCTAATTCGCCGCGCGAGTTTAAATAAGAAGCCTGCGTGTTTTCAGAGCATTCCCGCACCGGGCAGCGGGGACTCCGGAACGCGGAGTAAGCGTTTCTGGAATAGAGATGATTAGATCCAGACTCGAGGATCCTTGTTTTGTTTTTTTTATCGACTTGGATTTACCCTGGATTTTCGACCGGGACACATCTTCAGGAATGTGTTGCGTTTTGCCAACCCGGGAAAAAAAAAAACACCCATCAACATTTTGGCCCATTTCCAATGAGAAACGATGGTCAAAAGCTAGACAGCGATGAGCGCCCGGCGTTCTCATAAGCCTGGATAAATGGTTGACAAACCTAAAATGCGAGGTAAATAACAGACTTCCATGCTGTCTAGTCAACACAGCACATTATCTACTTCACAATCTTGTTATATAACCCATTGTAATTGCAGCCCGGCCGTCCTGGAAGGGGGGCGATGCCTCCCTTTGTGGCCCCTTTTCAAGGTTCCCTGCATTTTTTCGGAGAGTTTTTCCTTCGCCCCGGTTGGAGGTAAGTCTTCGGGAGGCCGCTGAATTCTAAGTGAAATGTGAAGCCGGCGAAGGCCTTCGGGGGAGACTCTCCCCGTCGCCAGGAGCTCTGGACGTCGGGCAGCCCAGTGTTTTCCGCGACGATTACGTCACACGCACGTCAAGGAGACGCGTGGAAATGCCGCGGCAACACAAAAGGAGCGGGATGCCACAGCATCCCTCTCTGCCGGGGAGGCCGCGGGGGCCGGGCGGGAGAGGTGACACCGCTCATCGCCGTAGGACAAACAAGCCGGGCGCGCCGGGTGAGCCGGGGGCGGGGCCGGGGACGGGGCTGACGCCGGCCGTGGATTCCGATCCCTGCCCACGGGTCCATGGTGACCGTGGGGGGGGGGATCCGAAGACCCGTTCCACCCCTGACGCAGGCACAAATCATTCCTGGTGGGTTGCCCCAGGAACCGCTTGACGGCCGGTGAGTAAATGTCAGCAGTGTTTGGGGGAGAGGCTGCAACGCCGCTTCCCAGCCCCCGGCCACACGCTTTGCGTCGGCTGCCCCACGTCGGGCGGCGGGACCCGGCCTCAAGGGCTGCCCCTTGCGGTCCGGTAGCGTGAGTTCTCTGTCTCGGGGCACCTGAAGGGGGAAGTTGGCGCATGGCGGCGAATAGTAAACGGGCTGTTGATCCACCCGTCCCCTTTTGTCCCAGGGCTCTCCGCCGGACCATCCATCAGTCGGCCGGCGAGCGGCAGCTCTGTCGGGACTCGCCCGGTTCAACGACCTTACTACGCCGATGCCGCCGTCGCAACGTATGAGGAACACGCCGCTTAAATTTCATTCTAAATTCATGGAACACCGACAGGGGAAGATAAACACAGCTGTGTCATAATATCACACAGTCCCATTTAATCTGCGCCGTGGACGAAGCATTTACCCTGCCGCGATTACCGGATCTCCCAAAATAGACGAGCCGGTGAGGACGACACGAATTACGCCCGCGAGAATGTCATTACGGCAGGCGGCCCCACCTGGCCCACGGACCCCCCCGAAGCCCCGGTATCCACAGCTCCTCCTGGTTGGCCCATGGATGGCGGCGGGGGGGCGCGGGCGGACAGATGGCGCCGAACGCGTCCAGCCGCTGTGTAAACCGTGGCCCCGGCGCTGACCTTCCTCGCCAGCTGGGCAGGAACGTACAGGGGGGGGGGGGCTTTCGCGGCTTTGGCCGACCGGGCACGCACCGCTGCCAGGGATGAACACCCTTCGGAGGCGTCACACGGAGACGTGCTCTCTGGAGGAGGAGGCCTGATCCGCCTTCAAAAGGACTGTTTTCCTGCATCCGCTATGGGCGGCTCAGTGTACTCTGTTCGTTTATGTACCCCGGCGAGTACTGAAGAAGTCCATCCATTTCCATGGAGGGTCAGAAACCTGCCCGTGCGGAACTTCTGCATCCCATCGAGGGTTGTGCACGTGTGTCGAAATGGTTCAACTCGTGCGACGCATTTTTGGAGGCGAAAACTACGAACAGAAGCCGCAGTTGCTGAGTGTGATGAGCCAGAACATGGTACAGATAAAATAATGTCTCTGTCCATGTCGTCCGCTATGAATTTATCTTATTATAAGAATGAACCAGGTGCATTTTTTCTTTTCTTTTATTTTAATTTGTGCACACTTTGCAAACACTACAAAGGGAGTTTGGAGCTCTCATGCATGAAAAACAGTAAATGTGCAGCCAAGGGAACGACTCGCGTCGTTCCGAACGAGAACGATATCTCCAGTTTTCCACGGCGTCACCTCGTCATCCCAAATCTAGACACGCGCACCACGACCGCCACCGGTGGGGGGGGGGGCAAAGCGGCGCGTTCCTCCGGCAACCGGACCAGTTTTCAGATTTAGTACAAAGCCTTTCACCGCCGATCTGAGTCGCCGCCGCTGCAGGTAAACGCACAGGATTGAGGGGTTGGATGTTCACAGCGTTCCCTGCGAGGAGCGATGTGTCACATTTAGCCGACCCCCGACACACACACACACACACACGCACACGCACACACGCACACGCACACACACCCCAGGCGTCCAGTCACCAAACCTCTGATTTCACAACCCAGAGTACAGAGAACACCCTTCAAATCAGCCCAGAGGTGAAAAGCCAGAGCCATTGCATTGTGGATTGGCTCCGGACAACCAACAATTTGTCTTTACCTTTTTTCCTGTTGAATGCTCGGTTCATAGTGGAGAGCGTTGCCTCTTCTCCGTCCTTCCTGATCGAAAGCTATTACTCCACCTGGAGAGAAGGGAGAAAAAAAAAAAAAAAAAAAAAAAAAGGGGGGAATTTTGTTATGGAAAAAAATTAAATCGATGCCCAGAACCTTGGAGCGCTTAATGTTTTGACAAAACAACACAACTTGTGTGGAGTTCTCCACACGACACGGCCCCGCCCTCCCATGAATGAGGCTGTGTTTTTTTGGCCTTTTTTTTTTTTTTACGGACGGCCTCGCAGTCAACACGTAAGCCAATTAAAACCCCCGGCTCCATCTGCCGTGCATGTGTTGGCGTCTGGCGCCCGCTCCGTCCCGCCCACCTGGGGGAGCCGCACTTTTAATGTCGCGCACGGGCTTGGGAGAGCGTTTAACCTTATCGCCGCAAAAAGCGCCTTGTTCTGGTGCCGTGCTATCGAGGTTCCCTTCAAAGCCAATGAGCCGGGGGGGGGACAAAAAAAAAAACGTACAGAGAAAATACATTTTTCGGTCATTGCGAAAAGAACAATCAGTGCAGAAACAAAGCATTCCCGGACCACATCTGCACGGGGCACGGCATGGACCGCCTTCAAAAACGCGGCGAACGCTCTTCCATCCAATAAGCAATGAACTTGGCGCCGTGTTTTCCGGTGCGTCTCCAGATGTGTCATCTGCGCGTCAGAGAAACAATTGATCCAATATGGGGTCGTTTTGCATGAGACCCAGAGGGGGAGGCTCAGCGCTCCAGTCCGTTCTGATCTTCCCCCAAAAGGCAAATTCTCATCAAACATTTCACTAGTTGGCATTCAGAGGTGACCTCAGCTCGTACAAGGCAAACAAGTGGTGGAGAGGAAAAAAAAAAAACCTTGAGAAAATAAAAACTTATTGGGGATCAGGGAGGTTTGCACTGGCTGAATTCCTACCATCTGCACTCCCAACTTTATGAATAATTCCACGACACCGCCCGCCCGGCGGAACTGGTCATGAAAGGCCGCTGAGGTGTGGGTTAGCGGAGCCTGGTCGCCCTTTCCCTTCCACGAAAGATTTTGTTTTTTGGTTGTTTTTTTTTTTAAATCTTGGCTGCCGTACTGGGAGGGATAATAACGCTCGCCTAGCCTGAAAAGATATTTCACTCGCCCTATTAAGGGAAAGGAAATGATGGAACGGCAACGTGTGCATGTACAGCATTACACACAGCAAGCACAGCATTAATATAGATTGGTTAAAGTTTTTCCAATTTCCGGTAAGACTATAAATTCCAGAGGTTGTAGTCGCGCCAGGTGATGATGACGCTCAGAGTCAGGTCCACGGGGTTCTCACGGAGGGACGACCAGCTCAAGGTACAAGACTCAACATCACGGAACCGAGGACTTTTGGAAGTTAATGACACTAAACACCGAGAGGAAAAGCAGTTTGCAGATGGCGGAGGGGTCCAGTTATGTAGGCCTGACTCACGTCACAAGCCCGACTTTTATGAAGACGTGCTGATGGGTTAGTCATCTTCCATGTGCCCTTTGTTTTATCAAGTCGTCCTTTTATCTTGTTGGCAGGTAATAAAATAGTTGGTGAGGAGCTGGGTAATTCTTTTAACTCCTAAACACTTTACATCAAAGCTTTCTGGGAAAAGACCCGAGCGTCAAATCAAATCTCACACGTCGGAATCCACTTTGGAACTCCTCTCCAAAGCGCCGGCGAAATGATGAAAACAAATGGGATGCAGTTTAACGGAGGAATTTCCATATATATATATATATATATATATTCCATATAAGGCGGAAATTGGGCAGATTACATCTCGCCCCCCGAACGTCAAAGCGAAGAGGCCCCTCTGCAGGGCCGGAGGACTCTGGGACGGAACCAGTGCCATGTGCAGGGGCGGGGACCCAGACATTCCCATGGCTGCCAAAACAAAACAGCTACAGTATGCCGCAGGATAAATATATATATATATAAAAAAAAAAAAAGAGGGACGGCCTGCGCAGCTCACAGGACGGGTCGGGTTCCCGTCCAAAAAAAAAAAAAACCACCCGGAGAAAATCCGGCAAATCTGGACGCCGTCAACTACGTCCGGAAAGTCACGTCCGCTGTTCTGAGAAGCCCCTCCCTCCGCTTCCTCTCCCACTCCTCCACTCGGCACGTGGATTAGCCCAAAGCCCTTTCATGGGCCCGGCGGCGGAAGAACAACACAGTGACCTGAGAACGGTCCTTTTAATCAGGCTAACGAGAATGAATGAACAAGAGAATGAGTGAATGAATGAGTGAATGAACGAATGAATGAACGAATGAATGAATGGATGAACAAATGACTACAGGAGGTTTTGCTGCTGCATTTAATACCACAAACAAAATATAAGTGTTTTAAGTCGCTTTGGACAAAAATGCAGAGGGCATCAAGGACAGGGTGTGATGTAATGAATGAATGAAGTGAGAGTAAACAGGAACCCCGGGATAGGAGTATGGAATTCTCCACCCTCCAGGTCGGGTGGTTCAGCGCCTGAGAGAGAGAGAGAGAGAGAAAAAAAAAGGCTTTTCCCAACATTCCAGCTCACTCCTTCACGTTCTTTTGACTGGATCCCTCGCGCACGTCGACCGCTCAACAACAGTAAATACGTGAAAAAGCAAACGGAAATAAAAGAAAAAGGAATGTTAACTGTCTCTTCATTTCTGCCTATGCTTTCCTGAGCCCGGGGCCCGAGCCACCGGGACAGGATCCCCAAAACGAGAAGGAAATGTCCCCGGGACACATCAAAGTTCAGGTTAAAAATTCGCCGACGGGACCGAACCCATCGGCAGACGGATCGCGAACCGTGAATATTATGGAATCGTTTTCCTGGTGGCAGAATCTCGCCGCTATCGTCACCCATCGTCTCCCGCGGAGCGACATCCGCCTCTGGATTTTCGGGCGGGCCTCCGGGGAGCGCCCCGGCACCGGCTGATAAGGACCCCAAAGGGAGACGTTGCTGCCGCCGCTTTGTGCTTCGACCTGCGACTGTGACGTGTCATTCATTTTGACTGACATCACCGCTCCAAATGTTTTGTCCCTTTTTTGATCGATTACCGTCTAAGGTGACTCATCAGCGTACCCCGGGGAGAAGAACACACACACGCACACACACACATAAAAACACACACACACACACACACACACACACACATAAAAACACACACACACACACACACACACACACACACACACACACACACACACACACACACACACACGCACACATAAAAACACACACACACAAACACATAAAAACACACACACATAAAAACACACACACATAAAAACAAACACACACACACACACACACACAAACACAAAAACACCCACCCACACACAACCCACCCACCCACCCACCCACCCACCCACCCACCCACACACACACACACACACACACACACACACACACACACACACACACACACACACACACACACACACACACACACACTCTTTAACACCGAGCTGCAAATATCCTCACTTACCCACCCATGTTTACCAGGCGGGGTTGAAGTACCAGGTTAGGTTTCCGTGTGTGTGTGTGTGTGTGTGTGTGTGTGTGTGTGTGTGTGTGTGTGTGTGTGTGTGTGTGTGTGTGTGTGTGTGTGTGTGTGTGTGTGTACATTTCTCCCCAGAGATGCCAAAACACCATAAGTGGGGTTTCTTCGGGGGGGTATCCTCTCTGGGCCGAAAGCTTCTTAAGACACGCCGCTACTCAGGAAAACCTCAGTTAGGGTCCAACGGCGTTCAGCGCCGCCCCCGCCCCCCCCAAAAAGTGAGCATTTCAAAGGAGATCACGCCATGGCAACTGTTCCCATAACCCAGGCAACTAAATCCCCGACAATGTTTGACTATTCAGGGATCACAATCAAGTCAAACACTCCCCGACGACCATACACGCGTCATACATTTTGGCTGAGGAATTTATGGTGAAGACAGAGTCAGAGAGTTCATCGTCCTCCCTGAGAAACACTGGAAAGACACAGAGAAGCCCCCTGCTGTCCCGCCCGCCGCCCCCCCAGCGCAAGTTTCGCAATTTACATTCAGTGACTCAAACATTCGGAATCCAACTTTGGAAAACAAACTTTCTGGAAACAAGTCTGACCTACTTTGACCCAGCGGAGTCCTCTCTCTCTCTCTCTCTCTCTCAATCCCTCTCTTTCTCTCTCTCTTTCTCGCTCGCTCTCTCTCTGCAGCCGGAACAGTCCGCAGATCAAGGCAGAGAGTTGCAAATGCATGTGCGGGGGAAAAAAAAAACAACAACAAAAAAAACAAAACAACAAAAAAATTAAATGAAGGTTCGGAAACAAAAGAGAAGAAACAAAGTTGGCGTCCCCTTGACAAAAGCCTGTCGGTCGGCCGGCGGGGGCCTAATCTGAGCCATATGTGTTAAAGAGGCAGCCGCCTCTGACAGCAGCGCGGGCAGCATAATGCCACGCAAAAGAAAAACAACAAAGATCCTTTGTTTTCATCGCTATTTTGCTCCCGCTCGCTCTCACCCTCTCTCTCGCTCTCTCTCTCTCTCTCTCTCTCTCTCGCTCTCCGTGGCTGTGGAATCTCGCTGGCTAAGCGTGCACATTAGACATCGCAACAACAATCTCCCTATGCATTTAGCTGCAGAATTCCTCAGTTGAACCAACATCGGAGCCGGAGCCAGAGCAGCCCCCTCGCTCCCGCTCGCAGCCTGGCACTCACCGTATCACACACATACACACACACACACGCACACACACACACACACACACACACACACACACACACGCACGCACGCACACAGAGAGAACCCTTACCGGCGGCGGACAGAAGAGGTGAGGGCGAAAGTCAAAGTTTCAAAAGTGCAGAGACGGCGGAGAGCTGCGGAGAGCTGCTCGCTTGCGTGGAAGCCGGGGTGGAAAAGTGGGGTGGAGGTTCCAGCGGGGTGTAATGGTTTTCAGCTGTGGGCCAGATGGTGGGACGCTCAGCGCTGCAGCCAGGAGGGGTTTGCTGTTGCTGCTGCTGGGGTTCTTTTTTTTGCAAACTCAACAAGAGGAATATATATATGTATATATATATACATATATATATACTTTTTTTATTTTTTTTTAGTGCCCAGACGCACGATACCTGACATTCAAACATTCGAAGCCCACTTCCTCCTCCCACAGATTACCCGAGAAACCCTCCCCATTCACAGAAACATTCATGCGTATTTGCTCAAGAGGAGCTTTCCGGCAAGATGCACAACCGGGTTTCTGGAGAATGACTGTGGTGCAACCGAAACGACCAATAAAAAAAAAAAAAACGTATTAACACCATTTTCCTTCCAGCCAGGCCGTGTCGCACAACACGCGTCAAAGGCACTTCACAATTCCAACCAAGACCTTTCCAACCGAGACTCTCAAACCTACGTACCACGTGCGCGCATATTTTAAGGCCTCTTCGCGAGATGAACTTCACAGTGTACGTTTTCAAAACCCTACAGTATTTAACATCTTCACCGCGCCGAATCTCTCGCAACTTTCACTGCCGTCCTGTGCGGCTGCGGGGAACTGTTCGAGGCACGCAAGCGTGTTCTCCCGGCGGCTCCGGCACACTGTTGTACCTCGCTGAAATCTGACACTCGCTTGTCTTTTTCGGTGCCGGGAGATGAACAGCCCGGGAGAGGAGCTTCACAAGTCAGACGCGAAAAAAAAGAGAGAGAGAGAGAGAGAGAGAGAGAGAGAGAGAGAGAGAGAGAGAGAAACGCAGTCGACGCCGACGGATGAGGCTGATTGAAGAGGCGTCCAAGGCCTCGCCCGAACACCTTGCGATCTGTCCGTCCTCAAAGCCTGACGGGTGGATATCAATGGAGGAATGACCTTCGGTGTTGAATTTGAAAAAACCAGCAGGCAAATTTGAGAGATAATGAGATACTTGCCAATCTACCCACCAGAAAATGAATTAGCGTCAGGGCTAAGAAGGAGGTTGAAACAAACCCAGTTTGAATTCAAGCTCCCTGTTTCCATGGAGATCCACAGGGTTTACAGCCGTCAAGGGGTCAGAAGATCAACCGCGCGAACCCGAGGCTTTCACGGCAGTTGTACAGAGTTGTAAAAGCCATTCTTCCATTTACAGTTCTATGGTACATCTAACCACCCCCCCCCTATTTGTATAGAGTTTTCGTTTGAAACATCTTAGAAATGGCCGAGGCGCTCGTTTGCACGGGATTTGACGCGGCCTCGGAATGTGAAGCTAAAACAATGAAGGGGTTATTAAAAACACAAATAATGCTCCCAATAAAAAGGGAAAAACATGTGCTTGTACTTTTCAGGATTTCCTGTTGGAGGTTAAGCTTGAACCGGGGCCATGTGGTAATACGATTTGACCGGCAGAACCCGCCGCCGCCGCCCAGGAGACCCAGGCAACTGAACCTGGCTTTCACCGTTTTGGGCTGAGACTTCATCTTTTATAAGGTTCCTCCTCCACCTTGTCCCGTATCGCTTCATGTTTTGCTTCCTGTGTGGACAGCTGCTGAGAAGGAAAGAGGCCGGCCAAGACGCCCCGCTTACCTCTTTCCAAATTATTTCGGAGGGAACGTTGTGATGTTGCACCGATGTTCAACACGCTCGTGTGGTGCGCCTCATTAGCCCCGGCAATATGCAGTTCTGCGTAACCAGCGCTCTGTTTACTTTAGACCTCACACCATATGCCGTAGATGTAAAATACTCCGCGGGCCAATTAGCGCGCGGTCTGCTTTGTGGAAACACGACCACCGCTGTTACACTGCACCGGTCTCCAGCGGTCACCGCCGTCGGAATGTTCAATATCACAGTAAAAGTGTAGAGGTGATGGGGTGTAATTAAGTTTGAAATGCCATGCGTCATTGGAAAACCTTTTCCTTAACGTATTGGACTCTTGAACTTATTGGACTTATTTGGCCTGAGACCTTAAGTTTGAAAAACACCAGACGTGAGAGTTTAAACGGCAGCCAGTGTTAGTGTGAGTGTTAAGACCAAGTCTTTGGGGGAAGATACCATGTCATGTCAAGTTAGAAGGTTATTGATACAGACTCAAGCCTGAGACTGGAAGTTATTGATCAGGTCCAATCTGAGACTGAGAGTTATTGACCAGGTCCAATCTGAGACTGGAAGTTATTCTGGTGAGTCTGGAGAGTTCAGAAAAAAACTAAATTCCTTTGCACTCCTACAGTGTGTAGAGGAAAGAACTGGAATCCCTCAAAATACAAAGAAAAAAAAAAATACAAAAAAAAAAAGATGATACTTGCAATTAAAACTAATGTATTGACCGAAATTATGTTCCCATCAAAGACCTTCATCTGGCCAGTTTATTTCATTATTGGCCAGATGTAATCTCTACTTTATTTCTATTGTTGGTGAGTCTGACGCAAGATGGACGTCTTGCACCTGCGACGCAGGAACAGGGCAAGTCAAAGTCAATAAATACCGCGGGTGTGATAGCACTTTTTCGGTCGATGATTTTTCTTTTGTTTTTCTTTTCCCAAGACCTTTGGACTTCAGCTTTGGACTCGACCAGACTTGAAATAACACCAGGAGTCTGCACTGTCCGAGAGTCACATCACAGTCGATACCCTGTCAAGCCCGAGACGAGAAGGAGCCTTTAAAAAAATAAAATAAAATAAAAAAAAAAAACGCCGACCAGAGACCGGACTGAAGCGGAGCGGAGTGGACGGGGAATCCTCTGGCAGCGTTTGAAGCGAGCACCGGCCAAATAAAGTAAAAACTGCCTGAAGAAAAAAAAGATAAATAAATTAGTTTTAAAAAGCGCCACGAAGAAACCTCCCAGTGCATTAGAATTCATTTCACAAATTGCCGCGCCGCGACGAAATCAATTTGCCACAAAACTGTACAACTCAAAAACTCAATAGGTCACGCACCGGCCTTTTCTTGCCGATTCAACAACCCCGGCGAGCTAATTAAAAAATAAACGGACGGGAGTATCACCGGGTAAAAGGTGAAAGCGGGAGTGGGGCTGCGGGTGCGTACCAACTAAGGGCCCGGCTCCAGACGGCCAGGCTCTCAACCCGAGGCACGTCAGGCTGACGCGGAGGAAATACCAAGGAGCACCTCCACCTTAAAGGGCTCTGATGCAGCCGCGGGCAGGAAAAAGCTCCGGGACAATTTAAATTATGATGGGATGTGACGTCGCGAGGTATTAGGGGAAATGTCCAAACGGAGATGGGAACAAGCTTGTTCAGGAGTCACTATGCGGTTATAGAAAACTGTCATCGGCGTGTGAAATAGTTACAGAAGGGCCCCCCTCCCCCCACGCGTGCAAGGGCCCCGGATCGGCCAGAATATTTCGTAATTATTTCAATTTAATTCTGAGAAAGAAAAAAAAAAAAATACCTTGACCCCAATTGGCCCATAAGAGAGAAGCAAATTAAGAGGCTGATTGGCTGGACATGTGGGCCATGTCATGTGGAGGGAGGGGGAGAACCAGGGAGGGAGAGAACGAGGGAGGGAGAGAACGAGGGGGAGAGAGAGGGAGGTGGGGGGAGAGAGAGTGAGAGGGAGGGGCGAGAGAGTGAGAGGGAGGGGGCGAGAGATGGAGCGGGAGATAAAGGGCGGGGGAGAGAGAGGGAGGGGGAGAGAGAGGGAGAACAAGGGAGAGGGAGAGAACGGGAGGGGAGAACGAGGGAGGGAGAGAGAGGGAGAGAAAGAGGGAGGGGAGAACGAGGCAGAGGGAGAACGAGGGAGGGGGAGAGAGGGAGAGAAAGAGGGAGGGGAGAACGAGGCAGAGGGAGAACGAGGGAGGGGGAGAGCGAGGGAGAGGGAGTGAGAGAGAGAGGGAGGTGGAGAACGAGGGAGAGGGAGAAGGAGGGAGGGGGAGAGCGAGGGAGAGGGAGGGGGAGAAGGAGGGAGGGGGAGAAGGAGGGAGAGGGAGAAGGAGGGAGGGGGAGAAGGAGGGAGGGGGAGGGGGAGAAGGAGGGAGGGGGAGAAGGAGGGAGAGGGAGAAGGAGGGAGGGGGAGAAGGAGGGAGGGGGAGTGAGCGTGTGGAGCTGTGGTTCAGCGTGAGTGAGTTTTTGTTTGTTCCTTGTTGTTCCTTCCGTGCTCCGCGTTGTTTTGCCATCGTTGTTCTAGTTTAGTTTGTTTGTTGCGGGTGGTGCTGGTGGGCAGATGGCAGCAGCCGGTGCCTTAGGGGGCGGAGCTCGTTCGCCGGCATGCGGATGAGCTCCATCTCCATGCCGCATCCACCTTTCCCCATCTCCGTTCCACCTCCATCCCATCGCCATTGCACCTCCACTTCCAACACCATCTTCATTCCATCGCCATCTCCTTCAATCTAATCTCCATTCCACCTCCACCTCAATTACACCTGCACCGGCATCTTCATTCCACCTCCCCGTCCCCATCCATCTCAACCTCCATCTTCATTCCTCATCCACCGCCATCTCGTCCTCATTTCACCTACACTTCCATCGCCATCCCACCGCCTCATCCACCTCAACCTCCATCTCCATTCCACTTCCTCATCCACCTCCATCCCACCTCCTCATCCACCTCCATCTCCATTCCACCTAGACATCTACCTCTATCTCATTTCCATTCCACCTCATCTCCATTTTACCTCCACTTCCACCTCCATCACATCACCTCATCCACCTCCACTTCCATCAACATCTCACATCTCCATCCACCTCAATCTCATCTCCATTCCACCTCCTCATCCACATCCATCTCAACCTCCACCTTCATTCCTCATTTCACCTACACTTCCATTGCCATCCCCACCACCTCATCCATTCCACCTCCACCTCCCTTTCACCTCCACTCCCATCAAAATCGCCATCGCACCTACTTATCCACCTGCACCTCGATCTCATCCCAATTTCACCTCCATCTCCATTCCACCTCCTCGGCCACCTCCATCTCGTCCTCCATCTCCATTTCACCTCCACTTCCCTCACCATCTCCACCTCCACCCCACCTCTTCATCTACCTCCATCTCCTACTTCATATACATTCAACCCCCATCTCATCCTCCTTATCCATTCCATCTCCACCTCTATCTCATCCTCGTTTCGCCTCAATCTCCATATCCACTCCACCTCTATCACATCTCCATTCCACCTTCACATCCGCTTCCATCTCCACATCCACCCCAATCTCCACCTCCATTCCACCTCCCAATTATACTTTGTTCCAAACACCACGGCTGTGTGTTTCTTTGCGGGTGGAGGGTTCGTAGACACGGCCTTCACCCCGTGAAGCAAAAAAAATTAATAATAAACCCCGCTCCGCCCGAAAACACCGCTTAGGAGAAGGAGGAGCGGAACCCATTTGCGTTTGTTTGGAAATAGAATCTAATTGGCGTCTCAAGGTCCGGCCGCTCGGCTACCCCGCCGCCGTGACTTGTCGCTCCGTCATTCTCGTCCGTCCGAATGAACTCGCCACGACATCTGCTCCGTGGGTGGAGGCAGAGAAAATCCATCTCAAACAAATGACATTTGAACTTATATTCTAACCTTATTTTTTGATGGGGGGCGGGGAGGTGGGGCGGGGGTGGTGGGGGGGCGCCCTATTGTCGTTCCCACTCTGGAAATGCATCACGCTGGCTGGAAATACAAAAACTTACGGAGACGAGCGTATTTCAATAAAGTTGCAGGTTTGTGGAAGGTTTATTTGAGGAATTTATCCCTTAATATATTTGGGCTTCTCCCTGTCTCAGTGACACCGGGGACGGTGGCAACAACATCTGTATTAAAGATGTTTGCGTTGCAAAAAAACGATGGAATACCGCAATAACCGGCCTTTCATTTCTGCGCTCTTGTCATTCTGATTTGTTTCCGTACGACGCACTTCACGTGCCGCGTGGAGCACTCTGAGTTGTAGTGCTACGCAGTCAATTTACTGTACATCCGTCCGATTTGATTCGTCTCTCGCAAAAGCCGGAGAAGAAGGGGAAACCTCCCCTTAGAAATCAGATGACATTCGGGAGTCTGCACGGAAAACTGTGCTCTATGAATTCCTGAGCAGACATTTTAATTGAATTCATTGCCAAGGCCGTTGGGAGACATCGACCCTGGAAGGGTTCGCCCAATATCATAGTCAATTAACTTCATAGTAAATGGCATTAATTTTATTTGTATATAAATAACCCAATGGGATTGCACCCATTCCCCTATGGACCCGCCGTGGGTACACCAGTGTAGAGTAAACCATGTGAAATTAATTGGTTCTGGTCGGAGCCGGTTCTCTAGTTCCTATCTCCCGCTCCCAGCGCTTCATGGCGGATTTGCTCTTTATTTTCGTCATTTCCTAAAGTGTAAAAAGCGCCTCCGCTGGAGAACGCTGGATCCTGACGGGGTCGACCGGATTCCCGCGGAGAGGAAGCAGCTGAACAAGCAGCGCACATACTGTATGGAAATGTTTGGATAAGGGAGACAGCGACGGATGGTTGGATTCTACCTCTCCGCCCGCTCCACCCGTCTACCTCTCAATAACTATTCACTGACTTTATATTAATTGTCTTATTCCAATATTATTATTGCATTATTCCATTTTCAGCACAGTCAAATTTCCACAATTTTTTTTTTTACAAAACTATATTTATTGCTCATTGTTTACTTTAAGGTTTTTCTTTTTCTGGTTCATTGCTTATTGTTACTGTAGGTTAATTGTGTATTTAATTTTAGGTTTGTTTATTTTATTGCCTTTAATCGATCGACAGCTCTAGTATAAAGAAAAAACATTGTATTTTTAATCAAAATGAATAATTTTCAACATTAAAAAATGTGATTATGGGGAGAAAAAAATAGAACGGTTGTCGCAGTCATCAGCAGAACTAATTAAAGTGTCCCGAGTGAAGAGTTTGGTTTAATTCCAAAAACTTTGATTAGTTTTTGCAGTAAGAGGCTTCTGATAACACTCAATGGCACGATAACAAAATAATGAAAAAGCATAATATTTCACATCAAAAGCAGATGATTTCACCTCATAATTGTCCCTCGCACGAAGGAAATCAAAGTTAATCTAAGTTCATCTTTAGTCTCTTTACTTGTGTTGATTATTAATGTTGACTGTGACACCGGCTTTAATAAATGTGTTCATCATAATAAGTGATGAATATTTGTAGGCTGTAGACTTAGAAATAAATAAATAACATTTAAAATACTATTTTTTTTTCCATGCAAGAGGTCGATTTTAAGTACATAACGTTTGTGGAAAATATATTTCCATCCATTTATACTTTTTTGGTACTTATTTACATTTATGTACTCATTTAATAAAAAACTCTTATTTTCAGTGCTTGTGCGCATACATTTGGTCTCTGATGTGCCTAATAACACACAATCTGTGAAATAAGACAACCCGGTGAGTTTTTCTGTGAGCGTTCTGATTCAGAAAACATGGCGTGAAACAAGCCGTTCAGATTTGCGATCCCTTCCTACGTCATTAAGGGCTTCAGTGGAATTAGAACCGTCCCCCCATCCGACTAACCCCACCCGAGGCTGGGGAACAACAGCCGCAACTGCTCTGTTGGCTTCACCGACCAGCACAAATCTTTGAAAGAAAGAGGAATCAATACCAACCGCCCGCGAAGAAACTGCAGACGATGGAATTGCAAGTATTTAAAAAATAATTCTGCTGTGTGTTTCTTAATAAAAATAAAGTATGTGGTAGATAGACAGTAGGCTGCTCCATCACTGCCTCCTTTTGGCCAGTGCGCCTATTGATTAAAGGAAGCCAACCGGCCACACATTTATTGAGAAACAGATTTTGGTGGACTGAAATCAGTGAAAGTTACAGAGTAAATACAACGGAAACCCAGAAGCCATGCTCAAACCCCATTGGCTCACAGAACGGGACCTCGGGAGGGTGGCTCCACCCTCTGAAACAGAGCGTCCTGGAACAGGGTGGTTTAGAGGCATGTTAGAATGGCTAGAATGCATAATCTGAGTGGTATTTTCAGAAAAGAAATTCTAAAACATGTTTTGGGGACCTCAGAGACCTATTAACTTGTTGAAAAGGAGAAAAATAGGTTCCCTTGAAAGTACTAGTCATTTTTATGCTGTAAGTGTCGTAAAACTACACACTTCTAATTGAAGCACCTACCTTACTGATGTTTTACTTTTGCATACTTAAAAATTAAAGCGTGTTATTTTAGTCGTCAACAGTAAACAAAAAATACATGAAAAATATAGGTTTTAATAGATCACATTTTATAATTGAATTCATATTTTGTGAACCTACGAACGCCTCATCCAGTTCCAAAATACCAAATTATGATTCAAAGCGAATGGACGCTCGAAGTTTTGCTCCAGTTATCTCTCAAAGTGTCACCGGGAGATGAATCCAGATCGAATCGAATCACATCGTTTGAGTAGCAGCACTTTTGAAAAAACTCAAATAAATATGATGCTAATTGATGTTGAATAATCCACTCTCACATAAGTCTTTAGCCTATTAGTGTCAAAGCCTGACAAGTACATTTTAAAGTTTAGCTTCACTTTTATTTTTATCTTCATTGATGCTTCAATTACTGTGATGTGTATTACAAAACAGCAACGTTCAATTTTAAGTTTATTTTTCAAGTCATTTTGCTTGTTTGTTTTTTTAATTGTTTGTTGTTAATTATATATCTTGAATTATATCTACCATTCATTATTTAGGGTTTATTGTATAAAGAATTTTTTTCCATTTTTTTTTTTTGGGGGTTTCTTTTTTTTTTTGTTGTTTTTAGGTTTATATTTATTTTTTACCATTAGCTTTATTTGCATTGTGTATTCTCGATTTCTCGGTTTATTCCCAATATTATCAATTAATTTTCTATCTTCTCTTTTTCCTCTACATTTTTAGCTTTATTGTTATTCACCAATTTTTTTTCAGCTGATTCCTGGGTTTGTCATCTAATGCACTCCCACATGGAGTTTGTCCAAATAAATAAGCATTGATAATATGTATTTCTGACTCATTAGAACAGTAGATTGTGCAGCGCGTCCTTATTTGATCTTTTTTAATCTGATTACCCTGCCATCGAACGCTTGCTCTCAGATGAATCCTCCAACAGGCAGCACGGCTCGTCCTCAATGTGCACTTTTTACCCGGCGTGACCCGTGGGATCACTTAGCGTTTGTCTCCGTAAATTGGAGTGGAGCGTGGCGGACGACCCCAGCGCTCAGGCCTTTTGGCCCGTTCATGTCATTAGCGTCGTCAAACACCACCTAATATTGGAGCAGGGGTTTTGAGTAAATAAGTCATGCATATAAAATAAAGACGTTATTAACGTGATTGTTGCATGTCACCATATTCACTATCTAGAATTGTCTATCAATGAATTGTGTGTATTTTAGTAATTTTTTTCGCACTTTGCAAACACTAAATGAAGGAAGTTTTAAAACTCTCAGGTCCAGCTGAGCAAACTACTCGCTGCCTTTTCCCCTCACATACTGAATTTTGTGAAGCCAAACCCAGACGGAGTTCATCCGAAGGGCCACTAGGGGGGTATTGCTCAAACCTCTGCTGTGGAGGAATGTGGGAAAACCAATTCTACAGTAGGTGCGGCCAAAAATGGCTGTTAATTAAATTAAACATCCCAAACTAAAATAAAAAATATCAAAATAGCCCGGGCCCCAATAGGTAAAATGCCGTATTCCACAGTAGAGGATCCTGCCGTATGCCTCGCTTCCATAACTCCTGATTTAGCAGTTTTACACTCTCATGAATACCCAAAGTGGCATTTCAACGGCCTGTTTATTACCCAAATCTACCTCCATAATTTCCATTTAATATACATCCTGGTTTCTGCACGATAAGGTTTTCCCTGGTATGGACATAAAAGCGGTCCAGTTGTTTACAGCCAGCCATGAGGTGGTGGCAGTAAATAAAGAGCCTGGGGAGGCTGCATTTTGGATTATAGGGGGGAAAATGAACCTTTTAAGCAACATACAGTTACTGCATTTATAGTTACTACAAACAGAAACATATAATTTAATTAGAATATATAGGAACTGGATGGAAAATAGCATCTTTCAATTTACATTTTATTTAAGTGTGTGGGTTGACACGTATGGGATATTACTTTTTTTTTTTTTTTTTTTTTTACATTTTTTACATTTAATTTTAGGTTTCCTATATATACATTTTGTCCTTTTGTTTCAGGTTTATTGTTATTTTATAGGTATATTTTTCTAGATTGTTGTTTATTGTTTGAATTATTGTGTATTGCCATGTGTTTCTTGTGTATTTTTTTTGGTTTACTGCAAATATTTAGGTATATTTAGCGTTATCATGTTTACTGTATATTGCCAAATGTTTCTAGGTTCTGATTATTTTAACATGTATTTTTCTTGTTTATTGTTAGGTTTTATCCTCATTGTTTATTGTTAATTGTATATTCTTAGGTTTATTGCATTTTCTATATTTTTTATTCTATTACTTTAAATAGATAGCTACGAATTCGTCTTCGGTTGTTGAAATGTTTAGGTTGTTCACTTTGAATGGCCCACATGGCTCCATCCATTGAAAATGCAGAATTCCCACAAATCAAATTTTCTTTTTTTTCCCAGCTTTTAAAGGCAGGATGCCCCGCGGTCGAATGAAAAGGTCTAGTTGAAGAACGTGCAGCGGTCAGCCGTTCTGAGGTTCTGAAGAAACCACGTGAAAAGACCCGGCTCTGCAATCATTAGACAAAGTCAATCCGAGGACACAAGTCGTGTTTTGCAAAGCTGCTGTTGGCTTCCAGAGGTGGGATGAATAAAGAAGAAGGAAAAATGCAAATCCACAAGATGCACTGCCAAAGCTCCTGTCAAAAAAACAAAAAAATCAAAGACTTTCATTTTCAAACAAAACATGAAGAGAGAAGGGAAGACGGCATTCTCCAACTTGCGGATTTCATTTCATTTGCATGTTTAAAAAGCAAAAACATAAACCTAGTCCACACAGAGATTTTTGGGGATGGGTGAGAAACCAAGTATATATACTGTATATATATGACACTTTAATCCGCATTCCAAGACTATAGGCGTTTTCGCACCACAGGAACTTTTTCATAGTTCTAAGAACTTTTTGGAGGAATCGTCCCTTTATTTTGGTGTCCTCACTGCAGGAACTAGGAACGATCCTAGCTCTGAAAACTTTGTTTTGAGGGACTTTTTTAGCTCCTACTGCAGGGTAGGAACTAACCTGCACAAGAGGAAGCTTTAGGCACGTATGTGCACGGTGATTGGTCAAGATGTAAGAGCACGGTGATTGGTCAAGATGTAAGAGGACGGCCCCTCGCCCCCGGCGCATTGAGGAGAGTCCGCCCAGCCGAGGCACATCACGGGGAGCAGCTCGCGTACAAAAATAACCAATAAAAATGTAAATAAATAAAAATAGTATTTTTATCATTGATGTATTTATTTAATTGATTTTATTTTCCCAAGTTCATTGGACGAAGCAATATTCTGCGTGTCCCGATAAGAGCCTTTGCCTTTTGAAAGTCGGAGCTAACTTTTACATGAGGCCTTGTAAAGCTAATACGGGTGAAGGTCCAGCAACTGGATTGATTATTTCTCACCTCAAATTTGTTCAGAAACCGATTTTAGTGGACTGATGAGGTGAAACCAGTGAAAGTTTACGGAGTAAATACAAAGGGACTCGTAAGTGAAGCTGAAACCCCGTCGGCTGAGGTCACTTCAGAGTTCCAGTGCAGCGCGAACAAAACCAGAAAAATAGCCCCTTTGACGGCATCTAGTTCTCGGGGAACGTCCCCAGTTCCTGGTTCCCCTCGGGGTGTCCCAAGAACTGTTCGGTTTCTAAGACGCCTTATGAGATAAACGCGATAAGAAAACGTAAAAAAAAAAAATGTTTCGAACTAATTAAGCGTAATGCAACATTTTAAACAAGGCTATTTGTTAACTACTGGTAATTTCAGAAAACACATTACGGTCATTACGTTGCTGTTTATTCAGCTCCGCCCATAAAAAAAATAGTTCCTTTAGGATTAAATTTGTTCACAAAACACGTCTCTACATCGACTACAGGGCGATATATCGATATCGATATCCATAATCGTAATATCACAATATAGTTAAATGTTGATGTCTTTAAGGCTGAATTCATGTTACTAATGAATGTTCCTTGAATATTTCTCGTGTGAAAATATCCTACGGAAGCACTGATATCCCCAAAATATCGTCAAATAATCAATATCGAGATTTGGGTCCAAAAGTATTGAGATATTTGATTTTGTCATTTTATTGGTCGAGCCCTAGAAAGCGACGTATCCCTCTGAGGCTATTTAACATTACTAATGTGTGTTTTGAAATCACATTACTAATATTTGTTTCTCACATCGGTCTTGTGTGTAGATATCTTATGAAAGCACCAATACTTGTCCCCAAAGTTTCGTCAAATAATCAATATCCTGCAGTTTTTGGTTATCATGATATGTTAAGTAATATGTTACTGTTTTTAACTGTGTTTGACTGTGTTCTGTTGTTGTTTGTGTTTATTTTCTCATTGTTTTTTTCTTTTGTGTGTATTTAACCATTTATTCTGAACTACTCTCATCACCATTGTAAATGAGGGCATGCCCTTATTTATGCCAGAATAAATAAAGGTTGAATGAATCAACTTGGTTTTGTCAATATCGCCACCCCTAGGAAGCAGGCTAATGATCATTTCTCAGATATTTCTTGTGTGGAAATACAAACGTGGCTCATGAAAGCGCCAATAGTACCTCATGAAGACAGCAAGGGCCCAAAATACCATGAAATTATTGATGTCGAGGGATCGGTCAAAAACATTGGGATATTTGTCAATTTTGTCATTATCACTCAGCCCTAAAGAGGAGGAGAAGGGGAGGAATACACAGAGTAAAGTACTGTATTTCCCCACTCAGGAAACCAGTGTTATCCTATCAGAACACTCGACTGGAACTCGGTCAATAGGAGGATTTATAGGACGGTGTGAAAATGTCCGATGTCCACCACCCCTGCAGTAGACGCTCCCCTCAGGGGCCGCGACAGGATCCAGCACTCGTTACCAAACCACGTTGTGTTCCAAAGACACAGGGATGTGCCACAGAGAAACAAGGAGCACCTCTGGGTGCACTGAAGATTGATATCTGCACGGAAAGACCCCTGAAGGAGTGTCACACAGATAGAAGATACTAGAAGATGGTCGAAGATAATAGTAGAAGATACTAGAAGATGGTTGAAGATAATAGTAGAAGATACTAGAAGATGGTTGAAGATAATAGTAGACGATACTAGAAGATGGTAGAAGATAATAGTAGAAGACGGTAGAAGATCAGGGACAATACCGCAGATAGGAGATAGAAGAGAATGGAATATGGTAGAAGGTAGAAGATGGTAGAAGATAATGGAATATGGTAGATGACAGAAAATACAAGAATATGGAATATGGTCGGAGATAGAAGATAGAAGTTGGTGGAAGATAACAGAATATGGTAGAAGATACAAGATTATGGAATATGGTAAAAGACAGAAGATGGAAGCAGATAATGGAATATGGTGGAAGACGGTAGAAGATAGGAGGAGGTTCTCACCGATGGTGGATGAAGAGGTCTCACTCGTTGAGTGGCTGATGGATTCTCATGAGTGCTGCGTCTCCTGCGGGAAGGGGAGAGGATGAGAACACCGGAGGTCAGTCCAATACATTGTGTGGTTGCGATACAGTTACAGATACAAGGTGTATCGTTGTTTTTGTAGTGTCCATCTACTACAGTATCTATCTCTATTTTATACCCACCCATTCCACTCATTCTACTGGACTAGCAGCCACACTGCCACATAGTTTTTTATTTGGCTATTTTTGTATATTTGGCGATTCATATTGGATATTTTCTATTTCTATCTGATTCCAGCTTAGCCTATAGACTAGTTCTGCTTTAATTAATTGTCTCTACAGGTATATTCTTATCTATGCAAGTTCCTGTCGATTAAAATAAGTCACGCATGGCAAATTGATTGCTTTCTCCAAACCTAACTTGACACCTCAGACTCCTCCTTCCATAATTTAGCTGAATGACTGAATTAATATTTATTCATCCCACGAAGTACATCCGTTGATATTTACTGTATATTTTAGCATCCATAATGCCACTTAAAAAAACCTGCGCCGCTCTTTTCATCGATCTTTCCGAGGCCTTCGATACAGTTGACCACCTTATCCTGAGCAGGCTGTTGGCTGGTTTCAAAATCACCTCCCTGAAACGTGTTCAATTTGATGGCACTTCCTCCAGTGTACGACACGTTGCGCCGGGGGGGTCCCCCAAGGTTCTGTTTTGGGTCCTCCTTTGTTGACTATGGCCTTGGTCAAATTGCACGGTTTCAATTTTTTTACGCCGGCGATACCGTCAATTACTCCCGTGGTGCCACCCTTGCTCAATCCCTCGGGTATCCGCAGTCTTCCTGTCTTACTGCAGAGTCGCGGTGGTTCGAAATGAAACTCGTGTTAAATGCTAAAAAAAAGAAATTTCTCTCGTTTTCTAATGCAAGGAAGACGCGGGCTCCTCTTCCTAATATTGTAACCTGACAGGGCAGTCAGATCGAATTTGTGCCCCGGTACAAGTATCTAGTAAGGCCGTAGCGATTTCACGGCAACGGAACGGCGCAGTGGACCGGAGACCGCTCCCTCTCCGTTACGCAATCCCACTTTCCCGATCAAAGGTGGCGCGGGACAGCCCCTTAGCTGGGTCCAAAAGGTTCCTTTCACACAAGTAGAAACTAACGAAAAACAAAAAGATCGAGAAATAACTGTACATTAAAATGTAGCGTCACTGAATTGTCTCGCAGCCCTTGTATCTAGATACGTATCATCTTATAAGGGAGAGACGCGCGCCCCTAGTATCTGGGTATTTTAATTCATGATCATTTACATTTTTAAATTCACACTGAAAAGTTAGTCACGAAACGGCGGCTCCAGCTAGGCTTTTATTTTAGGAACAAAATCCTGCTTTTCCGATGTTGCCGGGGAAAAAAGAAAAAATTGGTCGAGGCTGCGTTCCTTCCCTCGCTTGACCATGGTGATCTGTTGCACATGCACGCCTCTGCCAGATGCCTCCCCATTGGCTGGACACTGTATACAACAGCGCTCTGAGCTTTGTCACCATTGCACGCTACACGCCAGAGTGCGCAGACGCATTTATTTATAGGTCCATTCTTGGTCTGCTGCCCTCTTGCCTCTGTGGATTTTATCTCGCTCAAAACTAGTCACCATTGTCTGCGCTCAAATGACACCCTCCCACTGTCCGTCCCGAAGGTTCGCATTGAATTTGGCGAACAGGCTTTTGTGCTCTCTGCCCCTGCAGCCTGGAACCTACTTGCGGACAGACTTGCAGCAAGACGAGCGGAACCCGGTTAGGGCATTTAAAAATAAAGCGAAAGGTTTGGAGGCAAGTTCAATTGGAATTTGTAATTGCTTCCTTAGCCCGATCCGTTTCCTCCTGGCTGTCTTCTTAGGCATATGACGCGGTAAGTTGCTACTGTACGTTTTATTTTCTGTGTTTTTAATGTTTGCTTGTATGTTGTTTGAGACACTGCATGGCCAGGGCTCCCTCGAAAAAGAGACTTGTAATTTCAATGGGACTTACCTAACCTGGCCAAATAAAGATTTATTTATAACAATACTTACAATAATAATAATAATAATAATAATAATAATAATAATAATAATAACAACAATACTTCCATAATAATACTAACAACAGCAATAATAATAATAATAATAATAATAATAATAATAACATATATATTTTGCCTATTTTTATTTCATTGTAAATCTACATTGTATTTCTTGGCTGTCTATTACTACTAATATATTGTATTTATATATTTTATTAGTGTGTACAACACTACTTTTTTATACGGTTACTTCACATTTCTCATTGAGCTTCTGAATTCCTTCCCTTGGGAATTGAAAAAAAAAGTTCTATCTTATCTTAACCTTTTCCCTGAAAACATTCAAATAAGTATTATAAATATTTCATAATAGCCATTTATTACAATTCCATCTTTTTTATTAAAGTCACCCATTATTATAAAAAAAAGGTCTTTGGGGTAATTGGCACTGGGATAGCATGTCTTTCAGAAAAGTGACAATGGGAAATGAGGCCGATGATTATTATGAAAAGGGGTATTTGGAAGATGGGAAATTAATTTTGAGTAAAATGGTTAAGTGTCTTCCATACATTTCGCCCAAATATACTAGCACAGGTTTTTTTACGCCATGGACCAGCCTGGCAGTTGATAGGAAATAGAAATGAATATCAGAAATGAAATTATCAACGTACACGGTCTCAACCCAACCTACCGGACAAGGATATTACAAAAAAACAGATCTTTATTTATTTTACTGCTGGATGGGCGGAGGAGCGCCAATAACTCTCAGAGAGTTTGGAGTGAGTTTTGCCAACTCAGACATTGAGTTGATCGCTGCTCGTGCTTAGAGCAGCAGCTCTCAGGGTTAAACTAGCAGCTCAGCAGAATATAACCCCAGCACCAACACTGACTTCCAAAAACACTGCGAGTCCAATACGTCAATGTCACTTTGCGATCTGACCTTTTTTATTTTTAGTTAAATATCTATTTAGCGGTTTGGGGCGTGTGGTTTTAACCTTGTCCGGGAGAGATAACTTTTATCATTTTATCATTTTTAACTTCCTTTTCTTATCGACGATTTATATTTTTATATAGGAATGTTAATAATTCAACCTAAAATCAAAAGGTAAAACAATTTAAGAATTTATCATCAAAATAATTAAAACTATATACAAAGATAAAAATAATAAAATAAAAACAATAATTGTAAAAATGGTACAAATTGTTCGTGAGATACTCCTGAACAATGAAAATGCAAATGAAATATAAATCATAATAAGAGAAGACATATTATGTCCTCTCTTATTATGATTTATATTTTCATTTGCATTTTCATTTGCATCAACAATAACGTTAAGAATTCAAAATTGAGAAATAGTACTAACCCTCGAAAAAAACAGACACAAACTGCAAAAACCAGTAAATAACAAAGATGAAAGGGCATGAAAATATATATGTATATGAAAAACTAAAAACAATGCTGAAGCAAGATGGTGCAGAGAGACCAGGAGGCCTCTCCGGTGCCGAGGTGACATGAGATGCAAGGTGACAAGAAAATGGCGCCGGGTTTTCCGTGGCTTTTGGGGACGGATCTTCTATCTGTCACACCCCACACACACCGCACACACGCACACCAAACACCACACACACTGCACACCACACGCACTGCACAACAACCACCACACACATCGTACACACGGCACACCAAACACACCACACACACTGCACACCACAGGCACTGCACAACAAACACCACACACATCGCACACACGGCACACCAAACACACCACACACACTGCACAACAAACACCACACACACCACACACACGGCACACTAAACACCACACACACTGCACAACAAACACCACACACACCACACACACCGCACACACAGCACACCAAACACACCACACACACTGCACACCACACGCACTGCACAACAAGCACCACACACACCACACACACTGCACACGGCACACCACACACACGGCACACCACACGCACTGCACAACAAACACCACACACCACACACACCGCAGACACTAAACACCACACACACCGCACAACAAACACCACACACACTGCACACACTGCATACCACACACCCTACACCACACACCACTGTGTGTGAACAGACAGTTCATCAACAAAAAGTGCCGTCACCTAAAGGAGGCAGACAACGGTGGCCATTTCCTGACATTTCAAAATGTTCAACCTGGAGGTTCATGGTTCATCGTTTGATTTTAGGTTCATTATTTATACTGTATACTGCCATTTTTATGTTTGAGGCCTTGTCCTCATGTATGTGTATTTCTGAAAATGCCCCTCTGTTATCTGTTATCAAAAAAAATATATCCATCCACATGAGAACGCAAACGATTTAAAGCGCTCACATAAGCAGTCAGTAGGGGGCAGAGAAAAACATGAGGAGCATGCAGTGTATTGACCTCCTTCATAATATTCAATTCCCTTTTCCCCACTGCTCCAAAACACGGTAACACCCGCTAACATCCAATTTGTCATTAGTAGGAAAGGAAACACCCAGGTCTCAATCCCGCGTCAAATGACCCAGCAGCGGACTCGGGTTTTAATCGGCTCCTCCTCCGATCGGCTCTGATGTGAACAGGACACCCGGGTCGACACACAAATTTTGGCCCCTTTACCTGCGCGATGGGACACGCGTCGAAGTTCCAGACGCTGGTGCATAAATGAACAGGAATATCCGTGTATCACTCGATCATTTCATATCCCATTTAGAAGTTATTTACCTTTTTGCCCCGCATGGGGGACCATGAAATGTTTTAAGTGTGGGGACCGCTCCGGGGGGGGCCGCAGCGGAGAACGAGGAGGGTATGAGTTCCCTGAAGGACCGGTGCAGCGCCCGATGGGTGGGAGCATGGATACTTCTGTTGCTTCGACTGTAGTGTCGCGTCGTTCACGAACAATCTGATTCTTATGAACGGCTCTTTTTTAGGAACGAAGGGAACCGAGTCTTGCTGGGTGATGAGCCGAGTTTTATGTCGTTGTCTGTTAAAGATGCCGTCTCCTCTACCGCCACCTACCCCCTGTTTTTTCTTGAATATTTAATTTACCTATTTGACCAAAATAAAATAGACTGATGAATAAACGGTTAACTTCAAAATAAATATTTTTCAATTCAAAGAAATTTAACTATTTTAATGTAAAGCACTTTAAGTTGCATGTCATGTAATAATGGTGCTGTATAAATAAAGGTTATTATTATTATTATTATTTTTATGTATTCATTTTGAATACATCTTAATTTATTCATCATCTGTCGGTGGCCCACATCACAGGAGTCTACAGGTTGATTGTGGGGCCCCAGGGCTAAGGGTTGGGCACCACTGCTGTGACCACCTACCAAAATTACACAAACAACACAACTCATCAACAAATAATGTAATAAATAGTGAAAACGAGATCAAACTACACCTCAGAGCGCAGGATGAAAATAGAAACGATCAAAAGCTGTTTACGGATTCAAAGCCTGTCAGACGTGGAAGAGAAGCTTAATTATTAGGTGTCTTGAAAGTAAATTTCCCGCCGTTGTGAGAAGATGTGCCTTCCCTCCACGCTGTCATTTCCATCCTGGAGGAGACAAAGCAGACATGACAAAAATTCTCCAATCTTCCCTCAGCTCAAGAAGAGCAGAAAATAGATTCTCTCCACTTCCGTCTTGGCGTGCCATCCAGGGTGAGCGCTTCAATAAACTGCTTCCAAAAACACAAAGCTGGCGACTGTCACAGTAATCTGCCCTCCACCAATCAAAACCCGAGCAGCATCAATTTGATCTTTTACAACACGGAGCTAAATCATAACAAGCCAATATGCACTAATGTGATTAGGGTGGTAGACAAGCTGTGGGGAGAGACAGATCCCTACTGGAATTCCAAGCAGCCATCCTGCTAGATATCGAGATAAGGGATGAGTTGTACGTCAACCAAGCTGCTTCGCCCTTTACCATCCACCCAGGCCTCCTGGAGGATGTTCTACAAACAAATAACACCCGTTTGGCCTCATTTCCTCAATGTCGTACCTTCAAAACAACCGTAATTTTGAAGCTTAATGAAAGGAAGGAAGGCCGCGCGTGTGGCCTTGAAACCTTTCCCAGTACGCACACAGTCAAGAGAACCGCTGGTTCTATGATGGCCCGCTGCGCCTCGCCACAAGGAATTCTTCTTTGGGCAATTCTCTTTAACCGCCAATAGTTCCCCAGTGTGGTGGTGCTCTGCAATCCACAGTCTTTCAATCCCGCAGCCCGGTTGGGTGGCCCCGCTTTCCAACCTACGGAGACCACCTGCCTGGACCCTACATGCACCTCTTCTCATCGACCTCATGAGGATCTTTCCCCTTCCCTTTATAAGTTACTTTCTCGTTGAGAAAGAAAAACAACAAAATCCCAAACTCTACTCATGCTGCTTATTCCTGTTGAAGGTTTAGCTGTGGCTGGGATTTTCTGTGCTCTTACAAAAGGTTCTCATTAAAAGTTGCTTTGGACGAGAGCATCCGATCAGTGGCGTAAAATTATGTAAAATTGTATAGTTGTAGGAAGCCTCCGTCTCCCCCGAACTTAACGGGTCGCTGCCCGTTAAGTTCTCTGGTGGTCGGCCCGACGCGGGTCCACCCGCCGATAGCCACCTTCCTTTCTACTTTAGTTTTGTTGCGTCCCTTACGATCGCCTAGTTTATTTCCCGTTTTGTGCCGTTTGTTTTTTTTCTAGTTTAGTTTGTTTGCTTGTTGTGGTCGCTGCTGGGCACATGCCGGCAGCTCGTGCATGCGGAGAAGCTGGTCCCCGGTGATCAGCTGCTTCATGGAGGAGTACGGTTTCGCGGCGGGGGAGAAGGTAGGCTGCTACTCTGTCAAATTCGCTTCCACAATGTGCAGCGGGGCGGTGGTTTTTCTGGACAGCGTGGATAATGTGAAGGGTTTTGTAGAAAGCGGAGTCGTCAGGCAGGGCACTTTGGTGCCTGCTCTCCCTCCGACGAACCCTGCCAAAACAATGACCATTTCCAATGTGCCCCCATCCATCACTAATGAAATGTTAGGAAAGGAGCAGGCCAGGTTCGGGCCGATTGCCTCCCCCATTAACTTGATTTCCTTGGGTTGCAAAGCTCCTCAGCTTAAACACATTTTTTAGTTTGGAAGACGAGTCTTCAAGGATTTTAAGAACAATGCAACGGAACAAAAAATAGCATTGAAATTCAGAACCGAGGAGATGGATTACACGGTTTACGCCACGTCAGACACCTTGAAATGCTTTGGGTATGGAAGTAGAGGGTCGTTTGATCCAAACCTTTCCAGAGTAGAATGTCAGCAGGACAGACCTCAATGAGCCCACACCTCATGAACCGCTAGTCCCCACCAAACCCCGAGTCCCCCTAAACCCCCAGTCCCCCCTGAACCACACGCCCCCACCGAACCCACAGTACCTCCTGAACCCCCAGTCCCCCTAAATCCCCAGTCCCCCCTGAACCCCAGGCCCCCACCGAACCCCCAGTACCCCCTGAACCCCCAGTCCCCCCTAAACCCCAAGCCCCCACTGAACCCCCAGTCCCACCTTAACCCCACTGAGCCCCAAGCCCCCACTAAACCCTGAGTCCCCTTGAACCCCCAGTCCCCATAGTCCCCTCTGTACTGTTATTTCCTTTATAGACTGAGCTTTGTTGGCTGTGCATGTTGTATATTCAGTGTTTTGCTGTCATTACCTTTGTAATGCAGGATGTTTATAAAAATGTCGTATAACCGACATGTACTCTGCTTCAAATGGGCAACAATGGAAACCGAAAGCTAAAAGGGCTGTTTTAGTGAGCTTAAGTATAGCTTACTGAACCCCAGCGAAAATGTCTCCAGGCAAAATCGAGAAATAACATGGCTAGAAAGCCGGACTTCTGTCCACAGGGAGACAGACGGAGGGAGTGACAGACAGACGGACGGCCGAGACCACTTCTCCTTTTTCAATAGAGAAGTTGAACAAGGCCGTCCAATGGACACACAATGGCATTTGAAAAGCCCTCTGTCCATGTGCATTTATTAACTATCGTCACCTGCCGCTCCATCGTGATAAAAAGGTCTAAAGATGCAATTTCTCATCCACTTCCAAAAACAAAGCCTCCGTTCGGGAGGGGTTATCTTCCGATTTCACAGCAGGAAAGTGGACGCTCAGGGAAGCAGGTTGAGAGAAACTAAGTGGATGACATTTCTAACATTGCCATTGCGTAATTGACGTTTTGCTGCAGAACGTTTCGAACGGCCGACATAATTCCACATACTTTTTTTATTAATGTCATACCGACGCCACACTCACTAAATTGTGACGGGGAACATCTGGAGAAAGAGTACGGTACGTCCTGGAGAAGCCAGGGAAATAGGTTCAAGCTGTTGGGTTTTATTGGTCGCTGGCCAGAATCTGTCATTCACACAGATCATGGGGAGGAGGACAGGAACGGCGTGAACCTGGTGAAGCAGAGGTCATCTGCTGTTCCGACCGATCCCATCATTTCTCAACTCTTCATATACACAAATGTCATTTTTTTAGGGCGGATAAAAACAATTACTGCATCTAATGTTTGCATAAATGAAGGGAGAGATCTGGGGAAAAAGGTCTCATTTAGATTGATAGGTAGACCTTTTTGTGCATATGAAAATTACAAGACCACTGTAAGGAGGGGAGTGCTTAATCATTTCGGGTTTGGGTTTGAGTAAACTCATGGTTAGTTAGGTGGTGGGTATGGTCGTCCCAAACCAGAAGGCCCATGTTGGATCCCTTTGTTATGACACCTTGGTCAAGATAACCTTTGCCACTAAATGCTCCATGGACACATTTACTAATTGGTTTTGGCTTTGACTTATACCGGTGCCATAGATGTTGGACTGAACCTAAACCTTCCAAAAACCTCCAGGTCAATCGCTCTTCCATGCTCCTCAAATCTGATTGCAAATGAGCTGGTCAGCCACAATGACAAAACCAAGATGCACATTTGGCAGATCCAACACAAATATTGGGATCTCATTCACAAATCTTGCTGGAAATTCTCCTTACTTTTATCCAAAAAAAGGAAAAGAAACAACAACAACAACAACAACAACAACGTGGGCTTCATGAATCATGCAGATTCCCTTCATTTTAGTCCATGCCCCAGATGTACCAGATGATGAGCGCCGACTGTTCCCAAAGTGGATTTGTGTGTCCGTCCCTGTGAAGTACGCTGACGCCCGGTCATAAAAAAAAAAACTAAAAGCCGTGCAGATTAAAGGCTGGAGAGTAGATGGGAGGTGGAGAAAAGACACAAAGAAGGGATGGGAGAGGCCTCTGCAGACGTATCACATCGCTCCCTACGGGACGATGCGGCGCCTTCTGCCATTAACCACATTAGAGGTGTAACGATGCACAAATTTCGGAATGTCCCTTCGGCGCCAAATGTGCAAGCCGAGCACAACAATTTTGACTTTAACAATTTGTTATAGATTTTTCTATTCGCCCACAGCAGGCATGTGCAGGGGGGTGGTGTCAAGAACCTGCCCCTTTATGTGCTTAGTCCCATTTTTATTATATATATATATGTATTTTTTTTTGTGTTGCGTGAATGGGCATAGAGATTTAGCTGGAAACAGCTGTAATACATATGGACTAATAGAGGGGTCCCCAAGCCGACAGACCTGGCTAATGGGGGGATCGTCTCTCCCGGAGAGCTTTGCAAAGAAGGCAGAGAGGAGCAGGTTTTGTTTTTTTTTCAGCTTTTTTTTTTCTAAATTCGAATATCAATTGTCAACTTTGGATAAAGTACTGTACACTAATATAAGACCATATAAAAGACATGTTTAAGCGAGCACCGCTGTGTGATTGTAGTGGGGAAAAAAGAAGTCGATAACTCCTTTCCTGACATTATTGGCGACCCTCGCGTTTCAGTGAGTCACATATTCCAGAACAAACGGCTTTATTTAGCTGAAGGGAAGAGAGGAAGTCTGACGACGAGCAGGTAGCAAATTTATTTGCTGGGCAAGATATGAATTGATGAGGTACACTTTCTCAACGTGTCCGTCCTCATTGGTCGGGTTGTTCCACCAATAAAGGTGGAATTGGTGTCGGAAGAAACCGATGGACAGAATACATACATGCATATACAGTACATACATGCATAGGGGGAGATTTCAAGATTTATAACATGCACCCCCTAAACTGATGCAGAAAATTTGTCAGTGTGCAGGAAGTGAAGTGGTTGACACTCGAAGTTTCTGGGGGGAGGACAACCAGTCCCACCCCGCTTAATGGTTTGCCAAAATTCGACAGCTTATGCCGGAAATTCCACTTTAAAATCTTGTTCCGTGTGCCCTTGTTTTTATAACGTTGAGCACCCGACCCTGTTAAGCTCTCCGCAACAATACTTAATAAATCATTTTTGTGCCATTAGTAATTCCAATGCTCTGCCTTAGAGCCGGCAGGCTGGCTGTACGAGGCGGAGCTGCTCATGTGTTTCCCAAGGTTGTTTGGCCTTTGGCTAATTTAACAGACGGCGGCGGCGGCGATCCGAGCTTTTCGTCTATTTATTTTCGTCCTTTTTGCCCATTTTTCCCGCCGCGGCGACTGAAGCTCCGCGCCCGGGCCCGCCCTCCGTGTTGGGGCGCCCAAGAAAAGTTGGATTGGTGGTTCTGCCATCTGGGGCTGAGGGAGCGCGTCTGGTTCTCTCACGATCCATTTCTGAGCTGCACAGTGTTGTGCTGTTGTAACCGCAAAATCCGGCACCGCCATGCATCATGCCACCCCCGAGCCCACGAGCACAAGCAAATATGGCTCCTGTCAGCGTTGCAATATGAACTATGCCATTACCGCAAATGACTTTGCATAGAAAAACAAGGCATTATAAATAGAAGTCGTGTCGGCCTCACGACTTCTGTGCACATTTTGTGGCTTTTGATCAGACCAAGGAGAAGGTTTCTGCGAAAACGAATGATGGACGCCACAATGTTGACAGAACAATCTGCAAACAAACCCCGAGGTCAAATCAGAGTCTGTTTGCATGTTCCGTCATTATGCCCTTTCTTTCCTTTCTTCTTTTTTTCCTTCCTTCCCTCCTCCTTTCTTTCCTTCCTTCTTCCTTTCTGTCTTCCTTTCCTTCCTCCTTTCTTTCCTTCGCTCATCCTTTCCTTCCTTCCCTCCTTTCCCTCCTCCTTTCTATCCTTCCTCCTTTCCTTCCTCCTTTGCTCCCTTTTGGCAAGCAATAACTAAAGCCCAATCCTGCGTGAGCATGAAGGTCTCGAGGTTCCAAAAAAAAAAAAAAGGCACGCCTGGCACGGACGTTCTGCTGTTAAACGACAGGATAAAGCAGAAACGAGGTGAGCCAGGGCTTAATCAATTTGATGTCTCCAAATTTTCCATGATACACTGAAACGAGTCAAGAGAAAAAAGGGGGCACGGGCAGGTTGCCTGCACAGAAATAGTCAACGTTTCCCGTGAATGAGCGATATTTTGTTCTTTCGACACGTTGTCCAGATGCAGTCCACCTCCTCTTCCAGCCCGGGGGCGGAACCCGTCCTGCCCCGGGCGTCGGTAGCTTGGGGACAGAGCTCAGATCCCGCGCGGCGCCCGTGGTATCGTGACCCGCGCGATCAAAGAGAAAACGAAAAGCGGTAAGCGCTCGCGTTGCGTCGTCGAGAGGCGTGGAGAAGAGGATTTATTGGCGGCGGTAATGAGCTCTCCAAGCAGCTGGCTCTGCAAACAGCCCCGTCGTCCTCGCAAAACATTTGCTTCTGAAGCGTAAAGACTTTATACACGCTTCTTAAAAAGGCCGTTGCAGCCGCATTTAGAAGGGATAAATACTGGTAATAATATTAATAGTACCAAGTAATTCACTTTTGTTTGATTCTTGTTTTGCGATGGGGTTGCCACCCGCGTTGCAGCCATGAACCCTGGATAGATAGATGTAGACGTGCAGCAGACAGACAGACAGACAGACAGACAGACAGACAGTTAGACAGACACATCTCATCCCTGGAGGAAAATAACAAAAAAGCTAATATAAATAAGAAAGTAATAAGAATAAAATTAGAATGCCAATATGCAATAAATCAAAATTAACTAGAAGATAGACTAAAAATAATAATAAGCCTAGAAATGAACAATAAAGAGTAAAAATAAACCCAACAAAAAATGTTGAACCTAATGGATCGAAAATGACCAATACAAAAGTGGCAATATAGAATAACCAAATTATAAAGAATGAACAATTCATATGAACCTAAAAATGAACAAAAAGCAACTAAATAAATCTAAAGAAGGAAAAATAGAATTAGAAATTTTACTATTTTGAAATTTGGGGGTCAAAATATATTGACCTCCGTAATCGCTCTCCTTTCTTATGTAATTTGCATTTGATCTCATGATCAATGGAAAAAAAAAAAAAAGATTACGATTCAGTCAGAAATCTATCAGATAATTTCCTCAGCTAAGATGGCGGCGCTTGCACAACACGCGGCTTGGCGTCTCTCCGGCTTTCGCGAATTAGTGTTTATTTATCTGACTATCCTGCTTGTTTTCACTCGAAACACTCGAGCGAAAGGAACCTACAACAGAAACTCACCATTGGATAAACATCAAAGCTGCAAGAACTTAGTTTTGGATCACCCGTTCAACTTCGAACAGCTCCCTCCAGGAGCTGATCAGATCACCGCGACCAGATGGACAATTCTTACCGACCGGAAAGGCTCGTAGACAGAGACGCGACCGCAGGCAGAGACGGGGTAAGCGAGGGGGAGTGCGTGCTAAGCTAAGACTAAACCCGCTCCGAACTGCGTTGCCTAGCATCTTCCTCGCCAACGTGCGTTCTTTGTTCAACAAGCTGGATGAACTCAAGATATGGACCCTCACTCAGAAAAGCCTTATGGACCGTGACGTCATGTTTTTCACAGAAACTTGGCTTAACAACGACATTCCAACAAGTGTGGTGGAACTAGAAGGACGCTCTATCTTCACCTAAGAACTGTTCTCCCTAAATTTCACCAAAATGTTACTTGCTTCACAAGAGGCAGTAAAACTCTAGACCATCGTTATACTAATGTTGCTGCTGCTTACAAAGTCACACCCCTCCCCCACCTTGGTCAGTCCGATAACATTTCTCTGTTTCTCACGGCAAAATACTCCCCACTCATTAAATGTGTGAAACCAATAACCAAGACCCTTAAAGTCTGGATGGAAGATGCAGATCCCACTCTTCAAGAACAGCTCCAACACACTGACTGGAAAGGGTTTTTTGCTGATGCCACCAAGGGCTCTCATACCAACATTCACACAGTAGCCAAATCTGTCATGGATTACCTCAACCAGTGTGCAGAGGGAGTGACGACACATAAGACAGTGAAATTATTCCCTAACCAGAAACCCTGGATGAACAAAGAAGTTCGTCTTCCTCTCAAGGCCAGTGACGCAGCCTTCAGGTCGGGAGACCAGGAGGCCTACAGCTCTGCCAGATCCAATTTGAGGAAAGGAATATCCAGGGCCAAACACAACTACAAGCAAAGGATAGAAGAGCACTTCAACTCCTCCGACCCCCGGCGTATGTGGCAAGGCCTACATCCACACACCAACAAATCCCCATGCAACTCTCCCCCACCCTCCTCCACTTCCCTCCCAGATGAGCTGAACCACTTCTACACTCGATTTGATTGGGAAAACAAGGAGGCAGCCTTCAAGTCAGCTGTTCCACCAGACGGGGACACGTTGCAATTCTCCACCTCAGAGGTCTGCGACATCCTGAGCAGGGTGAATGCTCGGAAAGCTGCTGGCCCTGACGGAGTCCCCGGACGTGTGGTGCGAGCCTGAGCAGTTGGCCGGTGTCTTCACTGACATCTTCAACATGTCACTAGCCCAATCTACAGTCCCCCACAGTTTTAAATCTGCCGCCATTGTTCTGGTGCCTAAACACTCTACAGCCAAGGAACTGAACGATTTCCGCCCTGTTGCACTGAAACCCATCTTTGCAAAATGTTTTGAGAGGCTGGTCCCCTCACATCTGAAAGCCTGCCTGCCCCCTTCCCCAATTTGCCTACCGACGCAACCGATCAACAGAGGATGCTATCTCCACAGTGCTCCTCACCCACCTGGATAGCCCCAAAACATATGTTAAAATATTGTTTATTGACTTTAGTTCTGCATTCAACACTGTGATCCCCTCCAAGCTGATCTCCAAGCTCAGCCAGCTTGGCATCAGCAACTCACTCTGCAACTGGATTATGGACTTCCTTACTAACAGACCCCAGGCTGTTAAATTGGGGAGTCTCTCCTCCTCCACTATCACCCTGGACACTGGCGTGCCGCAGGGTTGTGTGTTGAGCCCTCTGCTCTACTCTCTCTTCACTCACGACTGCGTTCGCAGATGACACCACTGTGGTGGTGCCTTCAGCGCCTTCACTTCCTACGGACCCTTAAGAAAGCACAGCTTTGTCCTAGGATTCTATCGGACTTCTACCGCTGTACCACTGAGAGCATACTTACAAACTGCATCTCTGTCTGGTACGGTAAGTGCAACGTTGCCGACCGCAAGGCACTACAAAGAGTAGTCAACTCTGCCCAGAGGACTATTGGCTGTATACTCCCCCCCATCCACATCACATACCATGACCGCTGCTTAAACAAAGCCAAATCCATTGTCAAGGATGACACCCACCCCAACCATGGACTTTTCACCCTTCTCCCATCTGGCAAGCGATACAGGAGCCTGCGCTCCCGCACCAGCAGGCTCAAGTACAGCATCTTTCCAGAGGCTGTAACACTGTTGAATAAACCCCCACCCCCCTCCAGCACTGGACTTTTAAATGGTTACCTGCTTGCCTGTTTTTACCTGCTTACCTGTTGTTACCTGCCTACCTGTTGCATCTCACTTTCTGCAATGTTCACCTGTTTACATTTACCAAAAAACTGCACAATACTTTTTTTAACTTAACTTTTTCTTTTTATATTCCATAACCTGACCAAAACCTGCACAATATCCATAGATTCATAGATAGACATAGATATACTAAATGTATATATATAGTATTTATATAGAATGTCTATTTGTACTCTCTGTAAATAATCCCTCTATACTCCTGACAAACCTGTATTTATAACCTTTCACTATTGTACATAATACATCTCTTTTGCCTACATAACTGCACAGAAACACTGTACTCAAACAGCACTTTGGTATTTAAATGCTTCTTTTGCACTTCTGGTTCAACGTCAACTGCATTTCATTGGTTATGTACCTGTACTCTGCAAGTGACAATAAAGTTTAATCTAATCTAATCTAATCTTATGGAAAAAAATTTTAAACAAAAAAATAAACTTAGCCTTGCCCTGCGAGCCGAGCGTCCATGTTGTTCCCTGTAAGTTCTCCTGCAGGCCGCCAGATCAGACGCATGCATCCAGGAAACACAGGCAGCCTCCTCCCTGCACCACTCTGCATCCTGACCCACTTTACACAATAATTGATTTTCTGTGTTGTGGCGCCGGGCGAAACCGGGATTCCACGTGAGCAGGAGGAGACTTAATGAGTCCCCGCCCCCACCTCGCACACAGCGGGCCGCTTTGTATTATTGATGACGGGAAAAAAAACAAAAAACGAAAAAAAAACCAAACCTGCACCCTGCGCCGTCACATAAGTACGGAAGCCGCCCGACCCCACCCGCCAACGTTTCCCGTCCAGGCTGTGCTTGGCGTTGCGGCCTCAAATCCCGTCGGCGCGCGGCCTTGTTTGCGCCTGTGCTTTGGGGGGTTTATTTGTATGGATTACCACTCCAGCAACAAGTGAAAAAAGTCAATAGGAAATGCGTTTCTGTGGCAACTACAGGGACAAGGACACATTTGGGGATGGAGTGGCAGGGGGAGTCCTCTTATTGAACAAATTGCCTTCGACAGTCTGCGATCACACACTGGGAATGCGATTAGAGACACACGCCTTCCTTTTCTCTATATGTTGCTGGTACGGTGACGTTTAAACCAGTGTTCTTCAACCTTCATTCTGCCATGGCAAGAGCTTTTTATGGTGAAATAATCCCACGGCAGCACAAATCCATCCTGTCAAACCACATAAAAAACATCCCCAAAATGGCACAAACCCATAGAACTGTGCTTATTAGTATGGCTCAACAATGATGACGAATGATGAAAGGTTGGCAAACGATTCGTTTAAAACGAACAACACTTTTAAATGACTCAGGAGTATGGAGTCGCTCCGGTAAAACATTGAAATTTAGACTCAAAATGAAAATGACGACCAGGGACCAAATCGCAGTTTGAGGCTGTGAATAATTTACTCTTTGCATTCCACCGTAATAACTAATTTTGACGGATCATTCGGGAAGCCCTCCCTCGCTCGCCGTGCGCTGCACCGACTGAACCATTAGAGCGAATTGTCAGTAAATCGAGCGGCTTTTTTTAAACCGAGTGACTCGCCAAAAACCGAATCTCAAAAGAAGAATCGAAGAATCGAACTCACTCCGTATAGTTTTCACTTTCAAAGTGAGACTTGCTCTGACGAACACGGAGCCGCTGTTCTGTCTGGAACTGATGAATGACATTAATTAGTGCGGCCTTGCAGTTTTGATCTTGCAACACAAGAGCTAGTTTCCATTATTTATGGATTTTAAGTGTAATTGGAAACCTTTTCTCTGCACACCAGGCAAGCTCTCATGCGCAGCCATTGAAAAATACTGTTTTAAACAATCTAATACATATAAATGAGGCTTAATGCGGCTGAATAAATCAGGTTTTGGACGCGACTTAGTAGATGAACCAAATGTGTTGAACAAAGATTACAAATGCAATAAAGAAAAAAATTAAAATGTCACCGGGAGGAAATAAAGGCTTTTACACCGAGTGAAGTTTCGAGAAAAAAAAAAAAAAAAAAAGGAACAAAGGCGTACGCTTCTGACTAATGAGAAAAATACCGAAGCGCCCGGTCCTGACTCCCGGCGTTCGATCAAGATAGTGAGCTCGATTTCCAAAAAGTCAAAGAGTTAAGGATTCACTTCATCGCCGCGCACGGCTGAATCGGTGGCGATAGATTTTGACATTATTCACTCAGACAACTCTGAACGGCAGAGAGAACAGTGCCTTTTTATTCCTAGATGAGCTGAATCTATTTTGGGATGGACGTCTCCTTCTTTGAACGTCAACTCCCCGGCGACGGCGACACCGACCGCCGCGTGGATATGTTACCGGACGTACCGAACCCTACTTGATTAACCTATTTACTTAATGAGTTTAATTTAATTGTACTTTTATTCGTTACCTTTATTTACTGAGGAAAATGTACTTAATACCATCCAAACCTGGACTATACTTTATCTGGAATGGGTTATTTCTTACCAATAGACAATTACAATACACTGATTATATTTACAGTATTATACTAAAGTGTATCGTTATCACATCATCATAGCATGTTATATCATACCCAACTTAATACTACTATATTATACTATACTTTAAACACGATAAAACCCCCCGGCATCAGAAATCATTATTACTTTGTTATCGTTCCGTTTTGCTGTGTTTACGTGCACTTGAAGGTGTGAAGGCAGCATTCTGAATATTGCAACTGTGGTGTTAACGCCCTGTGGGAGTCTCTAACGACACGTACGGCTTTGGGGAGGGAGACGGAGTCTTTCTGGCAGCGGGTTGCCAAGTTTTTATTATAATAATGAACAAAAAGGCTCGCTGGCCAAAATGGATGAATAATAAACAATAATGATCGGTTTGGCCGCGGGAGGAATGACACTGCACTCCGGCTCCCGGTCGGCTCAGGAGCCTGTGCGTCGATACCTCTCTGCAAGACAGACCAACGCCGGGAAAGCCCCCCGGCCCCGGATCGGAGCCCATCACCCTCGGTCCGCCGCGCACCTTAACCTCGACCACCTTCGTCGAGTTCGACTCAAAATAAGCGCGGGCACGACCCGCCGGACAGACCGGGATTTCTCTTCCGTCATTCCATGTCAAACCTGACGGCCCACATCACTGCCCGGTTCAGGAGCTGTACTGCTCAGGGCGGGCGGGCCCCGCAGGGGGTGGTGCGTTAAGACCAACGCACCGCTGGAACTACCCTTCCCTCCCTGCAGGACCGATAGACCAGGGGATGTAGCAGCAGAGCCCGGAGGATAATGAAGGATCCTCACCGCCACAACAACGGACTGTTCCAGCTGCTGAGGTCCGGCAAGCGCCTCCGCGAGCCACACAGCGAGGACAGAGAGACTAAGGCGGAGTTTGGTCCTCAAGCCATAGGAACTGTCAACGCTGAACTCACCAGGGGCCCTCACTGAGTCAGACACATAGGCTCCACTGCCTTACTGTACCGTATGTTGTATACTGTACTGCATTTTGTATCACTGTACTGGGTTATAGCATGCTGTACTGCATCGCTGTACTGGGTTACTGCATACTGTACCACTGTACTGGGTTACTGCATACTGTGCTGTTGCTGTTCTGTTTGGTGTTACTGTACTGCTGTGCTGTACTGTTGTATACTGTACATCTCAAAACACTCTACCTCACTTTATTCACATGCCACTTTACTGCACATATCTGTATGTATATATATATATATATATATATATATATATATATATATATATATAATAGTCTATATATTAGACTAGATTTTATTATTATCTATTTTGTATTCCTACTTTATATATTACCCTTTTACTACTCTTGTTTTATTCTATTTACTAATTGAATTGCATTTGAGGAATCAGTTAGTTAGTTTAGTTAGTTAGTTAGTTAATTATTGTGCCAGTGCGTTACTGACCAGGTAGTACTGATTGTGCATAACCTCCGGGTGCGCTGCAATGTTTTTCATGACAGAAATGTATGCTTGCACGTATATGTACTGTATGTGACAAATAAACATCTTGAACTTGAGCATCTCCTCCATCATTCCATGTAAACACCTGAACTGATATGAACTATATACAAAACCACGCATGTGCCACAAAACCCAGCGATTCCGGAGCAGATATATGTAGAGTTGTTTGGGTCGGGCACCATGGCAACAGCCGCTACGCCGTGCACTTTTTGTGGGAAAGTGAGAGTGTTTTTTTTAATGGTGAGCTTGGTGAGGGAGCTAAATATAGTGAGAGGAGAGGATGTAGACGATGGGGGCTTTTTCACAGACGGTGGTACTTCCTGTTGATAACCAGACTTCGTCACTCGCCGTGTCAACTCGGGTTTTTCAGTCATCGCAGAATTTCAAAACACATGTAAACAACATTATTACCATTATTTAAAAATAAATAACTAAATAGAAGAAGAATCAGAAAAAAAAGAAATGCAATAAAATATAAATAAATTGCTGCACACACTAATATTAACAAATAAACAAATAAATGCATATTTAAATACATCTATGGATCAATTACTGAACAAATATATCCTCTACATTGTCTTAAAGAACATTATCACAGTGACAGTGTCTACATGCAAGTTATGGTACGTTTAATGGAAGCCTACCTATGTAAAAATGAATAAATACAAGAACGATATACAAAAATAAAGTAAGGGGGAAATCATGTCTGGAGAGCTCATTTGTTCAGATTTGTGTTGCCGTGGACTCGTTATATTTGTTTGGACATCAGGTGAACATTGATTTTATTTAAAGGTTGCGTTTCAGCTCAAAGGTTCCATGTTTTGAGCTGAAACGCGGCAGAATGCACAATTATACCCCTCAAAGTTGTAACGCACGGACGGGTCCAATAGCTATAACAGTACATTACAGCAACGATAATAATAATAATACTAATACATATAGCTGCAGGCAGAAATACACAGGGTCCAGTTTAGTCATGTTAGGTACGTATTACAGGTTTCGGAGGTTCCTGTAATGGAAAAATATTGAACTAACTCTATGCCTGCTTGTAAGCCCATATCTGCTTTACAAACAACAAGAACATTTTGTACTCCAGGTTACAGTTGAAACTGCCTTGTGACCAAAGGGGAAGTTGCCTTTCGCTTGTCTGACTAATGCACCCCACCAGATGGTCTAGACAGGAACCCAGGCTACACCCTCTGCAAACTGTCGACGTGAGCCATGCAACGTTCCCTCTTCGAAGTAACGGTCCATGTGACGTAGCTGATATAAACCCTTGAGCAACTTGGTTCGGGGAGATGCACTTTGCTATTCTGTGTGACCTGTAAAGTGCCGCCTGCTGATCGATCTTCTATACAATGAACTTAGACTTAGTGACAGTTGTTGTATTTTCTGTTTAACTTGAACCATCCCACCCCACGCATCAACCACCACCCGAGTGGCTCGAATTTCCACGACATTCCAAGGTTCTCGAATCTGCGCTCTGTGATTATATGCGGGGACGTTTGGAGCGGACCAAGGGACGCTCTCCTACCACGGATTCGTTATGTAATCGCTATGTTTTTGTGGGGATGGGGGCCGCGCCCGGCCCGGGTTGGGCGGAGTGCGAGCTCCAGTTCAAATTGTCGTTTTAGGAAGACCCGCCGCGTCAGCTCCGGGTGGGCCTCATCTAGTGGGGCCTCGTGCTCGTAACTTCCGTCATTTTTTTGTTTCAGATACTTTAAACCCTGTTGTAGATGACTTAGACCGCGTCTGCGATTTGGGTCAAATTTGGTCGGTTTTTCACTCGTTTCTGCTCCGTATTTGGTTCGATTTGGATGAAAGTTGATCCACGAGATGTTTATGACATACCAGTTCAGCCATTGTTCTGATTCAAATAGTTTTAGCCTGAAAAATGTAGAGAATTTTTCCTGAGCAATTACAATCACAATGCGGGCTGGACCCCCAATAATAATCATAATAATAATTACTATTATTATTTATACTATTAGTATTATTATAATAACAGTAGTTCCATGACGGGGAGTCCCCCGGAGGCTGGAAACCGAGTGTGATCGTCTCAAAGCTCCAGTCTTTTAGTCACTTCTCATTGAAGCACCACTCCGTCCCAGAGGTCACGACACCTGGGTTCTTACAGCTCAGAGAAGAAATCCCGAGAGGAAGCCTGAAGAAGGAGGGCTCGGGGGTGGCTTGTAAATCATATTTCCCCCTATTGGTTACGTGTTGTTAGCACTAGAAGAGTGGCATTTCTTTCTTCCGGTAATCAGAGTTGAGTGACGCACCCGTTCTTGTCACATCCTATTGTTCAGAGGGTGGGGCCATTCAGCCTCCATCACCAGAGACACACAGAGCGGAGGGGGGAGGGGCCTGGAGGGGGTGGAGCCTGAGAGAGCATAATTATCCCCATTACAGAAGTGCAGGGTATTTTACAAGTAAAGAACATTAACACAAAAACATGCAGGTTTTACTAAAAATAAGTCCAATAGCAACCGTTTTTTGTTTTGTTTTTTTCAATTAGGAAACGGAGGAAAACAGATACACGGATACATTAATATATATTTTGTTTGGAGACACGGGGAACGGGGACGCGAGGCGGAGATCCCGGACAGTCCCTTGGTTGTGTTTAATCTGTTTCGTACAAGTAAAAAACACGCACAGCTGTCTGGAGGAGGAAGGAAAAAAAAAAAACTAGTTATTTTTACGTTTTTCATTTTCCATACAAGTAGGAAAAAGAGAAAACAAAATAAATCCAAATCTTTCTCTAAATCCCTCTTCAGCCTGAACCCTGCGCTGTGTCTTAGCGCACCGGTCAGAGCCTCAACTGATTACATTATACTGTATATTACTACATTTAAATCACAATGTTAAATATTATTATCATTACATTATTATTATTGTTATATTGTATATGCCATTGTCTTTGCATAATGACCCATTACACAGCGGGAAGAGAGGCAGACGGACCCCTGCTGGTACAAATACGTATTGCAAGGTGGCTTTAGCAGTTTCAACTGGTTAAATGTCAAAACACAGATATAAAGTTTTTGTGTTTCTGAGTGCACCACTGCAATTCTAACAATGCAGCCATTTGCAGGGCACATATTTAGGAAAAGTCAGGCAGGAGTAAAGGCATGGGCCATAGCTGTTGAAGTGTTAAGCCTCGAAGTGGCTGTACGTTGCTATCTGCCGCGTCCTGCGGTACATTGTGCTTTTCTGAAGGAAGGTCAAGGCGATGAACTTTCGGAGAAGCACCGTTGGACCGTCTGCATAGGAACGAGAAAGTACATTCATCACCTTCTCAAGAACATTCATCACTCTGCAGATAACCTTGCCACATTAGCTGCCAACTCCCCCCCCCCCCCCCCCCCCACACACACACACACAAAAAAAACCTAGTGTCACGACTCTGTTAAACGAAAAGAAAAAAACAAAGTGTGTATATACATATATATATAGATTAGTGGTTGGCTGATATGTGGCATTTTGAGATAATGCTCACACTCACAAGGCCGGTAAACAAAAAATGTCTGCAGACAAGTGTAATGTCGTTATTTCAATACAGATTTTCGATTTTGAATATTTTATAACGTTTCAATACTAATTTACGACACTACAGATATAACGGCACCAGTTGCGTTTCCTTGCTCTCTCTTTGCTCCGACACCGAGTTGACACACACCGCTGCAGAGCCCACACAGCCCCGCCTCCTCTCACTCACTCACAGTGTAGACTGAGCACAGCAGAGAGATGATGATTAAGTATTTTCTCAGTATCTATGCTTTTTTTCTCTCACCGATTCTAAATGGATGATCAAAACACAAATGAATATAATTTCACATTCATCAGGGTTTTGTGACATTTCTAACAAAAATAAAATAATATATATAATGGGGTTTTTTTTATAAATGTAATGTTTTGTAAAGTGAAATGATTTTTATTTATAATAAGTGCAACGCAGACAGGCTGCAGAGCTACATCAGCAAACAGAGACAATGCAGAAAATAGTGTAAATCAATTCTCATTTAAGTTCAGCAATTTTGTGTCAGATTTTTTATTATTATAAAATTGCTGTATATTATCAGGTGCAAAAAAAACCCCAACAACAGCAATATGATATTAGCATTATATATCAGCCATCGGCTGCCCTGCTTCCTAAATATCGTCAGCGGCCATTGAAAAACCTCAATAATGAAGTGAATAACATATCTCATCTGGTTCGAGTGGCACCTGTCAAGGGGTGGAATGTATGAGGCAGCAAGTGAACAGTCAGTTCTTGAAGTTGATGTGTTGGAAGCAGGAAAAATGGTCAAGCGTAAGGATCTGAGCCACTTTGACCATGACCAAATTGTGATGGCTAGACGACTGGGTCAAAGCGTCTCCAAAACCACAGGTCTTGTGTTCCTGGTATGCAGTGGTTAGTACCTCCCAAAAGTGGTCCAAGGAAGGACAAACAGTGAACCAGCAACAGGGTCATGGGCGCCCAAGATTCATTGATGCACGTGGGGAGCAAAGTCTAGTCCATCTGGTTCGATCCCACAGAAGAGCATAAACTGTAGCACAAATTACTGAAAAAGTTAATGCTGCTATGATAGAAAGGTTTAGGACACACGGTGCATCACAGCTTGATGTGTATGGGGCTGTGTAGCTGCAGACAGGTCAGAGTGTCCATGATGACCCCTGTCCACCACTGAAAGCTCCTACAATGGACACGTGAGGCTCAGAACTGGACCATGGCGCAATGAAAGAAGGTGACCTGGTTTGATGAATCACCTTTTCTTCGAAATCATGTGGATGGGCCGGGTTAGGGTCCGATGGAGCATCTGTGGGATGTTCTGGAACAACAAGCCTGATCCATGGGCGCCCCACATCACAACTTCCAAGACTTAAAGGATCTGCTGCTGACGTCTTGATGCCAGATACCACAGGACACCTTCAGAGGTCTGGTGGAGTCCATGCCTCCACGGGTCACAGCTGTTTGGCGATACGAGGGGGACCTACATAATATTAGCGCTATTAGTGTTGGTTTTAATATGGCTGATGGGTGTATATAAATAAATATATATATAATTTTTTTTGTGCCCTTGTCAATGTCAACAACCTTTTTGTTCCAGACCCTTAGGATATTTGGAGTAAGCTGCTATTTAAATACGCAGATAAATCATGTCATGGGTTCACGTCCATAGCAAAAACAAATCGTTTCCCTTCTCGTCTTTATGGCTTTAGTAGTAATAATGTGTAAAGAAAAACACACTAATAATAATAATAATAATAATAATAATAATAATAATAATAATAATGTGCAGCTGGACGGAAAGTGTGGACTTCAAAACACTGAACAATACAAACAATGTTCCCAAACAGTGTTGTGAAGGGCCCCATATCAATCAAAATGGCACGAGGTGAATTTAAGAATAAATTTGATTTGAACACAGCTTTGCAAGCGCCTTCACAATAATGTTAATGTATTCAGATTCCACAGCAAATGGAAAATAGTTTCTGCCAGTGCTGCCACCTTATTTACGGTGAAGCGTAAGCGAGTGTCTTGGAAAGTGGCTCCATTATGCAAGGAGCTTTTTTAGTTTAGATCACTGAGGAACGGAGTAAAATAAAGTATCCTACTTCTCAGATAAAATAAAACACGCACAGCGGAGTGCGATTCGCGGCCGCCCCACTGCTGGTAAGGCCATGAGTCTAAGTGTGTTTGAACATAACTTTAATATATTGATTGTGAATAATTTAAAAACTATACCGAATATTCTATATAAGTACATTATATTGTTTTTTACTTGGGAAGACTTAACATTGTATATTATGTTATTTTTGTATACTTGACAATTTTGTATTTGCCTTTTTCATTGTATATTACATGATTTATATATATTAAGTTATTTTTGTATATTTGGCTATTTTCTTCAATGCAGTCTGTTAAGCTTTGTTTGTGCTACAGTAACTGTCTGTACAGCAAGGTGTGGAATCTTTACCAAAACAAATTCTGAGCTCAACTATAGCATCAGCTTTGGAGAGTCACATGCTGATTTAATGTGCGCTGTCGCCCATTAAAAAAAAAAAAGGCCGAGATGAATCAGCTCAGGAAAATAATGGTGTTTTATTGTTCCACATGGCTGGTGGCTCCCAGAGCCGTCCCCGCAGAATGTAAGGGCCTGCGGTTCCGGGTCGGCGCTCCCCAAATGTGCCGGGAATCAGACACGCTGCACACCACCGCACAGCGAGCCAGCGTCACATTGATGAGCTCAGACAAAAGGCTGAGAGACGCTTCCGTCAGGAGTCTCCAAAAAGACCCGAAGAGTTCCAGAAACAACCCCACTGTGCGGAAAGTCCTCGATATATATTATATATATTATATATATTTGAAGGCTCGAAAAGTTTGCTCAGCTACAATGGATGTCACCGTTCTAAAGAAGAGGGGAATATGAATTCAGGGAGCATGAGATGGATGGATAGATAGATGGAGCCCATATATAGACAGACGGACAGACATGTTCGGGGCTTGAGTAAAAGAAATGGTTAAAAATGTCGAGACTTTGACGAAGAGAATCGAATGAACTAATTCCTCAGATTCCGTCAGATTACATGGGATGAGGACAACGTAAATTAAAAGCACTCTGTGTATCAGTTATAGTGTGTTACGCGCGCACACACACACACACACACACACACACACACACACACACACACACACACACACACACACACACACACACACACACACACACACACACACACACACACACACACACACACACACACACACACACACACACACACCTTACTTCTTATTCCTTTCTTGAATTAATAAGGCCCTTTTTTTGATTAACCAAGTCTTATCTCATCTTATTTTAACCTCATCTTGACTGTGGCTGACAGCGATGTCAGATAGATGGTGGAAACAAGAAGGTTCTGTTCTTTACAGGAAGGAAGGAGGAGAGGAGAGTTGGGGGAGTGGAGAGTAGGGAAGAGGAGAGAAGGGAAGAGGAGAGGAAGAGGAAGAGCAGGGGAGGGGAGAGGAGAGGAGGGGAGAGGAAGAGGAGAGGAAGAGGAGAGGAAGAGCAGGAGAGGGGAGGGGAACGAGATGAACGAGGGGAGAGGAACGAGAGGAAGGAGAGGAAGAGGAAGAGCAGGGAGGGGAACGAGATGAACGAGAGGAAGGAGAGGAGAGGAAGAGGAGAGGAAGAGCAGGGGAGGGGAGAGGAGAGGAAGGAGAGGAGGGGAACGAGATGAACAAGAGGAAGGAGAGGAGAGGAAGAGGAAGAGCAGGGGAGGGGACAGTAGAGGAAGGAGAGGAGGGGAAGGAGAGGAAGGAGAGGAGGGGAAGGAGAGGAAGGAGAGGAAGAGGAACAAGAGAGAAGAGGAGAGGAGGAGAACAAGAGGAGAGACGAAGAACGAGAGGAGAGGAGGGACGGGGCAAATCAATGTGATTAGGATCGTCAATGTCCGCTCCTCTCGGACGGAAATGGGGGCGGTGACAGATGTCTGCGACACCAGAGAGAGAGAGAGAGACTGAGAGCGAAAGAGAGAGACTGAGAGAGATGGAGAGAGAGAGAGAGAGAGAGAGAGAGAGAGAGAGAGAGAGAGAGAGAGAGAGATGGAGAGAGAGAGAGAGAGAGAGAGAGATAGAGAGAGAGGGGGGGGGGGGGGGAAACGGAAGAAGTGGCGGGGACGCGACCAGCCCCCAGTGTAAGAAATCACAACAGTGGTGAAAGAAGAGAAGGAGGAGACAAGACGACGGGCAGAGCGCAACAATTACCATATTTTATGGCATCGCAAGTTATTTTGGAGGTGATTAGTGGCGATTTCATGGGAGCAATTTTAATCAATAATCAATACACAGATGTGGAAAATTATCGTCCAAGACTTAAATAGTTCCAGAGGGGATGGGTCGCTTCGGGAGCTGGGAGGAATTGACATAATCCGATATCGACACCTTTTTTTTGTCAGATGTCTCGAAAACCGATCATTTGTCGATATTTTGGGGATTGCGACAGGTATTCCGGACACAAACATTTGATAAACAATCATTACACCGTAGCAATGGGGACATTATTGATCAGAACAGCCTATGAAGCTCAGAAAGTTGCTGCTCCTTAAAGACAACAACGTGTAACTATATCAAAATATCACAATGACCCGAACCCCAGACCATATCTCGTCTCAAATCACGATACCGATATCACGTCTATATCCTGATGTCATATTTGCTATAGTCTGGGATTTTGGTTTGCCTTACTTAACTGTAACACAGCCTTATAGGCAACATTTAGCTATGTTGCAATACTACGATAACCAAAATCCCAGACTATATCCAGTCCCACGTTATCGATATCATCGATATCGTGGGACTAGACATCAGCTCCAGACGGACAGGATATATACCGTATATAAGATCAGGAATCGTCTGGAACAACGATTTGCATTTTTTTTATGTTTTCTTTGTTTCATCCAAGGAACTTCAGAAAATAAAATAAATGAAATACAGCATACAAATACAAATACAGCTACAATAAAAGATACTATTTTGATTGTTTTATTATTTTTGTTGGGGTTTTTTTTTGTGCGAAACGCACAGCGAATCATGCACCGTAGCCCACAGTCTATCTACCACATACAGTACTTGATTCATTTATTTATTTGTTTATCTTTTAAGAAAGAAACACACAGCAGAAGCGGAACAATTTTTCAAATAATTAATATTTCCATCGCCTGCAGTTTCTTCACGGACAGTTGGTAAAAATTCCTCTTTCTTTCAAAAGATTTGTTTGTTGAGTTACTCAAGACGGGGACGGTTCTTGTAGGGGTCGGGTCGCCAAGCTGAGCGGCTTGTTCCGGGACGTGTTTTCTGAAGTAGAACGCTGCCAAAAACATGACTGGGTTGTAGGTATGTTAGGAGGCCCAACAAAGACACAAATGTATGAGCACGAGCACCGACAGAGTGAGTTTTGCGTAATAGGTCGCCTTTAACATTCTTTACAAGTTTCGACTTTTAGATGAATGACTTACTGACTTTTTCAATCCGATATACAATTCCATTCTACTTGACATTAACCTTGAATTATCATATGTGTGTATCAAAGTCATATTACACATGCAAGTCTCTAGTGTTCCTTTAAACTGTTCTAAGATAAGACAAGCTACAACTGTATTGAACCCTGTGGCAATTTAGCAGCAAAAAAAAAAAAAAAAAAGAAAAACTGTGGAAATCGAGAAAGGGATAAGACGTGAGATGAAAATAAAAAAATGGAAAAATAAAATAAAAATTGATGTGAGCGTTTAAAGCGTATTTTGACGCCGTGGCAGAGGTACTGCAGAATCCTTGCTTATAGAAGTCCAATTTATTTCTGCAAAATCAGCATTTATCCACTGATAGTCACATCCAACATGGGGGAGAGAAAAAAAAAAAAATCAATATATACACATATATATGCAAGGCCAGAGGTTTACACTGAAGGTATTAATTTCACACACCCACCACTGAACTTGGCTAAATGAATCAAATTAAACTTCGCTCTGCCGCAGCCAGACGACTGAATTATTATAATTGTTATTCACTAAGTGCTAGAAACCATCCCACGCTGCTTTGGGTTCAAGAGCGACACCCATTCAAGGAGAAAACTACGGAAGGAACCTTGTGTCACAACTAACAAAAACATGTCGCGAAAACCCACAAACCTGTAATTCAGATTTTGAGATGCATAAACACAGAAAGAGATTCGTCCACAAATAAATTCGGCATCATTTAAATATATCTAATTAAATGATGCTATATGTATTTGTGGTTGGGGAGATACATTTATCAAACTGACAGATTTGTGGATTTCATCACATTTCATATATTTGTTAATTGTGTCACATAATTCCTTCCGTAGAAAACACAGAGAGAAGGAATTGGAGAAAGGAGCATATAGAATATAAAGGACTATAATCCACCAGAGGTTTCATGTTATAATCCCCGCGTGGGGAGTTATCTGGGCGGCCATGTTGTCTGTGGGCAGCGTGCAGTGCGCCCGTGCAGCCGAGCCTCAGGCGGAACCTTCAGAACCACTGCCCACTGGAGTTACTACTCCCAAAAAATAACTCCTCTAAAGGACGTCTCCAGTAAATAAGAAAATAAATATGTAAATAAACATTCTTCACATAGTTGAGCTGTTTATTATTATTATTATTATTATTATTATTATTATTTTAACTCTTAGGCCTCTAAAACGCCGACTCAAACTGGTGGGATGTCTCAAGCAAAATGCATAAATAGACAGACAGACGGACGCAAATCAGAAGAGAGAGCAGTGATTCTGGAGATCGATTTGTTCGTAGCGAACAACCCTTTTAAATGAGTCGGGAGTCGGGAATTCTTCTTCCGAGTTCTTCCGAAATAATTTTGACAGAATTGAATGATTCCAGTGAGAATTCCATTGACGACTCAGAGCAGAGTCTCTTTGAATGTGCACTGAACCAACTGAGAGAGTCGTAAAATCGAACGACTCTTTTTATTGAGTGACTCGCCAAGAACCGAATCTCAAAAAAAGAGTTGGACCTTCAATCAGGGCCGACAGTCGTCACTTCCAGAGTGAAGCCTCCTCTTCATTCTGATGAACAAAGAGCAGTTGGAACTGCGGAATAAAACGAATGAGCACCGCCGCGCACGGCACTGAACTGTCCGACTTCCTGTCGGGAGGCGGGTTCCAAACGGAAAAGCAAATGCAGCGGATGGGAGTGCGGATGAGGGGATTTCAATTTGCATGCAGATCCACATTTTTGAGCTCTAAAGTTTTCAAATAAACCTTGGAAAAAAAATTTAAACGGATTTCTTCTGTGTTTTCTGCACATCGCGCTGCCCCCCGGTGGACAGGTAACGCCGCACACAAAACCATTACATTAAGCAGACGCTTTTATCCAAAGTGACTCACAATTATTCAAACACCGACGGACGCAGCCATCAGGAGCAATTAGGGGTGAAGTGTCTTGCTCAAGGACACTACAGCATGCTAGCATGAGGAGCCTGGGATCCAAACAGCAACCTTTAGATCACTAGACGACCAGCTCTACCTCCTGAGCTACCACCCCCAGGAGGAGGATAGAAGCCGACGGCCACGCAGGTTGCCCGACGTGCAGGGGGGAGGAGCAGAACCTTCCGTCAGTTTGCACGCCTTCATATCAACCCTGTGCTCTGTTCCCTCTGTCACCACGCCTCCGAGCAGGACGGAGAGACCACGTCGCGTGGCTCAGGTCGCCCCGAGCACACGATCAAATTACTGTCTGATTGAAAGCAATCATGTATGAGCAGGGAGAGGGCTCATTCCCCCCCGCTAAATACCACCAAATGCCACGCATCCCTGCTAAGTGTTCATTTATTTGGGGGTAATATCTAGAGGAGCGCTCTATAGTTGGTTCATTTTCATTTATCTTTCCTGCCTTTGAAAGCACCTTATGCCTCGAAAGGTGAGAGGAAATTATAAATAGAGCACTTCCACGTCCTTTGCTGAAAAAATAAAAAATAACAATTCCAGACCATTTTAATTCAAAATGTTAAGAGCCAGGATCCGCGGGAGCGAGGAGGGTTCCCCTTGAGGCAGAGGCAGAAAAAAAGTATTTGACGAAGGAATATATTTCTAGAAGCGGCTCCATTCTTAATGAGACGGAGGCCATCTGGTAAAATGAAGGAGGCACTATGTGTTGAAAATGACAGGTTCTACAGAGGTTTTGAATATATTTGAATAAAAACATGAATCAATGAAAGTAGGTCTGTCAGGGAGGTGGTGCCAAAGAGACAAAGTCAGTTCAAGATTCCCATCAGATGCTGAAAAAAAAACACCTGAATTGTGACGCCCGGGATTCTATTGTCGAAATCCACCGCAGCTTCGCTTGGTTATGTCCGGAAGACTCCATCTCCTTTTTTGACTAAAATATATGTCTTTGTTTTTTAGTACACATTAAGCAGGTTTTTTAAAACGAATAAAGTGAATTCCACTGAAGGAGATGACATTAAAACCACTCAAATTGGCTCGGCATGCAATTCATAGATATAACGTATAAATCCACATGTCCCCAATTCAGAATTCTGAAATTGGTCTTAAATTTGAAAAATATAATCAAATAAAATTAACTGCCCATGAATTTGAAATAAAAACTGTTTGAAATCGTAATGGAATAAAATTTCAATTAAATTAAATTTTTATAATAATTTTTATTCAATTTGTATTTATTAGATTTATAATGTATACAATACCCATTACACTCATTTATACTATGTGCAAAGTATCACATTTTGTATATTTCTGTACATTTCTGTTTTGTGTTTTTTGGCTATTTGTATAAATTGACAATGAAATTATTATTTTATCTGCTTTATTCTGTGCAATTTTATTATTATTTCTATCCTCCTATTTTTGTCATCTGTTTAGCTTACTGTTATTTTTATTTTTTAATGCAAATGGTTGAATGACTTTGAGAACGGATCCTGCTGTAACCCTGAAGCCTGCAGTTTATGCTTAAAAAGATGGATGGCCGTCGTTAGCGGCTTATCTCTGTTTTCAGTCACAAAGCCTCTGGATAATGGCCGGGGTTATCTGCGTAATATCTATATTGAGATGAAAGGTAATTATAATGTACTATAATATACAAAAATAACACAATAATAGGATTGGTTAATTTGAAGAGGATTCTCATATCGACATTGACCTGGGGGGTGACTAGGCTCGACCAAGGTTCTCGATTTTCCAGGCTTACGGGAAATAGTTTAAGAATATTCCCAAAACAAATATTGAAAACTAAAAAAGGATCAATGTAATATGGAGCGATCAGAGGCAGATTGAAACTAATACATATCCTGGCAGCTTGATTGGCAGCTTGAATGACCTTGGCTTGGCTCATCCCTTGTGACCACAACATCAAAGATGTTTTTTGGGCCTTTCATTTCATGGTTCATAGATGAGAAAGACTGTAATGAGGTGAAGGAGAATAAATACTAGAACAAATTAATAAAAGTTAAAATGTCAAGTGTGAAATCTCAAAGATTTCCATTTCATTGCTTTTGGCGGCGCCTATGGCTAAAAGCAGTAACTGCAGGATTGTTTTTGGACCTCGCAGAGATCCAAACTGTGTCGCCCGCCAGGTTGGTAGTTAGCACCCGGGCCACACCCCCTTAACAATTTGAGGTCGCCAGTACACATGGATGCATGGATTTGAACGCATGGTGGGAAAGTCGCCACAGATGCCCGGTTCTTAATACTCAGAATACTGATCTTGCAAGGGCTTTCATCAGTGGGACATAGTTTCGATCTCCTTTGTGTTACCTCCTTCGGCGATAGATAGTGACTTAACAGGAGTTTATTTCAATGAAAATCTTCTAGATTGTCACTTTAAATTTGGAAAGTTATTCCACTGGGTCATCTCAAAATTACAACTTGTTCTCAGGTCCCTCTGAGAAAAGAGATGTTGATGAGTCTTCCTGACTTAGTAAAGCCTATTAACGATTATTATTATTATTATTATTATTATTATTATTATTATTAGTATAAGCTGGCTATTGGGTATGATCTGAAGTGGATTCCGATACAAATCCGATATCGATGAGACGACTCACGCAGTGTTTCCGTTATCCGGTAATTGCCGGTTTTCGACCGGGAAAATCTGTTGAAGTCCGACATATTTAAATCTCTCCGGTCATAATGTCCGGTGAAAATAAATGCACTTAAGCAAAATTTGAATTACTGCTGGGCGATAAAACGATAACAATAATGATCGCCATATTGTTTTCCTCAAAGTCGAAATAAAACAGATAATTCGATAATTCGATCGTCAATCAGCTTGGACGATCCAAAGCTGACCTTTCACCTCTGACCAATCACGTTTGTTGATATACAAACAAGTACCGCCCCCAGACTGCGCTTGCAAACACAGTAAACACACACGGAGCGGAGACAGAGCTGCAGCATCTAGAACCCTGAGGAGAAGCAGAAAGATGATGTAATGTGACAACAGGGACACATACATCCATAGTTTGGCAAATGGTAAATATCCGTTGTGTAAAATATGTCGACAGGACGTCCCGATGAAGACGAGCAACACCACGAACGTTATTATTTATTTAGACCTACTTGTCATATTTATTTTGTTTTTGATTTGATCTAAATCTCATTTTAGTGAAATGTTAATTAAAGCGGTTGCACTTCACTTCAATCATTTTATTTCAAGCCGTAATGTTCGTAATATTTATTTGTTCTTTTTTGAAATGGCATTAACTGACGGGACTTGTTTTATTTTGAATATTCAATAAAAAATATGATACATCTACATGCTTTGATGATGTCATTCTCTATATAGCCTGCTTTATCAATTGTTTTTAAGCTCAATAAACACAGATAACATCTGATATCTGGAATCTCTCCCATTTGTCCGGGAAATTGAAATCTCCCAGGAAACGTTGACAATTGGATCCGACATCGATATGCACTGACATTTTATACAAGATGAGAATTGTACCAGCTTTTCTGTGCACAATCAGGGGTGTGTTACAGATACATTGCCGGGAACTAATTCAGTCCAACACGGAAATTGCGCTATTGACGATTAGATTTTTCATTTGAGGTGAAAATTGCATCCGTTCAGAAGAAAGCGCCGATCTTACAATTTTCAAGTCAGTTCAGATATCGAAGGAATGCAATTTAATCGTATCAGAGAGTCAACTTTCTTTGCACCCAGCCCTATTATGATGCGGTTAAAGGTACTTTTTTTTTTTTGGTATTTTTCTCTTCTGCTTGACTTAATGTAGAGACACGTAAAGGAACCAGGAGCTTCAGCTAAAGTGAAGTTTCCTGCCGCGTCGCACCTTTTCAGTCAATAAAGCGCCGAGCTCGTCATTTACTGATCCATGGCGTTGTGCAGGAGGATGAAGTCCAAAATGGCAATAAATAAGGCATTTCAAACTCCAATCAATAATATGAATGTATAAAATAAATAAAAGCTATAAGAGTTTGTTTGAACTAGAGAGTGTCACAGGGAAACTCGAAGCATCATAAGCCCAAATAGAAAGTAAATTATTTAACCAGCCTTATCACTTTGAAGAGCTGTGACGCAACAACGCGACCGCATCCATTTGTTGTATGCAGAACTGAGGAAACATTTACCCAAACGTGAACAATAAATACGATGAAAAAAATTCACATTTGCGAATGAGGAACAACACAGCCACAGCCAAGTATATAATGAAATACAAAGAAGAGATTAGAGATTGTAGTCAACCCCAAAAAACGGCACGAGGCGTTCCAAAACGGAGTAAACAACGAAACGTGCCCGAGTGCATCTCATTTGTTCTCAAGGTGCCGGATTTGCAGGAGGATTGTGTCGACAGGCTGTGGGACGCGACAAAGGAAAAATTAAAAGTGAATAATGTTATTTTTGGGGGTGAAGTGCGGCTTTGCAGGCTGCGGCCTTGGCAGAAAGAGATGTTTTTTGGGAGGGCTGCCAAGGGGGGGGGGGCACTTTCTACCCATTCGGGTTGAGCGGATAGGAAAACGTAGCACTCCACCCAAAGCTCTTCACAACAACCGAATGGGAGAAGAGGAAGAGAACCAGAAGAAAAGGAATAAATAAACTCTAAACTTTTGCTCATTCATTACCGGGAAAAGGGCAAGACGGGGAGGTCGGGGGGGGGGCGTCCATTAAAATAAATAGTACTCATCTGGTAGTTAAAGCCATAAAAAGTCATCCGTTTTGGGACGTAGCCAGCGAGCTGCGGACGTTCCCCTGCCAAGAGAGCTGCAACGGAAAGACGTTCCCCTTCTCCAAAAAAAAGACCCGGCGGAGCGGTGACGCGCGACTCGGAAACGAGTCGGCCGTCGCGGGTTCACCTTTTAAATGGGTGGGGAGTCTGGAGTCGCTCCGGCGGAAATAAAAAAGAGTCAAACCTCAATCCCGACACTGAAAATAATTTCTGAGGACTAAATAAAAAGCCCAAGGCCAAAAGAGACGTCTGGTAGTTGAAATGAGTTGCTTCTTGGGAGAATTCCATTCACAGCTCAGCGCTGAATCCACTCTTCTGAAATGGGTATTCGGGTAGTCGGGTATTTAACAAATCAACATGCAACAAACCTGGGAAGCAACTGGAAAAATTGGCAAATATACCACCAACCTAAATATGACGTAGGAGAAAATCTGAAAAAGACGCACTTACAAGGAAGGTAACGGTAAATGATAAAAAATGAATAGAAGCCGAAACAACGGAAGGAAAGTGACGGTGAAGTCAACACTTTTCTGACCAAATTGGACGATCCAGCACCGGGCTCCACCCCGGTGACTCAGAGTGAATTCAGTCAGAACCCCCCCCCCCCCAAAAAAAACAACGTCAGCATCCGCACAACGAGCTCACTTTTTCACACGCCTCAACGAGAGGCTTTGGGTTGAATGCACTTCGTCGGGCTACAAACGGGTCGATTTAACATTCAGATCCAGTAACCCCCGCCCGCCCGCCCCGCCGCAGCCTAAATATAGTCGCCATCACCATCAAAGTTTGATATCTGAACGGGGCTGATTGAGGGGCGGCCGTTCCGTTCTCGCCCCGTTAGCCGCTCCGTCACGTCGCACACACCGCTCCATTCATCACAATGAATCAGCCGCTGGCGTTGAAAACATTTTTTAATATGGGACGAGGAGCCGCGGCAGGATAATGCAGGAAGAAGGAGGCTCTTAACCCCGACCTCCGAGTCCCGCGACGTGATATATAACACTAATAACAATACACGTCACATCAGGGAGACAGTGATGGATGGGAGCACGGAGCACGCTTCAATTCTCTGCCATTAAAAGGAAAACGTCTCTCTGCCCGTCCATCCATCCATCCATCCATCCATCTATCCTCCAGCCCTCCATCTATCCATGCATCCATCTATCATCCATATGCCCATCTATCAATCTTTCATATCCATCCATCTGTCATTCCATCCCTCCCTCTATCTATCTATCATCCATCTATAATATATCTGTCCATCCATCTATAATCTATCCATCTATCCATCCATCTATAATATATCTTTCTGTCCATAAATCCATCCATCCATGTCCATCAATCTATGTTTCCATATCTACCCATCCCTCCATCCACCCATGCGTCCGTCCATCAATTTATAACAATGCTTAGGTGAACACATACCAGAGTTTTCCTTTAACATGAACCAAATTAAACATAAAATCAGAAATGTCTCAATGTTTAACAATTTACTTTAATTATAGAGTGTATAGAGAGAGAGAGAGAGAGAGAGAGAGAGAGAGAGAGAGAGAGAGAGAGAGAGAGAGAGAGAGAGAGAGAGAGAGAGAGAGAGAGAGAGAGAGAGAGAGAGAGAGAGAGAGAGAGAGAGAGAGAGAGAGAGAGAGAGAGAGAGAGAGAGCAAGAGAGAGAGACAGAGCAAGAGAGAGATAGATATATCATTTAATTTGTTCTGGCACACTAAAACCCCTCAAAAAAAGTGCTAAATAAACATTTGGCAGCTAAAGGGCAGCGGTCCATCACACGAGCGCTGATCATCTCAGTGCGGTCACAAAGTCACGACCCAGACTCCCCTTGTCTGAGCTGTGATTTAGGTGAAGTCCAAACTGACCTATTCCTCTGACAGGACGGCGCTTTCCGGCTAAATGTCACCGAGCCGCAGCCTGCGGTGCATACGCACTGGTTCTAATGGGCCGTGCTTAATTGTAATAGAGGTTAACACACCCGGAACCTCCCAAAATCAAAACAGCCTTTTCCCTACAATTACGGCCAAGTGACACGCTCTGATAAGAGCTTGAATGAGGGAATAAAAAAAATTTATAATAATAAATAAAACCCTTTTAATGTCGAGATAATGACGAATCAAACAAACGAGAATGCAGAATGCACACTCCATCATGGACGTGCATTCCAGACAGGGTTTCCAAATTCTACATGTTTGTCACTCCGGTTGTACAAGTAGTACAAGGTGTAAAAACAATAAATGATTATTGTATTTGTACGCTGATTTTAACCACTGTGCGATATATACGATCGATAATTTCAAAAAAAGCCCAAATGCAGGATCATTTTTACCATTTTCAATAGACCCGCAATGAAAGCCGGTCTTTCGATTTGTTTGCGAGCCAACGGTGAGTTTGCTTCCCAGCGCGGGTTCCAGATCGGTCGTTTCACCTGCAGCTTACGTTAGAATGCAGCAGAGGAACCTGATCCTGGATCTGCTGTGATCCCACCAGGCGCTGCCGTTACCGCAATCGATACCCAATCACACAGGAGTCAAGGTCGCTGTGTATTTGCTGGGAGTAGTGTGAACACAGCCTGGTGACGGTGCTCTTCGCATAGTTTTTCCAGTAAATGCAGCATCCAGGCCCCGCCCCTTCCAGTACATACTGCACCATAGTTTTTGTTAAAGTCCCATAATTTCTTACTTTTTTTTTTTTTAAACGTTATTAAAAAAAAAAAAAAAAGAATTTATTTATTTATTTATTTTAATTAAAAAAATAATAATAATAACAATAATAATAATAATAATAATAATTATAACAATAAAACACTTCGAAATGACAGTACGATGTTGCTATACGTTCCATCTAGCAACACTGATTCCAGACGCCTTATGAAAGTGTAACCTTCGCTGCTGGATAACTGAGAGGATATGATGTGGATAAACAGTGCGTTTCACGAAATGTCACTTCGGATTAGCTCCAATGGGCGGATTTGTGATCGCAATCCATATGTAAAACACCAAACCAGATTTCTGTTTGTGCAGATAGAGCTGCTCTAATGCGTGCTGTTATTTTGTACGATGCGCGTAATTTATCGGGGTGTGGTACTGGGCTCGTGTGATACGACAATATATATATATATTCTTTTTTTAATGCAAAATGAATTTCTGAGCTTAACGCCGCCGCCAGAAAAGCTTCTGTGGACGTTCGCACGACTCCATGACACGTTCTATTCCAGGGTCTTTGATCCCACTCTGGATACAGCTCAGAGGATCAAATACATCCTTTTTGTTGGGGTTTTTGTGTCATCCGGTGACGCAGGATGACACAAAAATGCCAAATAGAAAAGTTCTCTCTTTGCGGTTGACTTTTATAGCTCTGAGAGGTCACTGGAAATTTTAAATGTCAAGGATTTAGAAATCCCTTCAAAAGAGATTTTATATATATATATATATATATATATATATATATATATATATATATATATATATATATAATACACACCTCATGACATGACGCTGGATTCCTTTTACCAACTAAAATGGGTGCCCTGCAGGTAAAATAATAAACAATAAAAAAATATATCAATAACAATGTAAAAAATAAAAATAATGCAAATATAATGATAATGCATCCATAATAATAATAATAATAATAATAATAATAATAATAATAAAATTATATTGACTCCGTAATCGACTTAGAATCAAAATCAATAGCAGCTGGTGTCCTCTAGGGGGCTCAGTTTTGAAACTCATTCAAATGTAAATATTATGATGTTTGTTTTAATAAATATATATTTAAGAATAGCAGCTTTTAATTTTGTCATAACTGTACGACAAATAAGAAAGTTTATCTCTAATTTTCATTTATATTCCTGACTGTTATTTTACGTTCCTCGAGACCAGAACCTCAGTTTAGACTTTGTGCTGTTTGTGTATTTGTCATTTTCTCATCGTATTGCAACGATAATAGAATGGGAATTAATATCATCTGCAGATAATATCGTGCTTTGACATGAACTTTCTGGTCATGGAGGACATTGTTCGTTGTGGGCACACTTTGCTTTTTCATTACAGATGGAACTACAGGCGACGCAGCTTTCTTTGCCGGGTTTCTTTGTCGGTGCTGATCGATGTGATTTTTAAGACTCGTACCAAACATTGACCAAACAAAGGTCTCGTCCCTGACTCATGGAGAAATGGACAAAAAGCTGTTTCAGCTCTGGTTGGAGGCGAGGAGCCCAAACAAGACGGCCGACGGGACGAAGCGCTCGTCCCCTCCAGAGCCGGTCGTCTGGGCCGCGCTCTGACTTGGGGGCCATTTGGCAGATTTATCTGCTCTCTTTTTTGATTTGAATCTCATTTTGCTTTTGACATGAGGGGGAGCGCGTCCAACCGCTGTAAATAATTGAGCCCCGGGAAGACGAACGTGGAGGTGGCGAGGAAGGAGTCACAGCTCCGCGTCTCATAGCACCGTACGTAAAGGAACTTGATGGAGCAGAACTAACATTTTAAATTCAGCACTTATATGTTTACTTCATTTTCAGAAGAGGCAACAAAATATTTTTTCTTAATATATTTTTTATGATTTTATTTATATATATATATATATATATATATATATATTTATTTATTTATTTTAAATTTTCTTAGTTATATGTTTTTCTCCAGACTAACTTTTTCCACTAGTAGCACCAGTGCTCCCCACTGAAAATTTTAGGAGCACCAGCATAACATTGACGAGCACCACTGATATCCACATGCAACACCACACATTCATATCATTTCCATCTTCACTGTTTTACTCATAAATGCTTTGGAAATAGACAATTTACAGAACTTGCAATGTGCTGTTTTATTTTGAAGGAAAGAGTCAAGAAACTGAAGTAGTGCTTTAAAACATAATCGGCGCCACAAACTAAACTCATTTGACTGGGTTTACCGGACGTTATCGCTGGTGAAATCTTTTGCGATCCACCTCCTTTATCTGATTGGCTCCAGTCCCACGGGAGAGGAAAACGCGGGAGATACCGATCGTATAGGAGCCGGTGCCATCCTGGTACCGGGGTTTGGGTACCCAAACAACATCCCATCAACATGTTTTGATTCAAGGTGTGCACGGAGAGGAGGTGCACGGAGAGTGAGAGCCACTTCAGCTCAGCACTGAAATAAGATTTCACCCATTTTAAATCGTAAAAAAATATATAGAAAAATCAATATGATGCGGTCAATGTTTATATGGACACTGCGAGAGCCAAAGCTCTCCATCATTATCCATCACTGTCTGTCACACACACACCAATCCTCCCTCCTAGTGTTTCACATGATTTAGGATGACGATAAAAAAAAATAACTGCTGGCATAATTGCAAGTCGTGCTGGTGTTCCTAGTTATAAAATGTAGTCGCACTGTCTCTAGAAATGGTCGCAAAATGCGACTAAATGGTTGCAGCCTGGAGCCCTGGAGAGAGAGAGAGAAAGAGAGAGAGAGAGAGAGACACTATTTTATACATTATTGTGCTGCGAAAACAAGATAATTTGTTAATGGATATAGAAAAAAAACAGGACATTTAGTGTTTTACAGATATCTGCCGGGACTCAGGACACACGGCTCCAAACCAGGACAGTCAAGGACAAACCTGGATGTCCGGTTGCCGTATATTGCCGTATTTCTGAGTAAACTACTTATATATATATATATATATATATATATATTTTGCTATTCCAGTCATTTTCCTTATCACTACTTCTTCTTGAACCTTAGTAAATCCTCTCTGCAGTAGCAGTACTTTTACTCCAGGTGTTAAACTCTCAAGATCTTAATTCTTATTCTACATCTTATTTTACATCTTATTTTCTTGAGAAAAAAATACGAAACAACATCCCATCCATTGACTTTGGCATGTTGTTCTCTGGGAGTCCCACTGGGTTAATGTTTAATTTTAGACTCCTTATCATATTATTATCCTGGTTACTTTACATTGGATTAACAGTGTGACTGTATAACACTGTAGTCAGTCGTCACAATCACAGTAAAACTTCATAACTTGTATATCTATACCAATCAATCATCCTGCCTATCGAACACTCGGAACACTTTGTATATTTCTATATATTTGGTTATTTCTTTCTGTATCTTTGTTCTTTCTTCACGTTCTGTATATTTGGCTATTCTCATTTTATTTTATCATTTTTCAGAGGCTGCCTTGTGTGGCGCGGTCTGAGCTGAAATCATAGTATGAGCCACTATAATTTGCCACGATCAGCCTATGTGTACATTTTTTATATATTTCACCATTTCTGTTCAGAATTTCTGGATATTTCACAGCTTTTATTGTCACTTTTTAAGCTTACCAGTGAAGCCCCCGTTTAAAAACATGCCTGTTCGTGAAAGTCGCGGCGACTTGCGGTGAAAAACACCGGGAAATACACCGTTTCCCACGTGAAAAAACACACCCAAGTCCCATTTTTTGGAAAAACTTGCAAAAGCTTTATTAATATAATGTTATTAATATTACCTCCACTGGCTCGCTGTCCCACATGGGAAGCCCCACCCCCCACCAGCTCACTGTTCGCTGTTTAGTGAAAGTTTACTAATATTATGCGCGTCACTCGTCCAAATTTCTCCAAATTCGACACTGCACGTCCTTGGGTCCCTGGCAACACACCCAGCAAGTGTGAAGTAGATCAGATGAACAGCTGTCGAGATAATCTGAGGACATACATAGAGCGATTCCTTCCTTCACAGTTAGATAGATTGTCTGTAGATAAATGCACCAATCCTCACCCTGACAAGTTCCTCGTCATGAAAATGTCCTATTAATTATAAATCATTTTCGGATCCATCGCGGTCATAACGTTTGTATTTCCACCATGGTGAAACGCACAGACTTGGGAGGAACAGTGCCGTATTGTTTTCCTATAAGTGTCTCGTTTTATTTTCCCCACAACTCAAGCCTTTTGGCGAGCCCGACGCCAACCTATTAAAATGATTTATTCAGAAAAAGAGTGGCGCACAAGTGCCACTTGCAATCGGGACATCAAAGCGCTGAATTGAAAAGCTGCGTTTCCTGCAGCAAGCCGGGGAAGGCCATGCGCACTTTGCTCCTCTGCAGCCTCCAAACAGGGGATTATTTTACAGTGGCGTAACGCAGGAACAACAACAAAGGGACTCCACCCACGCCTTCATATAGAAAGGGAAGGAAAATTAAACCACAGAAAGCTTCCAGATAATTTGAAGGTCTGTGGCGTGTTGCCACTTCTTTCTTTGCTTATTGTTGATTGTTTTTTGGTTTATTTTATTGCATTTTGTGAATTATTATTCTTAGGTTTACATTGATTGTTTATCATTATGTTATTGTATATAGTTTGTTTTGTTATTGTTCATTGATTATTCTAAGTTTAATGTTAGGTTTGTTTGTATTGTTTCAATCATTCTTCAAGTAAATGTTTGGCTTTCTATTAATATATTATCTATCAATATTAATATAACATATCTATCAATAATATATCTATCAATCTTTATTATAGTCCATCTATCTATTAATAGTATAGCTATCTATTTATTATTAGTCTATCTATCTATCCATCCATCTAATAACAGCCTCTCTACAGTATCCATGTAAAACAAAACAACACCCGTCCACCCCACAACAATACCAGTCGTGCTCAGGAAAACAACACCAACACCAGCAAACACCCAAAGATGAGCGAGCGGCAGAGCCGAGCGGCAGTGCCGAGCGGCCTGCACCCCGGGCGCCTGCAGCCGTCCCCTCTGCAACGCGCCGTGATTAATTGCGATTGGTAACAAGCGCTGAAAGGATTAATTCAATCACAGCGCTGGTGATACACCCCGAGCTCTGACATTAGCGAGGCGTCTACAGCAGGACAAAAATATCAATTAACTCTTAGGGGGAGATATCCCGCCGTCATTAGCATTTTATCGCAACAGCTTGGGTTTCCACTTTCCCATATTGTCATCGTCCCAGTCGGGTTTTTCCGGGAGTTCGAACGAGGTCGTATCCGATGTGACAACAAACAAGCGTCGCGTCGTTGGAAAGATGAACTCGTTGTAATGGAGTTTTTTTCCGGTGACAGTGAGGAATGGGCGGCGTCGGCCGATGTTAATGATGTTATCAGTCACGCTGGGATCCCTGAGCGCCGACGGACGGACGGAGAGACGGAGGGATGGAGGGATGGAGGGAGGGACGAAGGGATGGATGATAGCGGGAGGGATGGAGGGAGGGATGGAGGGAGGGATGGAGGGACAGAGGGATGGAGGGATGGAGGGATGATAGAGGGAGGGATGGAGGGTCTGAGGGACTGAGGGATGGAGGGATGGATGGCGGGAGGGATGGATGGAGGGAGGAACGGAGGGATGCAGGGACGGATGGAGGGATGGATGGACAGAGGGATGGAGGGTCTGAGGGACTGAGGGATGGAGGGCGGGAGGGACAGATGGAGGGAGGAATGGAGGGATGGAGGAACGAAGGGATAGAGGGACGGATGGAGGGATGGATGGACGGAGGGATGGAGGGATGGAGGGAGGGATGGAGGGACGAAGGGATGGATGATAGTGGGAGGGATGGAGGGAGGGATGGAGGGAGGGATGGAGGGACAGAGGGATGGATGGAGGGTCTGAGGGACTGAGGGATAGAGGGATGGATGACGGGAGGGACAGATGGAGGGAGGAACGGAGGGATGGAGGAACGAAGGGATGGAGGGATGGATGGAGGGATGGATGGACAGAGGGATGGATGATAGCGGGAGGGATGGAGGGAGGGATGGAGGGAGGGAGGGATGGATGGACGGAGGGATGGAGGGATGATAGAGGGAGTGATGGAGGGTCTGAGGGACGGAGGGATGGATGGAGGGAGGGACGGATGGAGGGAGGAACGGAGGGATGGAGGGATGGATGGAGGGATGGGTGGAGGGATGGAAGGACGGAGGGAGGGATGGAGGGAGGGATGGAGGATGGCAGAATGGAGGGATGATAGAGGGGGGGATGGAGGGAGGGACTGAGGGATGATAGAGGGGGGGATGGAGGGATGGATGGATGGAGGGATGGATGGATGGAGAACACGAATGCGTCAACAGGCGGGTTCCTTGGACCCGTGGTGCAAAGCGCTGTAATCCAGAACAGTGAGTGGAGCTCAGTCACCATCGTATTATTGGGCGATATGGTGATATCAGATTAATGTCGTCAAGGGTTTTGGTTTGCATCACATTACCGTCACGCTTTTATCAAGACAATATTTTATTACATTGGGATATTACGATAACCAAAACCCCAGATGATATCTCATATCCGGATATCGATATAATATGGATATATGGCCCGGCCCTATAAGTATGGTTTGTTCTTAAACAACCTCAATGGATGATAGTGTTTTCGAAGTTTCTGTGTTTTTGACAGCAGATAGTGTTTTCAAAGTCAGTGAATTGAGCATATTCATGTTCGTCAAGGTCAAATTTGCAGACCTGGTGTGAAACATCCAGGGAAAAAAAGTTGATAATTCACAGTCTCTGCTCCTACGCTTCACGTTTAACGTTTAAGACACGGAAGAGTGAGCCGAGATAACAAATGTGCGAATGGTTTACTTTCTGCAAAACCAGCTCAATCCGGTTGTTTTTTTTAAGAAAATGTAGAAATCTCACTTGTGCACCTAATGCTATATCCGTTATTCAGGATCCTGCTCTTGCAGAAGAATAACAGCAGAGTTCTTTGAACAACCTATTAAATAACCTCTTATAAGAGCCTCTTAAAATACAAACTAAATCACAGAGCAATTAAGCAAATGAACAGTACACAGTGCATCCAGATGGAGTTCTCATCTTTTTGGGGGGATTATTTAGCTCAAGGCAAAATAATAAATAGAGACCGTGCAAATGCTTAATAATGTGTCATGTATAGCCTTCAATGCTTCTGCTTTTATTAGTATTCTTTGTCACGTCTATTATTTTTTAATGTTTTTCTGCAAAGATCAAATCCCTATTATTCAAATCAAGTATTCCTGGGGACATAAAGCAGTGCTTATTATCTATCAATCTATCTTCCTATCTATTTTTCTTCGGTTAATTACAGTTTTCCTTCAGGTTGAATGTCTCGTCCAGCCTAGTAGAGATGGGGCTGTAATTCATCGTGACGGATGTAAGACATTTACTTTCCGCTGCATATGACTGATGTGTGATACATATCTACATATAGGAGCTTTATTTGACTCTGCATTAAAATCGGATGAAAACGTTGTCGCAAACGTCTGGAAAAAGTAGTAAAAAACAGCCAAATGTACAAAAAAAAGCCACATTTGCAAAGAAAAATAGACGAATAAAAAGCAAAAATCCAAATGTACAACGTGTAAAAAGCCAGAATATGCAAAGGCGTAAATGAAGTTAACAAGGTGATGACTGGGGTCTCTGAAAGTGGCAGTGCGGTTGCTAGTATGGTTATGGGTATCAATAAAAAGTAAGTATACTGTAAGTACAAGTCTAAATAAAGGTGGATGAACTGTACGGATAATTCAATACGAATACCACAGAGATGGATAACAATGAGCGAGTCGTATAAATGATTACTAAATGACATAATCATCTTATTTTTTGAATGAAAATGATAACATTAATTACATAAAAAATTCGGAATAATAATCCTGGCGCCTCAAGACTGAGATCCGATGATGAAGGGGCTTTTTTGGGGCCGATGTCAGCCCCCAAATACGACACAGGAGTTCCCACAGTGCACAACAAGGTTTTGTTTTGTTTTTTCGAAATGTTCAACAGCGCCTCATGCTGCAGTATGTGGTCGGATGAAGGACGCGAAAGAAAGATGCACGCTGATGTCTGGTGGAAAAAAAAAAAAAAAAGTATTTCACAACGTACTCGTAAAATGATGACTTGTTTCCCATGAAAGAGAGGAGTCAGAGGCAAAAAAAAAAAAACGAAAACAAGAAGTGAAGACAAGACTTGGATCACACACACACACACACACACACACACACACACACACACACACACACACACACACACACACACACACACACACACACACACACACACACACACACACACACACACACACACACACACACACACGAAAACAAACAGCAAAAAAAAAGAGAAATATAGAAACAAAGCCTGGCTGCCTGGTTGGAATCTATAACAGCGTCAAGTGAATGAGGTGATGGAATTGGGGAGAATGAGGTTGCTGCAATGTATCCCCGGGGAACACCTCCCTCTCCACCTTCCCCCACCTACCTCCCGGCGGGGGGTGTCGTCGCCTTATCGTGTGCGCGTCCAGGGGATTTGGCTTTGCGTTCATTCACTGTAGCGCAGCCTCGAAGAGGACAACGCCGAACCCTCGCTCCGCATCACGATCATCCAAACTCCCAGACGATCTCTAGTCTCACATCGCGATATCGATACTGTGTCTATATCGTCACACAAGCCTGCAACCCGGCTGCGATTTTGCTTTGCTGTGACTTTACCGCGAGACTGTATATATCTTGCTCCCCAAGAGACTGTATTTAATTACATTGCGATATCGTGAAACTACCAAACTCCCCGACGATATCCGATCTCATATCGCGATATCACACATCGCCCAGTCGCCTGAATCCAAAAAAGAAAGAGGAAAAATTTATAAAAACAACAAATAAATCTTTCTCGCGCTGCGTTGAACGGTGGAATCTGCCAGAGCGTCCAAACAAGTCAAGTCACCCGTCTCACTTTGGAGCGTTTCTTTCAGAGATGACGAAAGAAGAAAACACACTCATGTGACATTTGTATTATTCCGTGGGACACCACACGCCACCACCACCACCACCCACCACCACCACCCACCACGCCGCCGCCACCACTGTGTTTGTGCACGTGAGACCGCGACCCGATCCACGGAGCGATCCTTGCTGAGATGAACCCGGTATGGAACAGAGTAGGGAACCCAGTATGGAACCCACTATGGAACCCAGTATGGAACCCAGTATGGAACCCGGTAAAGAACCCGGTAAAGAACCCAGTATGGAACCCAGTATGGAACCCAGTATGTAACCCAGTAAAGAACATAGTATGGAACCCAGTATGGAACCCAGTATGGAACCCAGTAAAGAACATAGTATGGAACCCAGTATGGAACCCAGTAAAGAACCCAGTAGAGAACCCTGTAGAGAACCCAGTATGGAACCCAGTATGGAACCCAGTAAAGAACATAGTATGGAACCCAGTATGGAACCCAGTAAAGAACCCAGTAGAGAACCCAGTATAGAACCCAGTAAAGAACCCAGTATAGAACCCAGTATAGAACCCAGTATGGAACCCAGTAAAGAACCCAGTATAGAACCCAGTAAAGAACCCAGTATAGAACCCAGTAAAGAACCCAGTAGAGAACCCAGTAGAGAACCCAGTATAGAACCCAGTAAAGAACCCAGTAAAGAACCCAGTATAGAACCCAGTATGGAACCCAGTAAAGAACCCAGTAAAGAACCCAGTATAGAACCCAGTAAAGAACCCAGTATAGAACCCAGTAAAGAACCCAGTAGAGAACCCAGTAGAGAACCCAGTAAAGAACCCAGTATAGAACCCAGTATGGAACCCAGTAAAGAACCCAGTAAAGAACCCAGTATAGAACCCAGTAAAGAACCCAGTAAAGAACCCAGTAAAGAACCCAGTATAGAACCCAGTAAAGAACCCAGTATAGAACCCAGTAAAGAACCCAGTATAGAACCCAGTAAAGAACCCAGTAAAGAACCCAGTATAGAACCCAGTAAAGAACCCAGTATAGAACCCAGTAAAGAACCCAGTATAGAACCCAGTAAAGAACCCAGTATAGAACCCATTAGAGAACCCAGTAAAGAACCCAGTATAGAACCCAGTAAAGAACCCAGTATAGAACCCAGTAAAGAACCCAGTAAAGAACCCAGTATAGAACCCATTAGAGAACCCAGTGTGGAACCCAGAGCCGTGCGTCTCAGCTCTGCATAATAACTGGTCTCCCAGTGGGATGCAGGACACATCAGCACAGATCGCTAAACCGCACATTATCGTCTGCGTCTGTTTTCACGCGCCGCACACGCAAGTGGGAGACTGACGCTCCGGTCAACCGCGCGAGAATCCACGCGCCGCGCAAAGGGCGCGCGTCGAAGCGCGAATTCGGCGGCGGCGGCGGCGGCGGCGGCGGCGGCGCGACAAAGTTTTCTTCGCAAGGTTCAGCGCGTGTGAGTGCGTGTGGACGCGGCGCCCCGGGGGCCGTCCACCCCGGGGAGCGTCCACCCGGGGAGCGTCCACCCCGGGAGCGTCCACCCGGGGAGCGTCACCCCGGGGTGGACGCTCCCCGGGGCTCGGTGGCTCCGTGTCGCACGTAGCGCGTGCCCACGTCCTCCCAAAACAAAACAAACAAACAAACAAACAAACAAAACAAATATCTCCCACTTTGCAAAGCGCACAAAGTATTTTGAGTGCGTGTCTTTGTCTCACCCGGTGGCTCCTCCGTCCAAAGCGTCCCGTGTAAAACCGCGGTGCTGCGCGTGCGGGCTCCTCGGCTCCACTGCCGAGTCTCGACCGGCGGCTCCGTCTCACGCGCCCCCACGCGCCGCGCGCCTACGCGCCGCGCACCGACACACGCCCACCGCACGCGCACACACGCACGCACGCACGCACTGCTCTCAGCTGCAGCCGCTGTTGGATGAAGTTTGGTGACGTCACCGTGGTCGGTCTCACCCGGGGGACCGTCTCGTCCGCGTGTTGTCGCTTCACGGGAAGTCGTTGGGAATGACAAAAAAAATACAAAAAAAAACACACACACAACTAAAATGATATAATTAATACTAAAGAGCTCTTCGGTATGAGCAAAAAAGACAAAAAAAAGCTGCATGATAATAATAATAAAACAATGCATTTTTAGCTGAATGTTATTCTCCCTTGTAAGTCGCTTTGGATAAAAGCGTCTGCTAAATGACTAAATGTAATGTAATGTAATGTTAAAAGCTTGGTTTTTTATGTCATCAATGAATTATAACTATTATTGACAATAAAATGTAATTAATGATTTTTTTCCTTGTGTAAACCTGCTTTTTTGGTGACAGCTATTGTCTGTTTTTTTTTGTTTTGTTTTTTTTGGGGGGGGGGGGGTGTTCTGTTTGTTTCTGTTTTGTCTGTTTTCTTTTCATAAATGAAAAATTCACATTTCCAGCGCTTGTGCACATCCAACCGGGTCCCTGATGGGCCTGCTAACACAGAAACTGTGAAATAAGACAACCCAGTCAGTTTTTTTCAGTTTTTCTGCCTCGGTCACATAAAACACGTGATTCAACAAGCCGTTCAGATGTGTCTCCGCCCTGGGACTTCACATGCGGCCTCAATAGAATTAGAACCACCCTGCGTCCGTCTAACTCCACCCACGGCGAGAGAATAAGAAGCACGGCACGGCATCACATACCAGCACAAATCTTTTAAAAGAAAGAGGAATTTATACAAACTGTCACTCACATACTGTATCCCCCTGCAGACGGGGGATATGTGAGTATTTCAAAAATAATTCTGCCGTGTGTAGTATCGTATGCGGTAAGTATGCGGTAGACAGGCTGCCCGCTGCGGCATGCGATCCGCTGTGTGTTGCTCCAAACAAAACTAATAAAAAAAGGTGTGTTTTGGTATTTTGCGGCGTTCCGGGCGCTGTCGGCAACGAAAGTCCGAACAAACTTTTAAATGAGGCCTTGTAGATCTAATATTGAGTGAAGATTGGATGGCTTATTTCTCACCAAGAAAAATATTGAGAAACAGATTTCGGTGGACTGATAAGGTGAAATGAGTGAAAGTCACAGAGTAAATACAACAAAACCCAAACGCCATTGGCTGAAAGGACTCGGGGCCTCGGGAGGTTGGCTCCTCCCACAAAAAAACAGACCGTCAGGAACACAATGGGATTAGCGGCATGTTACAAATGCTACAAGGCATAATCTGAGCGGTATTTTCAGTAACAAACTTCAAAGATTAAGTTTTGGGGACCGCAGAGACCATATATTAACTTGTGTAAAAGGGAGAGAAATTGGTCCCCTTTAATGGCCGAGGCGGAATCTAACAAATGTAGACGTGTAATGAAAGACATTGAATAAACATTTTAAATAAGTTATGAAACAAGGAAATAAATAAATGTATACATAATCAAACGGAATAAATAAATAAACAACTAAATAAATAAATAAACAAATAATGGGGTGAATGTTATTCTAATTCTTTAAGCTGTTTTTTTTTTCAAATCAGGATAAAGATGTGAGAGGCAGGGTCGAGGTTTGGGATTTAAGGGTGGCTTATTATGAGCACATTTACGGCACCAGGGAAATAAGTAGGGCAATGCTCTGCTCCCTTGCCGGAACAGGGTGAATGGAAGGAACGGCCCCACTCTTGTTGCATTGTGGGAAGTGGCAGACTCTGCTGATGTCATCTCACGACAGAGTCCTGTGCGCCAGCTTGTTTGCATGCTCACATTAATTGACAAATGCATTTAAAAAGGTGAACTCTGAGGCAATTTTTGTCACTTTGAGCACAATATTGTGAAACTTGCATTTGTTCTTCATAAGTGTATACGTGTTTGTTATGAGATTGCAGTTGAAATATTTTTAAATCAAACTTTTGCAACAGTCACACTCCGTAAACCAGCAAAATCATGGGCAAAACACATAGATTTTACTGAAAAAATAAATAAAAATTATTTATTATCATCCCTCCATCCCTCCCTCCATCCCTATTATTATATATTATTTATAATTACAAAACGTTTTTAAATGTAAAAAAAAAAAATCATTCATGATATTTTTTTCTTTAAAACCTTCAAAAATGCATCATCACTGATAAATAGGAACTTATGGTACTTATACTACGTCCAAGCCGGACCACAATCGACGTGCACCTGTACATTTTTGAACTTGCGGTGTTTATCAAAATGGATGGTTGGCTAGCATCAGGCACACTGAAAAGGAACAAAACCATTTATACATTATCCACAAGCCAAGTCCCGGCAGGACATTGGACAAAAAAGAAGGGTTCGGAGAAAGCGCAGTGCTGAATATTTATCATTGGGATTTTTTTTGGACAGTTACGGAAGACGAACCGTTACCGCTGTGCGTGGTGTGTTCCGAGATTTTATCAGACGAAGCTCTTTTCGATAATAACTGAATAAACTAAACTGAATGTTGAGCCAGATCTTCACCTGAGACCGTCCTCCCCAAAGCCAGACATCAAGCATTTGGTGTCTGCCAGGCGGTGAGTGAGGTGAGTTAATATTAATGTTCTCCTGTTATTGTTAGTTTTACGTTCCGCGAAGGTTCCACAGATATAAGGTTATTTTGAACCCACCTCTTTATTTTGTGGGTTGCACGAATGCACCGTATGTATGAGAATGCATAGGATTGTTAAAATATACGTCCTCTGAGAACGCACTGTTTGGCTCCCGCGTTACTTCTGGTCGGACGCGGGCCGCAAACACTTTTGAGATTTTCAAGTGGGCCGCGAGTCCGAAAAGGTTGGGACCCTCTGCCATCAACCGTCACTTCCCACGGTTGGCCGTCTCTTCACTCATATTGCAACCAATTGAACGCGATGGTGGTTTTTCCACTTGTTTTTCAAAGTAATTTTTTTCCCAAAATGTTCTGACCTTTCTACTAGATTCTCATCACTCAACCACTGAAACCTATAAAAGACAAAAGCAAGTATTTCAATGTTGCACTTGAAGTGACAAAGTCAAGGTTAGAGGTGGTGTAATGAATTTCCAAGCTGTTTGATTTAAGAAGATTTTTATTGCAGAGAAACTGTTCGAAGATTGATGCCATGTCGTGTACTTGATGTCGGCGAGAAGACGCTTCTTTTTTTTGTTTACCTCATAATTTTACCACAAGGTTATGGAGTATGGAAACCGAGAGCGGCTGTGGTTGCTTATTTATTATTTTTTATAAAAATATTTAACCTTATATTTTTGGGGGGGCTTGTTAGCTGAGGATCACAACTTAATTATTCATCGAAATAACTTAATTATTATAACTTCATTCATTTTTTCATCTCCGGAAAACAAAAACAATATTTATAAGATCATTACATAGGCTTATTGGGTGACATTTGTCTATGCGTTACAAATTGTGAGGATTCTCCCCTAATTAAAATGTCAATTCAACAAATTTCAGGGCATTGTCAATTTTGTCAGGCTAAGCAGACAATCCCCAGCCTGGGAGCCAGACCAATCCGCATCTCATGTTTCATTTACTCTGCAAAATAGGTCTGGCCGCCCTCCCATTCAGACAGATTTCCACCCGACCTTGTCAAGGTCGGGCCAATCACAACCTTTTATCTAATAAGGGGCGGGTTTGATACAAGGACGATACAGAGGAGAGCTGTTGAGGCACCTTACCAAGATGGCTGCCACTGACGTGGAACAGTCAGTTGAATCTGCTATCGTGACAGTATTAAACAAACTGGACTTTGTATTTTCTATAAAAAATCTTTTGTTGATAGGAAACGTGTGTTTCTCGATCAGCGCTACATCACATATTCCGTTGCTCTGATTGTTGTAGGTCTTTCCAATGCTCTGATTGGTTGTAAGTCTATCCAATGCTCTGATTGGTTGTCGGTCTATCCAATTGCTTCTAGAGACATTTTGGTCTGCGCCCGTTTGTAACGACACTTAGAAATCGAAAATGAGCGGTGCAGTTCCAGACTAATATGCATTCGCAAATTGGTTTGGCAACGCCAAGCTACCACTTGCAGATTGCCACGTTGGAATCCTGGCAAAAACAATGACCTTATAATGAGAAAAAAAACTCTAAGACTTTTTTTTTTTTTTTCAAGATAACCGATACACTAAAAAGTGACAAAATCTCTGAAATCAAACCCCAGTTCCCTTGGAGCTGCTGCACCCACAGAGGAAGTGTATCGGTTACACAGCAGCTTATGACTCAAAATAACCATGTGCTGCCGTTGAGTAAGATGCTGAGTCTACAAAGAGGCCGTGGTTTGGACAGGTCCTTACGTTGTCTTTCTGACAAAAACAAGCTTTGCATGCAAGAACAAGCCAGGGTACTTAACGGGTACTTGCGGGTCTTGAGCTTGAATTTTGCCCTCAGATTCAAGATTCAAGATTCAAGATTCAAGATTTTTATTTGTCACATACATATACATACTTCCATACATATATGCAGTGAAATGTAATGCAACGCACCCGGTGATAGCACACAATATGTCCTAGGAAAAAATTAAAAAATAAAATAAAATAAAAAGTAGAAAATTCCTTTCTAATAGACCGACTAACTGACTCCTAAAACGTAATACAGTAAGTGGAATACTTATAGAATAAGATAAAAAATATATAGAATAAAATACAATAAAAATAAATTGAAATAAAATGGAAAGAAATGTAATGTACTGTAATACATTGAAAATAGCCCCTTTTGTACTGAAATACTTAAAAGGTCCTTGAAAAGAAAAAACAGGACCATTGAAAACCTGTGATATTCCCCGGTTTTGTTATTGAAATTGTAACGTAATAACATTTTTCCAGAATCGTTTTAATGACATACAGGGAAATGTAAACTTAATCCAACATTGTTGGAAATATATTTATATTAGTCGATGACAATGAGATCAAAATATAGACTGATCAGCCACAACATTAAAACCACCACTAATAACCACTAATATTGTGTAGCTGCCCATTATGCTGCCAAACTGCTGTGACCCGTGGAGGCATGGACTCCACTAGACCTCTGAAGGTGTCCTGTGGTATCTGGCACCAAGACGTCAGCAGCAGATCCTTTAAGTCCTGGAGGTTGTGAGGTGGGGCCCCCATGGATCAGGCTTTTTGTTCCAGAACATCCCACAGATGCTCCATCGGATCGGATCCTAACCCCGCCCATCCACATGATGTAGAAGAAAAGGTGATTCATCAGACCAGGCCACCTTCTTTCATTGCTCCATGGTCCAGTTCTGATGCTCACGTGTCCATTGTAGGAGCTTTCAGAGGTGGACAGGGGTCATCATGGACACTCTGACCGGTCTGCAGCTACACAGCCCCATACACATCAAGCTGTGATGCACTGTGTGTTCTACACCTTTCTATCATAGCAGCATTAACTTTTTCACCAATTTGTGCTACATGTGGGATCAGACCCGACGGGTTAGACTTTACTCCTCACTTGCATCAATGAGCCTTGGGCGCCCATGACCCTGTCACCGGTTCACAGGTTGTCCTTCCTTGGACACTTTTGGTAGGTACTAACCACTGCATACCAGGAACACCCCACAAGACCTGTGGTTTTCTTAAAGCAAACATGTCATCTGTAGTGCTCTTTCCTGGCATGAAACCATACTGCTGCTCGCTGGTCCCCACCTCTCCTCTTAACCTAGCCTCCACTTCCCGTTCCCATAGCTTCATTATGTGGCTGATCAATTTTATTCCCCTGTAGTTACCACAGCTCTGTATGTCTCCCTTATTCTTGAAGATGGGTACCAGTACACTTCTTCTCCAGTTGTCCGGCATCCTCTCCCTTTCCAGGACGGTGAGAAACAGTCTCGTTGGGAACGCCACTGCCAACATTTCCATGCTTCCTCAGGTATGTAATTTGGACCAAATGCCTTTCCCCTCTTCATCTTCGATAGGTGTATGTATATATATATATATATATTTATAGATTGTTCTATTTATTTATTTGTTTATTTTTATTTTTTTTATTATACATATACTCATATAAATGATAGAGAATGAGACTAAGATTATATAACATTTTGATGAATAAATATCACATTGAAAAAATTTATTATATTTGTTTTTGTCCTTGAAAATTCCACAACATCGTACACAGTGTATATATATGACCTGGAGCTCACCAGACTCACTGTTGGCACCTGCATGGAAGAAAAGCTGTGCTATTGATTTGCATGTCAAAGCTATAAAAGGGAAATTTGCACTTTGACACTTTTCAGATTCCCAGAATGATATTCTCTCTCTTACTGTGTGTATGGAGCAGAAGTTGTGGGGGGATGATCTTTACGATATTCAATTCAATATGGTCTTTGGTATTTCTACCGCGTTCACAGCGTTGTGTTGAAACTGTTTTTTGACTTCATTTCAACCCTTTTTCCAAGGACGAAAAATGAGGAATGACACCAACCGGGGCCGAATGCAGACTATTGGAAATATAAACAACTAAGATATAACATCTGCACTCAATACTGAATATTTTACACAACATCGATGACATGGCTGGCTGTTCAACTTCATTCTGTTTGAACCTGTTAAAGCTTCATGGGCCTGAGAAATTCAACAACACTTGGAAAACTAAGAGCAAAGAAATGCAACTCACCTTCATATTCTTCCCATTACATTTCTAGATAATATTCTCTCAGTTTTTATATTAAATTAAGCATATACTTTCATATTTTGTTTTTTATGCTATAAAATGCAATCTAAATACAAAATACCAGGTACAGGTATTTCAGGTATTTTTTCAATTGATGTAACTAAAGTTCATTGCTATAACCTTCAAAACTATTCAATGGGACCGTCTGCATTATTATAAAATAAGTCAAGATAAGATAAGATAAAATAAGTTAAATTAAGATGAGATAAGATAAGTTAAGATAAGATAAGATAAGATAAAATATGATAAGTTTAGATAAGACAAGATAAGACTTTAATAAGATAAGAAATTCAGCACTCACAGCTGCAAAAAACAAAACAACAAAACCCCAATTAAAATGATATAAGAAATATTCCATATGTACCTGTACATATGGAATATATGTACATCTATGATGTGAAATTATGTTGCAATATGATTTTAAAAATTATTTTCAATTTATCTTACCTGGAATTACAGCTGGACTCACTTTGGTAATGCAATTAGCCATGCCCACCTAAGAAGGTGGTAGACAGAGCGAGCGATGCAGCGAACTTGGCGAGAGACACTCAGTGTGTTTTTTATTTTAGATTTAGATTTTTTTTCAAAAAGTGCGAAAAATGTTAAACATATCTAAAAATAACAACATTTTAAATGTGGACATAACTGGCCCTGTCACTATTTTTTTAGAAGGCTGTCTTTTACACAGCGTCTTTTATTCTATATTGTCAAAGCTACTATAGAGCCCTTATCTGCTGACAGAGCACCACCAGTGTTTTACCCTGCATGACGTCACCAGCCAAAATGTTTTATTTTTTAATATAAAACATCTACCTTTTTTCCAGTATGTTTGTCCTTGCTGCTTGTAAAAAAAAGTGTTTTTATATATATTAGTTTTTCCTAACCACCTTCTCCATAAGTCCAAAATTGTTACTGAATTTAAAAATATAACATGATAACTAGTAGCGCTATGATAACTGCAGTAAGTACTTGTTACACTATTGCAGCATTACTAAAAAAAGTGGCGTACAGTAATAACAGACCCGCCCACGGGCCGCCCATTGAGAAGGCCTGGTCCCTGCAGGAATCTGCAGGGACCAGGCCTTCTCAGGTCAAACCAGGTCCTTTCCATGGCTGGATTTCACACCGTCATCAGCAATGTTACCCCTTTTTTGACACCAGGGGACTGCATCCTCCTCTCAACAAAAATTCAAATCAATGCATTTTTTCTGTCGGGTGAAAATGAGGCTCCTATCCATCAGAGCAGATCTCCAGTGAAATGACTCAAGTAAAAGGCTGCTTCAGCGGTAGATTGCCTTCTGTGCTTCCCAGGGTTAGACCGCAGGCAAAAAAAAAAATACCCCATCAGCGCAAGAAATGCAGAAAGAGCATTTCGGTAGGTTTTAGGTTTGTTTTTGTTTTTGTGGAAAACACTAGATGGGAGAAAACTGTTTATTTACACAGCTAGCATGGCCATTTTACCCTTACACACTTATTTTGAACACTTAACATAAAATTGTTTATTTTTTCTGATCTGACACAAATATATTTCTTATACACTTAAATAATAACCATGTTAAGCATTTTATTATTATTATTATTATTATTATTATTATTATTATTATTATTATTAATAATAATAATAATAATAATAATAATAATAATAGTAATAGTAATAATTATTATTATTATTGGTATTATTTTGTTTATTTAGCACACTCAGTCAAATGTACAGTTTTTGTCTATTTATTTCTGATGGGCGACAATTTCTTATGTACACAGATATGGCAATTTTAACACCAAATACATTCTTTATTTTTTTATTATTATTATTATTATATATTTATTTATTTTTGTAGAGTTTATGGATTTTTTTTTTTTTTCTCCCACTGTGTTTATCTAGCTACAGCCTTGTTTATCACAGTAAAACCCTTTTTACCCCATAGCTCACCAGCTCTGCAGCAGACACTTTCTCATGACTTCAAAGTACTGTGTTTGTTATTGTTCCGCATGAGATCTGAAGGAAGAAACAAAACGTTCACATGCAGGAATATTGAAGCCCTGCTCGCAACAGAAGTGAATCTGTGAATCCTGTTGGCGGACAACATTTGCACATGGTGGATGGATGTTTAAGTTATAATGATGGAAGTATAAGTGCGTGCTGCTGCATGGGAAAAATACAAATCCACATTCCTCACCCCCTAACTAACCTCAATCACATCCATTCGGTTTGTTAGTTGGAATGTGAGGGACATTAGCATAGACATAGCAAAGTCCAAAACTCCCCTCACCAGGAAGAACCCCAGCTTCTGTCTACTTCAAGAAACTCACCTCACTGCATCCGAGCACCTCAAACTCAAAGCTAAATGTGTTAATGAGATGTTTTCTGCATCATGTAATAAAAAAAAAAGGCGTTTCTATATTGATCAATAAAATTATCCCGTATCAGATAAACCATGTGGTGTGTTGGCCACGGAGGGGAACAGAATGGGGTTGAGGCAACAGTCTGTGAGGGGTAACCAGCGCCTGCTGGCCTGTATGTTTATTTACAAAGCAAAGGCTCGCAGGCCAAACGGGGAACATAGAATGAAAACAGTTCGACGCCCCCTCTGTGTCTCCATTTCTCTGTCTCTCTGTCTCTCTCTCTCTCTCTCTCTCTCTCTCTCTCTCTCTCTCTCTCTCTCTCTCTCTCTCTCTCTCTCTCTCTGTGAGGTCAGGCTTGTGCGTCTCAGGACTTCTGCACACCCACCTCAATGAAAGAAACACACATTAAGAAAACGTGCTCCCCTGAGTCAAGACAATCATTGCTGCTTGCTCGCTGATTTTACTGATTTGGAGCACGAGCGCAGCCGCGGGGAGAAGCCCGTGCTGGTGTTTGCAGACCGTGGCTTAACCATGCCCCTCGGTCTGCCACAAACCACAATTTCAGACAGAGAAGTGCGATAACTAATGATAAACATAATTATAGGAAACAATCAAATTAACCACAGCTTATTTTTATGTCCCCAATGAGGACCAACAAAATGTATTTCACAACATATTTAAAGTTTAGCGTGTATTGTTTATATTTCACACATCAGCTTCTGATGTGAATACAAATTAGTAATAATCTTTAAATACATTGCACCTTTTTACAGGAGGAAGGCGGTGCCGTTTTATCTCCGTGGGTCCGAGGGAGAAGCCAGGGACGGCAGCGGGTGGTTCATCCCCTTAACCAGAGGAGGCTGCAGGAGATTTCACAATATATATTTATTTGTTACTTGTCTTGTCTTGACACCAAACAGCAAGGAGACCGTCCAGCTTCCACTGTCCTCCATGTTGCCGACGGGTATGGTATACGAGACCAATTAAGTTTATAAAACTACTTCCCAAGTAATGGCTTTCACAATGCTTTCACTATGCTGACGCTTCACCGACGCTGGCACTTATGCTTGGTGTGACCTTCCACATTGATTTACATGGCAGCGTATCTGAAGCGTTGCCATGCAGCTTTTGTGATGCTGAGGTGTCGCTTTTGGTGCTGCCAGGGGGTAAGTAAACCTCCCCCGTGCCTCCACACATGGATACTGCTCTCAATTTGCTCAAACTGTTATGATACGTACAATTTGGGACCCAATGGTGCAGAACACACACTCATAAGCAAACACGGCTTTCTAAAAGGTTTATTGTGTAACGGGTGTGGTTAGGACCCAATTGCAGCACAAGGACAGGCAGTGATATTTGGTAATGTCTTTTATTTGTAGAGCAGACGGAAGACAGGCAGGGAGCAGGCAGGATACATCGTCGGGGACAGGCAGGTTCGATAACGAGGAGTGCAGACAGAAGACAGGCGGAGTGGCAGGCAGGATACGTGGTCGGAGCGAGGCAGAGTCGGTAGCAGGGATTCAGTCCGGAGAACGCTGAAGAGTCTGGTGCAAGCATCAAAGACAAACTGGCAATGGGTGACTGGTGAGAGAGGCATCTATAGGGGTTAGATTACAGATCGGGAACAGCTGTGTGCGCAGCTGAATGGAGTTGGACTAATGGGACAGGTAAGGAGAGGGAGGGGAAGTAGAAGAAGGCGGAGATCATGACATATTGTGGACAAGCAGGGTTCGTTCACCTGTCAAAGCGAGTGAACAGTGGCGGAGGTCCTTCTGAGAACGACGACCGAAGACCGAAGCTGGGGATAGGATGACTGGCAAAGGGGTCCGCATCGTAGACTGTACGATCTGGCGAGGAATGGCGTGAATCTCCCAGGGTTGTAGTACTGCTGCCTGATGGTGTGGATGAGACGCCGCTGTGAGGGTGAGCCATCGGGGAAGGATCCAGGACCACGCCCACCTCCAGACGCACGCCAGACAGGACACACACAAGAGGGGACAGACAAGGGGAGAGACAAAGAACCCTGACAGGACCCCCCACCAGGCTTCCCTGGATTGTCTTTATGGAACTGTTTTACCAGCGGAGGGTCAAAAATGAAGGACCAAGGAACCAAGGACCGTTCCTCCGGACGTACCCCTTCCAATCCACCAGGTCCTGGAATCCCCTGCTCCGGTGGCACACATCCAATAGCTAGTGGAGAAGGCAAGATGGTCATCCATGATCTGGGCGGGTGGAGGGGGATAGGCCAGAGGGCATAAGCTACTGGAGGAGCGAGGTTTCAGTTGAGATATGTGGAAAAATGGATGGATACTCATGGAACCCGGTAGTTTCAACTTAATGACCATAGCATGCTGGAATCAAGCCGGGCCATTACCTGGGTTAGGGTTGCTGTTGTTGGGCTTGGTGGACTGCAGCTTCAATTTCCCAGGTAAGTGTTTCCACAACACAAGACGGAGGGAGGATGGTGTCAGGACTAGCATTGTCCTCCCACAAACTGCCAAGAGAGAGCATCGGGTTTGACAGTTCTGGAGCTAGGACGATAAGTTAGCGTGAAGTTGAATCTGCTGAAGAACAGTGCCCAATGGGCCTGCCTAGAGTTCACACATTTGGCGGAATGGATATAAGCTAGATTCTTATGGTCTGTCCAAACACACAAACGGGTGTTCAGCCCCCTGCAGCCAATGTCTCCACTCTTCCAGGACCAATTTTGCCGCCAACAAGTTCCTGTTACCGACATTGTTGTTCCTTTCAGCCAGGCACAGTGGACAGAAAAATAAGGCACAAGGAGGAAGTTTCTGGGCAGGACCTGAACGCTGGGACAGGAAAGTTCCAAGTCCGGTGTCTTAAGCATCCACTTCCACGACAAACTGAAGGGTAGGGTCAGGCTAGGTGAGGACAGGCACAGAGGTGAACAGCCCCATTAATGTCTTGAAGGTGGAGTCTATTTCAGGGACCAGACAAATGGGATGGTGGTGGAGGTGAGTCTGGTAAGGGGGGCTGCAACTCTGCTAAAGTCTCTCTAGTGACCCTCCTATAAAAGTTTGCAAAAGCAAGGCTACTCTGAACGATGTAGCCTAGAAAAGTCACAGTGTCGGGGTGAAACTCCCATTTCTCGGCTTTCACAAACAGTCTGTTCTCCAGGAGTCTTAGAAGTACCTGACGAAGGCATGACATGGGAGGTGTGTTCACCCAGGTTGCGGGAGAAGATGAGTGTTATTTAGGTACACAAAGACGAAGCCTCTTAAAACATAATTTGCCAGGGCTTGGAAAACGTCTGAGGCATTGGTCAATCCAAAAGGCGTCACCAGGTACTTGAAATTTCCATGTGGTGTTGAGGGCCATCTTCCACTCATCTCCATCCCTGATCCAGACCAGATGGCAAGTATTCCGCAGATCAAGTTTGGAGAAAACGGTGGCTCCCTGGAGAGGTCCAAAAGCCGAGCTGATCAATGGCAAAGTCATGGAAGTCAATACAAGGTCTCAGAATCTTATCTTTGTGATAAGACTTAAAGGTTTATCTCATCTTATCTTATCTTATCTCTCTTCTCCAAGAAGAAGAAACCCGCTCCCAAGGGGGATAAAGAGGGGTGTAAAATACCTGCGGCTCTGAAGGTTGATTGATGTACTCCCTTTCCAGACGGGGCAGGTTGTAGAGGTGACTAGAGCGCAACGAAGCTCCAGGCAGGAGATCAATGGCACAGTCATCAGGTCTTTGGGGTGACAGGGATAGGGCTACGTCTTTCATAAAAACCTCACCCAAGTCGTGATATTCTGCAGGGACTGAAGACGAGTCTGGGGCTTCTGGTGGTGGTGAGGACCACTCGAAGCTCGTAAAATAGACTTCATTCCCCCCTTGGGGATGTAACAATCCCCATATTGAGATGCAGTACACGAGCACAAAAACAACAACCAAAAACAAACAAAACATACAATATTCTTGGTGTTGTATTTGGGCTGAAAAACCTGATCGGGATAAACTTCCGTGAGGAAAACCCAGATGATGCGTCCAGGGAAAAAGATAAAGATCCTCATAACAAGGCAAAGAAGCGACAGGTTGGATGGTCAAGGAATGGTCGGCAGCGGGGCTCCAGTGGAAACTGTATCTTCACCACATCCACATCTTATCTGAAGGCACCATGCTTATAATGGACACTTCAACCAGAGGTTCTATCCTACAGGTGCTCACAGCCATTGATTGATCATCCTGTCCAAGGTCAGTATCACGATCGTCATCTCCTGGGATAGGAGACAAAAGCAGGGGATCAGTTTCCACCATCATAGCCATTTGCTGCACCCCCACAGCCTTCAAAATCATACCATGGATGATCGGAGCAAGCTGATCATATGTGATCCAACGCAGCAAAACCTGCTATCTTGCGCCAGGAGCAGCCAAATAAGTTTGATTTATAAATAGTAGGAATATTTTAAACCATGGAGTTAAATATTCCTCTTAGATTACATGGGAAAACACAGTTTACCTACCGAGATTCGAATAGCGCTGAAAAACGCCAATCAAATGTTTCCTTTAAAGCGACCATCCAGGTGAAGATCATTCCATATTCCATGTGGTGTGAAGTCACAATGTCAAACTGTTTTGATACATTTTTACACAGAGATAGAGACTTTTACACACACACACTGAGACATTGTTGTGTAGGGGACGTATACCAACCAACGAAGATGTAATGCTGACGTCACTTCCCTAAACAAGACGAGGAGCCGGTTTCACTTGTCTGTGAAAACATTAATCTCCGTGCTCTTATGAAAACGAGAAGCGGGTGGTGGATCTAAATCATATCGAGGACCTTAATCTGACCAGTGCATTAGCTCCAAGTGACTGTAAGTAGCGTACTGGACTTCATTTTCCGCAATGATAATCAGTTCTCCGACAACGATGCTGAATCTGATACCGGCGTTATCTCAGACTTGGAATGTGACGATGAAAGGGAATATTTGCCAGAATCACCGGAGGAGACCGACAACAAAATTCCGTTGAGGTTGGTGATGCAGATCATCAACAGTCGTAATTAAGAAATAAAGTAGTGAAGTAGCAATGCACAAGATTCTCAAGTTTACCTGCAAATGCAGCCAGGGCCGAAAATAAAATGAAAAAGAGGTTGGTTCTCAGACAGGTTCTCAGAGTGTAGTTATATTAGTGTTAAGGTTAGCCCACATAATAACTCCAAGAACTTATTTGCTCAGAATCGTCATCTCTCCATCCATTCATCCACCCATCCATCAGTTATGCCATTCATCAATCTATCATCCATCTTTAAATCCAAATGTATTCATCCATCCATCCACACACCCATCTATCTATCTATCTATCTATCTATCTATCTATCTATCTATCTATCTATCTATCTATCTATCTATCCATCTATCTATCTATCTATCTATCTATCTATCTATCTATCTATCTATCTATCTATCTATCTATCTATCTATCTATCTATCTATCTATCTATCTATCTATCTATCTATCTATCCATCCATTTATCTAGCTATCTATCTATCTATCTATCTATCTATCTATCTATCTATCTATCTATCTATCTATCTATCTATCTATCTATCTATCTATCTATCTATCTATCTTCCCATGCATTCATCCTCCCATTCATTCATCCATCCACACATTCATCTATTAATTCATCCATTTATCCTTCCGTTCATCCATTTATCCATTCATCATTAATCTCTCCATCCATTCATCCACCCATCCATCAATTCTGCCATTGATCCATCTATCATCCATCCATATTTTCATCCCTTCATTCAGCGGCCCATCTTATCATCCATCCATCCATTTGGCATCAATCCATCCATCCATCCATCCATCCATCCATCCATCCACCCATCCATCATGCAGCCTTCTGCCTGTAGAGACCAAACGCTCCAAACTGGAACCTTCCATGTATGTTAATAGTCATACTTTCCATGACAGAACAACTCTTTTTGAGGAATAAAAATAAATTGCAAAGTCATTTCTCAGTTGTTTTCATCCTTCTTTTAGAAGAAACTGCACCCCAGGAGACAGGTCCTGCTGTGGGTTCCCTCCTTGTGCCTCACACTCACTGTGTTGCATTGTCACTGCAACATAAAAAGAAAAATATGGGAACCTGGAAAAAGTTGCCTCTACCCAAAAATTATGCATAACTTGTGGAGCTCAAGCAGTCAGACAACTTGACAGCGCCACACATTTCCACGCCCTTTTATGGGCCGGTCTATTTAAGCAGCAAATCCCTCCTTGTCTGCCTCCCTCGCTGCCAGCTTTGCTCCGTTTCTGTGTGTTTATTTACAATACAGTATACATGAATAAGGGAAAAGTGCAATGAATATTTACAAATGCAGTGCCACAGGCACAGTAAGTAGAACAGGACTGATGGCGTTGCAAAACAAGCTAACTAGCTGGGTAGAATGGAATCTAGAATAGAATAGAATCTCCCAGGGCCCCCTGCCTGGAGTCCCCGCCCCACGGTATGCACGGGGAGACCCAGTTACACATCGGGGCGGGGTCACAGGACCCCGGTATTTTTAGGTTTATGTGCGGTGACTATAAAACATTTAAATAGTAGGAGTAAATCTATAATTAAACGTACTCGTTCCACACAGGTCATTTATTATTCGAATAAAATGTGAAATTTACTTACATTTTAACATTCTATTCAGAACTAATTCTCGTTCTCACTGAATTTTAATATTACAATGTTGAAATGATGATATTGATGATATTGAAATATTGATTTAATATATTTGACTCAACCAAGTTCCAGGCCACTGCACCCAGAAGGTCCATGTTCCTATGATGTTCGATGCCATTTGTGGTTCGCTGCCAGTTTTGCCCAATTTTTCACTATTCGCTATAACTTTAAGTTGTTGTTTTTCTGATATCTTTGAGTTAAATAGGAATTATGGAAATGTTTTTGTCAATTATTGTTACATCGTATTTGTACAATAAATTATTCAAGGTTTCAACGAGTCACTTTTGGAGTGCGTTTTATAAAGCTCAGACTGGCCCGTTTTGTTACTTCAGAGGCTGTGACGGAAATTATAATTATAATAATAATATCAAAATATAATTTTCCGGTCACTGTAAAGTTTGGGACTGACATACCTTATAAATGCACTTCAATTGCACCTGCTCTCTGAAGACAATCACACAGTGCCGCCTTTTTTGCCATTTTTCTTTTGTATCTGTGCAGTTACCACCAGGTCTCTGCAGACGGCAATAATTTCACTCTAACAGCGTGTGACTATTAGCGCGGGTGTTTGTGAAGTGGAGGCTATTTGCAACGAGTCTCCTTTGCATAGAAAGGGAACAATTTTGCACCAAATGTATGAATAATACTTTAAATACGCACACATAGCACCGGCGCACCGAGACACTGTTTGCGTGGCAGTGCAGTCAGCGGTGCATTGCACCTTTTGTGGGTGTGATCGACGCTCGCTTTTTCTGTTATTTGCACCGTTTTAGCGGTCACAAGAGCCGCGCAATCGCTTTGTGAATTCGCCCCTCAGCATTTTGGGGGTTGCCACGGCCTGCCCCCGGACCGGGCGGAGGTACGTGACCCGGCTGACTCCAATTTAAAATCAAGCGGTGGCGAGTCCTCCACCTCCAACCTATTCCATTTCCATTTCCATTCCTCCCCAGGTTTGAGACATCACACCAGACACCCGTATCGCTGATGCAATCCGACGTTTGGCCTTTTCCCCCCGTTTCAAATCTCTGTGATGTGTCAGAGAGCTCTACATCTTACTCCCTCGTTCACCTGTTGACCGAAACAATGATCCTACTTTAAACTTTCCCTCCGGTCAACTGTAAAGGAACTGTTAATACACTTTGTGCCCAAGATTGAATTGACTTGTCTTATTTGGGAGATGCATTGATGGACGGACAGAAATGTATATAGCTAGATGGGAAAACACATAGCTAGATAGATAGATAGATAGATAGATAGATAGATAGATAGATAGATAGATAGATAGATAGATACTGTACATACATACATAGATAGGAGTATCCTGCATGCCTGTAGCATCCCCCACCTCTTCCAGTCAGTGTGCGTGCGTGTGTGAGCGTGTGTGTGTGTGTGTGTGTGTGTGTGTGTGTGTGTGTGTGTGAGCGTGTGTGTGTGTGTGTGTGCGTGCGTGTGTGTGAGCGTGTGTGTGTGCGTGTGCGTGTGTGTGTGTGCGTGTGTGTGTGTGATGCTCCAGGAAACAAAAGACTAATTCTCAGCAAATCTCCAGGATGGCTCGGGCGTCGTGCCACACATCTAGAGCAGAGATTATTTCACCGCCAGCACGGAGAACAAAAGGCAGCCTCCCCTGGTCCTCCATGGATGATCTGTTTTTTTCCCCCATATATAATCTGGAGATATATGTGATTTTTTTGATTTTTGCTGCGGAGTGATTGTGATCCTTCATGGTGTAAATTGATGATAAAAAAACAATAATAAATATAGCTGCGGGCAGCAATACACGGGGTCCAGGTTAGTTGGTGTGACGGTGTAAAATGTGTGATGTAATGATGTTCGTGGCTTATTTGTCACGCTGTAGGTTTTATTGGGGTTAATGTTATATGTATAATGACACCTCAACATGATATAAAGCCAAATAAATTGTCTGAAATGGAATACACACGTATGTTGTAATGGCAACAATTCTGACGTTGTAGGTCATTGTCCCTCTCTAGGTCTCCCTTGGGGTTGTGTTTCTAGTGGAGACTCCGAGTGGAGGGCTGAGTCTGGCACAATGCGCTCGGGGCCGCCGCTTCCACCTCCTTCCGCGCCACCGCTTCTGGTGCCTCTGCTCCATTCTTCTCGATTCCTCCTGCAAAATTATGAAAAGGCTGTGGTGTTTTCCCATTCCTGACGTCGAGTCGTCGTAGGTATATTAGTGCGTATAATCATCAAATTTAATGCAGACCCGCCATTGTTGCCCCAGTCTAATGTATGCTGTATAAGTCGCTTGCGACCGCTTACTTCATGTGAAATCAACAAAAGTCCAAAATATTTCAATGTTTTTAAAGTTCGTCCGCAATGTTTTTTTGTGGAACGCAAATGAGGCCTTGCTTCCCTCCACAAGACAGGCAAAGGTACATGCTCGTCTTTTAAAGCGCCTGAGTTTATTTGAACGACTGCTTCCAGCCCCTCCTCTCGGAGGTTCATGCCAGTCACAGTGTCGGGGGAGGGACACCTCTGACACGGGTAGAATTTCCGTGTTTTTCGTACACGCCAGATACACAGCGCCACCCTGGCGCCGGGTCGTTAGGGTCTTCATTGTGTAGGATTGCTCATCCTTCACTGATTTAATCTGGCCTTCCCAGAGACAGAGCTCCATTGTCATCGTCTCGTCAGCGACGTTGCATTTTTGCAATTTTATTTCCTTTCCATGAACTTGCACCATTTCGGTCGCTACAGCCATTTTTATGACTTTGACTTGGATTTCAGCAACCTGACAGAGACAGCAATATGACCAATTATGACCAATCATATTCATTGGAGAGATGGAAAGATTCATGGCTAACTACAATTCAGGAAGATGTGGTATCTGTGAAAAATATATATTTCTGGAATTGCATGGTGCGTGTTGGTATACAGCTGTCCTCACGGTAGCTGGCGTCACACTGAGCACAAGCCACTTAGGTGCCATTTTCAACAACAACATGCAACAACATCATGCAACTCAAAGTACTTAACATTAAGAAGGACATTAAATTGAAACAATAAAAACAGAAAAAAGGAAAAAAAGAAAATTGCATTTACAAAGTAGAAAAATCAAATAATTTAAATAATACAATTCATTTAAAACATTTTCAAATGAGCTCATAAAAGTAAATACTGTATACAAAATCTGAAAAATAAGTATAATACACTTATAAATTATAAATATAAATAAATATAAAAATATACTTTTACTACTTTTATAAATATACTTTTATAAATTAAATTCGTTCTGCTTGCTTTTTGTTTTATAATTGCTAGTATTTTATTGCCTTCTATTAATTTAGGGCACTTTGAATTGCATGCTCTTTATAAAAGGTGAAAAATAAAGGTTATTATTATTATTATTATTATTATTATTATTATTATTATTATTATTATATATTTATATATATATATATATATATATATATATATATATATATATATATATTTTTTTTTTTTTTTTTTTTTTTTTAAAGCAGCTCTTGCAACTTTTGGTATTTGGGGTTTGACGCCCCTACAGTTTCTGAGTGCAATTGCACTTTTACATCACTAACATAAAGCTCAGTGCGGTGTCGGAAAATCACATTTCGATAACAATCTATGTTAGGAACGCAGATATAGATAATGTAGAGGTAGCTTACAGCACCCCTCGCTGTGGGGAGAAAGGGCGTGGGGACTTGGGGAGGGATGGGGCCCTTGCTCCAGATGTACCAGATGTGCTTGGCCTGGCAGATCGGCAGATTTTGAAGCTGATATATTGAGGTAAAAAAAGTTGGAGAGCTTTGCTTTAGTGTAAGTGTGGGAATGTTTTCTCACTTTGCATCGTGTGTTTAATCTTTCATTTGAAAAGGTATTTTCAAGCAATAACTGCTGAAGGTGTGAGAGGAGTATACACCACAGCATGAAAAAAACGCCCTTATTTTTGAATCACGTTCAAAGTCGAGCGGCGGCTGAACACAGATCCGCCGCGTGACTTCCAACTTTAATGATAATAACAATAAGATAAAAAGGGCCATTTTCTCCCCTGCCAGTTCCTCAGCCTGGGCTTGGAAGCCGCAGCGTGCTTCCTGAATCAGATGTTCTGCCTGGCGGTGCCGATCATCCTCCTCAACCGAAAAGCCACGGTCGTCGCCAAAGAGATTAATGCAGCTCGCTGTCGGTTGGCATCTAGTCCTCCGCTTTGTGTCAACCGTGCTACTGAGATACCCGGCGCTGTGCTACACTGCGCTGTACATATCTGTTTCCCTGCACCTTCTTTTACTTCCAAGCAGGGGCGTTGCTAGAATGCAAAGGCACCAGGGGCTTAGCACAACCAATGCTCAGGGAAAACTGTCCACGGGCGGGGGACTGATGGAGAAAGTCTCGTTACGCATGGTGCATGTTTCATTCCATAAGGAAATTGAGTAAAATAAAATAATCTACATCTAAAATAAAAAACACACTGTTTTTGCGCGCGGATCACGGGGGCACCATCGCTGGCACGCCGCGGGCCCGGTCGGTAACGCCAGAGAGGGCGCGACGCCACCGCTTCCAAGCTTTAAGTTCAAGTCGGGACAGTTCACCTATTTTTTTGACTGTAACAATTTCCAGGCAGGAACCCTCTTGTTTTTGTTCATATTTTTGTTATTATTTTTCTCCTAGGCATTTTGTCGGCTTAAAGTTCCCTCTGCACAGCAAGGCAAGTGATCCAAGTTTGATCTGTAATTGGAGAAGGAATTAGTGAAAAATCATTTTTCAGAAGGACAGGGCGGCGATGATGATGATGATGATGATGATGATGATGGTGGTGATGATGATGATGATGGTGATGAGGATGATGATGATGGTGGTGATGATGATGATGATGGTGATGATGATGATGATGATGTGATCCTTTAAGAGAACATGGATGGCTGATCTCATATAATTGACTTTGGCTTTTCCCGTACTGCAGCTTATTAAAAAAACACGCTATACACTAGCAGTGCTTTATCACTGGTTTTATAGAGTATAACGTCGCCGCGATACGCAATAATACGCACTCATACAGGGGCGAATGTGGCAAAGCACCAGAGCATGCATCAGAGGTTTCCTGCTTCACCTAACGCTCGATGCTAATAGACTGTGGGCTATTCGAATGCATTATAGATCAAGTTAAACGGTAACGCACGCATCTATTTCCAGCCGTGCAGCGACCGTGACTTTATCTGCAAATGGAACGACGCGTTGTAAAGACACGGACGCTTCCGCACGAAAACTCATCCATCGACCAAGGTCAATCTGATCGTTTTACGCCGCCGCTTGTTTTACCCCGGCTTCTCCGACAGCTTGTTTGTTCGTTTCTTTTAGGAAATAGAGCATCAAGGACTGTCCTGCGGCGGAGCTGACGCTGATTCATTATCCTCTTAAGAACCAAACAGGATATAAATATAAGGAACAGCGGATCAAAGAGCACAAATAGATGACTCCACAAGTCAGGGGTAGTGGCAAGCAGCTGCTCCTTGCTTTAATTTACACTTTCCGTGTGCGCGTGTGTGTGTGTGTGTGTGTGTGTGTGTGTGTGTGTGTGTGCGCGCGCACTCCAGATTGCTTCATGTTTCATATTTGCCCGGAAAGTGCTAAATAAAACATAAGTGTACCAACCTAATTTAGATGCTGAAGGGCCAGAAGTGGAATCAATGATTTAAGAACTGATGTTTAGTGCTGTGTTGTGGGACGCCACAGAACATCTGTGTAGAGAGAGAATTGTGTGTGTGCGTGCGTAGCGTGCAGGGTATGAAGGGTAAGGACACCGACGCCAGGGTTTTTGTAGTGAACCGAGCCATCCGATGTGTCCGTATCTATTCACTGGTATCTGCAATTGAAATCCACCGTGAAATGAAGCAGATAACGGCATCAACTGCAATTAGAGAAAATTGCACAATTATAAATCGCTGCGTCGGTGAGAATGGCAGAAAAAGCCACCATCCACCTCACACATACACACACGCCACAATTACTGCATGGATAACAATTTAAGCTTATTCAACACTATTTCCTCCACATACAGTGGAAAACAATGAATCAATAGCTCATTACTACAGGTATTGGCATAAAAGGTGCAACAGCCATTAGGTTTAATTGCTTATTATTATATTCACATCGATCACAACAAACATCATATCCGCAGTGATCCTATATCCTCTGGTGACATTGGAGGTCGGTCAGTGGTGTGCTGGTTGTAATTATTCAGCTAAGCAGCAATGCATCATGGGAGTCCGATTATAGTCAATACATTGCTTGTTTTCAACTAGGGCCACATTCCATGATTTTAAAAACATGTTGGATTGAATGACCTGGTCGATTGCACTCGTATTGAGATAGATTTGAGTCTTTCACTCACACACACATATCGATGACAGCTGCGACTCCACAGTGCGACTACATGTACCAACCTATACCACCCCGTACCAACCTATACCACCCCGTACCAACCTATACCACCCCATACCAACCTGTACCATCCTGGACTACCCTGTCCCATCCTGGACTAACCTGTACCACCCTATATCACCCTGTACCACCCTGGACAACCCTGTACCACCATGTACAACCCTGTACCACCCTGTACTACCCTGTACCACTCTGTACCCCCCTGTACCATCCTGGACAACCCTGTACCACCATGTACAACCCTGTACCACCCTGTACTACCCTGTACCACTCTGTACCCCCCTGTACCATCCTGGACAACCCTGTACCACCGTGTACAACCCTGCACTACACTGCAGCACCCTGCACTACCCTGTACTATCCTGGACAACACAAAAACAGCTCTGACCCGTCAAGGCATAAACTCCACAAGACCTCTGAAGGTGTCCTCCGGTATCAGGCACCAAGACGTTAGCAGCAGGCCATCCACATGATGTAAAACAAAATGTGATTCATCAGACCAGGCCACCTTCTTCCATTGCTCCATGGTCCAGTTCTGATGCTCATGTGTCCATTGTAGGAGCTTTCAGTGGTGGACAGGGGTCAGCATGGATACTCTGACCGGTCTGCAGCTACACAGCCCCACACACAGCAAGCTGTGATGCACTGTGTGTTCTGACACCTTTCTATCATAGCAGCATTAACTTTTAGAGGGGGTTAGACTTCACCCCCCACGTACATCAATGAGCCATGGGCGCCTATGACCCTATCCCCGGTTCACCGGTTGTCCTTGCCTTGGACCACTTTTGGTAGGTACTAACCACTGCATACCGCGAACACCCCACAAGACCTGTGGTTTTGACCCAGTCGTCTATGACCCAGTCGTCTAGCATTACAATGTGGTCCTTGTCAAAGAGGCTCAGATCCTTACGCTTGACCATTTCTCCTGCTTCCAACACATCAACTTCAAGAACTGACTGTTCACTTGCTGCCTCATACATCCCACCCCTTGACAGGTGCCACTGGAATGAGATGATCATGGTAATTCACTTCACCTGTCACTGGTTTTAATGTTGTGGCTGATGTGCTGTATGTGTAGACCTGTATGTTTAGGAAAATATTTTTTATGTGTGTGTGTTAACTGTAGCTGCAAATGTGTGTTTGCGCTGTATGGGCATATGAACCTGCGTGCAATGAGGTGAGGAGGCCAATGTTTAAGAGTGATATACTGTAGATACAGATATGGGTGTGTATGTGTGTGTCTGTGTGTTTGTGTGTTGCCGTGCATTTAAGCTCGTTTTGCCGGGGGTCAAGCGAATGCATTTACCTCCAGACGACACCCACAGCCTCACACCTCTACAGGGACAGCGCAGGAAATCCCATTAAAACGGGTTCACTCCATAAGATAAGGCAGAGTTTCCACAGAGTGGCTCATAATTTCACACCTCGACCATTCCTCTTTTCCCTGCGGTGGGAGCGCGGATGTGGGCGCGAGGAAATGATGGAGATGTGTGTAGAGCACGACAGAGCTGGTGTCCTCAGTCTTTAGGCGGTTAGGGAAAATAAAGAATGTGTCACTAAGCCTTTGTAAGGGATTTATGGAAAAAATATATATTTAAGGGTCGCATCGGTAGGATTTTACTGCCCTAAAATGACATAATAAAAAGATAAGAGAGAGAGGGAGGGAGAGAGAGAGCTATAGAGATGTGACTGTGGAACATCAGGAAAGAAAGGAGGACTGCCCATTGTTCCGACAGCCCATTATTCCGAGAAAGATCGGGTGGTTAAGTTTAAGTATAAGCTTAGAGATGGTTAAGTTTAGGTATAAGCAAGATAGCTACGATTAAGTATGAGGTTGGAGATGGTTAAGTTTAGGGTTAGGGTTAGGTTGTCGTCCACGCCCAATGCATTTTTTGGAAGAATGGGCCATCGGGAACAATGGCCGGGCACCGAAACAACACACAGCAAAGTGCAAGAAGGAACAGATTAATAAAAAGTGATATATTTTAAAATGTTAACTCACTTTCCTTCACTTTCTTTTTTTCTTCCGAAGAGAGAGTTGAGGCGAGGGGTAAAATTCAGAATTTACTCATCAATCTTCGTTCTTATCCTCGTCACCTAAACTTAACCTGATCATGAGCTTTTGATATTGACTGCAAGAATAATGGATGGATGGATGTGTGGATGGACGGATGTATGGATGGATGTGTGGATGGACGGATGTATGGATGGATGTATGGATGGATGGATGGATGGATGAATGGGTGGATGGATGGATGGATGGATGGAAGTCAAATTGTGGCCCTTATTATGAACTATTATGAACCCTACTCTACCCTCTTGAAGATGACCAGAATTGCAGTGTTTGTATTTCATTTGGAACTGTTCTGGTGTCAGTTTTTACTTAAGTTTGAGCCCCATTGGTCTTGGGTGGGACTGGTCTTGACAAACTTTGAACACGGACGTCACTTGGGGTCGATAGGTTTTGGACACGGGCTTGACTCGGACCCGCCTTTGGAGGGAAGTCAACGGTAACACTAGCTGCAATATTCTTCACACCTGTACTTAGAGCTGTCCACCTGTGATTGGATCACCAAAGACGCATGTCAATGCCAGGTGTGAACGGGGATTTGAATACATACGATATTTAATGGCTTTGGGCGAGTTAAGGCCACCCGCTGGTGCTGTGCAGGCGTGGAGTGCACTAAGTCAACGGTCTCTAATTTACAATGTGAGAAAGTAAAAGCAGATAAGGTTAAGACGTGGTTCTCCAAGACACACTTTGAGTTGCAAACCTTAATGGGATGTAGTTGAAGCTTATCGGTATCCAGTCAAAGGCAAAACAGTCCAACGGATCAGAACACCGTGTTCCCGACCTTTCCAAATTATTTTGACGACTTTGACATGTGCATTTAAGAAATAAAAAAAAATGTAAATTCAATTGCAAAGCCAAGAAGAGTGGTTTTACCCCCCCAAAAAATAGTCATGCACAACAAGAAAAAAAAATCCCTTGGATGGCTAAAGATTCTGTGCCTTGTTGTTTTGGCGAAGGCCTCCCGCCCTAAGTAACCATCGTGTTTCACACCCTGCCTCCTAACTCACCTGGCTCCCCACAATTTCACAGCCATGCACAAGAAAGTGCTTGAATCAAACCCAAGCATTCAGGCAGAGTAAAACAAAGCCCCTAGAAGGTAGGGAGTAGTCTGCAAGCAAGGGGAAACATACAGTATCTCCACTCAATTTGTCAAAGCTCCACCTTCGCAATCGCCAAGGATATGATAAATTGCTCGCTAACCGATTTAATTTGTTCAACGTCAGATCAGGAAGCAGTAGCCGTTGGGGGGTAATGCATTATTGATAAGGACGCTGTGTGGAGAATGGTCTTTAATGGCTGAATCATGGCACATTGGGTGAAACGAGAAGTCTTCCAGCTGATTGTTAGGGAGGCTCAGTGGCCAGGTGAGCCCGACCAGCCGTGCCATCGCCACCGCAGGGCGCTGGGATTTCATTACTTAGCTCAGCCATCGATTTTCCCCCTACCCGCAAGATGCGCCGCAGAAAATGTGAAGGGCTTTCAAGATAGATTGCCATCGAAGGGAATGAAGGACATTCTATTTGGAATAATACATCTGCGGGGAATGACGTGCCTTTGCCCAGGTAGGAAACACTCCTGGCCCTGGCATGCTGTGCTTTTGCAAGTTGCCTGTTTTATGGGGTGGGGGTGAAAGGCGTGAGATGAGTTTCTTTTACTAATGAACTAAAGCAAATTTGAAGAACCTATCTGCATGAATACACAACAAGCGTGACACTGAAATAGTTATGGATTGAGGTTTAACGGGAAAAAGCAGCTGGATCAGCAGAAAACAGGAAAATACCCACATTTCCACAGCCAGAGCCAGACTTTCCATATCACCGTCCTAAAAACCCTCTTGAACCCTCAGTGGGAAGGGTAAAGGGGTGAAACGCCGATGCAATCCACTTTAGTGAGCGTAACCGCTCATTACCGTGAGCTGGTTCTGCAGCGGGGGACGACAGATGGGCTCCTTGAAGCAGTAATCCCACCATGTAACAGTTCATCAAAATGGTATTTGCACTCAGTCCACTCAGGATGCCCCCGGGAAGGACTGTGTGGAAACACAAAGTTCATCATGGAAAAATGGTTCTTGAAATACACTTCACCTTTTTATCACACATATCCTCTCGTTATCTTATGAAACCTCTGTCACGGTCTGCTTCAAGGGTCGGTTCCAATCGGATCTTGGGACGAATTTCCCAGGTCCAATGGAGTCTGAGTGTTGGGGCCCCTAGAGACCTTCATTTCAGAGTTCTGATTCAGTCGTTTTACGACGTCAGTAGGAAAATCTGCCACATCTGGCAGTTGCCAGGTGTCCTGCCTGACCCATTATTCGCTCACACCAACAACAAGATTATTCAACCATGAAAAACAGCCATTTTGCACATCCCTATCCATTATTCACCTCTAGTTGTGTAGTTGTGTGTATACAGTACATGCTGTAATAATTTAACAGTAAGTGAACACCTTTGGCGCAGTTGCACGGTTACACTCTCTGTGAACTCTGCGAAAGGGGAAGCCCTGTTATTGTATTTTGGGCCTAATCCGACCGACAACTTCACGACAGGTGCCTTAAAAAACTTTTGAGCCGACCCACGTCGAAAAAAAGTCGTCATCAGCAAAATCCAACGCACGGGTCTAAAAATACGGTCAAGCTCCTGATGGTGATCTGGCCCCGTGGCTGTTCTCATTCTAAATATGGAGGAAAAATCGGGCGCTGGTGGCGAACGACAACAACGAAAAAACAAAAAACTAAAGAGAGAGAGCCAACAATCACAGCTGCCACTCTTCCCCCGGGCCATTGCAGCCGTCCCGCTGGATTTGGCTTCATCCCTCCTTTCTTCCCCCTCTTCCCTCCTCCCCTTCGTGCCCGAGTCCTGATGCATTTTGATTCTGTTATCAGGAGACGGCGGCCGTCGCTGAGCTTAGCTGAGCTTGCCGCCCGGGCGGGTGGGGGGGTGATCGATACCCGGCCCCCGGGGGCTCAGTATGTTGCTAAGTGGGGGTCTCTCCAGCGGCCCCTGGAGCTCCATCGCCAAAGCAATCTCATTTCCCAGCCGCACTTAAGGGAGCAACAGGGGCAATTTTCTGCTCTTTCTTTCCACACTCCTTCCGTCTTCGATGAGCCGAGGTCGCATCCCCTTCGCCGAGTATTTTCGGAGGGGGAGAGAGAGAGAGAGACGAGGAGAAGATGAGGCGAGGGAGAGGAGAGGGTGAGAACGGAGAGCGGGGAAAACGAGGCGCCCATCAGGACAACAAAGGCGCGCATGTCAGAGCGGAGTGTGAGAATGTGAAGCAGCTCTTTGAGCGATTCCTGGCGACACACCAAGCGAGCGGGTCCCCAGCGGGATGACCCACTAACCAAACAAAAGAACGATGGTGATTTGTCCTCCTCCCCCTCCGCCTCCCCCCTCCAGGCACATGCTGGACTCGGGTTTGGTTTAGTCCCGAGCCAAGTGGCCCGGTACTGGTCCAGTCGTATGAGGGCTTTTCGGGGGCCTTCAAGTGTGGGCCAGCAAGTCAGACACGCCCAAGTCCCCAGGTGGGAAAAAGGTCAGCGTGCGAAGGATCCGCTGCCAACCCCAAGACACCAGGGTTCCTAATTTGCGGTTCAACCCCCTCTCATTTCCCCTCACAATTTTTTTTACATTTATAATACATCATTACTTATCCTGTCAACTCAGTCGCTCAGTCGGCTTTTATTGTGAATCTTGCCTAATTCCTTCTTTTTTGCCACTTTTATTAGTGACGGCATAATACTGTAACTAGTACTTACTGTAGACTCCCTAAACAGTACCCTGGCAGCGCCCCTAGGGGTCCGAGTACCCCCATTTGAGAAACACAGGACTATAGAACGACGTATTTTGCGTGTTTTTTGCAGTTAAAAAATATTAATAATAAATAAGCCCTAAACTACACCTGGGATCCCCAAACCATCTTCTGGGTCCAAACAGTTTTTTTCATGACATTGATACTGTGATATTTTTTCGGGATGACAGCACTGCCAGACGATGAGTCAAACGGGATATTTAGCTTTTTATTTGGGGGTTAAAGGTGGAGTCCAAACCCCGGAAGGTGTAAAAACAACACTTTCCGACCGAGCCTCCTGGTGCTGTGAGGTAGCGAGGTCAGAAACAGCTCAGAATAAATAAAAAAGTGACAAAAAGGACACGGGCATCTTATAGAATGAATGGAAAATATAAAACAAACGTAACCATAACTATAATTGAAAATAGAATTTAAATAAAATATTTTAAATCTTACCACAGAGACATTCTGCTGTGACAACTCGATTGTTCCCATCTGTCGAAGGGGCGAATTGTTGAAAATTAATGTCAGCTTCAAAATTATCAGCGACGTGGTCCGATCTGAACTCCAGACTTTTAAAATAAAAGGTTTAACAAAAATCTTTCTTTGCAGCAGGCGGTCGCTCGGTTTTTCACAGTACTTGCAAGTCTGACACATTAAAGTGACTAATAGTAGATTTTTACATTTTTTTAATTTTTTTTTATCAAAGCCAAATTGCGTGAAAATCCCAGTCTGATGAAAGTTACCCATCATTCGGCCACATGGTGGCGCTATTCTGCAAATAGTAACATTAAAAATGTGAAATACTCCTCAACCACTTTTGTGAAATCGTAGCAATATCGTAGATAAGAAAATATATGTTTTGGTTTATTTGAACAATGCATTTTTCCCCCCTACCGCTGAACGAGACCGTTCTACAAATTTGTCAGCTGCACATTCATGCTGCACATCTCTCGTTCCATCACATCCCAAAGGTGTTCTATTGTGACTGGGAAGGGAACTGAACAACCCTGAACGCATTCTCATGCTCATGAAACCAGTTTGAGACGACTTTTGCTTTGTGACGTGGTGCATTATCATGCTGGAAGAAGCCATGAGAAGATGGTCAATTGTGGCCATGATGGGATGCGCATGGTCAGCAACAATACTCAAATAGGCTGAGGCATTCAAGCCATGATTGATTGGCATTAACAAAAAAACCAAAACAAAACAAAAAAAATGTGCTCAATATTTTTCAAGTAGCCAGCAAAAAAACTGCCACACAACAGCTTTCTTTCACAGATATCTACTGTATGACAGACAAGTTCTGTGGAAGGCGCGGCCGATCTTGGCCAGCTCTGACCCCCCGCGCTTGGAGGAATTTGTTTTTCCTCCCCTCAGGATGGAGATACAGGTACGCCAGGGTTGAAAGCAAAGAGGTTTCAATTTTATTTTGTTCCAAGTGCAATAAATGAGCTTAATTTGCACTAGATCTTGACTGCCCTGCCCAGCAGCACTTTATTATGGCTACCATTCCATCAGTTTGATACTTTTAACGAACATATACATTATTTAGTTGTTGACTGTAACTGTTGTGATTAATATCCCATGTCCTCTTGTATGTTCTGTTTGTGTTTTCTACCCTCTATATACTGCAAATAAAATTCCCCTTCGGGAGACAATAAAGATCTGAACTGAAGTGGAGCCCAACGTGGTCTTCTGCTGTCCATCCGCCTCAAGGTTCCACGCATTGTGCATTCTGAGATGTTTTTCTGCTCACCAGCATTATACAGGGTGGTTATCTGAGTTAGCGTATTCTTTCTGTCGGCTCCAACCAGTCCGGCCGTTCTCCACTGACCTCTCACATCAACGAGGAGTTTACGTCTGCAGAACTGACGCTCACTGGATGATTTTTTTTTGCACCATTCGGAGTCAACGCTGAAGACTGTTGTGTGTGAAAATGCCACGGTCATTAACACTGAGATCACATTCCCCCGCCCCCCATTCTGATGGTTGATGTGAACGTTAACTGAAGAAGCTAATCCATAGCTGCATGATTTCATGAATTGCATTGCTGCCACATGATTGGCTGAGTAGATAATTGCATGATTCAGTAGGAGTACTGGTGGTCCTAATAAAATTCCCAGTTAGTTTAGTAGTCTGTCACACCAGACACTATGCAAACATTGATATATATTTATGTTGCCATCAGGCATCATACTTTCATACTCTATAATGTATATATATATATATATATATATATATATATATATATATATATATATATATATATATTGTGTATTCATTTGCACTGATCATTCTGTAAATACTGTTCTACTGTATATATCTCAGCATACTCCTATCACCTCTTACCGTCTATTTATTTACACTTCCATATATGTACATTACTTTGCACCTTACTGTTCTTTTTTGCACTTCTGCACTTCTTTGCTTAACTTCATTTTGTTGTCTCAGTACCTGTACTCTGTGCATTGACAACAACGTTGAATCTAATCTAATAATCAAATCTAATAATGTTTTTATATTTCTGCACCTATCTTCACCTAAATTGTTTTGTCTGGCACATCTGAATTCAGGGAGAAAGCCTTAGAATTACTAACAAATGAAAAAATTCAACTCTGCCTGTTAGTAGAAATGTGTGCTGCAAAATAGAGCCTTAATCCACATCAGTAGAAATTACTTTCATAAATAACATTCATTTAGATAAGCCAAACTAGCTAAAGCTGAATTTTCCCGCCACAGACAATATTTGACCAGGATTTGGCAGGAGCACACTTCATTCCCTGCACTCAACAGTGATTTGCAATGGCATGATTACACAATGAAGATCCGCGTCAATTATTATTGTTCTTGTACATGGGAAAAGGGAAGCGAGAGAATAACACAGAACTGCTGCAATATCCGGAGTCGATGATGACCGCACACCCACCACACCAAACTGTTGCACAAAAACTTTATTCAGATTGCACATATGCACTCTACACTTTGTTTAACTCTTTTACACTTGAGTGTTTTCTTTTTTGTTTTGTTTTTGCGTATTGTACAGTATTTAATTCATTGTTTTTCTTAAAATAAACCAATTGTCTAAATAGACATGTCTGCTTTGGTATACTTAATCGACAGAGAAACAAATAATACAAGCTATGACAGTCTTGATGTCTTCGACCACAAAAACAGCCCAGGTGTCGTTACAAAACTGTGGCAGTAGTGGTGCTGTAAGAAAAACAAAAGATCACCCGCCCCGTCTTTTAAAGCACTCCATCGATGCAGCTCTAATGTCAGCCCCTTCTGGATTGCCATGCTCTGGTAATGCCCGGACAGGAGGCTGAATGTTGACATGCCTGCCTAGGCGCTCTTCAGTGAAATTGTCGCCATGTTCCTCGCAAAAGTTGTGCCGTACACAGCAGGTCAGCGTCATCGTCTCGCTCGGCTCCGGCTCGCAGTCGTGTTTTTTTTTAGGAGGCAGCTCCATCGTCCTTGTAATTGCCCAAAAGACATCTGTACGACCGATCGCGCACCGCTCAGCCTGTAATTGTAGGTGTGTTGTTTAGCGGTCATGTCTGCCGGTGTCCGAAAAAGGGCTTCATGGGCCGATCCTGCATGGGGGGAGGCTGGGTCCCCGATCAGGCAACGTCCAACAACCCAGCCAGAGACGCTCACTTGGTTTGGTCTTAGTAATTCCCCGTCACTTAGGTCTTCCCGCTGATACGGCGCTCTTAGCGCTCTAGGGTGGTGCACACTCCCTGGGTAGCCAACACATCCACGCCAGAAAAGACCTTTGCCATCCACAAGTTCCTGAATAACAAGTGAATGCCGTCTTTTCCGGTTGTAATCGTCTCGGGATACTCCTCTGGCTCTATTATGAGGAGGTGGCTTCCGTCTATTGCACCAACCCACTGTGTTACTCTCCAACGATTATGGAAGAAAGCCATTTCATGACCATTTCTACCAACTTGTCGGCATCAGGAGATGTAATGTGCGCAGGGAGCAGCACCATGACGGCCGAATTCCTGAAGGCAATTAAACTGAGTGCTGAGGCCTACCCCAGAAAGGTGGCTGATGGTCCTGAATTCACGGCCGGTGGCCAGCTTTCAGAGGGCGATTGCCACCTGTTTTCGGATTGGGCCACTCAAACGGTAAATAGCGCTCCCTCTCCAAACGACATGCCTGACGCGACCACAGATTAACTCAAAATGACTCCCGGGACACACGGAAATTCTGCAGGAATTTTGGAGAGCTAAAATCCGGGACAATTGTCGCACACGCACACGCACATCCACCACTGGTGGGTGGACGTGCGTGTGGTTGTGCCCAGACAAAAAGTGACATCCGACTTGTCATTGGCTGCAAGACCACCTGCAAAGATAGAAATATCTGTCATTAATTAATTGGATTTGTTTAAGTGCAATGTGATCGATACCAGCTTCGTCAATGCGAAAACCTAAATGGATTGACAGCATAACATATCAATCTTGTTTTTAACTCTGATTGGATTGTCCTAAAACGAACGGCCAATCCAAATTCCATTCTCAGGTAGAGGGGTGGGGCTTGGTTGAAAACTGCCAAGTCCTAAGTGTATCACCGAGTGAACAGGAATATGAGTACGACAGCAATAAAGTTTATAAGTTAATGGCTGACGACCAGTTTTGTGATCTATAAGAGGTAAATAGGAGTTTTTATATGGTTTTCTACAATGTGACTTAATGTTATAGTGTAAAATAGAAAACAAGCTATAGTATGCTGCTTATCATAAATAGCCATTGCTTTGCTTTCATACTGTTAGCTTTGCATTTGAAACCATTGGTTAAGGCAAGCTTTTACTATATTGGCATGAAATAGTGTATGGACTCATTGCGTAGCTGATTCATCTGATTCAGGAGACTGCTTCTTCGAATCCACTATGGAGAGCAGTTTCCCTCCTGCGGGTGAGCTACTGTGGACTGTTGCTGCTGTTTCTTCTGCACTCTGTCGACCGACCATTACCCAGTTTCTTCTCATCTACCTTTCTGGATATTCCCTGGATCGTGTCTACTGATCAACTGATTAAGTTTTTAGGCCTCCACGCTCCCGAGCCACGACTTAGGCCTGCAACAGGGTTTTGTTATTGTTTCGGTTTATGAGCATGTTGAAGTGAGTGTATTTGTGAGTGTGGGCGCACAGTACAATAGTTATGGTGATGGTTTAAAGATGCTATGCACCTGTGTTATTATAGGTAACCGATAGAAATTGAGACCTCAGAGAAGTTATTGAAGCTTACTAATAATGGTTTTGTTTTATAAATAGTGTGAATTATTTATACAGTATGTGCCTTTAAGTGACTGACATTATTTTTGTTTTGGTACTTTGACTAAAACATTTGGTTGGTTGGTTTTATTGCATCTGATGTGTACTTGTGGTGTCATAGTTCCTCATAGGTAAATTCAAGTTTAGGTATTAACTGTATAACCAGATGTACAAAGTGATTACATAAGCTAAAAATCTAACAGGAGGCATATTCCTTTATTATTCTTCCTTAAGGTTAGTGGAGGCACCGCCAGTTATTTTATTTTCAGAATTTCAGAATTAGGGAAAAAAGAGTGTAGTATAGGTTAAGGTAAAAGTGTAGGTAATAGCGCCATTAAATTTGAAACTGTACCCAGGGTGCAGTTTCAGGGCCCATTGTACTTGTACACCGAGCAGATTCACCTAATATTACAGAATATAGCTACATGGGATGGGTGTTACACAAGAATCAAAACCTGTTTGGTTATTTCCTTTCTTCGTGAACGTTATCACCATCCATAGCAATTGCGACAAGCTGCACAAAGACCTCGGACCAGTTGTGTTAAGAGGCCAATGAAGGCTCGAAAAGCCAGGAGCAACACTTGTAAAGATGCAATGTAGTCCAGCATTGTTGTTGTTGTACCTGAAGTTGGCGCAAGTGTTGCTGGGAAAGCATAGACATATACAGACGTATACAGTGACAAAATGATGTGGCTCACAAGCCTAGAACCAGTACTAGGTTTGCCTTGGCGGAAAGGGGGTAACAGAGAAAAAGGCACGACCCCACACCATGACCAACACACACAAGGGATGGGGAGATACCAGGACGCTCAGGGACTACCCCCATTGAAGACAGCCTCTTCAACAGACACGGACACCAGGGCGACAAAAAACAAAAACTGGAAGCTAAAATCAGAAAGACCAATCCTGATCCTGTGAGATTCCAAAATCTGATCGATTACCAGAAATATTCTATTCAGAGATATAGGTGGATGTTTCTGGTGGATGGAATATAACACACCAATGTCACCATCAGTGAGGGAAGTTATCCTGTCCTTTGGACTCAATGACAAACACCAAAGCAATCAAGTAGGGCTGACAAAATTGATTCATCAATTATGGACGGTAGCCACAGCCTCCTTCCCAAACGCCCTAATACAATTCCCAATCATATTATACTCTGAGAACCCTTTCCACCAATTCAAAATGAATATGGACTACATCAACCAACTAATCTGGGGTACCCAAACCCCATCCCAAGGTTACCACGATCTGAATTAGCCACAGAAAGGGATAAGATCCAGTGGACATCCGAAACTCGGAAATTGGTGAACAATGGAAGTCTTTTTTCAGATAAGTGCACTGCCAACACCTAAAATAGATAGGATGCAGGAGGAAGTTATCATGAATCTCTAGACACCTACAATTAACCCGACCACAAAATTACCCCTTAAAAAGGGACCTTTCTTTTTTCCCTGTTTGGAGCACAGGGAGAAAAAAGACTGGAAGGTTTGGCAGTGCAATTGACAATTTACAGCAGGAGATTAAAATTAGGGGCTTACTTTGGAGCTACAAACTCTAGTGAAGAAAGGTGGTTCCATGTCCCATCCACTTGAGAACCACTATCATCAGAGTTTCCCGAATAACTATTGACCCTAATTGAAAAGGATTACAAAGACATTTACAATCTTAGGATCCTTTGGGACAAAGACAATCTACCCTCAATAGAAATAAAAGCCCTAAAACAACTTAAGGCAGACAATTCTATAATCAAACCGGCCGACAAAGGTAGCATGACTGTGATCTTGTACTGGACCGAATACATGCAGGAGGAAACACGGCAATTAAATAACACTGAATATTTCCAAAAACTACAGGGAAACACATATCTGGAATCAGCCAGAAGAATCCATGATATTCTGATCACACTAAAGGAGGCGGGGTTTATATCTGCAAATGAACGGAACCACCTAGAGGGCACAAACCCGCCAAGACCACTCATTTTTCTACCTTCTGCCCAAAACACACAAACCCCCACAAACATGGACGATCCCCTCCAGGATCCCCCCAGGTCGTCCTATCATATCAGACAGTGAAAGAGAGCTACACGATAGCCGAATATATTGACCTGAATCCGCTGTTCATGAAACATCTACAGCTACATAAAGGACGCAAATGACTTTGTGTCCAAGGTGACCCGACAAGAACCCAGCCTGCTATTCTCCTTGGATAATGAAAACTTACACACAAACATCGAAACCCACGCAGGTTTAGCAGCAGTGGCCAAATGTCCCCAACCAAATCCAGACACAACACGACCAGACCAGGAATTCATGAAACTCCTAGAGATAAGCTTGTGTTGCATTCGACACTGTCTAATGCCACACAACAAACCAAACACACATGGCGCAACATTTCCAGGACCATGGGGTACGACACAAGAACTAGTCGACAGCACATACAGCAGGAGATTTGTGGAGCGCACATGGATTCAATACACAATTTCCCCAAGGTCAGAACTAAGGACAAGGCCTGAACTAAGGACAACAACAAAAAGGACTTCCATAATCAGTGTATAAGTTATGGGAAATTACCTTTCATTGTACATAGTTGATCACAGTATTTATGTTTATAGTATCCTATACATACAGTAGTTGGCAAATTTTTGTGACTAATGTTTTAAGAACTTTATTGTTAAATATTTTTAATAAGATATAGGAAAACATGAAAACTGCGGATGACAGACTTATTTTTATTAAAATGCTAAAGTGCTTTAGAAAGGACTTGACTGAAGTCCTCCATCTCCATTATAAAAACATTGTAATTCCAAAACTATGTAATTACAACATCACAGTCCAATTAAGCTCTATACAGTCACCTGGGACACAATGTTTATATATATTTAGAGGAGTTTATTTGAGCCTTCATCAGAAGTCTTTACAAGAACCACAAGACTCAGAATTGTCCATCAACTCTAGCGGGACAGAATGATTCAGTAGAACCACAGTTGTGATCCCCCTCCGGGCTCTAATGGGACACCAGAGCCTTGGAGGTGAGAGGAGAATGTGAAGGCAACCACCTGGGGGATTGTCACCTGGGGGGGGGGGGGGGGGGGGTGTCCCTATTTTGGGAATTCACTCCTTAACTCCGACACACTCTTTCTGAAAGGATCAAAGGGGTGACAGTGGCGATGATGGCACAGGAGGTGGAGCGGGTCGTCCAATAATCAGAGGGTTCCTCGTTCGATCCCCGGCTCCTCACAGCAGCACTTGAGCAAGACACTGAACCCCTAACTGCTCTCGATGAACAGGTGTGGGCCTTGCATGGTTGCTGCTGCCATCGATGTATGAATGGGTGAATGTGAAGCACGCTCTGTAAAGCGCTTTGAGTTGTCCCAAGACTAGAAAAGCGTTATATGAATGCAGTCCATTTACCTTTCGGTTGCTCTGGCTAACCTCTATATGAGCAGGGACCAAGCAGGAGAGAAATGAGGGGTCAAGCAGTCACCTGGAATGAAGTCCATTATCAATCCATCACCTAATTCTAAACCCAACCTTAAGTTAAGCTTTAGCCCTTACCATACCCTGCCCTCCACTACCCCGTAGTAAGTCCTAAATCTAAAACCCAAACCCTAAATGTAACTGGACCCCCCCTTAACAAGTTCAAAACCTAACCCCGAACCCAACTACTAACCCACGCCCCTAACCCTTACCCTCGCGCGCATGCAAGTCTCAGCCTTGCAACTGGGGGCGGTTTCCAAAAAGTCAACGCATCAGCCTTCATACATTTGGTCCAACTACAAGGAGTTACATAGCTCGAAGAGTTGTGCCTCAGTTAAACTGTGCGTGTTGTCTCTGGCCAATCCTTCAGGGGAAACAACGACTTCAGTAAATCATCCCATAGAGCGACGGGGACAGAGCCCATTAATCATAACTGCAAAGATGATGTACCGCCTGCGATTCTAGGTAATATGGAAACGTTTGCTTTTATTTTTGTTTTATTTGCAAATACATTCTCGTATACCGCCTTAAAGGGCTTTTAAATGATGTCAAGTGGTTTTACAGCAAGAGACATTGATAGAGAACTTTAACAGGACTTCAATGAAAGGTTAAACAACATAACACACACATGGCTGCTACCTTCCTCAGATACACATTTTATGTGCATTCAACTTCTCAGCGGTAATATTTTGTAGCCTATAGCTGAAGAACCAGAAACTATGAAGAGATTTTAAGATTGTTTAATTAAACATTACATCGTTTCCCAATAGCTACCGACACCTTGAATGATAAAATGACATAAGCTTCAGTGACGAAGAACCTCTCGATTTACGCAACCACCGAGCAATTCCATTACATTTTTTTGATTTTATTTTGCCCTTTTCTGTCACTCCAACGCTTCCACAAACAGTAAATAATTACCGACTGGGTGATGCAACACATCCAATCCCCCAAATGGCTGAAGCTAAATGCTATAACAGAGGTCTTTCTTTTTTTCCCCACTGTTCTGGGACATTCTGCAGACAATGGAAATGTCACACTGCTGTTGGGGGAACATGGCCGCATTAGAATTTTAACATTTTACATTAAATTTTGCGTGCACTGTAATTATGGAAATGTGCATTGTGCATAGTTGCTACCTTGACATTATCCTTCCCCTTGGTTTGCCTGGTTCTGAAGGTTAGTCGTGCAGAAAAGAGCCTTTGGTCGTGGAAGAAGGTTGATTTAAACCATCGCGCATCAAGTCCGTTGATGTTGCGGGGAAAAGGTCTTGGAGCTAATTTAAATAAAAAAGGGGGGGGGTTTCATTGGCGATCAAGTGCCCTTACGTCTCACTCGTTTCTGCGGTTCGTACCGAGGGGGGCACGTCCAAGGTCGCAGGACGAGTCCCAGCCAGATCTTCACTGTCTCCAACGCCTCCGTTTTCCTCGGCTAGTTTCCCGCCATTTCATTATCTGCAACGATAAGTTCCGAATTGTTTTCATTTTTTATCTCGCGCATCATAATCTATTTGATTTGACGGCGTGCTGCTCTCCAAAGCCCATCTCGGGGTTTTGATTGAATTTGGCGTTCTGTTATCTCAACGGCTGTCGTCCGTATTCCTCTGGGCGGAGGGTTGAAGAACATCTCGGCCCGTCGTCTTATCTCCAGAATTGGTGTCCATTTTGGATTTTGACTTTACGGGAATTTAGGGCGAGTTTGTTAACAATATTCCCATGTAGATGTATCTGAATCTGGGCTCTGACTCAATAGATAAAATAGATAGATAGATAGATAGATAGATAGATAGATAGATAGATAGATAGATAGATAGATAGATAGATAGATAGATAGATAGATATATAGATGGATAGATAGATAGATAGATAGATAGATAGATAGATAGATAGATAGATAGATAGATAGATAGATAGATAGATAGAAACTACCCCTAAACCTAAGAGTTAACATAAAGCAACAAAATAAAGTTTAAAAATAACCTAAATCACAAAAAAATATAATAACATAAAACATTTTTTGCTGTGTTGTTCTGAGCATTACCCCTCCAACAAAGGAGACGAATCGCTGAATGGATTCTTTGTTTTGCCGTGACAGCCTCTGGGAGCAGGACGCGACGTTTTCAGAACAGGTCAACGTGCTCGTCGCTGCCAAATGATGAAGTGCCTGGAGATCAAAGCAGACACTGATTATTGTTTCCATTTCATAAGGGGGAGAAAAAATAATGACTTCATGAATGCGGCAGAACACAGATGCCGCCCCAAAACACACGGCGAGGTTTCAACAGGGAGCCAAGCAATTTGGGAAATGCGGGCGAATACGGACGAGTTCTTTGGGCCATGAGAGTTCCCGAGGATCCAAGCGCCGAGAAGGGTTTGAAGCAGTCCAACGAGGTTTGTCCATCTCCTCTTTAAAGCGCACGTTGCCATGGCGATACGCGTTGTGATGATGCACAAAGATGGGATTCCGTCTGCCGGTCCCGGAGCCGCAGCTAGGGGGCGGTACACACATCGTGGCAGTGTCATCGTGTCCGAAAGAGGATGGGCGCTGGAAAAACATGGAGGACCACCATCTTTGAAATGCACCTTTAACGGCATTTCATCACACGTTCATGTTATTCCCGAGGTCCCCAAACTGGGCGTTGTAGCCCCCTAGGGGTCTGTGAAGGAATTGCAGGGGGGGCGCAGCAAGATGAATTGTATATAGTAGCATATAGAAGTAGAAGTAGTAGTGGTAGTAGTATATACAAATTGTAAAAAAGAAGTAATATTAAACAATAAAAAATAATATTACTTTTTATTGTTTAATATGATTTTTTTTACTATTTCTGTCAGGAATGGCTCCCAGCTTGCCAGTTCCTCAGGCTTCCAGCAGAGGCCACTATGAATGTTGTGTCTTTGCATTTTGACTGAATTTGTTTCATCTGTGTTTCTTTGATCGGTTGGTTATTTATTACCGTGCCCGACTGAGGCGCCTTATTCAGTCCTGGTGTTTGCGCGTGGACCATGCACTGTTTTTGTGTTACACTTCAAGATTAAAAGTAAAATTTCTGCTTTGGTTTGGAAAACTGCCTCCTGTCTCTGCATTTGGGTCATTCACCTATGGTTGTTACATTTTCAAATGTATTTCTTATTTAAAATATTTCATTTTTATACGTTCATATATAATTTTATTTTTATTTACATGTTTTATATACTGTGTGTGTGTATATATATGTTTGTGTATGTCTGTGAATGAATAAATAAATATATATATATATATGTGCTCCGGCGGGTTATCTCCCAAATAGGAGCCTTTCTGCGTGGAGTTTGCATGTTCTCCCCGTGCTCACATGGGGTTTCCTCCACCTAACATCAGTAAGGACCCCCACCAAAAACATGCACACATCATCGTCTGACCAGCGATGGACACCTGGTACCAGGTCCCCGGGCGCGTCAACGAATGCTGCCCACTGCTCCTGGCTGCCCCCCCTGGAGGTAGGACAAGCCAGGATGGGAAAAATGCAGAGGACACATTTCACTGGCCACCACCCAAAAAGCATGTGCATGTGTGTGTGTGTGTGTGTATATGCATATGCATATGTTGTTGTAGTGCGGTGTGTCATGTGATGAATAAAGATTCTTCTTCTCATATATATATATATATATATATATATATATATATATATATATATATATATATATATATATATGTATATATATATATATATATATATATATGTATTGTGATGGGTGTGTGTGTGTGTGTGTGCGTGTGTGTGTGTGTAGATAGAAATCTACACAGCAGTTTACTACAGATATATAGTGTAGTATTTTCGGGGATGGGGCTCCTCAGCCAAAGCTTAGTCTGTTATGGACCAAAAAGGTGGGGGAAGGTGGGAACCTCTGACCAATATGAGCCTTTTTCGGATAGATTGATGATACAGTTTAGATGTTTCCCCGTTTGGGGATGGGGAAAAAAAAGAGGGTTTAACACCTTTCCACCCTTGCAATTGCAGCAATTTTGCCAGCTGCATAATGTCTTGTCATAAAATGTATATAATACAGCTTTCTGAAGCCCATAGCTGTCTAGACCTGGAATATGGTCTAAATCTACTGGAGCAGCAGCTATGGTCAATATTTAATAAGACTGTACTCCACAGAATTTTAGAATTTTTTTTATTAATATCAACATTTACATGCAATGAGATGAACATAAAGTAATTTAATTATAGAAGTAACTGTCTGTGCTGATGGAACGATAATTGAAACGCTTTCGTTCCGATTGAGTTTTTTGAAATTGACAATAGAAACCTCTATTGAGCGCCACTGATCGCTGCTCCGAGTCAGGATTTTGAAGGTTACGGTTTACGATAATCCGAAAAACAAGCTATGTGGAACAGCTTTTGGCCCTCCATTACCCAGATGGTAATGGAATGTAGTGGAATAGTGAGGCCACTCTGGCGTGATGGACAGTGTGGGTCCAGCGTTACGGATCTGTTTTCCACCTGAAGGACGTCGCTGCATGTTCTGCTTCCTCCCTTCACTTCCTTTTCACTTGGTTTTTCAAACTGTGCCATAACAAACACACTTCAGTGATAGCTTTAGACAGTCTGTCCTCTGCATCTACCTAACCCTTAACATAACATAGAGAAATAACATACATGAAGGATACAGTTTGTATAGACGGATGGACAAATATATAGAAATAGAAATGTATTATAAAAATGTATTAATGGAAACCATTGCCAATGTGCAATAAATGTAGAAAAACATCAATATATGGACACATTTGGCATGATACAATAAACAAGGAATATGAATAGAATAGAATAGAATAACAATCTAGGATATTAATTTATTAATTCATCCCTCGGGTGGAAAATTACGAGGAAACATTCTCCTCCCATAGTATACGGCATAGTTGGTGTTAGTGATGAAATGTGTGGAGTTCATATTGGAATCATTATAGTTTTTGGGTCGATTTTTGCTTTAGTTTTAACTATATTGCCGGAGAGAATCTCCTACAGCAGTTAATAATGTACATAATTTAACATTCTCAGCACATCCAAATCACCAAACACGTGCACGTCTATAAACAGTGCAGGGCCGTTTGTCGAAAAATGAGTTGTATAACGGCTAACATATCATCATAAGTATTTTAACTAGATATTAAGCGTTAGGTTCTGGAGGTGGATCTGTGGTCCTTATGCGTTTGGACCCGAACCTGGTGCTGATCCCTCTGAAGCAGGGTGAGCTGAACCTAACGGAAAATAAAGGAAATCAAATTTTCACCGTTTTTATTGAAAACTATGAATCAATTATGATTCTGATGATGATTATTTTATTGCATACTTGCCAGTTTCTATGTTTGCCAGACTGTGAATTGTTGATACATTGGTGTATTGTGTATTGTATCTTTTTGTTTGTTTTATTGTAATTTTTGTCATTCATTAAAAAAATCGATTTTCTTTCTGTGTATTTATTATCTATTTTTCATTATGAATATTACTATTATTACTTTTTTATTATTGTCTATTGTTTTTTGTTTCATTATTTGTGTAAATGTTACTGTTTTTTGCACAAAAAGTCCTTTAAAATCATCAGAGGCATTAATTACTTACATACTTCCAATACATACAACCAATTTATTATTATAATTATTATTATTATTAGCTATTAAAGTAACTGCGCCACTTACTTATTTATGCAAAGTGCACATTAATTGGCAGTGTGCTGGGGCGCTCGGCCTCCATTTAAAAATAACACAATATGCCATGACCTGCACATTTACATAATGAGGAAGTAGGTCCTTTCCTTTTTATCACCACTGCCATCAGCAAGGGACTTGTGTGTGTGTGTGTGTGTGTCCGTCTGTGTAGCATAAGGAAAGGGCATAGGAAATATGAACTGTGATACTAAAAGAAAAGAAGAAAAGGATGATAATAATAATAATAATAATAATAATAATAATAATAATAATAATAATAATAATAATAATAATAATAATAATAATAATAATAAGTATTAATATTATTATTTATAATACAAATAATTGATTATATATCATTAATTACTCATTAATTATATATATATATATATATATATATATATATATATATATATATTTGAGCATAGAAAATGATCTGTCGTTGCATTGTATGGTAACGATACAGTACCTATTTTTGACTTGGAACATAGAAATATGCTTCTTGATCGACTGTAATTCACTCAAACAGTTTGAAAACAAAACTGTTTAAAAAGCTTATAAAAAATGATATTGACATTCTCTGAAAAGGTTTACGTCTTCATCTTCCCTCCATCCTTGATTAATAACTGAATTAACAATTAACTCCAGCGCTCTATTCATGCGTTCACTGTGATTGTTATCTCTCCCCGGAGCTGATGATTAATCGTTATTATTCCTCGTAATCGGCCATTATTCCTCAGGTTGCATAACTGGCGGGCGTCTGCTCTGCGGCGAGGACGTGGACAGGGAAGACATCCGTCCGTGGCTAAATCATTTGCTCGCTAATGAAACGTGAAATCCAAGCTGCAGCTTCCATGGGATGATGCACCGACTGTCCCTTTAAAGTGCAAAGCAGTGTTATTATTAGTATTATTTAGTCACCCGTACATCAAATTACCCCCTGACAGCTGCCTTGCTTCTAATAATGTGCATTAGCTCACTTAGAGGAAGGAAATAATTTTATTTGCCAGAGCTAAGTGCGTTCACTCTTTGGTTAATTAGACTTAATGATCAGTGTTCTGGCTCTTTTGCTTTCCAATCACTCTGGGGAACTTCATTAGGGTGCGTGGGGTATTCTTCAAAAGAGCAAAGTACACATATACAGTATGAGGTAGATTATCTCAATGATGGCATCTTAATCTCACCGCAAGCTTTTTGTGCGACACAAACTGTTGTTTACATTCAGGGTTTTTTTTTCCCCCCATCTCGCTGATGTCATCGTTTTAATGCTGGATGGCGCTGTTTAAACCTGTAAAGTCCCCTGGTGTAATATTACATCCACTTTTAGCTCTCTTTTAAATACTACATCGTCAATGCTATATTTACTTGCAATACTTGCCATCTAAATCATAAATGCCATCTGTATTTATACTCGCAATTTTATTTTGTATGGATAATGTGTTAATTGATCTTGGAATTTGGTCATGTTTGGGTCTATTTTGGATTTTTGCACTTATTTCTTATTTGGGCTTTGCGGGTTTAAGGATTTCAGTTTAGACCTCACCAACATCAATGTGAAAAGAAATGTATTATGAATATATTATATTATATATAATTTATTATGGTGTGGGGGTGGTGTGGTTTGAGCAGCCACACCTGTCTTGGGTCAAGTTAACTGGGCCCGGGATCAGGGGCGGCTGTACACCTGTTGCTCAACAGAGCGATCAACAAGCACAGGTTAAATCACCGATCACCCCCACACATGGGAGGAGCCCTTGTCGTGAAATTTTTATCTGCTCTCGGCTTGTTACACCGTGCCCCTCTCTGCAATAAACCGGTACGTTTCAACACCTTCTTCTGTATCTCTGTGTCGGAGGGCCCTGAAAAATCCATATGGGTGGCGTGTGGCAGGCGGAATTGCCACATTAATATTTTATTCACTAAAAAAAGTGCACGATTTTAAATAATTTATTCTGAATAAAAAATAATTACAATTTCAAAGAATAATAATTCATTTTAAATCATAATTTTTTGGACTATGCTTTTAATTAAATGTGTTTGTTAACTTTGTTTGTTTTATTTTGTTTTTTTATTCACAATTTATTGATAGATTTCATATTTCTACATTTATTATCGTCTGCCGTCCTGGGTGAGGGGCTTGTTTTACTTTGAGTGATTACTTTTTTCCGGTCCTGCAGTCATCTTTTCCTTTCCGAGGCTGTGGAAGCGACGCAGACTGGGGATATTAAATGATCCCACGTTACGCGTCCGCCGCTCCAGCTCCGTGGCTCAGCAGATGACAAAGCACTGCGCCTCAACTCCCCGAACACCCAGGTGCATGTTTTCCTCACGGACCCACGTAAAAAAAAAAAAAAGAAATTATTATTTTTTTTATTTTTTTTTATAAGCGCTCATGATTTAATATGCTGTTGAAGTCATTAATTACAACACCTCACCGTGGAGAACGCTCCATCTGGTGGGGCGGAGGGACGACGGAGGTGCGGCGGTTACGTGAACGCTCAAATGATCAGAACTAAATTAGTCACCAAGGTCACAGGGAGTCTGGAAAGTAGTGATGAGAAGTTTGTCTCTTTTTTGCAGATTGGGCTCTCTGTGCGTGATTTTTCGTTTCATTTTTCATTCTTCGTTCGTTTGATTCAGTCGGTGTAATGAGTCGGAAGAGGCGGTTCTGAGTTGTGAATGGAATTCTCACAAGAATCGATTGCGTCTGTTGCTTTGGTGGAATGCATACGTCCACCCACTCGACTATTAATCCATCCTTCGATTCGTCCATCTAGTCATTCATGCATTCATCTATCCATGCACACATCCATCCATCCATCCATCGATTTGCCCATCCATCCACCCACCCACACATCCGTCTATCCACTCTGGTGAGGTGGAGAGGCGGCGGAGGAGCGGTGGTTGAAGGATCCCTCCGAGGTCGCAGGGAGTGTGGAAAGGTCTCGAGGAGAAACTCACTGTCTGATGATGATGCCATGCTATTCATGGTGATCCTTCCTCCATCGACGCCCGCACGCAGTGAATGGACGCCTGGGATTGAGCAATGTCTTGTGGTCTCGTGAAATCTCGGCTACGGCCGTTTTCAATCCCGCTTCCCCAGCGAATGATTTAGACACTGTGAGATAAGATAACGCTTCACTGATCCCCAAGGGCAAATTCGGGAATTACAGGGGGAGAAACTTCCAAACAATGCCATCGACATCAAACATCAATAACCAAAGCCCTGCATACGTGAAACAGTGTGTGATTTGGATTGCATTTTAGTATTTTTTCCTAAAAATAAAAAAACTTGGATGTGGAACCAGGATGGAAAACACCTGCTCTTCATTAGAAGAAGGCAATCTGCTCCGACGCGAGGCAAATCAAATCCTATGGGACGATGAGCAGATGTGACTAATTAGTCATCAGTGGTCTTGATGAAAAACCCTAAATCACAAATGTACGTCTGCTAGTCATTCTCCCTCACTGTCCATCCACCCATTCATCCATCCATCCATCCATCCATCCACCATCCATCATCCCAATCATGCATCTGTCCATCTATTCATCCACCCATACATCCATCCTTCCATCCATCCACCAACTCACCCATCCATCATCCTAACCATGCATCTATCCATCAATGCATCCACCCATACATCCTTCCATCCATCCATCCACACATCCATTGTCCTGAACATGCATCCATCCATGCAGTCATCCATCTATACATCCACACATCCATACATCCTTTGCCCCATCAATTTACACATCATCCATCCGTCTACCAACATGCTATAAATCCATCCAGCTGTCCAGCTAGTCATGCATCCATCTATTAATCTGTCCATCAATCCATACGCTCCTCCCTCCCTGTATCCACCCATCCGCCCGTCCATCCTTCCATCATCTATCCCCAATCCACGCAATCAATCCATCCATCCCTCCACACAACCATCCATCCATTCATTCACGCACCCATGTATCCACCCATCCATTCGTCCATTTATTGATCCACCCATCCACCCATCTATCATCCAGCCACACACCCATCCATGCGTCGTCCATCCATCCGTACATCCATCCTTTCATCCATCAGTTGACACATCCATCCACCCATCCATCCATTCATCGTCTATCAATCCGCCCATCTAGAAATTAATCCATCCATCCAGTCATGCATCCATCTACACATCCATCTTTCCATCTACTCATTCATCCATCCATCTATCCATTATATACTGTACATACATACATACATACATACATACATACATACATACATACGTACATCCACCCACCAGTGCATCCAACCGTCCATTCATGTTTTTTCATATACATGTAAAGTACATGTCGATTTCTCAGCTGTGTCCTTAAAACTTTGCTGAGGACAAAAGGAATCAGAAAAAAAAATGCAATAAAAAAAAATCATATAGAGCATATAAACACATAAGAAAACAGAGGGGTCTTAAATAAGGCGGCGGCTTTTTAAATGTCAACGTTTGACAGGAGAAGATGGAATTCAAATACAAAGTACATTTCTGTTTAATATTTCTGACATTCCCCTAAAACCGCAGCGTTCCATCCCAATCATCGGGAAGAAGAAATGAGAAGATGATTCTTTTGAAAGGTCACGGCTCTTCTGGATCTTCAGGTTCCAGCCCCGTCACCACTGAGTCGCTTGGCTGGATGAACATCACGGCACTCGGCTTGAATGCCAGTACGGAGGGTTTCCTTTTTTCAATTTCGTCCCATCATATTTCCTGAAATCTCATTTCCAAACTTCCACTGCGTCATTATGGTAAACACTGTGTTTGGCTTATTGAAAAAATGCATTTGTCCATATCTCTTACACAAATGCCGCACCACAACCAAATTACAGAAAAATAAATGGGTTTTGAATAGTTTTGGCAGGCCGCGCACGCTGGTGTGGTATTGCAAATATGAGTGCTTTGCATTTGAAACAACCCAAAAATTGGGTCGGCTTCTTTTTGGAACATGCCAAGTCGCCAAACAATACTGATGAACCTGGGGAACCACTCCAGTGAAACCAATGAATAATTAGCATTTTCCGAATAAAAATCAAATTAATTAGCTGTTTATTCACTACTACTGATGTTTGTTCTTTTATTTACGTCACAACACCATCTTCCCAGGCAGATTTACTTATTGACAGCACTGTTAGAGTGTGTGCTGTAGTTGTGGTTATCAATGCACCATACTGCAGTTTGCAAGACATTATATAACGTATGTAATTTAGTATTTCTTAGCAGTGGAATTCTCAGCATTTGCATGAGTGTGCATCCCTGTGTACGCTGCACGTCACCTCGCTGTCTCGTTAAAAAGCTCTGAGATATTGGGAGAGCGTCGGTACGTCGTAGGAGACAGTCGTGGGGAGGTTCCATTGTCAGATGAAATGTCTCATTAAGTGAGATGGATGGACGTCCTTCACCTGGGAAGCAGCAAGCGCACGCGTCTTCCTCTGCGGAAGGACGGAGCTCGAGACAAAAAGCCAAGCTTGGTGAATGATGGAGGTCGGCGATGAATGCACAGTTCCTTGTCTTTTACAACCGGACATGTGTGTGTTATGTCCAGTTCCATTGTGTTGGAATTATCGCTGTTACCAAAAAAACAACAGCGCTTCGCCCTTGGCGTCATTCATTTTAACTAGAAGGGATGAAGAAAAAACAAAGGAAAAGAATGAAATAAAAAAATGTTAACAATTAAGACAATACTTATTGTACCTTTAAATGATGGACATAGTATGTGAGTATATGATACATCATATTTCCTTGCCAACAGAAAGTGGCAATGCAGTCAAACTATTGCAAAGCTAATGATGTGAGGAGGCTCAGTGGAAAGTGGTGTCCAGGTGTGTCGGAGGTAAGAAGATTATTTCTTCAGAATCCAGCGTCCCTTCTGGATGGTGTTGGCATTAAAGAACTAGGATGATACTAATTTCCGGTATGATTCTGGATGGTATAAAACCTACTGTGTTTTTTTTTTGATTTTCTCTGGTAGGTACATTTTTCCTTCTTACCTTCTTCGAGGGCCTGCATACAGTATATGTATTCATCCGGTGCTGCGCCTCCTATTAACTGTGCACGCGTGTAACCCGGCGCCGCATTAAAACATCTGGTGCGTAGTTATCGAAAACACCGCCGGAGTCGCATTTAAATGATCAGAGGGATCTCTGCGTCTGTTGAAACGCGGCACGTTTTCGGGGCTGGTTTCATCACTTTGGCGCCCGGGCGGAGCTCACAGAAACGCTCATTTCGGACGGGATCGGAATAGCAAACCCGAAACAGTGAAATAACGTGAATGCAGGTGCTCTGGAATAGTTACAGCGACAATGACGTCCACGTGTGATATTATTGCCGACACCCTCTGAGTCACCGGGTAGTTTTCTACCTCCCTCCGACAGTGACGCTAAGAGTCTCATTACGCCGCTGTCGCTTCACTCCGGCTTCACGGAGTAACGATGCGGCGTCTTCATTGCCCGAAAAAAAAAAACGACGCCGCCCGGACGCCCTAAAGCGAGAGGGCTCGGAACGAGGCCACTTAGGAGGCGAGCGAGGGAGCGATCCCCGAGCAGAGCTTCCCCGCCGCGCTGACGCTTTTTAATTGAGTTACTGGAAGGCGTATCACTCTCAGTCCCGGCACTCCTCAGGTTCCCTCCTCCCCGGCGAGCGGTAATGGAGGCCGTGATGGAGGGGGAGAGAGAGGGAGGGAGGGGGAGAGAGAGAGAGAGAGAGAGAGAGAGGATCTGGAAATACTGAAATACCCTTGCATGTTGATTTGCAGCACAGTTGACCATAACAACATTAACCATTTCAAGGAAAAACGGATTAAAATGAAGTTTTAGGCCTTTTACTTCTTTCACATGGGATATGGTGAGAAAATGAACTGCAGCAACACAAACAAAAATACTATTTTTTTACTGTTTTTGTTACAGCAATGGCGCTTTCAAATTTGATTAACAAATACAAAATACAGCATAATTTAAAAACGTTGTCAAAAGGGTTGTATTACCGTAATTTCCTCTTCTTGGAGATTCGGCTCTTCGCGACTGACTCAGTAAAAAGATAAATTCAATTTTCCGTCTTTTTTTCTTGGTTTGATTCAATCAGAGCAACGAGTCAGAAAAGTCGGCTCAGCTGGAAGTTGTGAATGGAATCAAAATTATTTATTTTGGTGGAACGCTGAAGTGTAAATCAGTCACATTCAATGGGAATTATGTCAAATGCCGTCAACCTTATCTCACATTCATTGAGCCCTCAGTAATCACTTTCTGTTTCAGTCTCAGTTCAGCCTGCGTGTCGCTGCAGTTACCCAGCGCCCTCTGAGGCGGGCTGAGTCTTGCATCAGCAGCCAGTGTGGTCCTTTAGGAGTGTTGCACATTTGTAAGTATGACCACATTGTTCCCTCACTGTTTTCTCTCATCATTGTTCAATTGAATTTTCCAAAAAAGCCCAAAATATATTATATATAATATATAAAATGTAAAAATGTCAGCTATCATCAGGAAAATGGAAATGTGGGAGCTGACTAGTAAACGGGCAAAACCCACACGGTTCTTATCAATGAACCTGATAATTGTCTGTCTGCCTGTCTGTCTGTCTGTCTGTCATTGTTAAAAGCTCTGAATAGCTTCCATTGCACTGCTCCTCTCAGGATTCACTTCGCGTCCGCATCCCTGTTTACAGGCCTGGGTCAATGCACAGGCTAGCCGAGCCCCACGTGTGCAGGGCCCCGGACTGGTCATTGGACTATTTTTAATTATTTCAATTTACTTCAGAGAGAAAAAATACCTTGACCTCTACTGGGCCCTAAGAAACAATCAAAAAGTGAAGCAGCTGATTGGGTAGATGTCATGTGGCCAGATTCAAACGCTGTAAGGTCAGTTGGGTTGTAATTGCAACTGGAAACACGATGGCCGGGTGCGAAAATTAAAAGCACAACGGCTGAAAGAACACCGTGACCAAGATCTACGAAAGAGGAAAATCCCTAAAGCGACTGGATGTCCTAGCGCTGCCCGATGCCGTTCATACAACTCCTAGGGGATCCATAGCTGTAGCTGCAGCTGGGTCCAGCCACAGCCGCACCTCAACCACCCTAAAACACTGCCAACACCGCGGGAATTAGCCGCCATGTTCTGGCCGCCGCGCCCTGCATCCCTCCCGGGATCCCGGCCGCCAAGGATCCCTGCACGAGGGCCGCCGCCTGTCGCTGCGGGGAGGGCGCAAGAGGCCGCAAATCCCGCTGCCCACTGCACGGCCCCGGATCCTGCACGCCGGGAAGAAATTGATGAACGTAGGAGGAGACGCCGGGTTCAGATGGGACCCCGAAACCCGTCGGAACAGATGTCGCCGCCTCGGAAAGACGACGTGAACGCCAACACCAAAAGAGGTACTTTTCCAAAGGGAAACTCGCAAATGGAATCAACACATCCACATTTCTTAGGCACCGTAAATAACTGTTTGGTCTCCTCGGTTCCCAGTTGTCGCAGTCTGTGGTGTGGTCCAGGTGAAGGTGGTTCGTGTGGTTTGTTCAAGCTGTAGGGGGTGTCTGTGTGACCGTGTTTTTTGCTTTTTTGGATGCGTTCAGGGGCAGGTGACTGTTTGGTATTTTTCGTGTTATTACTGATGCAAGGTTGGCAATTTTAATAGCCAGGACTTCTACTCTGTGAGGTAAGTGCTGGAGGTACGTAAGTTCAGGTAAGTTTAATTTAGGAGGATTTAAATGTATATTTAATACAAAACAGTCAATACATTCTATTATATAATTATAGAACCCAGAATCGCGATTGTGGCGCCTCCCCTTGCAGCTGCCTGCGCGAGCACCTTGTGTCGATTGCGCACATTTTGGTATTTTTTTGTATTTTTAGAGCTTATAGAGCTTATTGTGCGTAATCACCGGGTGTCATGACATTTCACTGCATATATGTATGATCGTATGTATATGTATGTGACAAATAATCTCTTGAACTTGAACTTTGCCAAGGGAATGGTGGATGCGTCGCCCTTCAAAAGGCGCCGTGTTTTGTTTCGCATGTAAATGCTTTGGGGACAGTGATCCTCAGTCTGCGACTGGATGGACGCAGCCGGGCGCTCGGCTGGACATGAAGGATCTGGGAGCCGCAGAAAGGCTCTGGTTGCTTATGTTACCTGCTGTGCTGATGCCGGCCGTATAGAATCAGGAACAAAAAATAACCTAAAAAAACCCACTTTGGCAGTAAAGGGGATTTAGTGACCGAGGTCCTTCGGAGGGCGGCTGCGGCGGCGACGTTTTTAGCAGAGCGAGGGCTAAAGCACCGCTCAGGAGATATACATTTTTGCGCATCCTTGCTAATGGGAACTTTGTGGGTGTGCTGGAAGTCATTACCGAGTTTAACCCATTTGTGAAAGCGCGTTTAGAAAAATATGGCACGGCTGGCAAGGGAACGCCACCCCCACCTGACCCCTCATCAACAACATGTTTCGAATTTATTGAACTGGTGGGAGTCAAGTGGGTCCTTACAGAGATAATCAGCGCCGGGGAAAAAATTAAAAATGGCAAAGAGCTTTGCAATCTGTGTCGATTCCACTCCAGATGTTGCGCACACGGACCGGCTCACATTCGTTATGCGATACGCGTCACCTGACGGCTGCAGCGAGGAGCGTTTCACCGGGTTTCTGCCAAATTCAGAGTCATTCATGAGAGGCACTTTGCCTCGGCATTGGTATCAATAACTGCGGGGCCCGGGGCCCGGGGCTTAGCGGCGTTAACCGCGTTGCCCTGAGACGCAGGGCATTTTCAAATTTTTAACTTTTCTACCCAACTCCAAGCCCCGGTTGGCAGACAATTGCGGAGGGTTTAGAGCCCCATGACGACCGCAGGATGGCGACGCGGAGAAGTCCTTCGGACGCTAGACGGTCAGCCCCCACGCGCAGGCGACGAAAGCGCCGAAAGCGCCGAAAGCGCCGCGCTGGGAGTACGGCGGAACTCGAGGGTTGAGCGACGACTCGAACCAAAACCTGACTGCTCGGGATGAAGCCGGGGCACGCCGCGCGCAGATGGGAAAACTGGAGAATGCCATTCTGCGTAACATGTGGAGCGACGTGCTGCAACCTTTTCGCAAGGCTCGTACTGCTCTACGTTTAGATTTGTGAAATGCTGTCAACTTTCATCAGCTCCCGGAATGATTGTGCGGCCAGCCAAGCCGATGATTTTGACAACTTTGGGAGCGGTGGAAAAAAAAACACGTCTCCAGCCGTGCCCCGACACTACAAAGTGGACGCGCAGATGCGCGGAGGAAGGGCCAAAAAACAGAACCTGACTGTGAGCGATCTGCCCCAGAGAAGTTAATAAAATTATTTTTTTTGGGGTTTTTTTTTATCACCGCCTCAGATCGAGTCGTCGCCGAACTGGATCGGAGGCATCGCTCCGACAAAGATTATTCGGCCGACATACAGATTTTTTTTTTTTAACAATATTCCATCCATCTCCGTCGCAGATCTTTGCGCCGGAGCGGCTAATCTGCAGAGGAAACATGAAGGTCAACCGGAGGAACATTTTGCGGACAAAGTTGGACAACTCAGAGAATTTATTAAAGAAAACGAGGACACCTCGGCAAAGGTCACCGCCGCGACCTACCAGAGGACGGAAAGTACGGTAAGTGTTTCCAAATGTTGGAAGCGCTCAGACTATTAATGACCGTGGCAGATGCGGGGGGGGGGTGAAGCTACGCTCCGCAGGTGATAGTGCTGGCTTCGTCCTTCACCAGCACAGCTGGTACCACGTCAGTCCCATTGGCACTGATGTGTTTTCCGTGTGGATCGGGCTGTGCAGGAGACGTTACCGTGCGGACCGGGATCGCCACCCCAAACGGACCCCGGACGCCGATCAATCCCATTTCGCTTTGTGTTCCCGTTTTTTGGCCAGCCGAGATTTTCTTTATTCATTCGTTTACATAAAAACTCCGGCACCTCAACTGCGCGAACGTCTCCGGTATCTGGGCATGGAGGCTCCCCTAATGGCATCTCGGCGTTGTTTTTCAAAACGGGGACGAGTTAAAAGCAGGCGGAGATCCACAAAGGGGCCAAAACACACGTAATCACCTGTCTCAGATGTCCATTGAACGTGATATTCTGCGCAAATTGCATTTCACCAGCCTCGTAAAGGACTTCTCCGTCGGAAAATCAGGGAAGAAAAACGCATTATTGCCGTGAATGTGTGCTGCTGCTGTGTTTGTCGTGTTTTTATGGCCTCCTTCTCTTCGAGCATTGCACAGCGCTTCGATTTGTGTCTCTGTAATGGTGTCGTGGCTGTGCCTCAGTGAAACAAGGTGCTCTGTACTGCAGCAGATGTGGATCTTGGTTTACGAAACTCAAAGCTGTTCGCCCGTTTGCTGATGCACCGTCTCCGGTGCCTTTGTTGTAGCATCGCTGTTTATTGTAAAGTCTGTCTCAGTGTGTGTGTGTGTGTGTGTGTGTGTGTGTGTATGTGTGTGTGTGTGTGTGTGTCAGTGCGGCCCGATGTGTGCAGCTGGGCCGTGTAATATTCCGAGCACGCTTTTACACACAAAGAGTGAGAGGCCGATGACTACCTTGATCCGCCTCCGCCCGCAGGTATAAATACCTGACCGCTCTGGGTAAGTTATGACCGATCTCACCTGTTACCTGGAAGCAGAGAGTCCCACAGCCTTTTTCCCTTTCCTTTTCCTTTGTCTGGCTCTGTTGCAGACCTCGGTCGCTTTATTCCGCGTGCGTCATGGTTTTCTGTGGCCTTCACTTCCGTTAGATCATTCTTGGATCTTTGTTTGTCGTTTTGTTTGATTGATCGCCGAGCTGCGTCCTGGTTTCAATTACGTCATCGAGTCATATATTTTTGTTATTTTGTTTGACTGTCAGCCAAAGCCATAACCTGTGTCAACTATTCACGCCCCAGCATGTCATTAAACCTATTGATTTGATTATCATGATACATATTAAAAATTAATTATATAAATCTATATTTATAGTTAATATGTTTTTATGATATAATATTTTGCCTAATTAATGTTGGTAATATATGCAGAATTATGATTTGTTCGTATTATGATTCCTACTATTTCTATCATGACCTTTAATTACTTAGAATATAGTTAATTATTTGCATTGGTGAACATAATGTGAATGAACTTCTAGATTTACCTATTTGCTGTTAATTGTCTTCCTTCCTTAGCACACGTACCAACCCCACACCCTAACACACTCCAACCCCACACCCTAACACACTCTGTCCTAATAACCCGTCCCCAACTCAACAATACATTTATTCAAAACTTTAGTTATTAAAAGACTTTCAGTCGTCACACACACACACACGCAGCACACAGGCACACACACACACACACGCATGCACACACACACACACACACACACACACACACACACACACACACACACACACACACACACACACACACACACACACACACACACACACACACACACAGGTTATTCATCAAATTGGCTACAGAGAGTCGTCAGAGTCGATTGAGCTAAACAAGGTCGAGGCGAAAAAATTCTCGGTTTCAATGAAGAAGTTAATTTTGTGCTCCGAATAGTGTGGCCAGGGAGCTGAACATTTTTAATATATGCATGTAATAGGAGTGAATAACTATTAATTTAGTTTTTTTTTCAGGGGGAAATGCAAATGATGCGCTGGAGGGCAGCAAGAATTATTCTGCTGTTATTACTGGTGCCTGTACTCCCTCTGTACTACTTCTAGTACAGCTAATGTACCAGTCGACCGACCGATCAATCAATCTACCAATCAATCCTCCAACCAGGGAACCATTATTTCACCACTAGAAACCATTGAGGAAGCATCCTCATTACAATGGGGAAATTAAAATACAATTAAATTCCACTTCAATTTATGATTGCTTTAAAGCGGTAATCCATCAGATTACCTGCTGACAGCCAAGGTGGATTTTCTAAATCAGCGCTTTCGCTTGTTGTTATCAGTAAACTGCGGATATGGATTGACATTCACAAAAAAAAAAAGAAACGAAGATCCCCAGCACCTCAAGTGGCCAAGGAAATAAAAGAACAAATCAATTTATCAGAAGAAAAGAAACATGGGAGAAAAGAAAATGACGTCTCAGCCGGAAACTTGCAGGATTGGCCTGCCCATAATGCAATGCAATGCAATCGAAACTTCTCCCGTCAAACAATACCTGCCTTCAACCCTTTTTGTACCCAGATCTAGAAAAAAGGACTATTTGTGTGGTTTTGCACACAGCCCATCACCGCAAACGTTCTTTGTTGAACGCGACGTGCGGTTGGCTGCCTGTTAGACCGTCTTTTAAAGGATGCGTTCACAACATTTTTCAAGAGTGTCTTAAAATAGCAGTATTTGTAAATACTTCATTGTGCAGTTTTGTAGAGTTCTTTAATAAATATTTCACTTTTCATTTTACACAGCTGAGTGCTTCCATTCACATGATGGGTAGTAGTAGAAAAGGTATTGAATGAAGTACTCTTTTGGTATCGGCATCACCTCAAGGGAACCGGCGCTGATACTAGTATCGTCATTTCTTGAACAATACCCAGCGCCGGCTACAACACGGTGAGACCCAAAAGGAAGCCTGTGGGGGGTCTGAGGGTTTTGGATAAAGTGTGGAGCGACACAGCGAGTGTCAGGGACAATTAATTAAACGTGTTATCGCCTCCCCACTCCAGCACTAATGCACCACTGGAGCAGCTCAGCGGTCAGCAGGGCTGGACACACCGTGCTCCCGGAGGGCAGTTCCCTCATTTAATTGCGTGTAATTGGATTCATACGAAGGCGGGAAAAGGGGGCAAAATCCCTCTTCCCTGACAAATAAAAAGGTCAAAAGGAAGTTAAATTGAGCAGCGACGAAACGTTTGGCTCATTTGTTGGGACTCGGCTGCCGAGTCGTTCGAAAGTGTCGATCCATTTCCTGACTCCGGTGTAACGCGCGGTGGGCGCGGGGGGACCCCCCCCGGTGACTTCCTCTCCTCAGTCACAAATGGAGATCCTGACGCCGAACGAAACCTGCCAACGATGCGCAACTCCCGATTCCAGAGTCATTCAGAAGGTTCGGTTGCGGCGAACTACTCGTTCGTGAGTCTTGCATCGGCAGGCAGACAGACTGGACCCTCGGCGGTCCTGGAGGGCAGTTCCCTAATTTAATTGCATGTAATTGGATGAACACGAAGGGGGAATACAAAAACAAAACCCCTTCCCTGTAGAAATTAAAAAAAAAAAAAGGTTAAAAGGAACTAAAATAGAGTACGATGAGATTCAGCTTTTTTTTTTTTTTTTTTTTATGGAGACTCCTGATGAGTCACGCAGCCAGAAGACGCATTCGATTTTCCAGCCCTGTGATCGTTCGATTCAGTTGGTGCACGACAAACAAACTCTTCTTACCGCAGTGACTCAGACTCCTGAATCCTTTAAGTGACTCAGACTCCTGAGTCACTTAAAAGATTCGCTCGCAGCGAATGAGTCACGTCGAGGGGCTGTGCATCGTCGCCATCACCATCGGTGGAGGCCTATGGGCCCCGGCCGCGGCGACGAGTCACCGCCAAACACGACCGCTATTTCAACCGCAGTGACTTTCGATAGCACTGAACCGCCTGCGGGGCCTCGCATCGCCGGCCCGGCGGACCGGAGGACTGCGGTCGTGGAGGGCGGCTGCCCGCAAACGCAATGCCGCGTGATCGGACGAGTGCGAAGAACCCCCTACCGCGGGAAACTCAAGCCCCGGGCGGAGGCCTTAGCTCCGCCCCCCCGGCTCCTTGGGAGGCGACTTTTTAATTAATACGAGCGGCGCCTGCAGGAAGACGATAGAAGGCACCTCCAGGGCCGCCCGCCCGCTCGGCCCATTGTTCGAGAGTTTGTTTGTTTTAAAGCTAATTAGGACACTGCCTCTCTCTCTCTCCCTCTCTCTTTCTCTCTTGCTCTCTCTCGCTCTCTCTCTCTCTCTCCGAGGCCGTGTTCGACTCAAAAACCGTCGGGTGACATGCAAAGCCCGACTCCCCCAAAGGAAGAAAACAAAAAACAAAAAAAAAAAGAAAAGAAACCGAAAATCCTCATCTGTCTGGGCGTTTATTCAAAGGGAATATAAATAGGGTGTGTATTTTTTATTTTTTCCTTTCCTCCTCCTCCTCCTCCCCAGCTAATGCTCCGGGATGAGGGTTGGCAGATGCAGCCCCGACACGTCGACCTCGGCAGATCTCCAGCTTCCTGTCCTGTCGGAGCGTGAGAGGGGAGGGCTGGGAGAGGGAGATAAAGGGGGAGGCGGCGGCGGTGGGGTTCGGGGGAGGGACGACAGAGAGAGTTTTGATTTACTTCATTAGTCACTTGGCTGTGACAGGTGTGAGGCGGAAAATAAAAGGGGGAGAGGGGGGAGAGAGAGGGGGGGGGGGGAGAGAGGGCGAGAGACTGGAGGCAGAACTGCAGCCAGTGGTCGTGCTTCAAAACGAAATGAGGTTTTGAAGCCAGATTCACTTTTGTTCGCCCCACACGCTGAACAGTAGCACAACATCCCCGTGGACGGCAGCGACTAATTAGTCTAATCATGACTCGCAAGAAAGGAGTTTTGGAATTCAAGCTCCATTTTTGAATATGGATTTCTGAGCCGCGGCCAGACGATTGATTAGAAGTCATCTCCCAGTTCGTATTTATTTCGTATTTATTTTAACGAAATGGCTTCAGTTTGTTAAACCTTTGATAAGGTTTTCCAAACTTAAAATGTACCCCCCCGAAAAATATAAAAAAAAATTAAAATGTGGAGACAATCCAATGACTTCTTCCTATTTTCCCCGTATTTTTTTCGGCACACAAACATGGCGTCGATGTTTAAAACTGGACTTGCAAAGTACAGATAACAAACTGTTTACAGCAACAAAAACACTGAAATGAAACGTCTCGACCCGGGTCTCTCACCCGCCCTCATAATAAGACTTTTTACTCTATATTCACATATAACCGGGGATATTACTTTGCGGCCTCTGGAGCATATCGCTTCTTGCTTTTTGCAGTTTTGCAGAGGAGTGGTTATTATATCTGACATTATATGAAATGATATTCTCTTCTACTGTGCTCAGCGTCCTGTTTGATTTAATAAAGACCATTCCGGCTAAAAGCGCCTCTTCACGCGACTCCGCCGCCTTCCTCCTCGACCTTCACCCACCTCCGTGCGCTCGCAGCCCCCTTCCGCTCCACACATGGCACTGGCGTCACGTTTATTTATTTTGCGATTTTGGCCTCGTTTGTGACCTCGCCGTGATTCGTTCCGGGCGGAGGCTGAGGCGGAGGAAGCAACCGGTGATGGATCGGGGTGGACGGCGTCGCTGTCAGTTCGCATGCTTCATCATTAGGTGACGGGTTGAGAGCGGGAGACGGATCAACCGCACGTCCAAAACATCAGCTTACTCAACCCCGACACGGCATCCATCCATTTTTTAAGGGAGAGAGAGAGAGAGAAATAAATATCTATATGAGCCGCGGCTGGCGGAGCTCGTTCCGTCGGACAACTCCACCGCGCCACGCGCGTCCGTGCCCTCGGGGGCCGGCCCCCGCCCGGACAAAGGCGACGCTGGAGAGCTGCGATACGGTGACGGCGGGTCGCCTTTCCCCGCGTCCCCCCGTTCCCCAGACGAAAAAAACACGAGTGCGTTTTCATTTTGGATTTAGATTTATTTGTCTTCCATTTCCTACTTCAACAAAACAAACAAAAAACACAAAAAAACCCTGTGCTTTCCGTCACGCACGTCTCTCTGTTTGCTGTGGGACTTTATTTTGTAAAAACAAAATAGTCTTTACATCTGAATAGTGAATCCTGCACTTGCGTCAGGGATTGAACAATTGGATGTGACACAACCCGCAGGGCAGCTGGCCGCTCATTACTGAAATGAAACAAAAAAAAACCCAAAACCTCACCCACACACAAAAGCAGGAGGGGAAAACTCTGAACTCTGCGCCGGGTTGAACTAAAGTTTGTGCAATCGGCACAAACACAGATGTTCACCATCCTAAATGGCTCAAAAACTCTTTACTATACTATTTCGAAAAATGTCAAAATATAATACACCTAAAAACACCATACGCCATGTCGAAAAAGTTCAAAATATACCACGTGGAAATACCTGACTGGCAGGAAAAAAAAAAAAAGTCCCTTTGGAAGCTCAAGATTAAAACGCCTACACCTACACGTGTTTCCTGGGGTGTTTTTTTGCCCCTTTTTGCCCGTTCAAAATGTTTTTTCTCCGTATTTGTAAATTAATTCAAAAACGTGTCCTGATAGTTGCTCTGTGAGCCGCCGGTCCCTCCCGCTCCACCTGCTCGGCTCGCTCCCTCCACCTCCGCTGCATCCACCTGTCGGGCTCCGCTCTTCAATCCAACGGGAAGGGGACTCCAGCTCATCCCTCCGGAGCCCGGGCGCCCAAGCTGGAACGAGGCAAAATAAATTGAGATCATTTTCAAGTAAATCTAAGGCTTGTCCAAAAGAAATACACGTCATACCGTCCCCGAGTGTGTTTCATTTATGGGACGGGGGTTTGGGGTAGATGTTGATAGACCAGAGACGCTGAACTCTGACTGCTGAACGACTCAAATGATTCTGGAAATATTTGGCTTTGAAGCCTTGAGCAGCCTGCGATCAGATCTGCCGACGTGTATGAAATTCCTTCCGGAGCCAACAGCCGGCAGCGTTCTGCGTAGAATGGAAGTGATTACCGATGCAAGATTGGAGTCCCTTTGAGGCCCTTATTCTCGCATGTCGTGCTCAAAATGTTACGTACTGTATGCTTATTTTTCCATGATTGAACGATTAATCAAATGTTTTTTTACCATTTTTTATTTTTTGTATCAGATATTTAAGAAACAAAAGCAATGAAACACAGGGAATAACCATTACTGATGAAATAAAAATAAAAAACAACAAGATAAAAGACAGACTTTTTTTTTTTGAAATTCTTGTCTGAAAAGGAGGAAAAGTAGACACTGATTTTCTTCTCAACAATCAATTATTATTTCTTCATGAATTATGTTGGTCATCACTTATATTCCTGCCTGTTTTGGTGTACCCGGAAGGGGGACTTCTGAGTTTTTATTTCCCACCCTGAAGGACCTGGCTGTGGTGTAGACGATTTATTCCGCAACTTTGAGCACGCAAAGCTATTTCAAACTTAAACTTTCAAGTAGGGGGCCAAACCCTAACCCATGAATTATTAACAATGGACTAAATCACATTTGGAATAACTTGCTGAAATGATTAAACAGTCTGTACATTTTAATCAAGAAAATGAAAAAAAACAAAAAAACATATTGGATTTAACATGGTTCACCCCATAGCGCTTCAGCAAAAAAAAACAAAAAACATGGGTTGCTCTTCAGTCGTGTGCTGCAAGTTTGTATATTCTATTTATCCAGCTGGATGGCATTCTCTAGATCCTACGGAGGGCTATGTTTCCACAAATATTGCCATTAATACACAGAAACACACAAAAAAATAAAAATCCAGTCTATAATAATGATGATAATAATGAAAAAAAAAATATATATATATAATTAATGCGATATATTTTTTTATAAATTCTCATTTTTGGGAAGCATTTTGAATTTAATATTTTGAAACGTGTTGCAGTTACAAAGGATACAACGTGATAGTGTATTGTGTTTGGTTGGTGTCGTGTTAAAATGGAGAGACCCACATTTTTGCGACGAGACGTAATCAGACGCATAATGGGAGCCGTTGGGAGACCCGATTGGAGACCCCGTTGGGGCCCTCCGCGCGTCTGATCGCTGAATCACCCTTGGGGGTCTCCCCGTGTGTAACCCGTAATTCCCAATTTATAACTGGACGCGCGCAGTGAGCGGAACGGCACCGCTGCCTTTATTTGTGTCTGCGCAATTACCGTCTCTACAGACTGCGTGTGGCTTTTAGCACCAGTGTTTCTGAATTGGACGCTTTTTTTTGCAATGAGGCTCATTTGCATAGAAAGGGGCCAATTTTGCACCGAATGCATGAATAATACTTCATTTAAATACATGCAAATACAGAGGTGGAAGTAACGAATCACGAGTCATAACTCTTTTTTTTTATAGCTGCACTTTTTTGAGTTCTTATTTTGAGTTTTGAGTTTAGGTTTGATTTTTCAGTAAGTCAGTAATTGTACTTTTATTTAAGTACGGTTTAAATGAAGTAGAGTAGCTCTCTACATTTGTATGTCCATCGTTTACGGAGTGAATGATTTATTTTTGCTTTAAAATGATCAACGGATATTGCGAGCTTGAAAAAAAAAAACGACTTGGAGATAAATAAATATGAGGAATATTACCACTTGAAATCAAATAATTTCTGTGTGCGAACAAGAAGTAAGAAGTGCAGCGGCTTAAATGAACATTTCACTTAAATAAAAATTTGATAAAATCAAAAACAAAAAAAATATGGCAAGTCGGCATAACAAAATTACTATGGCTGTATGTGTCCCTGTTGTCAAAGATGCATCATCTTTCTCCTTCTCTGAGTTTTGGACACTGCACTCTGTCTCCGCTGCTCTGTTTACAAGCACAGCCTGCCCATGGGGGGGGGCTTATTTCTATATCGACAAACGTGATTGGTTAGAGGTAAAAGGTCAGCTTTAGATCGCCCAAACTGATTGGCTTTTCCGCTGCTGCTTGTCGAACGTGGAAATGAACAGATCTGAGGAAGACCTGATCAAATTTTTTTTACATGTACTTTTACTTTTACTTGAGGACAATTTCACTCAAGTAACAGTATTTCTCCTTGAGTAGGACTTCAGTACTCTTTACACCGATGCACAAATAACACCGGTGCATTTCACCATTTCCATATGCTTTGTGAATTAGGTGGTTGCCTTTTCTGTTATTTGCACGCGTTTAGCGGATGCAAATGCTGCGCAATCGCTTTGTGAATTTGGCCCTCAGTGTGCACTTCCTCAGGTGTACCTGTACAATCCAATGTAATCCAATACCAGCGCTCTGTCATGAATTCTACTTTAACGAAGTTCATAACGTGCAGTTTTTGTAAACATGAGACGGAAATATGTGAATTGAATGATATGTTTATGAGGTTACTGAGGTCATAGTTAAATGTGGTGTTGTGCTGAACTACATGATATTGAGAGGTGTTTCAAATGTTTTGTTTTTCCAATTTACATACATGAGGGGGTCAGAATATTGGAAACACCTCTGAATATAATGCAGCTCAGTACAACAACACCAACTATGACCTAGATACTAAAACATATCATTGTATTAACACCTCTCCTATGACAGTGTCAAAAACTTGAACATTATAGGCAACATAAAGCTAAATTCATGCAGAGCTGCTTTACCTAATATAGTGCACACTGAGTGTATATATACAGTATATATATATATATATATATATATATATATATATGTGTGTGTGTGTGTGTGTGTGTGTGTGTAAATATTTTTTTGATGACTTTTTGGCTCACCTCCCTCCGGAAAAAATGAAAGCTGCTGACAGGGCACCAGGTTGATATTCTGTTGAGATTGGGTATTGCTGGGTATTGACCCCGACTCCAGAACGCTGAGATTAAGAACCATCACTGTGAGCGGCAAGCAAAACATGCAATCCAGTGTGACACCGTTCCCTCGGAAGCAACTTCAATAGAAATTAGGTTCAGGTGAAGTTTAAACGGTTCAATTATTTAATGATCCCACTCGAGCACTAAAAGAACTACGGCGCTAAAGCTGCTGAGAGTAGCTCTGCAAAACTCTATAACCCTATAGGGCTGACAATGTGTGCACGCATACAGTAAAATAACAATCATAGCGATGAAATAATAATAGTAAAAATTATAATAATTATTATATTTAGTATATATATGATACAAAATAAATACAATATAGTTATATAATATATAATATATAATATATAATATATTATAATATTATTATAATAATAATAATAACAAAAAAAAACATCAAAACAAGAATAACAACAGCAATAATTAATAAAGAAAATCGTACAAAAAATAAACAATTTGGGCATAATAATATTAATAATAATACTAATAATAATAATAATAATAATCATCATCAATAAAGCTGCAGGCAGCAATACACAGGGTCCAGTTTAGTCGTGTTAGACACATGTTTAATTTCTCCAGATTCTGTGCATTGTAGCACAAGTTAGAATTTTTATGACCACTCAGAGACGGACCGTGGATTTATAGAGCGTTGGTTCATGATGTCCCAAAGTGATTGTGTTCTCAACGCCAATGTTCTTAAATTTACGCTGAGTATATAAAGTTGTATCAATATTTCCTGATACAAATGTCGATCGGTGTGACTCAAACTTGGATCACATGTGTGAAACATGACCTCAACCCTGTCTATAAGTTCCGTGAATGTCGTGTTTGGGATACTTTGAGGCCGAAATATGGCAAGAAGATTATTTAAAAAAAAGAAAAGACGAGCAATGGATGCAGGCAGCAATGCATGGGGCCATTTTAGTCGTGTTAGTAGCAAATTAGATTTTGAAGATTTTTCTGAAGCAGGCATAAAATGAGAGATTAAACTTTACGGATTCAGCCTGATTCCCATCTCACTTGTCGTACAGGACAATACTGTATTTGTCCAGCCATAATGCTCGTGTCTATCTTGTGTAATGTGACATAATCTGTGATTATAGCGAACAAAAGGTCAGTTATTAACATTTTGCAACCCTAATTCTGTTTGTAATTTGTAAAAAAGGGTGCATTTGGAAATTGGGACAAGAAATGACAAGACAGGTCAAATAATTGTTTTATTAAACGGTTGTCCAAAACATCTTAATTAAAGTGTTGAAATAGTAAGCCCTGTGCACCCGTGTACCCTGTTTACCTCAACTCCTCCTACCTGGGACTGCTGTGTGTGTGTGTGTGTGTGTGTGGGTGTGTGTGTGGGTGCGTGTGTGTGTGTGTGTGTGTGTGTGGGTGTGTGTGTGGGTGCGTGTGTGTGTGTGTGTGTGTGTGTGTGTGCTTGCGTGCGTGCGTGTGTGTTTTGTCTGTATGCACCTGCTATTCCCGCACAAGGTTGCAACACGGTTACATTTCAAGCACGGAGAACCTGTCTGATCCCCGTCTTGCGGGAACCATTCTATATTTTCTCACACTCTGTCGCAGCTGCAAATTGGGGGTGGGAGCCAACAATAAATTGCTTTGCCTGTGTGGCCCCTTATCACAATCTATCAAGATGCCGAAAAGGTTCTCTGCCGTAGAGGGCCTGAGAAACTGTTTTAGTAGAGAAAGAAGCTTTGGAAGATGATGAGGAGGAGGAGTTTTCAGAACATGAACATCACATTTCTGTCAATTCATGGGCCTAATGTCACTGTTGATGAGCAGCTTATGCCATTTAGAGGCCCCTCCAGGCAGGACATTCCATCTAAAGCTGCAAAATACGGAAGATCTGGGCTGCCTGTGATGCTGCTTCATCATATGAATGGAACTTGCAAGTACATACAGGGTTTGCCAGACGATAGCAGGAACGGTCTGGAAACGATAAGCCAGAGCTCCCTCCTCAGCTGTTGACTGCAAAGGACAGGCCCGTCAACTCATCCAAGTTTGGGTTCACGGCTGATACATCCCTGGTGTCCTACGTGCCAAAGAAAGGCAAAAATGTGGCTCTCACGGGCACGCTGCAAAGGGATGGCAGAATCTCTGGCCAGGAGCCTCACCAAACAGAAATCATCATGGATTATAATGCCACACAAAAGGAGGGGCGGACAGCATGGACCAGCTGGTGACTGGCTATAGCTGCAAATGAAGAACCCTACGCTGACCACTTGTGATATTTTGATGTCTTTGTGAGATACTGTAGTTAAAAGAAATAAACATCAATCGTGATGAAAAAACTTGTTTCATTTCTATTTTTTCAAGATAAACATGGTTTATTCCCTCCACTTTCAAATGATGCGGAAAAAAAAAGGTCGCGAGCCGCCCAATGACCCTAAAGTATGCGGTGGGTCTAACAGAGGTAAATGGCAAATATTAACCATTCTGTATATATTGCTTGTAATTGAGATAAAGTTTACATCTATTAAATACCTTCACATAAATTTTTATGGCTGTATTGATCTAAAAACCCAAGAATGCGGTGGATCCACCAGACCTGAAAACATTGGCTGAATAACAACAACATGAAACACCACACAGCACACCTCACAGCTTGACATTTGCAATGTATGTATTACAAAAACCAAACCAGTGGATGTTATCATGCAAACTGTTTCCCACACGCCCTCCTCCGGGGGTTTCGTGTCGGTCTTGCCAGGTTGACAACGCCGTTGTCACGGCGTCCATGTGTATTTATCCAACCTGATGATGTCGGCATTGATAAACAAATGTTTTTTCACCGCTGATAAGATTGGAACCCAAGTTGAGCACGTCGTTGAAAGTGTGGTGGAAAATAATTGCCCTGGGGAAGAGGTCCTTTCATTTAAGATAGTTTATTATCGAAAATTATCTGAATTTGCTCTGCAGGGGACAAGACCGTCCAAACACACAGATGCATACCCTTTTGTGCTATCTAGCCGTGGATGGTGTCCTTGGCTGAATATTCCAACAATTCATCTGATTTAATAGTACTGTTTACCAGACGGACTCGGATCATTGTTAAACCTCAATTGTGTTGAGATTCCTACACTGCACAGAATGTGCCGCATGTGTTTGTTTCCCGAGGGCTGAAACCTCCTCCGACTTAGGTTGTCATTCTGAACCTGTGCGAGCTTCCTTGTCACCACCGCTTCATCAGAGTCTGGACTGTAGCCTGCAAACCACAAGAACAATGTAAACAACGATACATTTGGTTATTGATTCCCTTAAATTACATTAATCATGGTACAATTCATTATCAGGTTGTTTCTGTGCTTTATAGTCGTTGTTTTGACTGAGAGGACACATTAATTGCAATATACAACAGAAACAATATGTACAATAATATATACACCATATACACGTAAAGAGTGATGTACAACACAAACAGGAATATGTTTTGGGTTTTTTTGTAATTTCATGTAATGTACAAACTTATGTAAGCTCTTGTTCACTTTTCCCAAATGTTCGGCTGCTTTGTCTTTCACAACTTTGGCGAATCTGCAAATCATCTCCGGTGAGAACGCCGCCCCACCGTGAAATTCATCAGACAAACTCTGAATGTAGAGTTGAATAAAGGTTTGTTCTTCTTCCTGCCATATCTGATGTCAGTGGTGCCGCGTAAATAACCTGCGACATCGTCGTTTCCTTGCCGGTGTCGCCATTTCGTCCGCCGTTTCATTTTGAATGAGCGATTCTACCGTACAGCTAATAATATAGGGGTTTTTTTTTTGGAACACACTTCCAAAAGATTAGAACGAACTAATTACTTTACATAACAATAATAATTAATGTTATTTCACAAACATAATAAATGTTAGTTTTAATTAGTACTTCATTGTATTTTTTCCTGTTAATAATCTACAATTGGAAAATTCACTTTAACAGGTTACTCGTCTATATCGTAATGCAGACAACATTTAAAACACATCTCACGGCACCTATTTTTCCGACGCCTTCCGAGATCATGAATGCATCATTCATTCACGTGGTCGACGCGGTCACCACTTTCTGTTGATTTATGTTTTTTTCGTGTTTTTTCACGCATCCAGCAAAGTAACAGGGACCAAAAGGTAGAATACATAGATCGAACGGATCCACAGACATCTACCAGGTTAGAAGGTACATAAGTTCACGTAGCGTAGTTTGTAATGTCTAACCACTACAGATCGACTGAGCCTACGCCGCACCCTGGACACAGTCCAAATGTACATTCTGACCATCAACCTGCACATTTATAGTACATTGTATGATGACGTCACAAAGTGTCTGGCTGTAAATCTCATCTCGTTCCATTTGTTTTCTGACGTTGGCGTGCCGGTGGCCCACAACCGCCTGGACGCTTTGGGTCAGATTTGGTCGGTTTCTCACAAAAGTCGAAAAAATGAAACTTGAACCACGAGGCGTTTGCGATGAACTGGGCTCAAACGAGACGTGAAGGGGTAGCTTGTAGCTCCTGTCCGTAGCTTCTGCCGTTGTTCCGTTCCAGATAGTTTTAGCCCCAAAGACTTTGAGGAAAGACACGAACAATTACAACCCCCGTGGGCTGGACCCATAAAAATAACCATAAATATACGCAAAAGGTCATTGGTGACCACACAATATATTTATTATGCAAGATGCAGAAAACCCAGACGACCCAGAGAGCGGATTGGGCGAGAAGTAAAAAGGTCTTTGTAGATTCGAGGAGTTTGGACTGTGCCGGGAGGGATGGCAGCCGCTCAGAGGAACACTCTCCTTCAGGGCGAAGGCGAGATGAGTCATTTGCAGCCATTTTTGGCAAGAGCGTCATTTCAACCCCGTCACATCATTATTTCGGCGTGGAGCCATGTGACCCACTGCTCTCGTCTGGTTTGTTATTCAGAGATCTGTGAGAGGAGGAGGACGAGTGTCAGAGCCTTTCAGAGGATGCTATCAAACCATAACACACTAATAATCCACAGCGGTCAAGGTTTATGAAGGGGCGTCCATTTGACAGGAACATAGGATGGTAATTTTAAAAAATCCCAATGATGACCTAAAGAGACAATAACCTTGGAATATAAATTATGTACTAGAGCAGAAATAACATAAAATAATGTACAATAATGTACAAATAATGTAATGTATGTTTGTAAATGTCATGTAAAATAGAATAATAATTTATCATCAATAATGTAACGTAGAATAGAATAATAATGTACCATCAACAATTCCTTCTAAAATAAATTTGTCCTGTTCCTAGTTGGTACATTGTAGTGCAAACAGATAGAAGCATAAAAAAAGAACGCTGAACATTAAAAAAAGAGAAAAAATAATAATATGTACTATGTAATATTATGTATTATATATACACATTTATAATAACTCCAGTCCGAGGGTAACAGTCCTAATAAGGACATTTTGTTTTGGAGGAAAACCTGTATTTGTTTTCCTCTTCTCTTTCGTTGCCCCTTTTCAATCGAATCTTCTGTTCTGCCCCCTTCTCATCATATCTTTTTGTTTTATTCTCTTCATTCATTTTATCTTATCTTATCTTTTATTTTATTTTCCTCTCCTCTCCTCTCCTACTCCTCTTCTACTATGGTCTCCTTCAGAGAATCAAATTTTTACCGTCTTATCGGACCCAGTTTTCTGTAATCTGTTGTCGTGACAACCCCCACAGCCCTGATCTGAGGCCCAAAATCTACTGAAAAACAGATTTTCACTACAACAACTCATCCTGGGTTTTTTTTATGATGAAACAAAACTTTTTGGGATGAACAGAATCCCCTGACAGTGAAATAAAATAAAATAAAATAAAATAAAATAAAATAAAATAAATTGTCCCCTTTCATGCGTTCAAAAAAGACAAACCAATCTCATTCTGAACTTTCCATTATTACTAACTGTCAATTGAATTTGATTATGCAAATATTAGTTTATACATATTTTTTTCTAACTTTTGTAATGCTAAAATTAGACAACACATTGGTGTCGGCGTGCATTTTCTCCTAGTCATCCCAATCCTTTGTGTTCTTGTGATGTTTTTTTTGAAGAACCTCCCAAATGGATCCAGGTGGTTCAAGGTAACATTTTAATTTGTACCGTGTAAACAAACAAGTCCTTAATGTGAGTCATTAGGAATCCCAACGGGCCTCTGTCACACCTCTCTAAACCCTCGGCTCAGTTTGGGAAATCAATTTCCTCAGCACATCAACGATAATGTTTCTGTGACTGATTATGAAAAGTTAAAAAAAAAAAGATGAATGGGCTGCATCTTACATTTTCCAGTCTTGCAACCACTCAAAGCACTTTACAATACACGCCTCACATTCACCCATGGCAGCGACAACCATGCAAGGTGCACAGCAGCTCATCGAGAGCACTTCAGGGTTCAGTGTCTTGCTCAAGGACACTTCCACGTGCTGCCATGAGGAACAGGGGATCAAACCAGGAACCCTCTGATTACTGGACGACCCGCTCTACCTCCTGCGCCAAAGTTCACAAAGTTTAACACCTCGTCACTGGTCATTACCAAGGAAAAGGACACGGCAGTTAGAAAACGGTCACTAGCGGCGCCGTAAGCACAGTGAGATTAAAATGAATTGGTTTAAATGGGTGAATTATACAAGATCTTAAGTAGCTGCGGTTTTCAGCAGTTATCTTTGTGTATTTGCAGGCCATTTATGTAAAGACTGTCTGTACCTGATATAAATTTGACATATGAGCTGTCACAGCGCTCTCACGAATTATTTTGGATGCAGTTTCCCTGTCCGCCTTTAAATGACAAAACAATGGTGGTGAGAAAGCCCAGTAGGTCTTCCTTATACCCCTTTCCCACTGCACAAAAAACCCAGCAACACCCACTGACATCTGGCTCTTCTTTTTAGCGGGAAAGATGACACCCGACAGTACCGGGACAAAATGACCCTGCAATAGGGCCTCTGTTTGACCTGGAAACCAATCGACCAATCACGATGAAGGATCTAAACAGCCATCCAATCCTAGAGGTGGATCTCCACAGTCATTGAATAAAAGGAAAACACCCACACAGCAACACATACTGTACTTCCATGCTGATAGTATAGTTTAGTGTATAAAGTGTGTTAGAAGTACATTCCTACCCATTTGTCATTTGAAAGTATACTTCAAGTGTATTTTTGTATCAATTGTATTTACTTCTTATTTACTTTTATGCACTAATTTAAAGAACTGGTTTAATGTATTGGTCATTAATGTGCTGCAAGTGTCATGTAAGTACACTTAAAATATGTACACGATGTTGAAACATTAACCTAACTAAAGCAGTATACTTGTTAAATGTGTACACTTTTGTCATCAAAAGTAGCCAAAAAATATACAGGTATATATTTTATACATTTCAGCAGATTGTAAGTACAACCTCGAACAAACAAGTGGTTTTTCAATGTAACACAAATTAGGCGTATAAATTGTGAATACATAACAAGTATACTTAATACACAATTTATATATATATATATATATATATATATATATATACACACACAGTACAGGTGATTTGTAAAATAGATCGGGATATATATTACAAAATATATATCTTCATTCTAATTTTAATGAGAATTCTCAATTAGTGTAAAATGTGCCCCTTGTCTCCCTCTCATGTCTCTATTTCAGATTTCCTACCTCTCATTTTCTTTCTCCTTGTAACCATGAGCACATATTCATAACTCAGATTAGGACGAGGAAATGAATTGCGGTGCAGAAAGCCTTTGTACTCCAAATTTCTGTACAGAGTAGTTGCGTGCGAGCCCCAATCCCTGTTGCCTTCTTTGTCCGACGTCAGCTTAGCAACTAAACCCCTTTTAATCAAGCTCCATTTGACTTTTTACATTAATATCTTGAAGCGCGCTACCGAACCACACACAAAAAAGGAAAACGAGTCCTCTATTGAAGGACGGACTGGAACACTGACATGGACATTTGGGGACACCAAGTGCTGCCATCTTAGTTTCACAAGAACACATTTGTAACACTTATTTCACTGTATTCTGACTTTTACAGCATTTCCAAATACTTCAACTTAAAGGCTCTTTTACAAGACGCCAATCGCTTCATAAATGTGATGCCAGAAAACAATGCAGTCAGAATATTCAAATACAATACCATACCATTCAATACAATACCATACCATGCAATGCAATACAATGAAATGCAACACAGTCCAACGCAGTCCAATGCAAGTCAGTGCAATGTAGTGAATACAACGCAATGCAGTGCAATACAATCCAATACAATGCAGTCCAATCCAATACAATGCAATAAAATACAATACAATGCAATTCAACACAATGCAATACAATGCAATACAACACAATACAATGCAATGCAATACAACACAATGCAATGCATGCAATACAACACAATACAATGCAATGCAATACAAGGCAATACAACACAATGCAATACAAGGCAATACAACACAATGCAATGCAATACAACACAATGCAATGCAATACAACACAATAGAATGCAATGCAATACAATACAAGGCAATACAACAGAATGCAATGCAAGGCAATACAACACAATACAATGCAATGCAATACAACACAATACAAAACAATGCAATGCATGCAATACAACACAATACAATGCAATACAATACAAGGCAATACAACACAATGCAATGCAATGCAATACAACACAATACAATGCAATGCAATACAACACAATTCGATGCAATGCAATACAATACAACACAATGCAATGCAAGGCCATACAACACAATACAATGCAATGCAATACAACACAATTCGATGCAATGCAATACAATACAACACAATGCAATGCAATACAATACAAGGCAATACAACAGAATGCAATGCAAGGCAATACAACACAATACAATGCAATGCAATACAACACAATACAACACAATGCAATGCATGCAATACAACACAATACAACACAATGCAATGCAATGCAATACAACACAATACAATGCAATGCAATACAACACAATTCGATGCAATGCAATACAATACAACACAATGCAATGCAAGGCCATACAACACAATACAATGCAATGCAATACAACACAATTCGATGCAATGCAATACAATACAACACAATGCAATGCAATACAATACAAGGCAATACAACACAATACAATGCAGTGCAATACAACACAATACAATGCAGTGCAATACAATGCAATGCAATACAACACGATGCAATACAACACAGTGCAGTCAAATGCCATGTAATGCAAAACAATACAAAACAATACAAAACAATACAAAACAATACAATGCAATGCAACGTAATGCAAGGCAACTGTGGCAGTTCCTCCTGCCACACGCCACCCAAGTGGCGTTTTCAGTCCCTCTGGCATTGAGACACAGACGACGCACATTATAATCAAAAAATAATTTCTCAGGTTATTTTTTTTGGAAGAAATACACTTGTTGGATTCGCCTTGAGTTTGAGTCTAGAGCAGTAGTGGTTCTCTGCGTGGGCAGCGAGGAGTGATGACAGATTTAAGATTTATTACAATTAAATTCATGTATTCTTAGTGTTGGAAAACTTTGGGATACTGCAGTTACACTCCCGCGTAATGGATCTTGAATCATCAGTCAACACCTGGGGACCCCATTGGTCTGCGTTGAAGCACGCTGAGAAGCTGCAGCAGTGGTTTCTCAACTTTTTTTTGACAGTAGATTTGTAGATTTGCAGCTCAAAGTGCCTTACGGACATTTAGGAATAAATCATTTACAGTAATAATATATTTAAATGGATAAAAATAGTCCCCCCTCAAGTCCCCCCTTCCCCCCAAAAAAAAGCCCACATCAGCCATATTCAGGAGGTGGAGTTGCAGCAGCAGAACGGTGAGCTGCGGGTGGGCGAATGTGATTCTTTGAGCTGTTATCACACTGTTTTATGGCCCATGGAGCCGGTTATTCACCAGCCCCAAGCTCAGCGCAGACAAAAGCCGCTAGATATTGAGACGTGTGATGAAATGCACCAGGTGTTTCCTGGATTTTCGGGAGCGGGCGGGGACGTTTCCCCAGGTGTTGGACTGATGATTCACGGTCCGATACGCGGGAGTGTAACTGCAAGTGCACTTTGTGTACTACTTGTACTTGATCTACATGCTCGCCCACACCCACTCTGTCCAAATAAAAGGTTCCATTGAGCAGCAGCCTCAGCCGTTCAGGGCTGTAACAGGGTGAAATTGGATCAGATGAGATTAATTGTCATTGCACGGAGTACTGTACTGAGGCAACAAAAGGCATTTCTCTGCGTTTTACCCATCCTAGTTGTAACTATAGGAGCAGTGGGCTGCCATGTAGCGGCACCTGGGGAGCAGTTAAGGGGTTAAAGGTGCAGTGTGTGGAATTAACGGAAGAGACTTGTCAGAAATCAAATGTTATATTCATAGGTATTCATAGGTATGTATGATCCCAGGAATATGGGAGTAGGTTGCTCTTCTCAGACGCCAGAAAGACTGCTCACATGCGTACGTAGAGCCAAGCATGCTCAACATGGCAATACTCACATGCTGCATTGTGTGCTATGTGACGGGAAGATCCTTCCAAGTTTTAAGAATCAGCTGGTCTTCAGGTTCAAGTTCAAGTTCAAGAGATTATTTGTCACATACAGATTGAAGTTTTTTCCATTTCTGTCCACTTGTGTTCAGCTGATTGGTCCGACTGGAAGAAGGGAGTTTTCTTAATGGTTGTCTGTCTTACAGAGGGGATCAGCGCACGGGCTGGTAAGCAGCCCAGCAGTGGAACGCCGTTCCTCCTGCGCCCAAGAGGATCATTATTATCCATAATTAATATAGTAATCCTCAGTGATATATATAATTGTGGCCTGCCTGCCGCATATTGAAATGAACAATAAAACTCTGGCCATGTGGGCGCACCACGGCCAGAAAGACTCCGTCTCCCTCCCGAAAGCCTTACCTGTGGCAGAGACTCCCACAGGTGGAGCCTGAGCAGAGACCCGGGAGGGGCAGGGCGCCGAGTGAAAGGCGCCCTGGAGTCTTTCTGTGGTCCGCAGCCGGTGCTTGACTACGCCCCTTTGTCCGCCACATTTATATTTTGAATTTTATTTTCAAAATTGTAATTTCTCTTACCTGTTTTACTCTAAAATGACACAGAAGAATTATTTATTACTTGTTAATTGTAATGAAAAAATTTTTGCTCAAAATTATCTGCGAGCCAAATACCGTCATCGAAAGAGCCATAATTGGCCCACGAGCCATAGGTTCCCGACCCCTGCCTTAGAAGGAGCCGTTTTTATCCACACAGGGAACGGGTACGGTTCACGGAGGCCGCCATGTTGCACCGCCATCTACAGTAGCCCAGAACGGACAAACCAAACGCTGGCTCTAGAGAGGGCTTTTTGCGTTTTTAACGGCCGCCGTCTCTTCCACGGAGGCCGCCACGCTGCACCGCCACGGGGAGAGGAGGGTTGCGATCTGCAACCTCACCGCAAGATGCCACTAAATTCTACACACTGCACCTTTAAGTGTCTTGCTCAAGGACACTTCAGTACGCTACCAGGAGGAGCCGTGGATCGATCCAGTAATCTTCCGATGAATAGATGACCCGCTTTTGCTCTTGAGCCACAGCCCATCCTCCTATTTCTGATTAAATGGAATTTGCTGGTGGGTGAGTATGCGCGGACCTACTGTATGAGACACTGAGCACACACATTCGACATCACAAGGACTTTGTCCGATGAGTTGTGAGCTCATTTTTCTTCCGCAGATTTTTCTACCTCCAAGGAGAAATGCACTTTAGCCAGATTCCTCGTGGCTGTTAAAGCAGATCACACAGTTCAGTCCGAGCGACTGGGATCACGTTGCATAACTCACAGTAGAGCTCAGTGGTTTCGCAACAGTTTCTAATCCAGCTCATCCATCCATTGTCACGTAGCCCATACAGCCTGCACACGCATTCATCCAAATATATATCGGTTCGATTGTGGAACACAAATCAATCCGGAACGAACCGGATTCTGGAATACCGACTTTGGCACAGCACACCGACGGGGTTTGAGTCTTGTTTGAAGCGCAATGTTTAGATTGATTTTAACACACACAAGCTGAAGCCGTCTGATGCCGAAATTTGCTATTTTGGTAAAAGTTGGCCAGTTTGGTCGCCCCGATTCCCAGTTTGATATTAGGTTGCCAGTTTGGTCTCCCTGGTTCCCAGTTTGGTCTTCCCGGTTCCCAGTTTGGTCTCCCCGGTTCCCAGTTTAATATCAGGTTGCCAGTTTGGTCTCCCCGGTTCCCAGTTTGATTTCAGGTTGCCAGTTTGGTCTCCCCGGTTCCCAGTTTGGTCTTCCCGGTTCCCAGTTTGGTCTCCCCGGTTCCCAGTTTGATATCAGGTTGCCAATTTGGTCTCCCAGGATCCCAGTTTGGTCTCCCCCGGTACCCAGTTTGATATGAGGTTGCCAGTTTGGTCTCACGGGTTTCCAGTTTGGTCTCTCCGGTTCCCAGTTTGATATTAGGTTGCCAGTTTGGTCTTATCGGTTCCCAGTTTGGTCTCCCCGGTTCCCAGTTTGATATTAGGTTGCCATTTTGGTCTTCCCAGTTCCCAGTTCAGTCTCCTCGGTTCAGAGTTTGATATGAAGATGCCAGTTTGGTCTGCCAGTTCCTAGTTTAGTCGCCCCAGTTCCAAGTTTGGTGTCAGGTTGCCAATTTGGTCTCCTCGGTTCCCAGTTTGGTATCAGGTTGCCAGTTTGGTCTCCCTGGTTCCCACTTTGGTCTTACCCGGTTCCTAGTTTTGTATAAGGTTTCCTGTTTGGTCTCCCCGGTTCCCAGTTTCCTAGCAGGTCGCCAATTTGGTCTCCCCGGTTTCCAATTTGATATCAGGTTGCCAGTGAGTCAGAGTGACTTGAGGACCGATCCCTCCCTAAGTCAACGCTGACATTTTATAGCCAGTGTCCTGATACCAAAGTAATGAAAAATGATTCATACAAAACACACGCAAGGTTTTGAAAAGAGACAAATAGCTGTATAATTATATTGACAGATATACTACAGTTAAAGTCGCAGAGCTCCGTGCGCTGTGCCTTCAACTTGTTTGTGAAAGTACGTGTATATGTCAAAAGCAGAAGAGCTTTTTTTATGGGGAGCGTTTATGATGAAGGTGACATCCGCTGACTTCCTTCGCCAGAGTAATAACAGTAATAAATAACAACCACATTGCTGGCTGTGTATTCTCCTTTGGCAAATTTTGGCAAAAAGGGATTCTGAAGAGGGCATCAAATCATGAATAAATCAATGAATGAACATTTATTCGTCCATGAGGCAGTTTGTTTTCCACACAGCGAACAAAATGTAAATGATGAGCAAATCTAGAAGACACATGGCGGTCCGTCGTTCTAGAGCGCGTTTCTCAACCTTTATCCACATCAAGGTGATAAACACAGGTGTTTTCCCACCGAACATTTGTGGGGACTTCCTGAGGGGAACTAGGAACTGGGGAGGTCCCCCGAGAGCTAGACACTGTCAAGGGGCTTTTTTCCTGGTTGTATTCACACTGCACTGGAACTCTGAAGTGGCACTAAAGTGACGTCAGCCAGTGGGGTTTTAGAAGTTCTGTGTCTGATTTCGCCTCGGGCACCTATCGGGACACTACACAGGGATTACAGGGCGCACCTTAAATCATTCAATCAACATAGGAAAATAAAATAAATGCAAAAAAAATACATCTACAATAAAGCTACAAATTTAATTGGTTTTTGACCAATCACGCGCGCTTACGTCTCGACCAATCATGTGCGCTTACGTCACTGAAACTTCCTCTTGTGCTGGTCGGTCCCTGCCCTGGAACAGGATCTAAAAAAGTCCTCGAATCCTCGAGTCCTAAGAACGACGATCGTTCCTGGTTCTTGTAATGGGGACACCAAAAATAGGGACGGTTCCTCCCAAAGGTTCTAAGAACTATGAAGACGTTCCTGGGGGGCCTTATATGTATTATTGTACATTCTGTCACATCTCAGAATGTATATGTGTTGAGAACCACTGCTCTATACTATGGAGTGGATGTCGCGAGAAACGCTACACTGTCTGAGTTTATTGATATTATTCCTGTGTATGAATCTGATCATTACTTTATTTTTTATTATCATGGCTCTCAAAATCCTAAAAGGTCCACAATAGAGCTTTACGTGTGATGTGTGTGTGTGTGTGTGTGTGTGTGTGTGTGTGTGTGTGTGTGTGTGTGTTTGTGTGAGTGTGTGTGTAGGGCCACATGGAGTCCAGTGCAGCTGCAGGGCCACATGGAGGGATTGAATTTCCTGTGCCATAATTTTCCCACGATATAATGACCCCGATATACACACACACGGTATATATACAGATGTATGTATAATGTATTTTGCTGTTGCCATGGCGATTGTGCAGACAGTTCCCTGTGCAACAGGAGCATATGTGGAACATAACAATAATAATAGTGATAATAATGGGTTTAAATCCAGTCTGTGTGCATGATAATCTAAATTTGCAAGTGATTGATATAGCGATGCACCAGTCAGTGCATCCCGATATGTGCTCAGCAAACTGTGTATTATTTCCTCTGAAAAACTGGAAAGAACATTGTCTCATGGCTCCCAGTACCAGAAAAAAAAAGGTTGGTTAGGTTCAGTATTTGTTTGTTATTAGGTGGGATTCTACACCAGCGCTATTCAAACTTTTGTTGCTGAGCCCCCTCCCTAGGATTTCAGGGACAGGACTAACATATGTATGTAATTTAGTGTCAGTTTATAGTAAACCAGGTCGAGCAGACACATTCATTTGTGTTTTTTATTGCCTATTTGCACAGGCCAACAAATGGAATAATTATAATAAATATAGCTGCAGGCAGCAATGAATGGGGTCCAGGTTATTCGCTTTAGTCACGAAGTACAGTTTTCCGGGACCTCGTGAAACGCGGCATCACTTTCTACCAACATGAGGTACAACAAGAGTTACCCACGGAACCCCCCCAGAGCCACACCCAGCACATATAGAACAAATTGGATGAGGATGCCACAAAGCGCCACCGCTCCACCACCCCAGGTCCCTTTGTTCGGCTACTTCCGTTACGTCGGTTCTGTATCCTTCAGAAAAAACATTTTTTTTCCACTAATTCCTTCTCCAAATAAAGATCGATGTGGATCAAACTTGGACTACAATATATCTGGACTGCCCCAAATACAACCGCTTCATTCGTGTCCGTGGGTTCAGCGGTTGCTGTGCGGCCTGCACTTTCAGCTAGAAAAATGACCAGGAGAAAAATGATAAAAATCCGAAAAAAATCAATAGGGTTCCATCCCTGCGAGCTGGACCCCAAATTAAAATAAAAAAAAATAATAATACATTTGTTTTTATTTATAAACTATTGTCCTATTCCATTTATAAACATTAAATAAACGTATTTCATAGAATGTAATTGGTCATGTGAAATCTAATTTTCTCACATCCCCCTTGCAGTTCCTCCGCAGCCCACAAGGGGCACGCGCCCCACAGTTTGAATACCACGGATTCCCAGGGAATGTTTGGAGGCGGGACTTCCCATCATTTTGCAAAAGGGCCAACGTGCAATCAAGCATCAAGCTAATCCAGTTATCATTTATCACTCATAAATTAGAGTGATCGGTTCATGTGAAAATGACAGACCATAACATTTCACCTACATCTACAAACCCACAGCTGGGTTCTGTGACACCGCGACAGGGCTCTGCCAGATAAAAAGGCTTACAAATCCATCCCCGAGGGCCACGACCTCGGAGCTAAAACCCTTAGTCAAACACTGAGACGCTTTGATGGAGGCTTTTTATTTTGGGGGGTAAAAAAAATCTCAACTTAGTCAGATCAATGGCGGCGGATTAAAATGTCATTAAGAGCTGAAAAGATCGGAGCGGGGGCTCGGCTGGCATGGATGGAGGGATCACATCCCCAGAGAGGAGGGGTGGGGGTCTGTTGTAATGAGAACATAATGTCAGAATATGATACACAGTTCATTCTCGCAACATAATATGGATTTATTAATTTCTTTATTTATTTGTAAGGTAACCATGTATAATATTAGACATGTAAATATGTGTATCACAAAGTCATATGTATACAGTATGCCATACAACACACAGTATAATAACAGTGCAAATACACATTTCACATCATGACGCAGACACTGGGGATATAAAAGTGTATCATAATAAAATGGTATACGATATCGAATAATTATATAAATATATAATATGTATAATGTATAAATAACAAAGGAATCAAATCAAATCAAATTATATATATATATATATATATATATATATATATATATATATATTTAATCTTACATTATGAAAAACAATTAAAAGTTGAAAGATGTGAAAGTGAAAGCATAATATAATATAATATAATAAACAATAAAATAAAATAGAATAAAATATTATAACATCTATTTGTTTAGATAATACAAAGTTCTGTTAATTCTGTTTCGTGACTCTATAGCTTTGTGAATCAGAGGATGTGGAGTTTTGTCTCTTTTCCTCGGAATGTTTAAATTCCAAATGCAACAGTTGAGTGTTATCAGGCGGAAGTGCGCAGTGCGCGCCCACGGTCTTAAACTTATAATGAACTTTTCCTCCAAGTTTCCTCATTGCGCTTTCAGCCATGACTCCGTACGGAAGGTGGTGGATTCCCTGCGTCCTTTCCCTCTCCTGCGCCTCCTTGTCGCTGTCTTCCAGTGCGACTGCCACAGGTAGGATTCGAAAACCCAACTCACCGAGAACGAGAAGTTATTGTTTTATTGGAGTTTTGAAAAAGCAAAGCCGCGACGGAAAGAGCGTCGACGCGTCAGCGTCACGTCGACGCGTCGACGCGTTTGGAGACGCGCGTTGCGCGCAGCGCAGATACAACGCTCGGAACGATCCGAGTGTGAACGGCATCGACGCTCAACGAGAGTTTTTATTTCATGTTATGCCATTCAAGCTCCATATCAGGTGTTTTGTTCGTGATTGTTGGTCTCGCATAGAAATGTACTCCACAAGTAATTTAATTCATAGTAATTAATACAGTGTGATTTGGCTTACTGTTATGACTTGTTTGACACAGATGCAATCACTATTATTAACAACTTTTAAACTTAGTTTAGACGTTAATTTAAATTAGAAATTTATTTTAAGTGAGTTTTTAAATATAGGTAATGGGCTATAATGGGTTAAGATTTAACCTGTTTTATCAGCTCCTAAGGCTTTAAGCAATGGAAAGTCCAATAAATCCACCGACAAAAAGCCTATACTTATTTTTATTACGTTGGTTTGAGCAATGTTTAAACGGATTCGGACGCTGTGGTGGACCCAGTAGGAGGGAAGTCTGGACCAGAATCATCTTGAAAACAAAGTAGTCTACTTTTTGTGTCAGTGGAACTTCATGTCGTCACACAGTCCAGTTGTCGTGATTGAGAGAAGGTATTTGAGGGAAGCCGGGGAATTGAACAGATCTCCAGGTATCTCCAGGTATCTCCAGGTATTTCCAGGCGCTTCCAGGTGTTTCCAGGTAAACCGGGTATTTTGAGTGTGTTTTTGTGTGGTTTTCTGTGAGTCTGTGGCCTCTCACAGTGAGCTCCGGTATCAAATCTCCCGAACGCCTCGGAGTGGAGCCGTGGCCATTAAAAAGATAGGTGTAACCAAGCGATCGCAATCTCTCGTCCGGGGCCAAAGTCCAGACGGTTTCCCCATCGACATCACGCCCGCTCGGCTCCACACCTGGAGCAATCTCCCCTGGGCCTTTAATTAGGCTTGTGGGATTGGATGTCGGAGATTCAACAAGCTGTGGAAGAACGGAGTTGACAAGTCAAGGGGGCGGTTTGATTCACCCTTTCATCCCCTCCAATCACCCCGTCACTCATCCCTCACTCCAAGCGCTCCGCTGGACCGCCACGCCGTCGCCAGTCCCAAGCCCGAGCGCTAATCAGTGGAAAGTCCAGAATGAACCATTCCCAGAGGGTTAGGTCAGTGTGTGTGTGTGCGCGCGCCCACACGACAAAAGGTCCACAATGTGCAACAGTGAAACACCCTTTTTTGGTCAAAACCAAAATACCCACTACTTCTCTGAGATTGGTTACTGTGTGTGTGTGTGTGTGTGTGTGTGTGTGTGTGTGTGTGTGTGTGTGTGTGTGTGTGTATGCTAAAAGTCCTGCATACTCATCTTAAAACAACGCTCACTTATCTGTGGTGTTTCTGAGCCCCACACATTGTGCAATCCATGCTTGTTTATGTTTTGTGTAGCATTCAGCGTATTATGGAGCAGGTTTAGTGTTACCTGCTATGCCTCACTGCTGTATAAATGATACGCCATGTGGTCAGGCGGGCCACTGTTGTGTTCTTGTGTGCTACACAACGTCAAGATGAGGACCGTGTTGATGCTTTTTTTTTTCCTCCTTTTTTTTTTTGTAATCCTGCAGCGACCGAGTAGGCTCGTATTTAGCCCCGTGCGTATAAAGTCCCTCCGAAATGGATCGACCTGGACTGTCAGTGTCGTTGTCCCCGCTGGTTCCTGTTCTGTTTTAGGTGATCTTTACTTTCTAAAGTTGCTCAAAGAACTTCCCCCTGAGTAATATAATGGATTGGTCTTTGGAGGAAGTCAGGTGTCTGTCATTACAGCGACCGCCGTAGCCCTTCAAAACGGCTCCAAGCCTGCAGAACCTGAATCCGTGCATCATCCAACCATGCCTACTTGTTGTTCCGGCTGACCAGGCCGTTGCACGGCTCCCAGCGTTTTTTCCAGCGGTGCAAGCTCTTACATTGTTCTGTGTGTTGTCAGTATGAGGCAACATACGTTCTATCTCCCATAAGCTTCACCTTTTAAGGCCGGCGTGGCTTCAGGGCGGAAGCGATGAACCTGCTCCCCGCTGGAGCCAACCAAGCATGGGGTAGCGCTTGGTTGGTTCCAGCGGGGAGCGGGTTCATCGGCTTACAGTTGCTCTGTTGGTTCTCTGGTCGGCTGAAAAAGAATAATCTCAAGAGGAAGTCCATTGAGGCCTATCTTTCCTCTGGCATCACAGATAAAGATCTCCCACCCTCCAGCTGAGCATTTCAGAGTAAAGAGCAACATCGATATGGGCTCACCGAGCTGCTGCGGTATTTGTACGACTGATAAAGACATGTCTATCACTCCGCCCTGCTAATGACCGAGTAAGAAAAGATGATCTGGCAAGAACTATTTGAAAGAACCAGATAAAGGATATGATGTCCTGCAAGATGCTGCTTTATGTCTTCAGTGCTGCTTCACGTCATGAATGGCCAGACTGTGAATAAAACTGTTGATGCTGCCATGTCCCTAGCAGAGGATGGTCCTTCCCTCTCCCCACAAAATGTTGGGTGATGCCATCGAACAGTCAATTGCACAGACAATGTCAATTAGGGCTGCATATTTTCCTCTATAAACCCACTTGAATGTGTATACTTTATAATTTATTTACTCTTTGAATATATTATATTTAATCCCCAAATTGAGTACTGGGGGTGCATTATGCATGGTTCCGCAGCTCGGATCAGAGCGATCTCTTTTCCAAACAAAACAAATAAAAACTCTAGATGTATTTTATTTACTCAGTTTCCTGCTGCTGCTCTGCTGCAGAGCAGATCGCAGATCGCTCCTGAAAAAAAATCCCGCCCGTGATGTCACGGCCCAGTGGCAAATCCATCGCAGCCGCTCGGTGCGCTGGTGCATCTCCACCGACGCAGTTACCGGATAATTTCTCTCTAATGTGCGTTCACTGTGCAACAAACTGGAGTTGGTGACCATATACTGTAGGTATAACCGCCACCGCATTGGTCTAAACCAAGCCAGGCGGCTTGTTAAAAGGCTACTTCATTGCGGAAGTAGACTTCTGTCATCTAATTAGCCCCCATTGTACCACAAAGTCATTTTGTGATAGACTTACATCCGTGGGACGATTCAAACTGCTCCATCTTTGAGTCATAAGTCTGCTTTTTGAGAGTCGCTGTATTAAAGCAATGGAAGTCAGTGAAGAGTTGATCAATCCTGCAGCATTGTAGCCATAGATGGTTCGGTAAGAAGGGAATGACGTGGACCTGTACGGGGCAAGGTGATGGTGAGGAACATAAATGATCAAATATTTGCTTCAAGGCAGCCCACGCATCCCGGAGGGAAACCATTAGAGCCTCTCACATAACTCAAGCCGCAGAGGCTACGTAGGGTGGTTGGCCGTCGCCGCGTGGGAGCGTCTTGAGGGCCGTTTGATATTGGGCGTTTCTGGACTGGATTTGATGTTCTATGCTGCTCACGCTCGAGCTTGGACCACTGACTTTCTTTCTTTCTTAACATTAATTAAGTCTATTTGCATTTTAATTAGTTACAGTGCCCACAAGCCATCAGCTCATGATTAGTGATGGATTACATATGCAAATAGTTGGAAGTTCACAGTTCTGATCTTCAAAAAAAAAAAAACCACTGAAGGAGAGAAGGAACCGAATTTTAAACCTTCCAGACAATAATGAGCTGCCGCGTAGCTTTAAAGAAGACAGACCATTGCCAGAATATATTGTTTATTCATGGTTTTTGCAGTGTGGTGGTGGAGGATGGACCAGAGATTTAATAGTTTATAAATGATAGGCAATCAGTCTTCACCTTGTAGTCGTATGCAGGAGAGGCAGTTTGTACCGTGAGGTTCTCATGACGCCCGTCTCATAACAAGCTTCATTTTTAACTGTGGTGCTATTTGCATATCACTTCATTTGGGCCCTTTGCAACTCGGCAAAAATTGGTCAAATTCATCAGTGGGACAATCTGGGAATTAATTATCCAGACAGCCGCCACTTAGTGGAATTTGCAAAGAGCAAAGTCCGCAAGAACTCCCCAAAAAGGTCCCCAAAAAAAGTGATCTCTGCTGTGAGGTAGGAAGGTGTGAAGGTCAGGTATGAAGGGGTAATATCCCTTTACCGTCTGGCCGCGTGCAGGAGAGGCCGTTTGTAACGTCAGGTTCTGATGACGCCCGTCTCATAACGAGCTTTGTGCTGTTTGCATTTCACCGAGGTGCGTTTGAGAGGAAGACGAACAACAAAAAAAACAAAGTCGTGATTCAGCCTCTGCCTCTCTATTTAAAGTGCGACATGGTGCCGCTGAGCGTCCAGTGATGTTCCCGTGAAGGCGTCCGCACTGCGGCTCATTAATCTGCACAGAAACTTAATTAGACGCCCGCTCGCTGTTGTTTGAAGTAGCGCTTTTTTCGGCAACCCCGGGCCAGCGGCAGCGCGGAGAACCTCGTGGTGTGTGTGTCATCTTAATTAGCATTTATAATAAGGAGCGGGTAGAACACACAGAACGGATGGAAAGGGTAGAACGGATAAAACGGATAGAATGCGTGGAACAGGTTGAACAGGCAGGATGGATAGAAGGGGTAGAACAGGCAGAACGGAAGCAGAAGCTCGGCGGTGGAGGGGAAATCACCTTGAACGTCTGGATGTTCGACCCCGGTGGACGGTTACTTAGTGGGCGGCCATTTTGCTTCTTTTTAATCTCACCCGGATGCAATTAGAGAGAGGTGAAGAAGGGAGAAGGGGAAGAAGAAGAAAAGGAAAAGGAAAAAGGAGGAGGAGGAGAAGGAGAAGAAGGGGAAGAGTGTGAAGAAGGGGAAGAAGAAGAAAAAGGAGAAGAATGAGGAGGGGAAGGAAAAGGAAAGAGGAGGAGGAGAAGGGGAAGAAGGAGAAGAGTGTGAAGAAGGGGAAGAAGAAAAAGGAGAAGAAGGGGAAGAAGAAGAAAAGGAAAAGGGAGAAGAAGAAGAAGGGTCTGTCTGTTTTATACTTGAAATAGTGTCACTGTTCTCTCTTTCTTTCCCTCTCTCCCTCGCTCTCTCCATCCCTCTGCTCCTCTCTCTCTCTACCTCCCTCTCTCTTGATTGCTCGCCCCGTCCCCCTCTCTCTTCACTCTCTCTCCATCACGCGCCATCCGTCGCTCTCTCCCATTGTCGTTCCATTATTCTCTCTCTCATTCGCTCTCCATCTCTCTGTCGCTCCATCTCTCTCCATCTCTCTCCATCTCTCTCCTTGTCTCTCCTTGTCTCTCGCTCTCTCCACCTCTCCCTCACTCTCTCCATCACTTTCCCCTTCCCTCCCCACCCCCCCCTCTCTCCCTCCCTTTACTTCTCCCTCCCTTTCTCTCTCCATCGATCTCTGCCGTTCTCTCTCATCCTTTCCTTCTCGCTCTCTCTCTCAATCGATCTTTGTTGTTCTCTCTCCCCCTCCCTCCCTCCCTCCCTCCCTCCCTCTCTCCCTCTCTTTCCTTCTGCCTCCCCTTCTCTCGTTCTCTTTTTCATTTCACATCGGACACACACACACACACACACACACACTTCACACGCACAGACACACACTTCACACACACACACACACACACACACACACACGCACGCACGCACACACGTACGCACGCACGCACGCACGCACGTCACACACACACACACACACACACACACACACATGCACACACACACACACACACACACACACACGCGCACACACACTTCACATATTATTTCATCCCCCGCTTCCTGCGTCTCATCATGGCTCCTTTATTTGAACCATTATTTCCTCTTGTGTTGCCGTCATGGCGGCCGCCCGCCTCCACAGCGGCTGACTTCACTAAACCGTTTCCTCGGCTCCGTAATGAAGACATTCAGGTTTTTTTTCTTTTTTCTTTTTTTGTTTCCCTCCTCAAAAAGCAGATTTGTGCTCGTTTCGGGGGCAATTCCTCGCCGCTCGCTGCTCATTAGCCGCCGCCCCTCAATGCAATGTCGCTATTTGGCCTTTTTTTTTGAGGGGCGGGGGGGGGGGCTTTCTTTTTTGGCCTTTATCTGAACACAATGCACTGTTCCGTCGCTTGCATGTACGTGGAAGCCCAAAAGACACAAACTCACCGTCGCGTGACGCCATGTCTGGGTTTGGCTTTGGTTTCTCCTTTTCTTTCAAACATAGCTCGAATAACAGGGGGGTCGGGCGGGTCTGACCCCCACTAATTAAGAACTTGGACTCCCCCAAAATAGGTAAAAACAACTGGTCGGGGCGTCGAAACATTTTTGTACCCTACTTACCTATAAACGTAAACATTACAATATAGTTCCCGTATCATGCCTGGAAGAATGTTTTGGTATGACCTCTGACCCCCCCTAAAGCGGACCGCACCATTACTCCGAGCAGGGCGCGCCGCGGCGGAGGGCGCGGTCCGCAGCTCAGATCGGAGCGTTCTGCACTTCCTGCCGTTTCTCCCGGCTGTATCATCCCAAACTCCTCAAAGTTCTCCACGGGGGGCCGGGCCTCCGCCACCGCCTGGTTCGAACATTTCGGATGTGTGCAGACGGGCGGGAAAGCCGTCGCATTTCATTGTTATTTCTACAAATATTCTACCGATAACATACAGTGGAACTCTTTTTTATTTTATGGTTAATTGCCATTTTTCTCTATTTGCTTTATTGTTGCCCATTGTTTTTGACTACTCTATCTATCTTAGTATCTATGTATCTATGTATCTATGTATCTATGTATCTATCTATCTAATCAGTGTAATGACCTGTTGATATCAGTTCAAGCAGTTTACTACTGGGCTAGGCCAATTATTGTTTATTTTATAACATTAGCTTTATTGTATGTTGCCAATTTCATATACTTTCTCCTTTTTCATCGTTAAGTTCATCTAGATGGTTTATTGTCAATTTTTAGGTTTCCTGTATATTTCCATTTGATTTCTATCTTCTCGTTAATTTTTAGGTTTCCTGTATATTTCCTTCTTTTTTGTTGTTTTCTAGTTTTTGTGGTTATTATATACTGCCAATAGTTCAGGTATTTCTTAGGTTTATTGCCTATTGCCATTTTCTATTTTCTCTGATTACATAATTATTATTGCCTATTTTTATATCCATCTATCTGTCTATCTATCTATCTATCTATCTATCTATCTATCTATCTTGTTTGTCTGTCAGTCTGTCTGTCTAAACCCAGACTTTCATGGCTCTAGCCCCAGTCAGACAGTACATTAAAACACAATCCCCCGAAAACACAGTCTGGCCGACTGCTACCCGGCACTCTGTGCACACCAGGCAGCGTGCACGTACACCGGGGAGCGTGCACGTGTCCTGCAGAACTAGCCGCACTTTGTTTTATCACTGTCAGCGCTCGGCGTTCCTCCCGCGGGAAATCGACTCGGCCGGGCTCTGGTCTGTTGTCAAAGTGTTTTTGAGGCTCCATTAGTCCACGTACAGGGGAGGGCGTGCACAGGGGAGGGCGACGGGGGAAATGGAACGCACGCTGCAGGTTCATCTGCCTGGCCTGGAGGAAGGGCAGCTGGGAATCCTCTGCGTCCTCCTCCTTATTTTAGGACCATGTCTCTCCATCAGTCCTTCCATCGACCCCTGCAATGCAAAGTTGATCAACCTTGAAAAAAAAAAAAAAAAATGAATATGAAGAAATGGCATTCAATTCAATGTAATTTCATCAAACCGAATGGAATGAAATCACATTTGAATTTAAAAACTTATACTAAAATGTGTTAATTTTGCAATTTAAATTATATTGAATTAAATTAACATTTAATTAGAATATCAAAATGTTATAAAAAAAAAAGTATTTATTTATATAAAATATATTCGGATATGTATTCGGCTCCAAAATTCCAAAGATAGTACATTGTAGGTAGTTAAAAGTCATACTTTGAATGGAATACCAGAATAAACGATCGTTTGAGTCTCAAGGTGTGCGGGTGTAGCGTTTAAAGCTAATTTTTAACCGATTTAACTGCTCTTTTAAAGCTTTGATTTTATTATGTCTCATTTCTAATTTCAATCAGCAGCCACAGGGTTTTTTTGGTTCTGGGTGAATTCGACGAAAGAGATGAAGGCCTATTTTGAGACCCAACTGGGTCAAATACTGTATATGTAAACAGAGTGGAGCTGTTTTTTTTTTTCTTTATAGTGTGATAATTTATTTTCTCTTTTGAATAACAAGGGCTGCCAGAAAGTTTTTTGGAATATAATCAGACTATTTATGACTGTACTCCCCGAGCAGTTGTGTTGTATTTATATTCACGGTTAAATATTTAAATGCCTTATCGTTTACAGGTCAAATGCTGTGATGTTTTTGGGAGTAAAAACACACACGCTGTCAAACTTTAACATGTAATTGAATCGGCACATTGGGTTCCGGGGCCTGGCTGTGTGGTTGTGGTTTATGACTCACTGTTGACCCGTCCATGTGGGTGGGGGGAGGCTGTCGGGCTTTCACTGGTCAGATTTCCGCAGGAATTTGCTCCTGTTCAAGCTGATAGTTATAGTATGGTGGTGAGTCGGAGCGTCCTGTGAGTCACAGTGAGGAGGTCGTAAATGGGTGTACAGGAAGGAAGGAAGCTGACCCCAAAAGAGATATGGCCAGTTTAAGACATTCCTGATAAGACCATGATGGCCTAACCGCAAAAAAATAATAATAAATAAATAAATAAATAAATATATATATATATATATATATATATATATATATATATATATATATATATATATATATATATATATATATATATATGTGTGAGTGTGTGAGTGTATTGCATGTCCTGTGTATAATGTATATATGTATATATGTATTGTATATAAATATATATGAGTATATTATACATATTTACAATGTACACAGTATATGCATTGTATACAGTTTATACATTATACACAGTACATGCCTATTACAAAGTGCTTGACAGGTGATTTACAAAGAATCACAATTTAAGAAAAAATAAAACAAAGAGTGAGCTTAAAACAAGGATAACACTTGATAAAAAAAAAGTCTGTAAAATGCAGGAAAAAAACTAAAAACAAACAAACAAAGAGACTTATTTAAACAAAGGGGATGTAAAACCAAAGATAAGGCTTTATAAAAAGGCTTACCTCTCATAAAAATGGGTTTTCCGTTTTAAGTGGCTGGGATTCACGAGTGACAACATTAGCATTTTGAAGGATGTTCAGTTCTGCAGGCATTTAAACTAACGCACCCTAACCACATTTTATAAATATGTAAAGTGATAATAAAGGTTCCAATAATTTAAACGATCATTTCCTTATTGAATCACACGTTGTATAGTCTGTACATTTCTATATATTTGGCTATTTCTGTTCTGTATTTTTGGCTATTTGTTTATATTTGGCAATTGTTTTTTTTTTTTTTTTAATTATTAAATTTAATGTAATTATTATTAGTAATTATTTGTACATTGCTCCTAGATTTTTTTATGCCATTACAAATTCCTTGTATGTGAAAAAAAGTACTTGGGGGAATAGAATGATTCTGATCTTACTTCTTATTCCAAACACACATGAAACAATGTTAATAATAATAATAATAATAATAATAATAATAAATTAATAATAATGGGTGGGAAAGCCAGGAAGCCACAGCCAAACTGATGCACTTTCTTCTTGTGTTGAACGTGCTGCAGCTTGAAAGGCTCCACAAAAAAAAAAGATTCAAAACAATTATCGGGTGATTGTTTAAAAACGACTGTGTTTTCGAGGTATCATGTGGCAGAAATAAAGTTGTGCAATGTTGTGCTTTGGGAGCGAGAGAGATGGGGGGGGGGGGGGGGGGACGCATTGTACCGGGTGTACTCAAGGAGTGGAGGAGGTGAGGGAACAGATGTTGAAAGACAGGATGGGTTTGTGCACGTTACACTCAACGGCGTGCGCTGGTTTGGGTCCGTTTCACCTCCTCAAAAAGGCAGAGGAGGTTTAAACACGTCCCACTGCGTAACAATGGAGAGGGATCGCCACAATCCACAGGAGGCTGGATTCGCTGCTCCAATGTAATGGTTGTCTTTCCAGGAATTGCATTACATTTGAGTAATTGTTACATTTTCAAGTAATTTTAAATGTATTTGAGCGATTGCTACATTTTTCGGGCAATTGTTACTTTTTTAACGTAATTAAAATAATTTCAAGTAATTGACACATTTTTCGAGTCATTGTTACACTTTGAGTGTCATTTGTAACTGTGGTGTGGGGATGGTGTGGTTCGAGCAGCCACACCTGACCTGGATCCAGGTGATTGGGATCAGGGTGGCTGCATACCTGTTGCTCGTTGGTTGGTTCAAAAGGGCAACAGGTAAATCCCCCATCCCCATACCACAGTGACATTTTTTGAGTAATTGTTTCATTTTCAAGTAATTTTACATTTTTTCGCGTAATTACTACATTTTTAGAGCAATTACATTTTCAAGTAATTGTTTTTTTTTGAGTAATGGTTAGGTTTTTCTAGTACTTCAATGTATCCAGTTTCACGGACTTTGGACTTTCACTCCACGACATTCCAAAGCAAATATCTCTTCGTGTCGAAAGCAGGCTTTACACCGAATCCAACAACGCACCCGACAGGGATTTTCCATGAAGGACTTTAAAAGTCCCTTTGTATAGTGCGAATTTATAAAGAGCATGTCTTCCACCACAGTGGATCATGGCCTCAGATCGATCAGATCAAAATCCCAAACAAGAGGTGCATTCTCATACAAACGATGTATTGTGACATGCCGGGACAGAGACATGGAACAGGGCTTTTTGTGCAGTTTCAGCTCTTGTGGCTCGGTTCACTTTTCCACAGTCAGCGGTGATGACCTCCATTGAGTATCACCATTCTGTCCCTTACAATCAGAACAAAGGGAAGAGCCTGAATGACTGTCTCCAATAACCCACTGTGTGAGTGTTCCTATGACGCACGGTGCTTGTTTCGTTCCAAAAGGGGGCATAAAATGAAATAAAAAAAACCTACATCTACAATAAAAATACATTGTTTGGGCGCGCCGATCTGAAATCCTGGACTGAGGATTTCGGTCCAGGAAGTCCAGGTTAAATTGGAATGGAAATCTCGTCACTTTGAGTCTAAATAATATTCCTCAAATGATACAGTAGTTATTATGACTGTTATGAAGACAATTACCATGTTTTAAAAAGCCGTAAAAGCCTTTTCTTATGATTATTTTTATTTTGAGATCTATGTGAAAATGGACTCCCGTTTCGAATCAGATGGAAGGGGTCGTTGCTATGGAGACTAAGTGTTTCTACGTTCCCTGGTGTAATGCTATAACAATTGCCAACGCTACAAGGCAACAGATACTAGTTACATGTTATTATTGTCGATCTCAGCTGCCGACCGATACCAGTATTTTTCTCTCCCTTATTTGATGATGTCTCCCAATGGGCGCCCGATTGTCCCCCGTCAACCCTTCAGCCTTGGTTCTTGGTTCTGTTTGCGACTTTCTTTTAGTTTTATTTTTATCACAATTTGCCCGGAAATGTAGACGGTTATGTTGTTGGGGTGAGGTAATGTTTCTGCCCGCCCACACGGACGTAAAATAAACTGAGTGATTCATGTTTGACCGATGACGTCGATGTCAGGTGGTGTCAAAAATGATGCTGTCAATTAAGTGATAAAAGATAAAGTAATAAAATATACGTACATTTCTGGAAATTGTTTGTGAACTCAGATATTGACCAAACGTCGCAGATGGATATTTATTTATTGACTTTCTTACTTATTTAAAGCATTTTTATTATTTTATTTTACTCTTTGGGTATTACATCTTATCTGCTTCAAGGATCTTATTCCAAATAAAGTTTCGCAATCGTTTTTCTTTGAAATCTCTGTCTGAAAATCCCAAAGAAGGATCATGGAATTCACCGCCATCATGCCAGGTGGGGCCATTTCTGATTGGCCCAACATACCCCGCAGGCCAAATAAGGCACTACACCTCGAGTCGCGACAAGCTGAAGCTCAGCTTTCCTACCATTTCACCATTACGCCTTGGTATTTGGAGGGTTAACCTCCGGCGAAATTAATGTTCTCTGGCACTCTCCCCGACACAGCTTCATTTTATCACCCACGATGGAGGGGGAGGAGGATCGCGACCCGTGTAATTCAAACCTCCCGCTCTGGAGGGGGGGGGGGGTGACATCATTGTTTTTTTCTGGGCCCGATGTGGTTACCGCTGCTTTGCTCCTATTCATTAACATTGGTCTTGTCTGGGTCCACCGCTAAGTGGCCAAGTAGGGCTGACGTGTTTTTCAAGTTATGCAGCGATTTCCTTCAAGTGGCCGACCGCTGCGAGACACAAATGTTTTAACAGAAAGGTCATTTCCTCCTGAGGGACGCACTCTGGGTCTCCTCCCGCGTGGCGCCTTTTTAATTCAACCGATTCTTTGAAAGCAGAGACCCTCCGCCACAAATCAGCTCGGTTTTCCCGGTTGTATCGGATACAAGTGTGGGCGACTCCACCCGCGGATCCTGGTCCGGGGAGGGAGACGGGGACCTTGGGGCGGTGGGGTGCCGACGCCGCAGGGTTGTTATTAAAACGAACCGACAAAAAGGCTTCCTCAGCAAAACGAGAACATAAAACAAAGTTGCATCAATCAGAGGCCGGGTGCCTGCGGCTCCCGATCTGGTCCGCGGGGTCTCGTCGCTTGCGCCACACCATCCCCACCTCAAGACGAGAGGATGAAAAGAAAAGCTCTTCCAGCTGCGTCCGACCGATCGCCGCTAATGAGGCCCATCAGGCGGTCATGGTGCGAAGCCATACCCGAAACCAGCGCCTAACCACGCCCCCTCGTCTGCCACGAGAAGCCTCCATGCGCCGTTTTTTCATCAACCCCCCCCCCCCCCAAATAGCCGTTGAGGGAGGAATTTGCATAACCTTGAAACCGCATCGCAGTAGAAGAAGCAGAGCTGGCACAGAGCGCCTCTGAATCCCTCCGTGAAAATGACATTTCTATACGATTCCGCGATCTGGCGTCGTGGCAGCACGCCCGATCACGCCCGTTTATATTTCGGGGACTCTAAAAAATTGTGATATTACATCGAGCCTTCAACCGAAGATTTTTGGCTTTTTTTATGCTTCACACAATGTGATAGATAGATGGAGATGTCATGACAGGGGCTCCTCTCCTGAGCGTGTGTGGGGGTGGGGCTTTTACTTGTTGCTCGTTAGACCAACCAACAAGCAGCAGGTGTGCAGCCACTCTGATCCTGGGCCCCCAGTTCCCTAGACCCAGGTCAGGTGTGGCTGCTCAAACCACACCATCCCCACACACACTCAGGAGAGGAGCCCCTTGTCCTGGGCTTAGTCCAACTAACCCACTCTCTACAATAAACTGGTGTGGCTACAACCCCATCGTCAGTGTCCCTGTGCCGGAGGCCCCTGAAAACGCCACTTGGTTGGCGTGTGGTAGGCGAAGCTGCCACAGTCTTACTCCACAAACCCATCTCGCTCCACCGCCCGACCGGAAGTTGTAGAACCAGGGCGTGTGGGCGATGCACCGATGTTCGCCTCACTAATACCTGCTCCGAATGTAAGTTCGATATGGATGAAACTTGAACCCCCGAGACGTCCCGGTTCTAACGAGACCCCAACTGTGTCCGTGAGTTCAGCGATTGGCGTGTTCCAGACACTTTTAGCCCCAAAAATGCCAATGAGAATAAAAATGATAAAAATCCAGGCAGGAACGCTAGAAATGGCGATAAACCTTAAAATAAATTAAATAGAAAAATGATGCTGTACACAATTAACCCACTACACAGCTAACCCTTAACATATAATAAAAAATATATGAAAAAAACCCACCTAATATGATAATAACAATTTTGATAGATTTTCATCCACGGACGGAAATTTCAATGGAAATTGCACCTCTCCCCCCAAAATTGGTAATCATAACAAAATTATAAGAATATAAATAGAAATAAAAGACAATGGCAATATGCAATAAACTGGCAAATATGGTGCTTATGTCTGTTTTCCTCCTCTAACTTCAGAAATGTTTCATACATAAAATACATGACCCAACACTGACAGCCTTATTAAAGCTCCCTGTCGATGTTTATCTCTCCGGGGTTTTCTTCAAAGCAAAATGAGCTTTGTGATGGGATGGAAGTCAAAAGTAGAACCATGGCAACCAGTGACATATACTATATATATATAAATATATATATATATATATATATATATATATATATATATATGAACGTATATACGGTATAGACAGTGTGTATGTATGTGTATATATAAACTGTATTTAATGGAACTTGCAACAGTGATCCCTGCAGCCTTGTCAGATTGCGTCCTGATCATCCGCTCTGTGGAGGTTTAGGCCTTTCAGCCTCAGTGATGGCGTTGCCATGGTGATCCGTCGTGGGGGTCTAAACGCTGTATGATAGAAGCCAGCAGGGGGCGACGGCAAAGGGCAAATTTGCCCACGGTGCAGAGCTCTCCCTTTGTGGCTCTCTCTTCCTTTTTAAGACTACGGCTGATGCCACTGGTTGCATTTGTACACAAAGCCGCTTCGACCGAACAGTTCCAACAAAACCCTTAATGCCTCTCACCACCGCAAGGCAGCGAGCGGAATCCTGTCCTAAACTCAAAGGAGGAGCGCTCAAAGTTTGTCTTTCACAATTGGATCCGGTCAATTTAATTTTCCTATACGAGGAATTAGTCCTGTGAGGATTGGCTCGTTTCTCTACAGTCAATTAAAACAGCTTAACAGCCAGAAAAATATAAATAAAACAATGTAAAATTCAAAAATTAAGTTAAATATAAATAAGATAATATAACAAAATCTTATCAAATTCAATGAAAAATTCATGACATTAAAACAAAAATAAAATGAGAAAAAATTAAGTAAAATAAAAATAATGTAACATCCAAAATAAAAGATAAAGATTTAAAAATAAAATACAGTATATAAATATAAAAAAACAAAATAAAAATAAAGATAAAAAAAATATGGAAAGGGCCAAATGTACAGAATAAAGATTGCCAAATATACAATATACAATGTACAAAGTGCGAGAGGGAGAGGGGGATGGACGGACAGAGAGAGAGAGACTAATCAGCTGCAGCAGCAGTCGTGACATTTGCAGGCGGTAAACGAGACACCTGCTCCTGTTGTGGTGATTCTGCGGCGCCACGGCATCCAGCCGCGCTCGCCGCGCTCGGGTGTGCGTTTGTTGTGACTGTCGCCTGGAGACCGCGCTCGTATTCGTCGACGCGTTCCCGGGTTCCAGTGAGTGAGACGATGGCGGCGGCGTCCCGCACCCTGCCCCCGCAGGCCGAAGGAGGAACTACAGATACAAATTCACCGTCATTGCCTTGATATTGTTGTCTGTTATGGATTTTGAACGAGGGGTCCTCCGGTCTTCGTCACACGTTACAAAATAGGCTTTGGCGTTGGTGGAACTTCAAGTAGAAATTGAAAACCGACTCGTTCTTCTCCCAGGACTTGGGCGTGGTTATTATATCGGTGGCAAAACAACATGGCTGGATCGCCCCCTGGTTGACAGGGTGCGGGCGTCGGCTCCCCCGCGACCTACGGCTCCCCCTGGTTCGCTCGATCCTTACCTCCGACGGCGACGTCAGTCAAGGCAACGCTGCGGTTATTGGACACGCTTGCGAGAGGACGATGTCAATGTGATTAGTAAAAACAAAAGCCCAGAAGGAAACCGGGGGGCGGTCTGGCGTCTCGGCGATCACTTTACTGGGTTGAAGAATAAAAAACAACAAAAAAAAAAAAAAGAAAAAGCCGTAATGACTTTAGCGGCGATGCCTCGTTCACTCATCTATTGTTCCGACCCGCTATTGGAGAAATGGATCGTTGAGTACTTTCCTTTCCGCCCCCCGTGTATTCAGGCGGTTTCTGTCGATGCTGCTGTAGAGGAAAGGAAAATGCTCCTCATGGGTCGGTCGGTTAAAAGTTGATTCTACAACCAAAGCAATTTATGAAACTCCCCTAACTGCGCAGTAGAGATGATTTCGAACGAGGGCTCTGTTCATTGTCATCATTTAACGAAGCGCTTGTGCTGCCGACGAGGGGAGGCACACGACGCACACGGTAAATGAACGGACCGGCAAACTCAGTGACCGACATCAAGTGAAACGTGACTGAAACATTACGTGTCCGGTCGCAGAAAAAAGATAAAGATACGGTCGAGTTTTCTTTCAGGCGCAATTACAATTATTCCTGCTTTTCATTGTGCTGATTGAATCAAGTTTTACCTGACTTAGTTAGGTTTAAGGATGCCAACTTTTTATAACTACGGTATATATACAGTATATATGTATGGATATAATTTCTGTTTGCGTTTAATATAGAATGTAGAGAAGAAATATCGGAAATATCTGGCTGGAGAGATGACAGCAAACGTCACCGCAGGTGAGTCTGTGGGTGCTTGCAGTACTTGCTGCCGCCACCAGGATGTCAACTTCATAGAGCTCCAGTGTAGACGCGCGCTGAAAATGAAGATATAGATATTGATATTAAGATATTGGTATGAGAGAAAATGGTAATCAAACATACTGAGATTACTTTTATCTTTAATAAAACAAAAAATAACGAAAAATAAATATTAGAAAATTTGTCAATATTTCGGCCACTGCAGTGACTGAGAAGAAAAAAAAAAAAGTTTTATATTGTCTGTGGCGATGAAATTAGCCCAAATATTCTGTCCTGTATTTTTTTCGGCTATTTCCATATTTTTGGCTGTTATTGTTTTATGTTTTATTTTATTTGTAACTTTTTTTGTACTTTTTTGTTTCTTCTTCTTTTGTTTTTACCTTTACCGTTCAGCCTCTACTGTAGCTTTTATTTTTTGCTAATGGTCTCGACGAAAACGGACCAGTCCGCACCACGACAAGTTCCCCCTGCATATGAAAATGTACTGATTGTGATGGTGATTTTGGGATCCTCCCACCCCTTCTCTTGGGCGAGGGCCTGGAAGTGATACGTGGACCCCATGAACCCCGAATGCGGTTTTCTTTGGCGTTAAAGTTGAAGTTGTTTTGTCCTTAAAGTCGTCGATTGCCCAGGGCACTGTACGTATCGCAGATTGTCGTCGCGTTATTCAAAGCCTTTTAATTTCCCAAATCGCAGATTGGAGACCGACCGGCCCCTGTTCACAGGCGCCGGTGTCGTTGAGCCCATTTTTTTAATGAGCCCATTGATTTTCATTGCCTGCGCATTTCCTGTTTTAAGGCCGAACACCCACACACTTGGGTTTGCCTGGGCGGGTGAAGCCATGAATAATTGGGTATTTTCCTGTGTAATTGGGACTTACTGACTCTGGCAGATGGAGCTTATTTGGTGCTTTTCACCCTGCGGCCCCGTGGAACTTATATCCACTTCAGTATTTTGGCGGCTTCTGTGGACGTCCGGTGACGGTGGCAGGATATTTTCTCTGCCTGCGTTTTGAAAATAGACGGTTTTTGTGATTTCCGCGTCACTCCATAGGGAGGATCTCATTTTGGTCAATAAAAGCGTACACTATACATACGCTATATAAATATAAATAATATATATGGGCGTGCACAGGGGATTCCTTTAAATCGCGGGCGTGTCCCCGTTGACGGGGACACCCAACGGCGCGTTTCACTCCCCGTCTTAATTTCAGCCGGTTCTGGCAGCCATCGTGGTTGAGGGCTGCTACCAGGATCCCGCGTTGCCCGGAAGCGCCCCGTAAAGCGGCGGGTGGAGAGGCGGCCGGAAGTGATGCTGCGTTCTGGTGAAATTCGGAAAGCTCCACCGGAACTCCGAGTCGGTCTGAGACCCTCACCTCACACACACACACACACACACACACACACACACACACACACACACACACACACACACACACACACACACACAAACACACACACACACACACACACACACACACACACACACACACACACACCCACACACCCCATGTGTTCTGTTGCTTGAGTTCCCTTGGCAACCCGGTGATTTCTATGGTCTCAAAAAAGTATGTTCACTCAACACTAAAACTACCATCAAATCGACATCAGACAACGTTTTAAATGAAAAACCTATACAACGGCGTCATTGTTCACTGTTATCCTGATGGACTTGGGCCTGAGTCATCTGCCCCAAAAGACCGACTTGGAATGCCGACTTGTCCGTTCCACTGCACGTTTCCAAGTAGGAGGTCGGAGTTTCAGCAAATCAGCATTAGCTCACCTGTTATGTTGCAACTTGCTGCGGCAGCCGGGATGAGGAGTGATCAGGATGGGAGCAGGGTCGTTGGTGTTCCTTTACCAGTGTCTCTATCTCAAAAACAATAAATTGTAATTAAAACCAGGGCTAAGCCGCTTCGGCGACGGGGCCGTAGCGCCCCCTAGCCCCCAACCCCCCCCCCCCCCCCCCCGCCCAGGTTAGCCTAGCGCACGCGACCGTTAAAGTGCAGCAGTGAAAGCCCCTTTGTGCCATCGATCGGCGGAGCGGCGAGCCCGGACGCTCCCTAATTGATCGCGTGCGGGATTGCCGCCAAGCGCCAGAGCCGGGGGCCGGCGCCGGAGCCACTGCCAAGACCGGAGCCAGGGCTGGGTGGAGGCAGCCATGCAGGGGTGGGGGTGGGGGGTTGGGGGGGCGGTGTGTTTCCCCTCGCCGCCGTTGTTTTGTTATCGTGCGAGGCCAGGTGCAGAACGGAGAATTGGCTCGGCGCGGCGGGAGATGGGGAGGGGAGCGGAGATCTCCGGCCGGGGTGCGGGACGCGGCGTTTGGGGCGGAAAGTGAGTCACCCGCCGCGATAAACATAGCAATTTGAGATGGTCGCACCCACCAGCTCCAAGGGGGTGAGGGGGAAGCGGAGGAACAAAAGAAAGGAGGAAAGGAAGAGAGGAGGAAGGAAAGAAGGAAAGTTCATGATTTATTACTTTTAAAAGCCTCCAGCTCTGGAGGAACGACGCCGAGAGGGGAAGCACTCCAGAGGGCGTCGGGGGCAGAGGCGAGCGCCGGCGAATGCTAAGTCCGGGTCTATCGAGCGGGAAGTGACAGTGAGCTCCTTCCTCCACCTTCCTCCTCCTCCTCCTCCTCCTCCTCCACCTGCCATGCAACATGCGGCCGCTGATTAAACATTCATGGATTCCTTTGTGTGCTTTGAGATAATTAAGAGGCCCTTTCTTTCGCAGCGACGGTGAGGTGGTGCATCGCGCGGGGCGACTCCGTCCAGAGTGCTCCGCATGTAGAACGTGGCGTGTTCCGCAGCCGCCTCCGTGGAAATATCTGTGAATCAAAGCGCAATAACGAATAATTACTAATGACAAGTTGCGATTCATCCGTGGCTCGGGGTTTTTTCCTCCTGACGTTACAGCTTCAGTGTTTTCTCCTTCAGGTCTCAAAGTTCAACGTGGTGCGGTGCAGTTTATTCTACTGTTGCGGCTGAGAAATGGGAACAATGATGGGAAGACTGAGGGGGGAGGGGAGGGAGAAAGGGGGAGTGAGTAATGGGGGGAGAGAGTGAGAGGGGGAGAGAGAGAGTAAGGGGGAGAGAGAGACACAGAGAAAGAGAGAAGGGGGGACAGAGAGAGGGAGAGAGTGAGAGGGCGGGGGCGAACGAGACAGAGAGAGAGGGAGAGAGAGAGGAACCGAGACAGAGAGTGAAAGGGAGGGAGAGAGAGGGAGAGAGAGAGAGTAAGGGGGAGAGAGAGAGAGAGAGCGAGAGAGAGAGAAGGGGGGACAGAGAGAGGGGGAGAGTGAGAGAAACCGAGACAAGGAGAGAAAGGGAGCGATAGGGAGGGAAAGAGAGACAGACAGAGAGAGTAAGGGGGCAGGGAGAGAGGGGGGGAGAGAGTGACTGGCTTCAAATGCCCTCATTTTGCACAAACTTGCACTTTGAGTGATGCTTCGGTTCTTTTGTTTTGACCGAATGGACCGAAGCAGCAGTCTCGTGGTGCTGGCATTCAGGGCACACACGGCGGGTGATGTATGTGTTTGGTGGAGCGGTTTGATCGACTCCGCCATCTCAGTCAAAGTGCATCAATAAAAACAACAAATTAAAAGTTTAGTAGCTGTAGGGAATAAAACCCCCCAGAAATCATCAATTTCGTGCCGCTATCCGGAGAGGAAAAGTGGTATAGCGCCATCTCCAGACGTATCCAAATCAATAGCCGATCCAGTTATATCAATATCAATTTTCATCGATATCAGAACTTTAAATGGAAGCGCTATGAACGGTTTTTATTTTTTCGGTAACCTCTGTGCGAACCAAACTGCTGATCCTCGGCAGGGATCTTACGTGTGGGGTTCTTATGCGTGCAGGACCAGGCGTGTTGTGGCCTGGAGACGGTTCTTTCAGCACCTTGGAAATGCCTCCACCACTCAACCCCCCCCCATGCCCCCCGCTCCACGGGGCCCGGGCCACACGTAGTCAACCCCCCTCTCCCTTTTTGGGTAGAAACGGCGTCGGCGGCGTTCCTTCTCCGAGCGGTGACGGCGCCGACGCGGCTCGGCTGGGCTCCTTTGATCGTCCCCGGAGGAGAAAGGAAAGCTCTGGAAGGAGCCCGCAGAACCCGCTTTGATCTCAGCGCATGGAGCGCCGGCGTAACGCTCGCGTTTCAGTTTTTTTTTTCTTTTTTGTTCATTTTATCAGTGCTCTGGGATGAGGTAATCTCCTGCTCGAGTCCATTGTCTTAACAGGTTTCGTCTCACTCCCATTCACTCGTCTGCAGCTTAATTCTCCCCGTCGGCCCTTTGTAGCTCTCCTTTTGTGTGGAAAAAACAGGTTGAGTCCTGATGGAGCCTGCGTGGTGGGTGGATGGATGGATGGGTGGGTGGGTGGAGCTGTGGGTGGATGGATGGATGGGTGGGTGGGTGGATGGATGGGTGGGTGGACGGATGGATAATTCAGCGGTGTGGCATGTTGTGTTTGGTATTTCCCACAATATACTACCATACGACAGCATCAACTCTCAGCAACATCAATAATTTTTCTTTCCTATTCTCGCCCGGGCACTGAAACGCACCGCCGCGCCCGCAAACAAATGCAAACAAAGCGCACATAAATCAGAGCGCTCAGCCTCGTTTTGTGAGTCATTCCTGTGTGAGCACGGCACTTTTAGACAAAGTGCATCAATAAAAACCGTTCATTAAAAGCTTACTAATTGTTAAAGAAGACGGATGGATAGATGGAAGGATGGATTGAAGGATGGATGGATGGATGGGTGGATGGTTTGACGGATTCACGGGTGGATGAGGGGGGGATGGATGGGTGGATGGATGGGTTCAGCAGTGGGTTGCGTTGTGTTTTGAGTTTCAAACCGCCTCTTTTGAAAACACGCTACTTTACCACATCGCCGTCTCTCGACAATATCAATAGATATCTTTTTCCCTATTCTCTCAACGGCGCTCCAACGCCCCGCCACGCCCGAGAAAAAAAATAAAAATGAAAAGCGCACCGACGCCCGCCGGCGCCGCCGACCTCGTTGTTATTCTGCTCCCGGTTGTGTGTCGCGGGCCGTATCTGGGAAGCCGCCGGATTCGGTGGAATCCCTCAGCCCTGCGGCGGTGACTCAACTCCAGCCGCTCGTCTGATTTACTCCGTCCCTTATTATTCCAACGATTGGACGTGGCGGGGAGGGTGTTTTTCTTCCCTTCCCTCCCGTCTCTGGTCTCCATGGCTTTACCCCGGGATCACATCAGCCCATACAGACTCCAAGGGGGAAAAAAAAAAAAAGCCTCCATAAAAATCAAAAAAAATAATACTTCACGCCGGCGTGATGCGGTCACCGACATCACCCGCCGGTAATTAGATTTTAAAGTTTCCAGAGTGGAGTATTGACTTTTCTGACTCCGTCTGACTTTGTCTCTCGCACACCGAATATAGTCGCTCCTAAAACCGGATTTACCTTCGTCTCCAGGTGTGCTAATCAACACCTCCGCCTGCTCGGTCAAAACATCCACCTTACTAATGCTTGTTCCGACAGACAGCCCTGAGATTCGCTTTTCAATGATTCTCATTCGTCCTGCATCGTTCCGGGGCTCTGCTGCCCGCGGTGGGCAGCCAACGTAGGACGTGAGCTCCAAATATCGGGAGTGAGGCGCTGGGTGGAAGAGTAGTGCCCCACGTGCAGGGGAGGTGGAGGCGAGCGGGTGGGGCGGGGGCGGAGACCGGCTGCTTAAATAGGACGGCCGGATGTGGGCGTGGAAGCGCGTGGCGCCGTCGAGTCGTCCGACAGAACCAACATTTGCATCATTTACTCTTGAGTGTAAATAGAAGCACCGATATGTCCCCCCCAAAACGTCGAAATGTTATCGAGATTGAGGTACGGGCCGACATATTGTGACATTTAATTCAGTCAAATATTTCCATATTTCTAATCGTTTTTTTTTTTCTTTAAATGTATTTAAAATTTATTTTTTGCCCAGTGCGACAATCTCACCTCAAGTTTTACTGTTTATGGATCAGTTTTATAGCTGTTAACGGGTCAGTTCGTATTAAATTTACACGTGGAATTAAATTCCATCTCAACCATAGGCATATATAATTGATATTGTTATAATTGAAACAAATCTTTAATTGACGTCAAAGCCATCACAATTAGAGAAGTTGCGTTCATGAATTTATGTTCCGCGGTGCCTGCCACCTCTTCAGCATTCAATTCCTGTTTTGCGCGCTGAAGCTAATTTGGAACACGTCACATTTGGTTGCATCACTACGCTCAGTGTGAGCGCGCAACGGGCACTGAAGCGCCGCCCAGCGCGGGGCGAACGTCACACCTCAAATGCATTTGTGCTGCGATTCTGCACGTCGACCCCGCGGCAATATCCAAGTATCCCAAGGGACACATTGTACTACCATCGCCAGGCCAAATGGAGGGTTTTGGAAAATAATGCAGGATGTAATGACCGCCTCCGAGCCGCTTAAAGCACAGCTATTCAAACTGTGTTCTCAACTTCTGCTTAATTGCCTCAACAGTATGTTGCTCCCCAGCGACGCCGAATTACAGCTTTGGCACGAGCGGAAGCCCTCACGCTCCCCGCGAGCCCGGCCAGTAAATCACGGCCGGATCCTCCAAACGTCCTTTGGCTGCTTTTTTTTTTACGATCGGGAAAATATGGCATCCGTCGGAAATAAGAACGAGGAAAGGTGGGAAGGACGGGGGGGGGGAGCCTCCAATCTCCTCGGAATGTATTTGTATTCGGTTTTCCATCCTTCTTCGCCCGGGGATGAAAAGCCAGACGGTCGGGTGACGGATGCCGCCATTTATTTTTCAACCCCCGCCGCCGAAAATGGAATTTGCTGTTTTGGTGGGAGTTTATTCTCTAGTACTTCACCGGTCAATCAATGAGTCGTTGATTGGGGGAATTCATCACCTTTTTTTTTTTTACACTGTGTTCAAATTGAAACTTTGTGGATCATGCAGCGGGTCCGAACGGCCCGCTCCCCGTGCGGTTGAGATTTGAAACCCACGCAATGCGGTGAGCATGTCTTTGGTGTTTCGGCGTAGCCGTCCCTCACGCCGTCTGTGTCGTGCGAATTAGGCGAAAGAATCCCAGATATTCCAGATTTAAAAACTGAAAAATGTTCAGTTTCCGATCATGGAAAGGAAAAGGAAAACCCAGAGTTTTAAACACATTTCATCTGTTTAAAGATTCTTTCTTATTAAGTGCCAGCGAAATAAAGTATTAAATGTGGGATTTTTTTAAACTAAATCATCGACAGATTACCACTTTAATTAAACAAGCTGGGACCAATGGGGTTAGTAGGACTAGTGCATACTAGTAGGAGTAGTACCTATTAGTAGGAGTAGTACTTATAAGAAGAAGTAGTATGTATTAGTAGGAGTAGTACTTATTAATAGTAGTAGTACATATTAGTAGGAGTAGTACGTACTAGAAGGGTAGGTCTTATTAGTAGGAGTAGTATGTATTAGTAGGAGTAGTACTTATTAGTAGGAGTAGTACATACTAGTAGGAGAAGTAAATTTTAGTAGGAGTAGTACTTACTAGTAGGAGTAGTACTTATAAGTAGGAGTAGTACTTATTATTAGAAGTAGTACTTATTAGTAGGAGTACTATGTATTAGTAGGAGTATTACTTATTAGTGGGAGTAGTAGTTATTAATAGGAGTAGTATGTATTCATAGGAGTAGTACTTATTAGTAGGAGTAGTATTTATTAGTAGGATTAGTACTTATTATTAGAAGTAGTACTTATTAGTAGGAGTACTATGTATTAGTTGGAGTATTACTTATTAGTGGGAGTAGTATGTATTAGTCGAATAACTATTTATTAGTAGGAGTATTACTAATTAGTGGGAGTAGTAGCTATTTGTAGTAGTACTTATTAGTGGGAGTAGTACGTATTAGTAGGAGTATTGTGTATTTGTTGGAGTATTACTTATTAGTGGGAGTAGTAGCAGTACTTATTAGTGGGAGTGGTACACATTCGTGGCAGTGAGAGTATGCACAACATAGCGTAGCAGGGGGCGTATGATTGTTCGAGTTGGATTACAAACATGAAATGAATGTGTATCTTCTGGAGCAGGTCATTCCTTTCCAGCGATGACACAGAAAGACGTGAAGGATCCTGCACCGTAAACCAAGCAAATGTTTCCGTGCTGTGGTTTGCATTTCTGTTTTTTGTTTCTTTTTGGGCTTTTTTTTTTTGTTTTTTTTGGACAGTCCCACAATGAGCTGCGCTGGATATGGACGTCAGTGGAGATCACTCCGGTTTGCGGTGAAGCCTCCGCGTCTCACCGGCGGGGAGCCGGGATCCATTGAAACATCCTGTTTTTCCTCGTACAAATCGACGCGGGCTGCCTTTGGAGCCCACTCGCTCCTCTATCTCTTCATCGCTTCCGTTTTTTTCTTCCTGACGGGCAGGGGTTCCTTTGCAGCGGAGGTGGCGCGGGGTGTGAAAGTCTCGGGGGGGGGGTCATTATCTCCAGGTTTGCTCGGCGTGGAGGTTGTGTTGGAATGTGGTGCAGTTCCCCTGCACCGCCACCGGGGGCGACCTTATCTCGTTACCACTTATCAGCCCCAACAGGGAGGACGGTAAATAAAAACAACAGGTGTTTCTGGGACGCGCACGCACGCACACACACACACACGCACGCACGCACTCACACGCGCACGCACGCACACACACACACACGCATGCACACACACATACACACACACACACACACACGCATGCACACACACATACACACACACACACGCACACTCACACACGCACGCACGCACACACACGCGCACGCACGCACACACACACACACACACACGCATGCACACACACATACACACACACACACACACATGCACACACACATACACACACACACACACACACGCATGCACACACACATACACACACACACACACGCACACTCACACATGCACGCACGCACACACACACGCACGCACGCACTCACGCACGCACACACACGCGCACACACGCACACACACACACGCATGCACACACATACACACACACACACACGCATGCACACACACATACACACACACACAGACACATGCACACACACATACACACACACACACACACACACACGCATGCACACACACATACACACTCACACACACGCACACTCACACACGCACGCACGCACACACACACACACTCACACACACACACACTCACTCACACACACTCACTCACTCACACACACTCACTCACACACACTCACAGGGGATAATAACAGCATAAGCCAGGAGGCTGGGGTGAGGTTGGGTGAGTTTGATTACTGTTTCCCATCGCTGGAGGGAAATGTGATGGAGGGAAGAGGAAGAGGAGAGTAGGGGGTCCTGTGGCACTCGTCCTCTTTCCAGTAGTTTAGTAGCAAATATTCCAGTACTACATACAAATAATGACTCTACTCATACTACTTATTCCTCCAGTATAGAAGGTGTAACTGGCTGTGACTGGTATACAGTGGCTTTGATACCACCGACAAAATGTACTTGCAGTATTATAGTAAGTCACTTTGGACAAAAGCATCTGATGATGGACGTAATGTAATGTAATGTAATGTAATGTAATGTAATTCCTATAAAGTAATGTTATGTAGTTACTATTAAGTAATGTACTGTAATGTAATGTAATTACAATTAAGTAATGTTATGTAGTTACTATTAAGTGATGTACTGTATTGTAATGTAATTACTATTAAGTAATGTTATGTAGTTACTATTAAGTAATGTACTGTAATGTAATGTAATTACTATTAAGTAATGTACTATAATGTAACGTAGTTACTATAAGGTACACTGTAATGTAATGCATTGTAAAGTAATGTACTGTAATGTAATGTAATGCACTGTACTGTAATGTACTATAATATACTGTAATGTACTGTAATTTAATGTCATTTACTGTTATTGAATGCAATGTGAGGTGAGGTGTTATGGTACTACTACTCCTCTTTCCAGTCAGAGGGACTTTGTGATGACGTTGTGGTTTGGCTCCAGATGTTTGTGGTTAATCAGGAAGCTTCCATTGATTGGACTTTGTCTCCTCTGGGATTCGAGGTCATTTATGATTGTTCTCCTAGCTTTCCAATCAGAAGATGAGGACGGAATTTTAGAATAATTATTTAAAAAACTATTTTCAAAAAGTTTTAATGTCGATAACTTATTCCAGAGGTCGGGAATCTTAATTACTGGAGAATCCATTTTTGACATTTTTTCCAGCAAATAATGGTCTAGCCCTTTCATGCAGGCAACAGAGCCTATTAATATTCCCTTCATGCCCGAAAAATGCAAATAATTGTAGAAAAATGTCGCTTTTACTTCTGGTTCCCATTTTTCGCAGAAGGTGGCAGCACCTAGAGACTTGAAGTCATTTCTTTTGTATTGTTTTTTTAAATTATTATTTTTTTGGCATCGAGGTTTTTTTTTTTTTTAAGGATTGAAGCGTATAGAACAATACAAAATATAGCCAGGAAGCCACTGGGAAGGGGTTAAGAGACGTCTGACTCCTGATAAGTCCTACCATACGTTAGGTCTGCACTCTCCTTTTTCTGAACCCTCACATCTCTCAACACCCTTTTCCTGTGATGAAAACTGAGCAAGAGGTCTTCCCTAAGAAGTTCCAATCCTATTCGTCTTTCTATACGAGACGGCTTAGCCCTGAGGTCATCCAGCACGGGGCCGACAACCTCAATCCCCTGTCACTCAAACCCCGGAACCATCACCAAATCCCCTCCGTCCATCAATCCCGCCCCTCCCTCCGCCCACTGGCGTCTCCAGGGGGATGCAGCAGAGAACACAGAGCACCTGGGAACCAGATCTCACGCTCTGACAGCGGCGGGAAGGCCTAACGTCACCTGGTTCTAGGAAGGAAAATTGAGGGGATAATGGGGCATATACCGTAGCTCTGATATCACCTGGTTCCTACTCCACACAGAGTCTGCTACAGGGATGGAAAATAGAGTGGATAATGGAGTATATAGCTCGGTTAAGTAATTGAACTTGTCCTCCTCTGGGCAGATGGAGCGCCGCTCGAGCTGTTCATCTTCAACGAGCTGTGTGCGCTGAAGGCGAAGCCGGGCCCCTGCAAGGCCGTCAAGGAGAGGTTCTTCTTCAACATCGACACGGGACGCTGCAGGCCCTTCGAGTACGGAGGCTGCCGCGGCAACGCCAACAACTTCCCCACGCTGGCGGCATGCGAGGAGACCTGCGTGGTGTCGGGTGAGTTGGACAAAAGGCACAAGAAAACAAATTGATAAACTAACCAAAAGCAATTTATTCATTGAAAGTTCATTTCTAAATCAAGCGGGATTTGTATGTGCATTTTATAGGGCTGCCCCCTGAAAGTCCACGAGTGGAATCGTCCGTCTGAAACCCGTCAGTCGACTGAGATTCTTCAAGTCGGGCGGTCGTTTTTTGTTCTTTTTTTGTCAGTCAGTGTCCTTTACAATAACAGCATAAAACAGATAGAATCTTACAAAATGCACAGGGATAACATTTCAATGGCAATTATAAATAAGAGGAATTAAACATATATTTTTACTGTATATGTGCCCAATCTAACACGGCTCTCCGTGCGTCCCGAACGCTGTGACCCGTTCCTCCAAATAAAACAACTAAAAACAGTGCAGTCAGTTTTTGCGGAATGTGGCATGAGCAGGGATGGGTTTCGTTAAGATTTTAATAGTACCACCACTCTTACCGATACTGCTTCTTGATCCGGTACTTTAACAGTACTGTTACCGGTTCTTTTTATTTTTTAAGAGAAAAGCTAAAAACAAATTAACTCTGCTTTACTGTCAGCGCATTACGCCTGGAGAGGGGGCGATCCGGGCGCAGTCTAGGCCCTCGTCGCCTTGTGCGTGTAGGAGAGCCAGGCTGAGGGAGCCGGCCCCACCCCCTCGCGAATATCTCCATATCCCCAGCGATGGAGCGGGAGAGAGAGAGAGGAGAGAGTCTCTCCTGATAATGGAGAAAATGTTTCTTGGATTATTACCTTAATCTAGTTGCAACATTAGAAACGGGTTATATAGCCTAAATATATAGAAAAACAATTTTCCTAATTTCTCCAATACCGTTAACAGTACCGGTAACTTCGGAGCTTATTGATACTACGGTCTATGCCTGCAATGTGAAATTTCATAAAAATGCAGCCTTTCTTTTATTCGCATAGGGTCATCTGCCGGCAAAGAATGGGTTCAACCAATTACGGCAGTTCCGCCACGTGAGCAGTCATGACAAGGGATCCTCTCCCGTGTGTATGTGTGGGGATGGGGGTTTTACCTGTTGCTCCTTGATTGGTCTAACGAGCAACAGGCGGACAGCCACCCTGATCCTGGGCCCAATGACTTAGACCCAAGACAGGTGTGGCTGCTCAAACCACACCATCCCCACACCACAATGACTTACTGTATATCGTCTTAAAATATTTTATTTACTTAGAAAGATCTAAAAAATGGCAGATCAACTTATTGTTCCGTCAAAATTTGGGATTCTATCTATCTATCTATCTATCTATCTATCTATCTATCTATCTATCTATCTATCTATCTTTATAGATTAGTATTATTATTTAAGATTTTTACGTTTACTGTATTTATTTACTGTTTATTTTTAGGTTTATTTTTTATTCTGTCAGTCTGTTAGATTGATCTGTTACCCGAGGGCAGAATGTATTCATTGATAGTGATTGACGGCATTCTGATGTCTATAACCCCCCGGCCCTTGCTTTTAACACTTGCTTGTGAAAATGTGGTAAAATTACCCCGCACCTGCTATGCTATGTCTTATTAGAAGTTAAGACTGGTTCTCTCTTTTTTTTTAAAGGGAGGGACTCTTTGCAGAGGGGGTCGTGACATGTTTTAAATGCACAAACGCAGTCACAAAACCACCAGTGCAACTTAAGAGGTATTGCCCTATAAGCCCAAAAGGTAATCTCGTATTAAACTGTCTTTAAAGCATTCTCCAGCGATGTGGGTGTGGATGGGAGAGCCATCATTGCAGGATAAAATGTGAAAGGAAGGCAGTCTGCAACCTTCGTTCATAAATAAATAAATACACCAGAGTAATGTATTTTGCACAGTGGAAGATAACAGCAAGACACGTGTTAATACTGGGAAAATGGATAAATAACATTTTTTTTTGCGTCACCTAAAGCTGACAATATACCTGGAATGCTGTGTGTGCCTCTAATACCCAGCCTTGCCGAATAAAAAGTGAAATATAACGCTGGGCATTCTCGATTAGAATACCGATGGGAACATATCTGTCAAGGCATTAAATTCTGGTGTTTTACGGTGTGGATCTTCTGCACTTTGCAATAAGCTCCGCAGCTCACTGTCTGCCTCAGAATGCATTATTTAGTCAAAGTGAAGAACCATGGGTGCATTTGCATCCTCAAGGCACATAGATAGATACACTTGAAGTACCTCTATTATTCAAGACCCCCAAATTGTCTCAGAATAAATGAGGATCTATGATCTGCGCTGGGCAGCATCAACTCATTTAACTCCATCTTACTCAGCTCAGTCATGTCTAATCCACGGAAGGGTATTTATACAGTATAGCTTCCAAGACAAACAAATGAGACCAAAGAACAGAAAAAACGGAAAGTACAAGATAAAATATAAGAAAAGCAAATGAGTAGTCATAGAGTTAAGGCCCATAGTAAAATATTCAGATTGAGATGGCTTATTCTGTCAGGAAGACTTTTCCACGGTCTAGAGCTGCTAGACTGCCACATCACCAAAATGCCACTTAACCCATATAATAGGGTAACTGATATGGTATGTGAAGTGAATAGTATGTGTGTATGGTATGTGAAGTCAATGAAGCTGCTGAAAATGCTTTGTGTTGAAATGAACACAATAAAGCAATTAATAATAAAGCAATACAATAAAAACATGAAAAAAGAAAATGGCAATATATACGATTTGGAGGGGTTAGTTATAGCTGTGAAGCTGCGATAACAAGCCCGAGCCAACTCCAAATACCAGCACAGCCATTTGGTCTCGGTTGTTGCCAAGCCTTGTGAAGAAGTCACAGAGGTCCTTTGTCACCCAGGAAGTTTCTTCTGCTTCACAAACTTGTTAATAAGACACATATTTGGCCCCGGCTCCCAAGCGACAGCCCTCTGAAGCACTAATCCATCAGGGTCGCAGTGGTAACAGGGCAAGAGCAAACATCCCTTTCCAGGCCGCTTTGTTCGACTCCCCACCCCTGGGATTCCTCATCTTTCCCAGACCTCATACACTTATATCCAACTTTGTTCTCAAATGTGATGTTTGCTATCGACAAACGGAGTCCAAGTCCAATAACGCTGCACCACTTGGGTTCAGATGAGGAGCTTGTACCCAATCCCCTACAGAGTTAGTAGGGGAAGCTTCTCCAGCACTATACAGACACACACAAGACCCCACATTTTCCTCCCTCCAACTCTAATCCACTGGGACAAGCTCCAACTTTGCAGCAGCCCCTGGAGAACTTCTAGTCGGAGAGAGACCACAGCTCATCAAGGAGTTTAGTTCCAGAGCCCGCAGTGTCCATCTTACTACTGATTATCTAGTTGGTAGTGCTCAACCTACTCCTGCAGCTCTGACTCCTTTCCCCAACCATTGAGGTTATGTTCCATGTGCCAATTGCTGGGCCCAAATACCTAGAGCCACTGCGCTTTTGCCACTTTCCCATGAGGCATTCCAGCAGACCCCTATTTTCCAACGTGCTCGCGGTGAGCCCACATGAACTTGTCCCCTTCAGCCTGCCACACTCCCCAAGGCCTGGACCAGGGGTAGGTCCTGGTGACCCTGTTTGAGGCAAGGAAAAGTCGAAGTCGTTTCTCTCTTAACATCATGGTGGTTTAGTATTTGGATTGTTTTTATCTGGTTCTTTAGGAATGTTTTCCAGGTCTTTAGGAATGTTTTCTTCAAAAGGCCCAACTAGGTTCAAAAAGTTCCTGACACCGTAGCTCCGCAGATCATTAGACCACACATACATTAGGCGCGGCCCTTCTGCCGCAACAAGGCCACAACCCACAATCCTTAAAACCACAATTAGAGTAACATATGTAGTATATCTATCTGCGGAGTGTATACATAGCACCAGTGAGACTCAAACTCCTAAACCCATGTTAATTCCAAGGTACCCTTTAAAGATTTTAACAATTCAAGTGGCTGGAGTACAACATTTTATATAGCCCCGTATCCCGGCTGCAGTCTCAAAGGGCTTTACAGTCCCACATTCAAAGGAGAGTTTGACAGCAAACCCTAATCCTAAACCCCATGTTGGCAGAGGAAAAACTCTATTACACCCAGAGGGAAAAGGTTGGGACCCTAAAATGGGACACAAAGCAGGGATCCGCCGAGAAATAGGTGCTGAGTAAGCAGATGTACAGTGCAATAAGAATTGCAAAAAGAAACAGACCAAAACACTCATAAGACTAATAATATTCCACAGGAGTGTAGTAGGTAGGTAAGTACATTAGTATTAAAGTAAATTCAGGCCAGAGGTCAGAAAGGTATCCACTGTCTCTGCCAACACAGTTCTGGTGATGTTTCTCAGCTGAGCAGCAACTTTTTTCACATTGGCGTTAACGTCCCAAGGTTGATTTTAATCAGGGCTCAAGCAGGCTGCAGTCTTTATGCACAGATAGCTTTTAGAGCCATGAGCCTCAGTTTGTATCCCTGGCACCTGGCCAATCTGAGTGGGAAACCGTGTTATCAACTGCATAAACTTGCAGTTTCTTTGCATCCTGGTCATGTTATGACCCAAGGCCCTCGATTACCTGGGTTGCCTTCGTGAGGCCACCCATATTTTTATTGCAGATAAGAAGAGTGGACCTGTTTCGAAATCAAAATCAAAACCGATACCACCAAAAAAATTGACAAATTCCAAATCCCAGTTCTGTCTCCCTTGAAAATTCAGATGCTACTCATGGGGTAGAGATGGATGCAAGCCATGGGTGTGCATAATTTCCATAATGTGAGTAAAATTTGCATCAACTTACATCATGCAATCATCCGAGCCCGGACATGCTACCCACTTCCACTGCAGCTGTGTGGGCTGCTCGACGACAAGCGCTGAATTGACCGTGGAGTAGCGTGGAACTTCCAAAAGCACAGCCCAATATGAGACAGTACCATAGACCTGCTCAAGGTAATATAATACTGAGATATTAACAGTCAACCCATCAACCGTCTGCTTCAAAATAAAACACAGTGCAAGGCCTTCTAACTTCGTAATACTTCTTCCCCGAAATGACACTCCTTCTACTTTATTCAGATTTAACTTGTTAGGCCTATGGCCCCGAGCCATCAGCCAGCCCAGTTCATATCGCAAATATAATACATTGTGATTCGTGGCTTTAATTCTTATGAAAGTAATATGTTTGACAGCCACAGAAAAGCTTCATCATCTCGCATCACAGCCTCCCAAACAGAGATAACTCAAGGAACAACATTTTGGTTTCTTTCTTGGGACCATATTTCAAGTACTTTCGATGCATAGATATATACTCTAGGGAGCTAACAATGACAGATTTAATGGGAAGTGGTCTGCGCTTCCGTAACCGCTGTATTCATTTTATTTTATTCGAGTTATCCAGTGCTAGGGTGCGATGAGTCACATGACCTCCTTCACAATGTCTTTTAACCACTGAGAGGAACCTATCTGTGCATCCCAGCCAGGGCCCCGGCGTCTCACTGCAAACCCCAATGAGTCATTGATCATTACGGTGTGTGTGTGTGTGTGTGTGTGTGTGTGTGTGTGTGTGTGTGTGTGTGTGTGTGTGTGTGTGTGCCTGTACGTGTGCGTGTGCGTGTCAGAAGAGTTCCTGATGTCCCCGCACGGCCCTCCTGGAGGGGTCAGAGACATTATCACTCAGAAACAGGCATCGGCCTCCGTCTTTTTTTTCTTCTCTTTTTTCCGTCGTGGCTCAAGGCTCCAGCTATGTCTGGCGAACTCCGATTGTTAAAAAGTAAGCGTGTGGGAGAAATCAGCTAAAACTGACTGGACAAATAATGTGACACTGCCGAAGACGGAAGGAGGGAATAAATGTGCGTATTCAGTATTATGCTCATATAAAAGACATCAGTGCCAAAAACTGCCAACTGTGAGTGATGCTTAACCTTCGTGTGTCTTTGCCGTCTTAATCCCGTTAATGGCTGAAGCCCACTTTGCCATTTGGGTGGCCACAATGATTGTGCATATCAGGAAACATTAATAAAATGAGAAATTTAACACGGGTTGAGAGCAAACTGTTCATGCAGAGGATTATAGATAGATAGATAGATAGATAGATAGATAGATTGATGTTGTTTGGTAGATAGATAGAAATATAGGCAATAATAATTATGTAATCAGAATAACATAGAAAATGGCAATATGCCATAAACCTAAGAAATACCAGAAAAATTAGCAAAATATAATAATCACAAAAACTAGAAAACAAAAAAAAAATGGAAATATACAGTAAATCTAAAAAGTAACAATAAACCATCTATATGAACTTAACAATGAAAAATAATTAAGTATAAAAAATTGGCAACATACAATAAAGCTAATGTTATAAAATAAACAATAATTGGCCTAGCCCAGTAGTAAACTGCTTGAACTGATATCAACAGGTCATTACACAGGGTACTTAAACTGGCACAAGGACATGGAGGAAAAATCAAGGACATGGAAAAACAAGGAAACCACTTATAATAATAATAATAATCCCTTCAATATCGCTCAATTGATTTATGTCTTTGAACCACAGAGTTGGAGGGCAACCAGTTGTCTTAAATTCTAAAAATTCCCCTTGAGGCCATTCTCAATTACAGTCTGAAAGACATGAAGTGAAGTCAAGTCAGAGACGTTTTCTCAAATTCCTCAAAAAGTCCATATTGGTGAAATTATTGGGAGTCAATGTTGGCCCGGAGCCAAACCTTGCAGGGACATTTGGTGGGACATTCCGTTCTCACTCGCTTCTAAAAAAGATAAAATAAAAAAAATGAGCTGACCTATAATTCCCTGGCAGAAATACAAATCACTCGCTCCATCTCTCCTTCTCCACCTCCATGAAGAATTGTCTTTCTGAATTATTCATTGCGGCATTGCTCCGGGCTGCCCTTTGACATATGTTTTTGTAAGTCAATGTCACCTCATTAGATTTATTTAGATATTATACTGCCTGACTTTTTTAAACTATGGTCTTTTCAACGTGGTTATTAGAAAAAAAAAAAACACCTTTCGGAAACTCAGCTTATGAATAAAATAAATAACCGGAGAGCCCCAGGGCAGCGTCGCGGGCCCTTTTTTTGTTGCTAAGCGCCAGGCGTGGTTCTAGGCATTGGGCACAGGGGGGGGGGTGCCTCACCTAATGCTCCGACTGCGCCCCTTGTATCGGGTCGAGCGACAGATGGAAGTGATGCTGCATTCCATGGGAACTCGGAAAACTGTTTATTCGTGTCGATAGTCCCCATGTTAACATAACATCAAATCTAGAGAGTAGTTCAAAACAACGTTATACGTGATAAAATAAATAATAATCTGTACAAAGGGAACATTGTTAACGGTTTCCACCACCATGTTGTGGACACTTGTTTTTTTGTTTGTAAAGCCTATTTGTCGTGTGATGTCTTGTGTGTCGTGAGAGAAACTGTTTTCAAGCGTGCATGGAACATTTTGGAGCAACCTGTCCATGCACAGTCTTCAGACTGGGTTAGTACAAATTGATAGTACAATTTATTTTCAGTATCAAGAAGGAAAAACAAACAAAACAAAAGACTCAAGAACGAAAAACTAGATAACCTGCCTAATCGGCCTATAATCCCTCCAGTCATAGGTAGATAGTGTATATAACATAGAAAAGCAAACACAGACAAATACACAAGGTTTATCTGTGTGTGTTGATAGTACAATGATCACATACGAGGAATTTGGGATTACATGTGCATTGCTGTAAAGACAGTCTGAAAAATAATTGCCAAATATTCAGAAATAGCCAAAGGACAAAATAGCTTTTTTGGGCAAAAACAGCCCAAAAAATATTAACATTTACAAAATAGGCAAGAAAAAGCCAAATATACAGGTATAGAAATATATAGGCTCGACAAAATGTGATACTTTGCACAGCGTAGGTTAAGATACCTGGGGCTAAGTGGCAGAGGTGTTGATGCTATGGCTGAGATGGGTTTACCTCTGAGATGCATTTAATGCATTTAGCCGTTGATGTGTCGTCCCTCACAGCGAGACGAACAGGAATAAAACAAAGCAAATTTGTAGGATGGCTGACATTAGGAGCCATCAGGCCTGACATCATCCCCGAGCCTCCAAATGATGAAGTCACAGCAAAGTGCTTGTCAGAGAAGCAGCGTAAAGAGTCTCTTGCAGCAGATGGGATAGGCGTCAGGTGTTTCTCCAAGAAAAAATTTCTTTTCTGAGCGTGTGCGAGAACAGATAAGGGGGCGACTGGGTCCTGTCCTGATTGAAGTGAACGGTAATTCCAGTCCCCTTGAGGAGAAGCAGGGGGTGGAGGAGGAGGGAAAAGCCGAAGGCTCTTGAATGGTAAGGGCAGTGTGAGCGCTAAGCAGTGCCCAAATACAGAATATCTGTTTATATGCTGTTTACGAGCGAATAGTGGTTCAGAGCTTAAGTGGGAATTTTGCCGAATTGAGCTCGGAACACACAAATAAGGAAGGGATAATTCAGCCAGGCGGTTATTATTGCAAAATAACCCCCCAACGAATTGAGGTGTAATAAAAACCTAACCAAACTGGTCATTACTTTTTACTCTGGAGGTTAGAGCTGGTGGTCTAGTGATCTAAAGGTTGCTGGTTCGATCCCAGGCTCCTCCTGCTAGCATGCTGTAGTGTCCCTTGAGCAAGACACTTAACCCCTAATTGCTCCTGATGGCTGCGTCCGTCGGTGTTTTGAACAATTGTAAGTCGCTTTGGATAAAAGCGTCTGCTAAATGACTAAATGTAAATGTAATGTAATAATGACTGGCTGGCTGCGCATTATTCAGCTTTTTACATAAGCGTGTTGGAGGTCCACCCCCCTCAGGCTCACAAATAACTAAGCTATAATGTCCAGCCAGCCGGTCATTATCACAAAATAACGCACAACAAAATAAAGATGTCATAAAAACCCAACCGTACCGGTCACTATTTTGCGATAATGACTGGATGGCTGCACATTATCACACGGCTACTTCCAAAATATTGGGACACAATTTGGCTTTAAATGGCTTTGTGGCAGTTTAGCCTACCACTATCAGGGACCTCCGGCACAGAGACAGAGAAGACGGGGTTGTAGACACACCGGTTTATTCTAGAGAGACGGGCATTTTAGACAACTTGGCGAGTAGGTGCTTAAAGGTGGAAGGTCTTTGTAAATATTACAAGAGCTGTGAATCCTGCTAGACAACAGTACTAATCACTTGGTAAAATTTTAGTTTTTCCAAAATGGTAAAAAGAAAATGAAATGATACTTGGAAAAAATTAATGGAAAAATGAATAAAAATGCAAAATCTAAACAGCTACGATGACAGTTGAAAGGTGAAAACAATTTTCATAAACAAGATGTCCAATTTCCAACGTCACATTCTTCTCAGATTTCGATTGGGTGAATATATTTTCCATGTACTGAGTTTGATGCATGAGCTGTATGTAAATGAGTGAGTGTAATCCCCTCCCGGGAAGTTTCTAAAAGTTAGACTTCCCTAAAATCCAACTGGTACCAGAGAATAACACACACTATGGCGGTCATGTTCTGGTTTCGAATTGAGAGGTAGGTGAGATTTTTCCTGTTCAAAGCAGAATGAATCAATGACAATACTCAGATTTTCAGCACTTTTAAGACGCGCCTTAGATGTTTGAGGATGAAATAAAAATTTAGGCTTTACATTTCCCTGTGGGGCAAATTAGCGCAAGGCTTTTTGCCCTGCGCTAATTTGCCCCGAAAAAACAGAAATCATCCTTGTTCATGTTAAAAAAAAAAAAAAACTAAAATCTTGTGGATGGTGGGTGTGGTGTCCAATATGGATGCTTACGGAGCTCCAGCCTCCTCTTGCATCATCTCAGCAAATGAGGCCGCCTGGGAACCTGGTGAGAACACCATCTCTTCACCTTGAACCAGATGTCTGATAATATGTATACACAGTACACTGATAAGCAGGGGTCAGATCTATATCTACCTATCACAGCTGTCTGTGGGAGTTCTGCCTGCCACACGCCACCTGAATGGCTTTTCTAGGGGCTCACCGACACAGAGGCAGTGAAAAAACGCCAGTTTTTTGGAGAGAGTGGCAAAATGTAACAAGCAGCGGGAGGGAGCAAATGGAAGGTTGTCCTGACAAGGGCTGTTCTGTGTTTGTGTGTGGACGGGTGATTTAACCTGCGTTCATCAATTGCTCTGATGAACTACAGGTGCGCAGCCACCCCTGCTCCTGGGCCCAATTAACTAGACCCAAGGCAGGTGTGGCTGCTTAAATCCCACCACCCTGACATCACTCTATCTATCTATCTATCTATCTATCTATCTATCTATCTATCTATCTATCTATCTATCTATCTATCTATCTATCTATCTATCTGTCTGTCTGTCTGTCTGTCTGTCTGTCTGTCTGTCTGTCTGTCTGTCTGTCTGTCTGTCTGTCTGTCTGTCTGTCTGTCTGTCTGTCTGTCTGTCTGTCTGTCTGTCTGTCTGTCTGTCTATCTATCTATCTATCTATCTATCTATCTATCTATCTATCTATCTATCTATCTATCTATCTATCTATCTATCTATCTATCTATCTATCTATCTATCTATCTGTCTGTCTGTCTGTCTGTCTGTCTGTCTGTCTGTCTGTCTGTCTGTCTGTCTGTCTGTCTGTCTATCTATCTATGTCTATCTATCTATCTATCTATGTCTATCTATCTATCTATCTATCTATCTATCTATCTATCTATCTATCTATCTATCTATCTATCTATGGCTATCTATCTATCTATCTATCTATCTATCTGTCTATCTATCTATCTATCTATCTATCTATCTATCTATCTATCTATGTCTATCTATCTATCTATCTATCTATCTATCTATCTATCTATCTATCTATCTATCTATCTATCTATCTATCTATCTATCAATGACCGTGTCTTCTCCACTTAAATTTTGGTATTCTGTCCAACATTTTGGTTATTTCAGCTGTAGTCATCGTCCAGAGCCAAGATTTAAATTCCACTCAAGACAAGCAGAGGGCGCCAGGTTTGACCGTGGAGAGCTCCACAGATGCTGCTCATCTCTGGCCGTTCTGCCAAAACTTGACCGTTAAAATGTTGTTGCCAAATTGCTCTATATTTTTGTTATTTTCTTTAGGTTGATTGTAACCTAGCCATTTCTTTATTTTTTTATTTTTTGTTTATTTTGAGGCTTATTTCAAATGGTCAATGTTCATATTTTAAAGTTCATTTTAGGTTTATTGTATGTTGACGTCGATCTGATTATTATGTTTTCTTTCCTGAAAACTGTAGTTTTTAACAATTTGATTTCAGAAATCAATTGAGAATTTAACCAAACCCTCCTTGTTGTTTAAATCAAAAATTGATCCGATGAGACATGGAGCGACTCAAGCAAACTCTAAACTCTCTAACCATCATCCTTTCTTCTTCTCCTTCTTCTCCTTCTCCTCCCCCAGTGGATAAGAGCCCATGCCACCTTCCGGAGGCCCCCGGTCCGTGCCGGGGCCTGTTGACACGCTTCCTGTTCGACAGCTCCACTCAGGAGTGCCGGAGCTTCTTCTACGGCGGCTGCTTCGGCAACGCCAACAACTTCCGCAGCCTGGCGGCGTGCCAGGCCAAGTGCCTGGGACACGGTGAGGCGTGGCCCGGCCCCTGCCCCCCTGCCCCCCTTTAATCACTTTTTGGTGCCGGTTTGGACGTTGGATTTGTAGCCGGTCTCTCTGCTGTGAGCGCGTTCCGACAGGGCTGGCCCCGGGTATAAGCGCACTAAGCGCCTGCTTAGGGCCCCCGTGGCCACCAGAGGGCCTCCAAGAGTGGTGGTGGGCCCCCAATCAGCGGCTTACCGGGAGATCTCCGCTCCGCTGCATTGAATGGATCCATCTTGTCTCATTAGCAGCACCAAGTGTTTAAAGATGTACAATGATTGATGATGATGATGATCTGGCTGCTCTTGCTCAGGAATATATAAATACATATTTTTCATCCCATACAGTATAGCCATCTGCACTCATATTTTATAGTTTTGTATTATATTTATATAGGTTTTTTTTATTAGTAATAGTTTTTGCAGGACTATTAGTCATGTTGTCAGTCAAATAGGATTCCGCTGCTCAATGCAAATATTTGATATATTTGGGGGACATTGCACACATTGCGAGACAAGGCTCCAAATTCAAAATTCACAAGTAATTAAATAAAATGTCTCCACAGGTAGTAGCACCAAAGCTCCAGAAGTGGTCAGAGAGCGGCCGACTGAAGCAGCTGAAACACAGCCGTTGGAAAAAGACGGTGAGTTACTGACATATTAATACTGTTATACTGTAATATTACTATAATATTACTGTAATATAATGCTATAACACTGTGATATTACTGTAATATCATACTGTATTACTATCATATTACTGCAATATTATGCTGTTATACTGTAATATTACTATAATATTAATGTAATGTAATACTGTAATTACTGTATGTAATACTGTACTTACTCAGCGGGGCGAGGCTGTGCTATACTACGATAACACTACTGTCTACCACACCCATTTTCACAGGATTAAAAGTAAAAAAAAACTGTGAAGGCTTTTCTGTACTTTTTTGCATTTTAAGAAATCCATATGCAAGATGTTAATTCATCACATACATACACATACAATCCTACATATATGGATGAACGCCGGTGTGCGCCTGCCGGGCGTGACGGTGCGTGCCCGGCAGGCGTTAAGGTGCGGGCCTGGCGGGCGTGATGGTGCAGTCGTGAGGGTGCATGACGGTGCATACCCGGCAGACGTAACAGTGCCACCCAGCGGGCATGATGGTGCGGGCTCGCACCATGGCGTGATGGTGCATGCCAGGCGTGATGGTGCGGGCATGACAGGTGTGGGACAGGTGTGGGCCCGGCGGGGGCCTGACGGTGCGTGCCCGGCGGGGGCCTGACGGTGCGTGCCCGGCGGGGTGGGGCTGTGTTATTCTCCTGTCTACCACACTCATTTTCACAGGATTAAAAGTTAAAAAAAAAACTGTGAAGGCTTTTTGTTTTCTGTGCTTTTTGCATTTTTAGATTCAAGATTGAAGATGTTTATTATTACATACATATACATACGATCAAACATGTACAGTATATACGATCGGCGGGCGTGACAGTGCAGGCGTGACGTTGTGGGCCCAGTCGGGCAATGACGGTGCGTGGCCGGCAGGTGTGACGGTGCGTGCCGGTGCCGGCCCGGCAGACGTGCGATGGGTTAGGGGGGGACGTCTGACGCCTCGTGTGGGAACACAGGCGCAACAGCAACGCAGCAATAAACCGTCTCACAGCAAGCGGAGAGTATCTCTGTCCCTCTCTTTATTTCTTTCTTTCTTTCCTTCTTTCTTTAGTTTTTTGTTTTTCTTTCTTTATTTCTTTCTTTGTTTTTTTCTTTCTTCCTTTCTATTTTTTACCAGATTTATATCTTTCCTTCTAACTTTTTCAAGTATTTATGTTTCTCTATATCTAGTATGTTTATCTCTATACGCATCATAAGTACCGTCAAAGAGGGAGACAGGTGCGCAGAATGCGCCCCAATCACTCGCTCCCCGCGCCCCGCTTCCTGATGGCGCCCTACGCAGTCGCCTATAATCGCCGGGCTGGCGACCCGGCCCTCGGCAGGATCGTGCCATCTGGTACCACTCCAAAAATGGCAATCAGCTGGGGCTGCCTTGCATCATTCTGCTCTGACCAGACAGATGCTACTCAGCCAGATGATGTCCAGCTTCAGCTCCTTTGGACATTTGGACTCGGGATGAGCACATTTTTATTTATTCAAAATATTACTATAATATTGCTGTAATATAATAGTTTAATACTATAATATTACTTTAATATTACTGTAATATAATACTGTAATACTAATACTGTAAAATTACTAAAATATTACTGTAATGCAATAGTGTTTATTATTGGACACACAACAGAGACAGAATGAAATTTAATTAAAGTGTATAATGTGTATAATCTAAATTCTGGGATCCAAACATCCACATCTAGAAAGGAATTTTGAAAGAATATACATTTCTGGAGTATTATTTTCACACACTTACGTACACTAAAATACTCCAGTATTTTAGGAGGAAATTGGTCTTTTTGGTCATCTTCCCCAGATTCAGCCGAAAAAGTTGATACAGTGGTACCTCGACTTACGACTGTAATTCATTCTATAAGAACGGTCGTCTGTTAAAACAGTCGTATGTCGAAGCAATTTTTCCCACATAAATTATGAAATCATGAAGGGTGAAAATAAACAAAATACACAAACACGGTAAATATGAAAAAAATATTGATAAGCCACAAACTACGTGCACACACGATGTAGGTCGCCTGCTGCCTGACTGCTGAGTGACTGCTGACTGGCTGCTGCCTGACTGCTGAGTGACTGCTGACTGGCTGCTGACTGACTGCTGACTGGCTGCTGACTGGCTGCTGCCTGACTGCTGAGTGACTGCTGACTGGCTGCTGACTGACTGCTGACTGACTGCTGACTGGCCGCCGACGCGCCAACTGCAAATTCGCACGGTCGTATCTTGGAGCAGTCGGTCACAAGTCGATACAAATTTTCCTGACTATCGCTGCTCGTATCTTGGATTAGTCCTAAGTAGATGCAGTCGTAGGTCGAGGTACCACCGTAACTGAGTTAGCATGTTCAGGTGTCAGTTATTCTACATTAAGTGGAAGTTAGTTATTTAGTTTAACCTGTGTTCATCGATTGCTCTGATGAACAACAGCCAGCCTGCTCTTGGGCACAATTAACTAGACCCAAGGCAGGTGTGGCTGCTTAAATCCCACCACCCTGACACCACACTGTCTGTCTGTCTGTCTGTCTGTCTGTCTGTCTGTCTGTCTGTCTGTCTGTCTGTCTGTCTGTCTGTCTATCTATCACATCACCCCCATTCTGTCATCCTTGCACTGGCGGCCAATAAAATTCAGAACAGATTTTTAAGATTATTTGAATCACTTTGAAAGCACTACACAGCCATGGCCCCCATATGTATCACTGAGCTTTTAAAACCGTGAAGCACAGCTCGTTCCCTCAGATGCTCTGATCCAGGGTTCCCGGTGGCCCCTCGGTCGAGGCTGAACACCCAGGCTGGCCAGCCCTGTGTCTGTTGAGCTCCAGTTCTCTGGAGCCGTCTGCCCTGAACGATCAGATCAGCAGAGTCTCTCGACTGTTTCAAATGTCGCTTGAAAACCCACTTTAATTACATTGGATTTTTTATAATAGACCTATTTGTAGAAGTATGTTTTTGTATTTGTGTGATCATTTGTGTTTGTGTTTCTGCCTCACTGCTGATTGTACCTTTTGTCCTCCAAACACTAAAAGCTCCAGAAGTTGTCAGCCAAAAACACAGCCGTTGAAAATAGACGGTGAATTACTGTCATATTAATACTGTTATACTGTAATATTACTATAATATCACTGTAATATAATACTGTAACACTGTAACATTACTGTTAATTATACTGTAATACTATAATATTACTGTAATATAATACTGTAACAATGTAATATTACTATACTATTACTGTACTATAATATTACTATAATATAATACTGTAATAGTACTACAATATTACTGTAATATACTTTTATACTGGAATATTACTTTAATAAAATACTGGGATACTATAATATTTCTGTAATATAATAATGTAATACTATATTACTATAACGTTATTGTAATGTAATACTGTAATATAGTATTGTAATACTGTAATATTACTGTAAATAATACATTAATACTGTAATATAATACTGTAATACTATAATATTACTGTAATATAATACTGGAATATTACTGTAAATAAAACAGTAATACTGGAATATTACTGTAATATAATACTGGAATAATAATACCTTCATCATCTACCATTAATACCTACCATCATTCTCCTTCGTCTTCTTCTAGAGTGGCAGGCGTCCAAGCAGACAAGGTCGTCATTTTTTAAGGGCCCTCGATGTGGAAAAAATATACAGTATATATAAATACACTGTATTTATATGTAAAATGTACTGTAAATATACCCCCGCTGTCTGTCTGTCTGTTTCTTATATCTGTCTGTCTGTCTGTCTGTCTGTTTCTTCTATCTATTACTTCTATCTGTCTGACTGTCTGTTTGTATGTATTGGCCTATCTGTCTGTCTGCCTGTCTGTCTGTCTATCCCTCTATCTGTTTGTCTGTCTGTCTGTCTGTCCAGCCGAGCATGCTTTTTAACTCTCATAAACGTGCAGAAGTTTATTTCCGCTCGGGCCGGGCTCACTGGAAGCCACATGTTGCTCATTTCATTCAAACCAGCTCCACCTGCTACAATGCACCTTTTGCAATGGGGTTCCCCCGACCGTGAAATCACATTCCACCTTGATTTAGCATTTAAATTGTTTTGAAGTGACTGAAACTCTATTTAATCACTTTTTGGTGCAGGTTTAGACGTTGGATTTGTAGCCGGTCTCTCTGCTGTGACCGCGTTCCGACAGGGCTGGCCCCAGGCATAAGTGGACTAAGCGCCTGCTTAGGGCCCCTGTGGCCACCAGAGGGCCTCCAAGAGAGGTGGTGGGCCCCCAATCAGCGGCTTACCGGAAAACCTCCGCTCCGCTGCACTGGATGGATCTGTCTTGTCTCATTAGCAGCACCAAGTGTCTAAAGATGTACAATGATTGATGATGATCAATTATTGGTTATTGGATTTTTATTTTGGGCATTTTCACTGGAGGTAAAGACGTACGTAGACTGACTTTAAATGGGACGGTTGATTGAACCTGGGTTCATCGATTGCTCTGATGAACAACAGGTGCACAGCCACCCCTGCTCCTGGGCCCAATTAACTAGACCCAAGACAGGTGTGGCTGCTTAAATCACACATAATATACCTATTTGTAGTCGTATGTTTTAGTATTTGTGTGATTATGTTTGTGTATTTGCCTCGATGCTGCTTGTAGATTTTGCCCTCTGTTGAAGCACTTTGGAATGTGAAAAGGTGCTATATAAATGAAGTTTCACTTACTTACTTACTATTACAGGTTTATCTGCCCATTTTAAAATGACCATGTCTTCTCCACTCAAATTTCGGTACTCCGTCCAACATTTTGATTATTTTACCTGTAGTCATGGTCCCCATCCAGGATTTATATTCCACTGAAGACAGGCGGAGTGCGACAGGTTTGATGACGCTGCTCTTCTGTGGGCGTTCTGCCAAAATTTGACCGTTAAAATGTTTAATACTCGGACGAGAAGCTTGACTCAGTCCGACTTGGGCAGATTTCGATTATTGAAGGATTGTTTCTGGGTTTTTCCGCGAAACATAGTGTCATGATATCAAAACAACAAATGCAATAAAAACTGCGAAGAAATACCAGAATATATTCAAACAAAGGAAATGTATTTATTTTGCCCCATATATTTCCGTTCAACGACCGTGTCAATACTTGCAGGAAATTATTATTATTTTGTGCATGTTAAGGTTTTAGTTTTACTCAGATACAGTTCACCCTTCACATTGCGAGATAAGGCTCCAGTCAAAATTCACAAGTTTTATGTCTCCACAGGTAAAAGCACCAAAGCTCCAGAAGTGGTCAGAGGGCAGCCGACTGAAGCAGCCAAAACTCAGCCGTTGGAAAAAGACGGTGAGTTACTGACATATTAATACTGTTATACTGTAATATTACTATAATATCACTGAAATATAATAGTGCAATGCTGTGATATAACTGTAATATGATACTGTAATACTATAATATTACTGTAATATAATACTGTAATACTGCAATTTGACTGTGTGTAATACCGTAATAATATAATATGAATATAATATTGATGTAAAATAATACTGTAATACTATAATATTACTGTAATATAATACAGTAATAATATAATATTGCTATAATATTGCTGTAATATAATACTGTAATATTTATACCTTCATCATCTACCATCAACTACCATATGAATACCTACTATCATTTCTTCTTCTTCTTCTTCTTCTTCTCCTTCTTCTCCTTCTCCTCCCCCAGTGGATAAGAGCCCATGCCACCTTCCGGAGGACCCCGGTCCGTGCCATGGCCAGTTGCCCCGCTTCCTGTTCGACAGCTCCACTCAGGAGTGCCGGAGCTTCTCCTACGGCGGCTGCTTCGGCAACGCCAACAACTTCCGCAGCCTGGCGGCGTGCCAGGCCGAGTGCCTGGGACACGGTGAGGCGTGGCCCTGCCCCTGCCCCCGCCACCCTTCCGCATTTTAAGATTATTTGAATCACTTTGAAAGCACTACACAGCCATGGCCCCCATATGTATCACTGAGCTTTTAAAACCGTGAAGCACAGCTCGTTCCCTCAGATGCTCTGATCCAGGGTTCCCGGTGGCCCCTCGGTCGAGGCTGAACACCCAGGCTGGCCAGCCCTGTGTCTGTTGAGCTCCAGTTCTCTGGAGCCGTCTGCCCTGAACGATCAGATCAGCAGAGTCTCTCGACTGTTTCAAATGTCGCCTGAAAAGCCACTTTTTTACATTGGCTTTTTTATAACAGACCTATTTGTAGTATTATGTTTTAGTATTTGTGTGATCATTTGTGTTTCTGTCTCAATGCTGCTTGTACTTTTTGTCCTCCAAACACCAAAAGCTCCAGAAGTGGTCGGAGAGCGGCCATTACTGTAATATAACAGTGTCATTCTACTGTAATATTACTATGATATTACTGTAATATAATATTGTAATATTATTAACGTAATATTAATAATGTAATATTCAGAACCACTACCATATTGTCAGTGAATTAAAGCATCTTTTAATCCATTGACATGCATGTTTATTATTGGACACACAACAGAGACGGAATGAAACAAAATGAAAGTGTAAAACGTGTATAATCTGAATTCTGGGATCCAAACATCCACACCTCATTGAATCATGTTTCTTTCTTTGTTTTGCAGAAGAGTTTGCTGTACGTCTGCCACAGCTCCATCATGCTGCATCATCCGAGCAGTCGGCAGGTGGGTCAGAAAGTTCAAAACATTTGTGTTTCCGCAGAGTTTTGGCAAAGTTTTCATACAGTTGTGAGCGGGAAGAAAAATTCAGAATTCAAAGTAATCAGTAATAGGGGGGTTCAACCTCTGGTTAATATCCATTTGGTTGAACTCTTTAGCAGACAATATCCATCCTGGAGTCTCAGACTGATATTGATTTTTGATTGATATATTTTTCATAAAACATGTAGTTAAGTACATTTTAAATATATGATATATCTTCAAAACGTATAATACAAAGCGGTTGTGATGCTCAAATTTGCGTGAAACGGTTTCCCAATATGCAATGGAATATCTACCATCATGCCAGTTCTGAAAGGGATTATTTATTAGAACACACTGTCACAACGTCCTTTAAAGAAACGCCGTGGAAGAACAATTACAGTTCACTGTTACTTCACCATCACCATTCTGAGGTTCACTTTAGCTCCTATTTGAGATGATATACACCCAAATGTCTTCCAGAGGAATTGACTTCACGCCAAGCCCCAGTGAGTCTGAGACCTTCCACGCAAACCGCTGGTAAATGCATAACCTCCATTCAATTTCACTTTATTTAGTCTTTATTATTTATCACATATTTCTACAAGTCATTAAGTGTGATTAAAGTGGTAATCCATCACCCATCTGTTGGGTGGTTTTCCCACAAATAGCTACGCTGGTTTGTGTACAAATTCACCGCGGCCACCTTTCACTTTGTGCGCATGCCGGACTTTGCATCTTTGCCTGATCGTTGTTGGCGGACCCCGCCACAGAGCATGGAAGAGCACATGCGTAATGCTTAATTCTGTTTCCTCGTGCCAGTTAAAAAAATATGGAAATATTTAATAATATTATAAAATTGTCCAACAATGTAATCTGACGGATTACCACTTTAATGAGGTAAGACTTTATTCATGCCTGGAGGGAAATTCAGTTACAGCAACAAGAAACAGTCCAGTCGAAAAAGATACAAATTGAAAAGAGAAAAATAATAACATGTACACCGTGCTAACTAGTGACTAGGGAGCCCAATATGTATAAGGTGTCAGTTATTCTACATTAAGAAGTAGTTACAGTTTTTCAGAATTACTAATAAAACATGTCATACAGTCGTCACAGTTAAATAATAAATACAGTCAAATTTTATACTTTAACCAAATAAACAACAGTTTGTTGGTCGGCTTAAGGCGGCTTCACACCGCATCCGTATCTGCATCTGACAGTCGGATCGAATGGGCGAGCTCGATCTTTCCAGTACAACAGGAAGTAGTTTGCTCAGCCGGACGTTTACCATGTTCCATTAAATGAGAGTTTAAAACTCCCTTTATATGAAAAAATGACTTAGTACACGCGATTCACATATAAAAAATAGATGTATTGACGCGTACGGTGACATCCAGCATCAGCGTTAATAACGTCATTATTTCATATACGTGATTTATTTATTTTGGGGTTAGGCCCAGTTCCAGTAAAAAAAACAACCTGACTGGCGTCACTCACTTCCCGTTCCTTCTTGTCGTTTCTCGTATTCGGTGTGAAGCCGGCTTTAGAATCGCACGCCTGATGGGGCTAATTTATCCTGAGACGCAGCGTCACTGCTGGAAACAAAACTCAGTGTGTGTGCGCGTGTGCATGTGTGTTAGTGTGCGTGTGTGTTTGTGTGCATGTGTGTTAGTGTGCGTGTGTGTTAGTGTGCATGTGTGTTAGTGTGCGTGTGTGTTAGTGTGCGTGTGTGTTAGTGTGCATGTGTGTTAGTGTGCGTGTGTGTTAGTGTGCGTGTGTGTTAGTGTGCATGTGTGTTAGTGTGCATGTGTGTTAGTGTGTGTTTGTGTGCATGTGTGTTAGTGTGCGTGTGTGTTAGTGTGCATGTGTGTTAGTGTGCATGTGTGTTAGTGTGCGTGTGTGTTAGTGTGCGTGTGTGTTAGTGTGCATGTGTGTTAGTGTGCGTGTGTGTTAGTGTGCGTGTGTGTTAGTGTGCATGTGTGTTAGTGTGCATGTGTGTTAGTGGGCATGTGTGTTAGTGTGCGTGTGTGTTAGTGTGCGTGTGTGTTAGTGTGCATGTGTGTTAGTGTGCATGTGTGTTAGTGTGCGTGTGTGTTAGTGTGCATGTGTGTTAGTGTGCATGTGTGTTAGTGTGCATGTGTGTTAGTGTGCATGTGTGTTAGTGTGTGTTAGTGTGCGTGTGTGTTAGTGTGCATGTGTGTTAGTGTGCATGTGTGTTAGTGTGCATGTGTGTTAGTGTGCATGTGTGTTAGTGTGTGTTTGTGTGCATGTGTGTTAGTGTGCGTGTGTGTTAGTGTGCATGTGTGTTAGTGTGCGTGTGTGCGCGTGCATGTGCGTTAGTGTGCATGTGTGTTAGTGTGCGTGTGTGTTAGTGTGCATGTGTGTTAGTGTGCGTGTGTGTTAGTGTGCATGTGTGTTAGTGTGCGTGTGTGTTAGTGTGCGTGTGTGTTAGTGTGCGTGTGTGTTAGTGTGCATGTGTGTTAGTGTGCGTGTGTGTTAGTGTGCGTGTGTGTTAGTGTGCGTGTGTGTTAGTGTGCGTGTGTGTTAGTGTGCGTGTGTGTTAGTGTGCATGTGTGTTAGTGTGCGTGTGTGTTAGTGTGCGTGTGTGTTAGTGTGCGTGTGTGTTAGTGTGCGTGTGTGTTAGTGTGCGTGTGTGTTAGTGTGCGTGTGTGTTAGTGTGTGTTAGTGTGCGTGTGTGTTTGTGTGCGTGTGTGTTAGTGTGCGTGTGTGTTAGTGTGCGTGTGTGTTAGTGTGCGTGTGTGCGTGTGGTTGTCAGTGGGTTTAATGTGTCGTAGCGCTGAAGACATCAGACAGTTTTGGAAATTGCCTTTGTGATGAGGGTGAAAGGTCGGGCGTCGGGGTCACCGGCTCGGAGCCATTTTGTCACTTCTTCCCTCCCGCTAATCTGGTGTGCATCGCAAATGAGGCGTCTCAAAAAAAAAAGAAAAAGTAATAATTCTTCCACATTTCCTCCATTTTTTGGGACTCGGAGTACAGAGTTTCATTATGTAGAGGTGGTGTCGAGCCGTAGAAAATACAATTTCCTGTCACTGGCAGCAATGAAATTCCCCGTGAAACATCAATTCAATTATATTTCCAAAAAAGAACCGTATATGTGTAGATAATATATCCCTAAAATGAAATATTGTGGTAAAACCAGTGAAATGTCATCATCTGTGCCACCGGCCTCTGTTATATTTTGTGAGACACTTCCATTTTTCCATTTTTTTTTTTATTTATTATTGTTTTTTTTTTACTGAAATCAAAGTGGCAGCTTAGGACAATGTGAAAACAAAAGGCAAAATAAATCCAATTGAGGGCGACGTCACGCCCGCTGGGCGCCCGCCGGGAAGGCGGACGAGCCTCGCGACTCAACAGCGACATCTGGCGGCTTTGTGGGCGAACTGCGCAACCGTGTCTGACGTCGGTCCGCGTCACGTGAAGGAACGAAGCTCCTCAAAAGTGAAAATAGAACCTCACGTCAGCAGAGATAAAGTGACATCACAGTAATGTTATTCAGTTGAAGGTAGATTCATAATAACTCTATGATTGATGTTCATGATACACACAACTGCTCGGAAAATAAATATTACGAAAATATGTACCTTTTTGGAAAATAAATACATTATTATATATACATTAATACATATTTTTCAAATTGTCAAAATAAGTCTCAATTTCCAGCACATTTCAAAAACTTAAATCAATTTGTGAGACTGGAATTATAATTATTTTAAGCTCAAGTTATTATAAAATACATCTTACATATGAATATCCATCATTTCTTTCTATAATTAATTTATGTTTCCCCCTATGATTTGGGGAATCCAAAATGGCTTTTATACACATATATTTATACATATATATACACATATATAGATGTGTGTGTGTGTGTGTGTGTGTGTGTGTGTGTGTGTGTGTGTGTGTGTGTGTGTGTGTGTGTGTGTGTGTGTGTGTGTGTGTGTGTGTGTGTGTGTGTGTGTGTGTGCGTGTGTGTGCGTGTGTGTGTGTATATTATCACACCTTAAATACTCTTTGTACTCAGAAAATAAACTTTAATAATAGTTTCGATTATTATGGTTTATTTTATATTAATTATTTTATATTTACATTTTATATTAATAATTTTGTCCGTTTCTGTGGTTTATTTTGACAGAATTCAAGCCGCCGGCATTGTGCCACGCCCCCATCGCCAAGGGAGTGTGCGACGGCGCCGAGAAGAGGTTTGCGTTCATCCCTGAGCTGAAGAAGTGTCAGATGTTCCTCTTCAGCGGCTGCGGAGGAAACCACAACAACTTCATCCACCGGAGGCGATGCACCCGGACCTGCATGAACACCAGGAGCCGGGCTCCAGGTACCGGGTTTAACCATTACTTAAAACCATAAAAAACACAAGGGGCCGGGCTCCAAGTACCAGGTTTACCCATCGCTTGAAACCCTAATAAAGCACAAGGGGCCAGGCTCCAGGTACCTAGGACATTTAGGAAATAAAAAGTATATTTATCCATTACATTAAAGCCTAAAAAACACCAGGGGCAGGGTGCAGGTACCTGCATAAAGGCCGGGGGCAGGACAGGGCTCCGGGTACCTAGGACTCTGAAGCCGGCTTCACACTGAATCCGACAAACGACAACCACAAATAGGAAGTTGATTCATTCCTATGGCGAGTCTGATTCCACACGTGAAAAGCTGTGACGCTCTGCCCCCTCTTTGATAAGCTCTGCCTTCTCTGCTGCGCCGCGTTGGTCAAATCTTTTCCAACCCTTCCAACAAAAAGTTCTGGACCTACACCGCGACCGGAATCCACCGTCGCTCAGCAACTTCGAAGCCACGGCGTTGCAACCTTAACATTGGATGTTGCCATATTCACCATTAATAAATCTGCAATTTTATGAATTAATTTTACGTATAAAAAGAAAAAAAAAAAGAAAGCGTGTAAACAAACTCTTTGGAGCTCTTTTCACACACATGAGATACAGTGGAACCATCAGGATGTGAAACCTCGACGCGGCCACTAGGGCGCAGCATCACACCGTCAGATGTGTTTTCCGATTCAGCGTAATCCTGGTTTCAGGGAAGATAAAGTCATTTATGTAGGACTCAAAAAAAACACTTAAATGCAATGAAAGTATCTATCTGTCTGTCTGTCTGTCTGTCTGGAGACAGGGAAGGGAGAAATGGAGATGGTGAGAAATAGATCTATCTATTTATCTGTCTGTCCGTCTGTCTGTCTCTCTGTCCATCTGTCCGTCTACCTGTCTGGAGACAGGGAAGGGAGAAATGGAGATGTGAGAGAGCTGTCTGTCTGTCTGTCTGTCTGTCTGTCTGTCCCTCTGTCTGCCTGTCTGGAGACAGGGAAGGGAGAACTGGAAATGTGAGAGATCTATCTGTCTATCTGTCTGTCTGTCTGTCTGTCTGTCTATCTATATTATGCAAAACCGTTGCATATTTTTTAAATTTTGTGTTGGGATGTTCATTTCTCATTTTCGGTTTCAACGTATTATTATTTATTGTTGTTGATTATTATTGTTATTATTATTACTATTATTATCATTATTATTATTGTTATTGTTATTAAGATTTATTTATTTTTGTTGTTGTTATTATTATAATTAAGTAGTATCATTTATTATTATAATTATTATTGCTAAACTCCATTTGTGTTATTTTTACTTATTTTCTTTCTTTTCTTTTTTTAGAAATCTCAGATCACGGGAAACATATGATCCGAATCAAGAAGAAAAACATCAACAGCATCTTGTTCCACTCGGCCTAAACAGCAGGCCACAGTCTAAATGTTCTCCTTTATTTATGTACCTTCTCTTTTTCTATTTCACTTTTTTTTATTGATTTGCTGTGGAATATTACTTATACTATACTATAACACGTGTGATGTAGCCATGTTTTGCCTTGTAGTGATCAGTTGATAAACTTTGTTTCTACTATTTTACTCCTACTTTTCAGTTAAAACAAATGCATGTGATTCTTTTTGGACAATAAAACAAATTTGTTTTGCAAACCCAACCCCTTCAGCTTAACATCAACAGGGTGTTTTATTTTAATCCATGTTAAAATATGTACTGTCTTAAATGTCTTTTAAATGTACCAAAAGCAAATAAAACAGCCAGAAAACTTCAATTCCTGGGTCAATACATTGGATTCAAATCCAATTCATGGTATGTTTTTTATTACATATATCTATTTGTAATATTTAAAATACATGAATCGCAAATACCTGTCTTTGTCATCATAATTAGAATGTTTTTGAAGCACGGATACTTGATGCAAAATAGCCTGCGCTTGGTGCAGTTCTCTATAAGAAACAGCAGAGGGCAGTGTTGCATAGGAATGCTGTGGCCGAGTGTTTCATCTAACGTCATAGTACATTTTTAATTTGCAATTATTTATCAACGTTCTTTGCATATTATTCTAACAATTATTATTTATATTGTTACTATTACTGTTAGTAATACCAGTAGTAGTAATTGTTGTTGCAGGAAATTGTATTTTCTACAGCTCGACACCGCCTCTAAAGAAACTCTTTACTCCGAGACCAGAGACCAAGAAATAAAAAGAAAAATTGAGCGATGCACGTCAGATCAGCGGGAGGAAAGAAGTATTGAAAGGTAGAATGATCAAATAATGAATTATGAATAAATAAAACTACTAAAACTATGATTGATGGAATAAAAAAATAAAACAGATTTTCTTGTAAAATTCGCTGTATCAAATTAATGTATAAAAAAAACAAAACGATAATCAGATCATTTAATAGTTTCGCATGGAGATGTTATTATTATATATTATTCCATGAATTCGTGAGATTTTTTTATTTTTTGTTTTGTATTTTTATTCCTCTTTTCATGTTTTATTCTCACCTTCATTTATATTTTTCTATGTGCGCGTTTACTCTTAAAACGCGACGCTGCTGTTGCGCAAAACACGAAAACGGCGCGTCACGGAGGCTCGCGCTGGGAGGGAGGGAGGAGGGATGGGGCCGTGCGTGACGTCACCGGAAGCGGGGGGTTGAGTTCCAGCCCCCCCTCCCTCCCCCCCCTCTCCCTCCCTCTCTCCCTCCCCCTCTCTATCTCTCTCCCCCCCTCTCTCTCTCCCTCCCTCCCCCTCTCCCTCCCTCCCTCCCTCTCTCTCTTCCTCTCCCTCCCTCCCTCTCTCTCTCTCTCTCTCTCTCCCTCTCTCTCTCTCTCTCTCTCTCTCTCTCTCTCTCTCTCTCTCTCTCCCTCCCCTCCCTCCCTCCCTCTCTCTCTTCCCCTCCCTCCCTCCCTCCCTCCCTCCCTCTCTCTCTCTCTCTCTCTCTCTCTCCGCTGTCCATCCCGGACCCGGTGCGTCTGGCCCCGCAGAGCGCGCCCCGCAGCGCACCGCACGCATTGCACCGGCATCGCTCAGGTAGGAGCTGATCTTCACTTCAACCGCCCGCGACGCCGCCGGCACCGAGTGGGCGCGCACCTCGGCGCGATCCCCGCGACGCGATTCTACCTTGTTTGGTTGTTTGTTTGTTTCTCTTTTATATCAATTTATTTATTTTTTTTTTTTGCGTGATTTTGAACTTGCGACGCCGCTCTCAATTCGCGCTCACGCAACGCGACGCGACGCGGCGCGACGCGTGCGTTTTCGAGATCCCCGCGACGCCGACGCGCGGTGGCGCGGGTCGGACGCGGAAAAACGCACACAGATCGTGCGGACGATGAACCGCGTTGTGAACGTTTCACGACGGGACGGCGGAGCACCACCACCACCACCACCACCACCCACCCCCTTCCCCCCCGACACACTTTACTCACACACACACTCACACGCACGCACGCACGCACGCACGCGCTGAAGTTGCGTGGTGCACGTTGTGCGCGTTCAGCCTCGATCCCGCACCAGCCCACGCGCCATGCACAGCTGTTTGATTTGCGCTTCTCGTGTTGTATTCGAGTATTTGTTGTATTTGTTGAGTATTTGTTGTATTTGTTTTCCCTGGCGCGGGCAGGGCTTTGCAACCGAAGGACCCTTCGCGCCGTCGCGTCTTCATCTACGATTTGGGAGACAGATCTTCTTCTTCTGTTGTTGTTGTTGTTGTTGTTGTGTTGTGTTGTTGCGTTGTTGTTGTTGTTGTGTTATTTTTGGTTAAACTCAAACGGGTCCAGTGTCAGGTCCACGCGGGGGGTGAAGGGGGTTCTGGGGGAGATCCAGTGCTGTGGTGGAGGTGGAGGGTCGCTGCTCAACCATCTGCAGGGTTACATAACCACCGGATCTGGACGCTGCCACTTTGTTGGATGATGAGGATGAGGATGATGAAAATATGATGATGGTGATTATGGTGATGGTGATGATGACAACGCGATGATGGTGATGATGATGGTCGTGATGATGATGGTCGTGATGATGGTGATGTTGATGATGAAAACATGGTGATGGTGATGATGACGATGGTGATGACGAAAATCATGATGATGGTGATGATGAAAACATGATGGTGATGATGATGTTAATATTTAGGTCGACGACGATGCTGGCACTGAGGGTGAATATGATGGGAAAATATACGCATCTGAAATGGGCATGGCAGGGCATTCGGGGGCAAATGAATCATAATAATAATAATACAATCAATAATAATGATACAACTACTACTAAAAATAACAACAACAATAATGATCATAGTCACCGTTATTTGAATACCGCCTCAAAATAAACCCAAATTCTCAGGATATTCTGCTGAAAAGGTTTGGCTTTCACATTGTAGACAAAACTGTTTTTTGTACACATTTAGCATTTTATCTGAGCTATTCTCACACATCTAGGGTGTACATAGGCTAACAATATGATGTAAGAATAATAATCATAATCATAATAATAACAATAATAATAGTAATAATAATAATTAATAATAGTAATACTACTGCTACTACTAATAATAATAGTAATAATGATAATAATCATAATAATAGTAATAATAACAATAATAATAATAATAATAACCAATACTTGAGTAGGGCCTCAAAATAAACCCAGAACATTAGTTTATTTATTCTGTCAATATGCTGTCACATTTCCGACAAACTACATTTGTTAACAGTGGTATTGCCAAGTACCTATATTGTGTATTAGTAGGCTTCATATTTGTTGTTATGGATTATTATTTAGCGTAAAAAATAAAAGAATATATATATGCAGGTGATGAGCGTTCCAACTGGACAGTGCTCAGCCATTCTTAACGTCCCTTCACAGGATTCCAATCTGCTTGAGGGCACAACATGGAAACATTAAATCCATCCTTTTGCCCTGAACCGCTTTGTTTTCAGTGTCGTGTGGGAAACCCAGAGTTAAAAATACACCGGAGTCAAAAGTTTCTGTGAACTGTGAAATATGAAACACAGTTGGGGGGTTTTCTACACCAGCGTTACCATGTAAAATTGGGTTTTTATGGATGTAGGACACTCTGACACTTTGAACAGAGCGCGCATGTGTGAGTGTGTGTGTGTGTGTGTGTGTGAGAGTGTGTGTGTGTGTGTGTGTGTGAGAATAAGGCCAGCTGGCAAGGCAGTCGTGTGTGTGTGTGTGCGTGCGTGCGTGTGTGTGTGTGTGCATGCGTGTGTGTGTGTGTGTGTGTGTGTGTGTGTGTGTGTGTGTGTGTGTGTGTGTGTGTGTGTGCGTGTGTGTGTGTCTACGTGTGCGTGCGCGCGAGAGAGGGTTTGTCTTCCCCAAAAGGCGCCTGGGCCTGCAGTAAATACTGGGACTTCTCGTGCCCAGGGAAACATCACGCAGATATACGAGTGCAGTGTCATGGTGTCCCACCGGCACAAACACAGGTGTCAACAAACACGGCTTCCAAATCCGTCCCCATGGCACTGAGGTGGTATTTGTTGCTGGGAGCATTTAGCACTTTTTGTGTTTTGTTTTTCATTTCTGTGGAACGTTTGGTGTTTTTCAGTCACCGCGCCGTCAAAAATGTTGGGAAGCTCCGCGACGGACCGACTCGTGGCTCGTTCGGTCGGGTCGGTGGCGAGGGAGGACTCCCCCGACGGCAGGGAGAGTGAGAGAGTCAGTCAGAGGAGTGGGTTGGGCTCCGAGGCGTGAATGGAATTCTCACCGGAGTCTTTTAATTCCGTCCTGGTTATTTATCGTGGTGAAACGCAGCGAGTAAATCAGTCACATTGGACATGAATTACGACAAAGGCCTCTGCCTTTTTTTTTTTTTTTTTTTTTCCGCCTCTGCCTTTTTTTTGAAGGACGCAGCGATTACTTTCGGTGAGGGCCGACGCTCGACCCTTTTGCTGCCGTGACTCCAGACGCCCGACTCATTTCGGCACAATCGTTTGCGACTTACACCCTGCGCCTGCCGACTGTGAGTCGTCCGTCGCGGTTGTGATGCTTTGTGGGGTTTTTGGTTTGTGATATTTAACTGTCAGACGTGCGCCGGAGCGGAATAAAGTTTTTTTTCTTCGCCGGTTTAGAAGATGTTTCCAGGGGAAGTCTTAGGTCATTGTCCCACTGTCCCCAGTGGTTTTTCCGCGGTTGCTTCCCACCAAACGTGCGTCGCCGTGGTGCACTTCGCAGACCAAGGCGTCGTTGACGCGCCCGCGGGCGCTCCGAAAAACCTTTGACAGTATCTCCGTCCACGCGAAAGATAAACGGCCGAGAACGCTGGCATGATGCACGGCGCTCGGAAACAAAATGTTTGTCCCCTTCAATTACAATAAATGCGTCCGCTATCAGGAGGAGGAGGCTTTCTCAAAAGCTTCGTCTTCTTCGACGGGAAATGCCGTTTCGGTGTGGACGCGGAGAAGACGCTTTACGTCTTTTTTTTGTGGACGCCCGTGTAGGCGCCGGGCGGGGGCCCCGAATGGGCTGCATGGATCCGGCGCCGCCTGCCCGCCTCGCCGCGTCCCTCCCTCGCGCCGTGAAATCGCCGAGGGCACGTTGCGCTCGCCAGACCAGAACAGGCGTAGCAGTTGTTCTTCGCCCGCTGCGCTCCTCCGCCTTCGCTTCGCCCGCTGTGCTCCGGTGCAGTCCAGCGGGGCAAACGTTTTAAGTTTTGTGTTTAAAAATAAACATAAACAATCAGATTTTTATGAGAAATGGGCAACTATGAGGTTTTCACGGGTTTCATCGGTTGGTCTGCAGACCTGCCCTTTTGGCGAGATGGGAGACTAGAAACACGAAGCGGCATCGCTGGCCACTGGAAACACTCAGGATGTACTGCAAAATGTGATTTAAAATAAAATGTTATATTACTGCTCAAAACATGTCCCAAAATGACACCAGGACGCGTGCGACTATAATGCGACCTTTCAAAAAGCACAAAACAAAAACAAATTTAAATAAACCAAAAAACATGAAATCTCCTTCCCAAAACGGGAAACTCTTCTCATGGCGTCTCAGTGTATTTTGAATAACAGAAACATCACATTTTATTTGAAAACTACTTTTTACAATTGCTGCAGTACATCCAGTGTGTGAGCGGGCTTTGGACCATTTATTTCTGGGCGAACATATTAATACTCCCTGATTATTTTGTGAGCTTCTATTTTTGCAAAATGGACGTCCAACATATGTTTGAAGGGCTTTGCCCCATTGGACTGCATTGAATCACGGTGAGAGGCTGCAGCAGAGTGCAGGTTGTGTAATGAAGAGTTATGAATGACGGGAACCAACCTGCCCCGCCTGCCCTTTAACACGGAGTCATCATTTATTTAGTTCCCCGTCATACCTCTGCCAGCGCCCCTATAACCTTTAGGCTACAAAGAAAAGCCAAGCTCGACCACAACGACTGTGTGTGTTGACTCTGATCCCGTCAACACGCACGCTGGCTCGCGCGCCTTTCTCTTGTTTTGTTTTGTTTTGGGTTTTTTTCCCGTCATCTCACCCGAGGCTCCGGTTCTCAGGTTACGCCAGCGCGGTGATGATGATGTGCATCGTTCTAGCAGAGCTCCCCCTCAGGTTCCAGGTTTGGAACCGGGAAAATAGAACCGTTTCATGTTTTTAACACTATAAAAAATAATTGTGTGTGTGTGTGTGTCTATATTTATATATATATATATATATATATATATATATATCATGGTGCAGGGTTGTACATATGTTGTGTATATAAATATATATATATATATATATATTTTTTTTTTTTACGTATTATATATAATTATATGTTATAATATATATTATTTGTCTTGTTCGTTCAGGGTAGGATATATGCTGTGCATATATATATTTTAAATAGTATTAAATATGAATATATTATGATATATTCATATACACGTTAATGTATGATTATTTATTTATATATATATATATATAAATATGGACATATTGTGATGATGATTACGTATAACATATTGTGATTTTAAATATATATAGTATGATATATTAATATGGACATATTGTAATGATATTTTCATATATTATAATACATTGCATTCAGTATTGGCCACTTTTTTTTAACTGCACAGAACAGAGAAGGTAGAGAGAGACAACGATGCTTAACAGGTTGATCGACTAATAGAGGAAAACTTGACATAACTGTGGTTTCAGTTGGATCAACAAAACCTTACCAACGTGTGTGTAAACGTCAGTGTTTGCGATTCAGCAATGAGCTTTAACTTCGAATAACAGTGGGCTATTCCTATTGAACTGTGAAGCCTAAATGTAATATATGTATGTACAGTATGTATATATGTGGGACCTGCTCTTTCTGCCCGTTTGGCCCTCTCTTCCAGCTTTATTGAACCAGGTTGTCACCAAAAGAGACCTGACTGAAAAGTTACCACAAGGGCAAAAAAAGGCAGATTCAAAACTTCACCAGATGGTGGAATCCTGTTTTGATTTGAGCGACATGTATGATTTAGACCGTGGAGTCAGCGTAATAGGCAATCCCACGGCCTCTTGTCCTATTTCCCATTATTTATAGTCCTCCCTTATCTGTCATTGTGCGGTCGTAATAAATCACGTATCAGTCGACTTCTATGAAAAAAATGGTCAAATGAGTTGATATTCAGTTGAAGCTCTTTTGCTGATGTTAAACTGTTTGAGTATCAATATGAGATTATTTTGTTTGTTATTTTTAACGGTGCTCGCCAGCCATAAATCCTCCTGTTTCAGCCTGTATTTATCACGGTAAGCTTTCATAGCAAAGATGAGATGATTTATTATGGCAACACACCTGGGGCTGGCCACCCCACCCACTGCATTAGGGGGATTACTCTGGGATGTGCGAGTAAAATATCATTTGTTATGAGTCCCCGAAAGGAAACTGCATCTCGGCATGTTTGGAGCAGGTTCCTCCGTCGTTTTCAAAATGAAGACTGTGGCCCAAACTGCAAAAACATGTTATCCTCCCCCGCGGGCTACGAGTGTTATTTTAGTTCCAAGAATTGTTTTTGTATTTTTCTCGATGTGTTTCATTTTGTAACTACAGCTATTTACCAGTGGAAACCCCTGAGCAAACACGTTATATCGCCATCTAGTGGATTCAGTTCTCTGCTGTTGGACCTGAACCTTCTTCTGCATGTTCAAGACAAAAAATACACATATATTTATACATACAGTATATATAAATGTAATGACATTTTCCTTCTGCTCTTGTGGCGCAGTTCAAACCTCCCGGGTCCCATCGTAATTTTCTCACTTGTAACAGAAATACTCCTTCCAGGGGTCACGTCTGCCCCCCCACCACCACCACCCCCTGAATACCGGGGGGGGGGGGGGGGGGGGTTCCTCTGGCCTCCTCGGGGTCGTCTCCAAACGCCGGCCCGTCGGACCCTTCCCCGGGTGGTTTTAGTGGTGGCGGTGGCGCTCGGAAGAAACCAATCCAACCAGGGCTCGCCGTCCCGCTGGCAAACTTGCACAGAAAATGAGATTGGATCCACCCATCGCAGGGGTGGGGAAACCTCCGTCCCGGGGGCGCCGCATGGACTGCTGGGTGTTTCCCAGATTTGATATAGCCCAGATATTGTTTTGTACTTCCATTTAAAAAAAAAAACGAGTCTCTCGAACTTTTCAGTCAAGGACAAATTGCAGAATTGAGTGATTAAGCCTTGCCTTGGAAAATACAAAATAAAACCGCTATTTTCTTATTTAATAATTAACAGTAACTATTTTTTATATGTAATTATTAATCTGGCCCCAACAGGAAAAAGCTTCCCCACCACTGATAGATATTATATACCGTATACTATATTAGAATCAGCTTAAAATATCAGGCATGAAGCTTTTCTGTCGGTGGTTATTAAAACACATTCTGGATCAGCAGTTTTAAATAGGCAATTGAAAATGACTCCATGAGAATGTCATGCGTGTTCGTCTAAAGCAGCTCTACAAGTGGTTATGTGTAAGGCTTCCTTTCATCACCCAGTGCTTAATGCCACGTCGGTAATAATACCACAATATAAATATATCGTGCCATGCAAAATAGTGCGACATTGTTAGTTGTTTGGGGGAGTATTTGTAGGAGAGTAACACCGTCCAAAATGGACGGGGTCAGCGAACTGTACTCGTTAGCATTAAGTTTGTGGTGCTGTAGATATCCTTCTGGGCTGAAGCGCTATTTTCGGCAGCAATCTGATTTCCTTCACGTGGAGCAATTGACATCGAAAATAAATGTTTAAATTCCCAGGCCAGTTCATCGGCTGCAGACGCCCTCGGGGGCAAATGGCCGCGTAATGAGCGCTTAGCGCCACAAGAAGCCGGGCTTGTGAAGTGGGTCCTGGTTCTCTATGTACAGTGTAGTACTGCAGAGGGAATAGGCCGAAGCCCAGCTGTGTCATGGAAAGGAAAACTTTGAAGAAGGGGCTTCACCATATTTAGGCACCAGCTCGGGTCATTACACTTGACGGGAAGGGACCTCCCCCCCGGGATGTGACCACCTGTGGTGGAATGTATTAGCAGATACTTCCTGCCATACTATGTGTTTTCTAACTGGAGGTCATGTGACCTCCTGCTCCGTAGGGGTGGTGGGAAAAAATCCAATACAGCATAGTATCGCAATATTTTGCGTATCGCCATATCGTATCGATACACGGACGCCAAGTAACGATATTTTATTTTGTTATAATAATATATATCATATTTTATTTAGGGATGTTAACAATTAATGGACTATCGATTAATTGCTAATAAGAATTGAAACGATTAACATTTTGTCTTATCGATAAGAGCTGAACAATCTGCTCTTTTGTTGTAATTGTTGTATCAACGGGAGTGTTTGGGGCGCAGGGCGTTTTGAGGGGGGAAAAAAACAAAACAGGAAGTAGTAGTGCTCACCGAAACAGCAGGGGGCAGTGAAGAGAAAAAATGCACAGTGGACCAGGAAGTAGTAGCAGGAGTAGACGGAGGCTTTCTGAAGAACGACGAAATGCAAACATGGCTGCGCTACCGATACCGAGGTGGAAACTATATGTTCAATACTGCGGTTCAGGTGGAACATGGTACAACAGTAGAACAGGGTTATCAGCTTTTATGTCATCAATTCACCAACAATTGTTTGTTGATTAAGGAAATTCCTTAAAATGTTCACCCCTCACTCTTAATTCTATTATATACAGAGATGCAAACAACTCGCATTTCTGCGAATGTGCGGCAACCCATTTATAATTTAATTTATTATTATTTTTTTTTTATCTGTCCGATAGAACGACGCCAACCGCGATCAATGAACTAGTGGACTCGTTCTCTGGAGGAGAGGAGAGAAAGAAGGCTCTAGAAGACCTGGGAGCAGGTCTAGATCGCGACCTGTCTCCCTACATCAGTAATCAACGTCGTGCATAGTGGGGACACTGTCGTTGTCATGAGTTTATTAATCGGTGGGAAAAGTTCCTCACCCTCAATTCCTAAAGAATCGTGAATATATTGTATCTTGACTGAAGTATTATGATAATATTGCATTGTGACTCAAGTATCATGATAATATCGTATCATGGCCGAGGAATCGTGATAATATTGTATCATGACTAAAGTATCATAATAATATTGTATCGTGACTGAATAATCGTGATAATATTGTATTGTGACTGAAGTATCATGACAGTATCGTATCGTGACTGAAGAATCGTGATAATATTGTATCATGACTAAAGTATCATAATAATATTGTATCGTGACTGAATAATCGTGATAATATTGTATTGTGACTGAAGTATCATGACAGTATCGTATCGTGACTGAAGAATAGTGATGATATTGTAGCGTGACTGAAGTATCGTGATAGTATCGTATCGTGACCAAAGAATCGTGATAATATTGTATTGTGACTGAAGTATCATGATAGTATCATATCGTGACTGAAGAATCGTGATATTATTGTATCAGGACTGTAGTATCGTCATAATATTGTATTGTGACTGAAGTATCATGATAGTATCGTATCGTGACTGAAGAATCGTGATAATATTGTGTCGGGACTGAAGTATCATGATAATATTGTGTCGTGTCGTTCAACCTGTATGTTTTTCCTTTGCGTAGAGTAGAGCATGGCTGACTTTGGCAGCAGGATTCTCTCCGACGCTCCATCTCATCCAGTCAACTTCAGTTCACTGAACTAATGCACGACGAGGGTTTTTTTTTCATTCTGCAGTGTTTTAATGATAGTTTAGTGATGAGGTTGAGCAAATTTCAGATCATTTACATTTTTTCAAATGCAATTTCATCTCGGTGTGTCCAGAACTGGAATTACGAAGGGCTGCATGCTAACTGTATTACCTTGATGCATGACTGCAGAGGGAAGCAACTGGCCTAGCTCCTCTGAAATCAGGGAAATACACCTTCCAGCATCTCAAAAGCTGGGGTATTTAAGTGATACATCTTCCAAAAAACGAAATCTTCATTGTCTTAAATGCGGCTTCAGCGGCTCTGCCAGCTGCCCCCCGCAGCCTTGCATTGAGCTTACAATATATAAGTTCTGGACACACGGATGAAATGTTGGAAATGTTGATCCTCTTGTGTAATTCTGGGCAAGGTGGACAAAAAAAATGAATTTCCCCCAAAAACTGGAGCACCCCTTGTAAGATGCCGCCTGTTCTTGAGTCACACTCATGATTACACACCGACTATTGTTGACCAGTTTGCTATGAAAACTGTGATGATATCAGGGCAGGGAATCCAGTGATACAACAGCTTTGGCATCTGGCTTGGCACCGGCCTCCCTGCCAGGGGCAAATACCTTTCCTACATTCATTGGGAGGAATAGACTGGAAGAAGGCTTTCAAAGATGTCTGCCTCCTCCCCCCCCTTACATCTGTGTGGGATTGCCATCATTTCTCCAAACATCTGTTGGTGCCCCGGGCAGCCTGGAAGATGGCATCAGCTCCACACTCATGTCTCAGGCTTGCTAACATGGCTTTCCCAGATTCTAAGGTTTAAGGTTTTCAGAGACATGGGAATATTATCCAAAGTTTCCATAGTCTTTCACTCTACCTTCTTAAGATCTGGTTGTTCCCAAGATCGATGGAGATTTGTTAGGACAAGAATATTACACATCAAATGTCCCCGCAGTACATTTTTCTTTACCGGTCACTACCCCCAAGCCTTGACGGCCTTGACGCCACTTCCTATTGCTTCGAAATATTTAATCTCTTATTATACCAAAAGGAATCCCTTTAGTGACTTTAGTACGGTGGCCCTGAGAGCTCAACGCACTGCAACTTCAGAAAATACATGCAAATAGACAAAACACAAGCAAATGACGAAAACATCTTCACCTATATTGACAGCACATGAGCAGCATTTAGAAAACAGGTGGCAAATCCAGATGTGCCGAACGAACCCCATACCAAAACACTTTGCAAATACGGAAAAGCACAACCGCATTAACAGAAAGCACAACCGCATTAACAGAAAACACAACTGCATTAACAGAAAGCACAACCGCATTAACAGAAAGCACAACCGCATTAACAGAAAACACAACTGCATTAACAGAAAGCACAACCGCATTAACAGAAAGCACAACCACATTAACAGAAAACACAACTACAAAAGCCACATTACAGGCTTGCAGAAGGCACATTTCAGCAAGTTAATTTTTTCTGCTTCTTCTTCTTCTTCTTCTGTCTCTTGTTCTTCCTGTTCTTTTTCTTGTTCTTGTTTTTGTTCTTCATCTCCTGTTCTTGTAATTGTTCTTGTTTTTGTTCTTCATCTTCTTGTCTTGTTCTTGTTCTTGTTCTTGTTCTTCATCTTCTTGTTCTTCATCTTCTTGTTCTTCATCTTCATCTTCTTGTTCTTGTTCTTCATCTTCCTGTTCTTGTTCTTGTTCTTGTTCTTCATCTTCTTGTTCTTGTTATTGTTCTTGTTCTTGTTCTTGTTCTTCTTGTTCTTGTTCTTCGTCTACTTCCTCTTCTTCCTCTTCTTCCTCTTCTTCTTCCTTTGGATGGCACCTTCCTTTTTTTTTAAACTAGGGATACACAAGTGTGCAGGATGCATGCAACCAGTTCTATTCTCACGCTGTGAATAGCAGTCGGAGTGCGACTTCTTCTTCTAAACAAAAGGGGAAGAATTACCACCACCACCACGGCGCAGGGATCGTATGTTACTGGTTTGCAAACCACAATAAACCAAGCCAACAAGCGGCGCTGAATACCACCCTGTAGCAGCTGTGCTTGGACACCAACAGGATGCAGGCATTCTGGTTTTGAAGCCATGTTTATACTGGAGACACATTGACTGGATGCACAGTGTCTCCTTTGTGCCTTGGGTGACGTATATGCAACCTTGGCACCCGCACCTGCAGCCCGCATGCCTGATTCTCGGCAAGTTTCGATGCTGACGTAATGCAAGCTCAGCTGATAATGAGGCGCGGACCGCTGCTGTGCTCCCAAACCCCTCCCGGCACGTGCACATGCCCGGCGCCTGTGGCGGTCACCTGCATGAGGGGATTCGGAGGAAATAGTAGAAGCTGAAGTGTGTCAACATCTCAGAAGGCACGCGGTCGCTCTTTTCACGCTGTGTGCACGGTAGGTCATGTTTCTTGCAGTTCAACGTGGACCAAAAACGTTTTGGTTTTTAGTTACCACTCTTTCGTTTCCACTTTTAGTTGGAACACTAATACATTTAGCTGTCGAAGGACCGTACTGTGTGCATTTCGCAATGCTCACAGTGCGTGCATTCTCAAATGTTCATTTTCAATGATACGCAATATTTTTCTCAAGTCATGAGGTCACATCTGCCAAGAGTTAGCTTTTAAGCTCATTGGCTGATGCCGGTGGTAACAAATAGGCCCACTATTCAGTTATTTGCAGGATAAACATTGAGTTATTGTTCCCCTTTACAGTGCAAATCTGTTCCCTGCTGAAAACACACATCCTCCAGTGTTACACACACAATACATCCCAATGAACAACACAACCATGCACGAACTGATGTGTTGTCTAGAACTGCACCTTGAACAGGACATTTCCCTGTGACCAACTGTGGTTGCAAGCTTGACATTACGCTTTTCCAAAGAAGATATGTGAAATGCAAATTAAATCCAGTTGACTTTAGACGTCAGACATGCTGTTTGTGGGAACTGCGTGTTCCACTGAAATACCACTAATCCACACTGTTCCCGTAGAGATCCCCCGAAGGATCCCCAAGGGCGTCGTAAGGCGTCGTCTGAGGGACAATCTCTCACATGGGATAGACATTTCATGATCGATATGACATTTTTTAAATTAATTAATGAAATGTAGCTTTTTCAATAGTAAAGCATCATGGGAACCCGCATTTTAATCAGTCCTGGAATATAGCCAGCCTATGCTTCAAAGTTAATGTGAGAGATGCTTTTGGATGTTGGGGTGTTTCGGACAAAGTTAAACGTATTGTTTTCTTATGTTTTCTGGATCATACTGTAAATCAGTAGTGTTGTGTATCCGGATGTTTCAGGTCATTAATTGGCGTCTTGAACTTGCATTCCAGAGCTCTAGATAAGACACAGTATGCTCATAGACAACAGTTAAGGGAGTTTAGGGGGTTAAATAAACCACTCGGATTGACCAATGAACAGTTTCCATGTTCATTCAGTCTTTGGTCAACCAACATTTCCCGCAGGTTTTGGACAATGTCATTTTACCGTAAAGGTGTACATTCACAGGCTCTGTGGAATCCAGCTTGTGGAACATTTCCTGAAGCACGTAGATTCCTGGTATTGTTGTGTTCATAGTTAATAGCTTTTCAGTGCCCGGCTCTGAGGGCAGGGTGCCTGGAAGTGCTCTGGGTGAAACTGGCGGCTGACGTCTTTGGTCAGGGTGTAACTGAACATGCCGCCGACACTCTTCAGCATCGCCGTACTGTACCAACGTCACCGGCCGTTGGAACATGTCACAGGAGCACATCTGAACGCCATTGAGAGGTAATCTGAAGAGGGACGCGGTGCCAAACATCCTGTGATGGTGGGAGGATGTTTATCTAAGCTGGGACATTGGAGGTTGAGGACCAGGCTTTTGCCAAAAGGCTCGAACCCGACCGGCTGCGAGGCATCGTCCCTTTTCTCCGGTATCCTGAACACTCTCTCTCTCTTTCTCTTTCTCTTTCTCTCTCTCTCTGGCCGATGTGAGAAGTGACATCGGCTCTCATCTGAAGTATCCATGACTAACCACCTCCATGGACCGGTTTGAGGTACTACAGTACACGAAATAGCCAGGCCACCCACAACCAGCGTGGTTGGAGTGGATGGATCGAGGTGATAGATCGATAATCAAGTCCGGGGGCCTCCATGGAGCCTGGAGGTCCCCCAGAAACGTATATTTGTTCTCTCTGTCTCTCTCTCTCTCTCTCTCTCTCTCTCTCTCTCTCTCTCTCTCTCTGTGGGATTTGCGGTTTCATCAGCATCTGGCTAAACACATCCCTGCTGCGCAAATGTAAATAAGACCAATACAAACACCATCTTCAATGGATTAAGGGAAACATGAGTTTGCATGTATTATCGATAACTAAACCACGCGCCGCTGGACCGTGGAGCCGTCGGCCGGCTTGCTTATGTCAATACTGATATACAACACGTTGGTCGCCAGGAAGCGAAAGAACGCATGAAGTAGTTTTCCATTTGTCAAACTATAAACATTGGCAGTTGAACCAATAAAGGATCTCGTGGTGATTTCCGCGACGCAGTGCATAAAGCTGTCGGGCCATAGCAACATGGTCGGTCCTCCGTCGCATTTCGCACTGTTCCACGGTGCATCCTGGACATTCGGAGGAGAAGGGCGGTGCTGGAGTCTCCTCAGGGAGAGAAGCACTCGTGCAGGGTGAAGCAGGTAGGAGCTGGTTCTGTTCAATTCCTTTTCCAAGACTTATGTCGAGAGAAGTTGTAGAGCGTTTTGTGGCAACAGCTACCCCAGATTTAAACTAGGTGTGTTTTTGGGACTTATTTTCTTATGTTATTTCTTATCTTTTTAATTTTAATTTTTATTTTGGGGGAAGCAAGCAATTGAATACCCCCTAGAAATGAAATCGGAGACTTTTTTCCAAAACGCAATGACCCTCAGACCCATGACACTTACTCAACTCATCCGTTTTATTCGCCCTCTCTGGGGCGTTGTTATGTGGCGAGTAACGCAATACGAAACGATGAGACCAAAATGAACCAAACAAAACCAAAATGGGATAAAAAAAGAGTTTCCTCTGCTCGTTCCCCGTCCAGGAAAGCACTGGCGATGGCTTTCCCCTGCTGAGCGCTCCGTCCTGATCTGATAAGAGATATCCTCTGGTCTGCAAAGCCAAAAAAACAGCTGGGGAGGGTACGTGGGTGTGTGTGTGGGTGTGTGGGTGTGTGGATGTGTGTGGGTGTGTGTGTGGGTGTGTGGATGTGTGTGGGTGTGTGTGAGAGACAGAGCAGCTGATCAGGCTGCTTCCAATTTGGACATCAACATAATTTTCGACGATCCCACTTTCAGTAAACCGCGTGCTAACACACACACATGTAAATACACTCTCACACACACACACACACACACACACACACACACACACACACACAAGCACACTCTTTCTTGCCTCTCCCAAGAGTAACAGTGTGTGTTAATTCCAAGCAGATTTGGCGAGGCCTGATGGGGAAATGTCCAGTGGACTTGTTGGCCAATCCAGACGACCTATTACTTTAACTTTGGTTTTAGTTTGAGTCTGTCCTCTGCCTCCCTGTCTGTCGGTGGAGGCTCGATGGGAGTATTTTTGAGCAAAGAAAAATGTGGTAACCTCAACTTAACATGTATAACCCTTATAACGTGTAGCTTGGGAATAAGTTGCGCCACGCGTCGTGGTATTAAATTCATTCATTCACCCTCTTGCAACATTTACAGCAGCTCACATTCAAAAACAAGCAAAAAAAATAAAAAAATAGCAATAAGAATAAAAATAGAAAAGGTAATTGTGTTCATTTTTAAAGGGGACCTATGATGCTCCTTTTTTCAACAACTTCATATAGGTCTCTGAGGTCCCAAAAACAGGTTTTTATTTTTTTCTCCCAAAAATACCACTACGATCGTGTTTTTGAGCCATTCTAACGTGCGTCCTCTCCACCCTGTGTGAAAACGGGCTGTTTCAGTGGGAGGAGCCTCCCTCCCGAGGCCCCGAGTTCTGTGAGCCAATGGGGTTTGAGCATGGCTTCCGGGCGCCGCTCGGGGCTTTTTTTTGTCTCATTCAATTACGGAAACGTCGGAAAAGAAAATTAATTCATTTACAGCCTGCAGTACGGTCAACCTAGCACAGACACACACACACACACACACACTCACACACAGACACACACCCACACACACACACACACACACACACACACACACACACACACACACACACACACACACACACACACACACACACAGAAAGAACCACCCAGCAGAATTATTTTTGAAATACTCCCACATCTTGTCATGGACAGTTGGTTTTAATTCCTCTTTCTTTTAAAAGATTTGTGCTGGTCTCTGCAGACAACAGAGCACTACCTGTGATTAGCTCCTAGCTCCGATGCAAGCGGGTCAGGTCGGGGCTCCAGCCGTGGGCGGAGTCACTCGGATGGAGGGCGGTTCTAATTCTGTTGAGGTGTAGTGAGAAGTGGAATTTGAAACGGCCTCTATCTGTCTATCTATCTATCTGCCTGTCTATCTGACTGTCTATCCATCTATCTATCTATCTATCTATCTATCTATCTATCTATCTATCTATCTATCTATCTATCTATCTATCTATCTATCTATCTATCTATCTATCTATCTATCTATCTGTCTTTCTGCCTGTCCATCTGTCTGTCTATCTATCAGTCCGTCCGTCTGGCTGTCTGTCTCTCTGTCTACTGGATTCAGGGGCCTAAGAGGAGCTCCGTGTACAGGACAGGGTGCCGCCCGGGGGCTTGTGTGGTCAGGCCAAGCAGCGGCTGCACTCGTCCGTCTGTGGAATGAGGAGCACGTCAAGCAACAACTCGCCTCAACGCACAAAAACACAAACCTTTTTCCCTCCACGTTTCGGTCAAAATGTAAAATGGATGTTACAGCAGCACCGCGCTGCAGTGCGGCGTTGGTGTGGGAACGCTGCGTCAAAAATACACGTGGACAGGAAGTGGACTGAGGGCCAATCAGAGCTCCAGAGCCCTTTTCCAGTCGGTCCACTTAAAGAGCAGCTGTCAGGTATTTTTTATTCGTGAATATAGGATTTTTGGCTCATGTAGAAGATGGTTAAAAAAATATATAATGTATAAAAATTACGAGTAAAGACGGCAACAATACAGAAAAATGTAGTTGTTTTTATTCCATGGGTAAAAACGTTGTTATTATTATTATTATTATAATTATTATAATTACAATCATTCTAATAATAATAATAATTATTATTATGCATATAACGTAATGTAATGTGACAAATGCGGTCGCCCTGTTACAGAAGTGCAGGATTTATTATTTACAAGTCAAGTATTTACACAAAAACCTCCAACCACCAAAAACGTGCGTAACGCGGCACGGGGACTGTGGGGACACACAGGTTTTTTTTGGAACGAGACTGTCCCTTAACTCAGTTTTGTTTAAAAATGTTGTTTCATACAGGAAAACAAACGAAAATACATTTATCTAAAATAAAGGCGCGGCAGTCGGGAACCACGGTGCACTGCCGTCTGGAGGAGGAATAAAAAAAACTCCACTCCAGTTTTCCATTTTAAAGTACGAGAATAAGGAAATCAAATAAATCTAAATCTTTCTGGATGAGATTATATTATTTATTGCTTTATTATAATCACAAGATTTGCATGTATAGCGGCAGGTACGTGAGGAGGGGCGGTGTGCCCCTTTTATCAGGCCCGTTTTTAAATTCTTATTTACTTTGATTATTTTTCAGCATGAACGGGCGTCGAGGTTGCGGATCGTCTGGGCACGGTGTGCATAGTCATGAGGAGCGTGTCCGCAACGCACCCGCCGCGTGCGCCCAGCGGAGCGACGGTCACGGGCGCCTCTGATGCGCGCCATAGAGGGGCGCCGGTCACCTGCGCCCCGCTGCGCCGCTCTGTTTGCCTAGAGCGGCGTAACGCCTCGAGCCGGAGCTGGGCGTCCATGTGCCTTTTACTTTCCTTTCTTTTTTTTTTTTTTTTTGAGCGCCTGCCCCTCTGAACCTCTGTGCACGGGCCTGTAGAGCGGATCACCGGCGGTTACTCGACAGCTCTGAGCAGAGAGGGCCGGAGCCTCTCTCCCTCTCTCCGTCAACCCCTCCCCCCCCTCCCTCTCTCTCTCTCTCTCTCTGCTCCAGTTTTTTTCGGTGGGGGGGGGTGAAAGTGACTGAGAAAGTGTCCCCATTACGCACGGTTACACACAGGGCTTTTTTTTGTTTGTTTCAATCAATTCTAAATGAGATGGTGTAAAACGAGAAAAAATCTGCAATAAAAACACTGTTTTTATGCTCATGATTGCAGGTAAGAAGGGAACATAAATGTCTCGACACCCCCGACCTTTTGTTTTTACCCCTCTTGAGGGGGTCAGACCCCCCCCAATCCCCCCTGTAATTCAAACTATGGCCCAGCGTCCTCCCCCCAGCGTCCTCCCCCCAGCGTCCTCCCCGTAGCGTCCTGGGGGGCAGGGAGAAAATATGAGAACTGACAGAACATTTAACAGAGCGTTGCTGTCACCCGACCCTGTCTAAATAAAGGTTAATTAACAATTTGTATAGTTAAGCATGGATGTATGTCGGACAAGGTAACACCAAAAAATATTTTTGGTTGAAATCTTTTCAGTGCTTTTGCAATTCCAGCCTGTTTTTTTTTTTTTTTTTTATATCGATTTGAAGTCGGAGTTAAAGATCGTACTGTACAACACTCTAAAACCAAGATTCCTCTGCCGAGCTTCTTAAAAATGTCTTTTGAGGCAAAGAAAATCACCCTGCCTGTAGAACTGTGCTTATTATTTTGGCCTGCTATCAGTTACTGATGCAAGATTTGCAGACGATTTGTTTGTTGCGAACAAATCTCTCAAATGAGTCTGGAGTCACAGTAAAACTTTACAAACATGTACAACTGTGCTTGTTATTATGCCATACTCATAGTTGTCTATTCTGGATGGAACTGATTAATTCGTACAGCCTTGCGGTTTTGATCTTGCAACACAAGAGCAAATTTTCGTCATTTATTTGTTTTGAGGCTGATTAGGCTTTTTTTGATATCGTGTGAAACATTCATCATGGTTTGGAGAAATGCCAGCAGCCCCGTGCACTTCCACCGGCGTGAGGGTGATTGTACTTCAATGAAATGGCGTGGTGTTGTGTGTTTTGTGTTCTTCCCTTTGCAGACCTGAACCTTCCCTCAGCTGCTTCTCAGCCTCAGCACCATGACCAAGAGCAAGAGCAAGAGGAGGACGAGCGATGCCTGCTGGAGCTGTGTGCTGGCTCTGCTGCTCAGCACGCCTCTGCAGGTAGGGGTGACTCCAGCCTTTATCCAGTTATACCTTCCATTTTTAAGATGGTTATGCATGTTTAGTTTTATTAATAATAATAATAATAATAATAATTATTATTATTATTATATGCTTTAATAAAATTGGCTTTACAGTGGACAATTAAATAGAAAAAAATTGATCACAAAAGTGATAATAAAATACACTTATTTTCTTGACGTCATTATAATAATAATAATAGACAAGAAAACAAACGTATTTCATTATATCCTTCATGATCTATTCTAGGCCATAATAAAATAGTTTTCTTGACACATAATAATTTTTAAAAAACAATCTAGAAAACAGTATTTTATTATCTTTTGATAATGTAATTTTTTTTTTTATATTTGTATCTATAATTTTCTACTCAAACAACCTTTTTTTGAAGGTTTATTATTATTATGATAAAAAAGTAGAGATAAAATATAATTGATAATAGACCTACAGCATGGATCCCTGCAGCTCAGAGATCCAACACATCCGTTATATTTGTTGTATTTGTCACATTCTCTATGAAGCTCAAATGGATTTAATGGAAATCTCTGTTTGTTAGACTACTCTTCCTGTAATCGACTTTGTTTCCCCAAATATAATGTAACAGTACAGTCAATGCATCATCCCACTGGAGTTCCTCATTGTAAACGTGGAAGTTTCACTTTCATGATCCAAAAACCCAAAGTCTGTAGAGCAATAGACTAAAACACGGACTACAAAATATTCAGACTTCTTTATTATTCCCAGAAGTAACGGCTGTGCAAGGTTTCCCAAAAGTGAGAGACCTCGTCTGGTTTCTCTGTTAGAATAAAGGTTTATGATATTGTTTATGATAATAAAAAAATAAATGTAAGATGTAACAAATAAGATGTTTGGCTCCGGTAATGGCTTTTTTTTTTTTGCCTGGTATTTATTTTATTTTTTTTAACATAAAGGATGAACTTGCCGGTCAAAATGTACGGTAATGAGGCTAATACAAAACATAGCCGCTCCACCTCCCCGACGGCAAGGGGCGCTGTAACCCAGGTGTACATTATATCTGCATTCGTAACATAGACTGTTATTGAAACGTGACCGATTAGTTTCAAATTTGCCCGGTAAAATAAATTATTTTCAGACACCGACTTTTACGACAGTGGTGTAAAAGTGCAATTGCACTCAGAAACTGTAGGGGCGCCAAATACCAAAAAGTTACATAGTGCTGCTTTGATTTAATCCATCAAACCCCGCGGATAACATTATGTGACAAAATGTATTACGGGAAATCCAACCAACCATTTCCATCTTTTTTGGGGGGTGAAGGCGAGTCTGGAGGTGAACGAGTCGCAGCAGCAGCAGCAGCATCCCACCCACGTGTACCACGAAATCGGAGTGACGCGGAACAAGATCGTCACGGCCCAGTTCGAGTGCTACCAGAAGATCATGAAGGACACCAACCAAGACCGCCAGGGTACGCTCACACCATATATACAGCATGTGTATGTATATAATAGCAAGGGTGGCTGGTATTAACGGGGTAACAGCCCATTTATACCATTAATAAGCCATTGATTTTATTCAGCCCCATTAATGAGCCCTCCCCTTTTTTTTTTTTTTTTTTTTTTTTTTAAATGAGAAAATAAGTGGAAAATAAAATACCCGCTGAGAGTCAAGTTTTACAGTCTCACAGGGCTTCACAAGCAAACATTTCACATAAAATCACAAACCCTAGTCTGAAACCGCATCCGGACAAGGAAAACCCACCAATAAAACTCTTTGGGAAAAAAGGAAATAACCTTGAGAAGGGGGCCACAGAAGGAGGAATCCCACTTCCAGGCTGCAGTGGATGGCGAGTGGGCGATGTTAATAATATAATATGACAAATATTGTATTTCTATACCATGCGGTGTTAAAGCTGGACAGTATGAGGGTCCGGGTAGTGGTGGCGATCAGGTCCGGTCCAGGTTGGTCGGAGCGCGGGGGGGGGGGGGGGGGGGTGAGGGTGGTCGCTGCCGGCGTGGCGGGGTAGAGCATGTGCCCTCATATTCCATGTCAATAACTACCTCGAAAAAATATATTTTGGTCGAATAAGCAGAAAAAAAAATGAAAAGGCAGGGTCTGAGTAACGTCAGTGTGGTGAGCTGCAGGGTGTAACTCCTCACTAGCCCCAAACCCACCGGCCTGTCACAGCCTGTACTATGGTGTCAGTAAGTTGGACCGAGCGAAAGACGAAAGGCTAATTTCGGCGAGAACCTCCACCTGCTCTTCAAACGTCGTAGGCGGAATATTTTCAGGGGTTTTTTGGGTTTGTTTTTTTCCCCACTTTTTAATGTATTCGCGGAGCGCAGATGTAATGGAATCTCTTATCAACCCTCAGCCCAGAGATAATGGACGAGCAGAGGAGATGAGAAAACGTGTTTTTACTGGCATTTCCTGTTCCAGAACTAAACCCAAGAAGCACATTTCAGGGCTCTTGGCGTTGGGAACCGGAGCTGGAGAGCTTTGCCTGGCAATGGACGCAGACGCAGCAAAGTTCCAGGGAGGTTTATATTTTACGGGACAGCAGTACATAAGTGTCACATAATTCATGTGAAGTGTATTTAAGATGTTCTCATGGAATCTTGATACGTGTTCACCCTGGGAACCGGGAATCCACCATTTTGGATCCACTGGTCACCACTGGGTGGCTTTAACGCCGGATTCTGCTTCTGCCTAGATGCACGTAAACGCAGGGGGTTCTGGGTGGGGCACCCCTCCCAAATCCCAACAAACCATCCCACCCGCCGAGTGGTTGAACTGTCCCACTTCAAAAGCAGTTTTTTATTTGCGTGTCCATATTTCGGAGTCGTAACATTTTCCGGTCGAGATTGGAAAAACGAGCTGTGTTCTCTGTACAGTACGTACGTGTACACTGAATGTGACAGCGCCCCCCACATACGCGTGCAAAAGCAAACGGCCACGAGGAGGTCTCCCGGCGGGTCGGGCTGGCGTTGCTGGGGGGAGGAGCGGCATCCGTGTCGTTTGGGCGGTTTCCGGGTTTTTTTGGTGAACGGTCGCCCCTGCCTCCCCCTCCCTCAGGATCGGAGCCCATGTGTAATCGCACCTGGGACGGCTGGCTCTGCTGGGACGACGCCAAGGCCGGGTACCTCTCCGAGCAGCACTGCCCCGATTACTTCCAGGACTTTGACCCTTCAGGTGAGATTTTAGCTCACGTCCAGGACTTCCATCCTTCAGTTGGGAATTTTTAGGTTTGCCAAACGTTTTCTATTTTTTGGTTACTCTTCATGTTTATTGCATTGTTTACGATGAGAGCTGCTGCAGCACTGACGTCTGTCTGTCTGTCTGTCTGTCTGTCTGTCTGTCTGTCTGTCTGTCGAGCCGCCTAACCATCGATGTACGATGTTGGCGTCCTAAACTGCTTGAGGAATATTTAATCGGATTCGGGTCTCCCATTTTGTCCGCGTGCAGAGATGGTCACAAAGATCTGCACCGACAGCGGAAACTGGTTCCTCCACCCCGAGAGCAACCGGACGTGGACCAACTACACCCGCTGCAACGAGCACACCCACGAAGGCAGAATGGTAGGGCCGCGCCGCTAATCGCATCACGTCCGCCCGCCAGCAGATATATCATGGTTAGCGCGGCGGATTAGTGATCCATCCCAGTGATGGGGCTTGTATTACGGTATTCCATCATTTGGTCATTCATAATCTATAACCAGATTTTGCTGAACGGAAGATATTTCCGTTATGTGTGCCGACATGAAATGCCCCGGCCTCTCCCTCTCATTAAGACTAATTGCTGTTTTTCATAATGTTATGTTATCGGGTTACTTTGCCGTTTTTTTCAACCCAGGCCTTATTAAAATGTTCGTTCCCATAATTCATAACGGTTCATAATTGATAGCACAAGACTGCATATTGTTGACAAACTTACCGCTGTGCCGCAGCTTCTCACTGTGATTCAGTGCAGCCCAATGGGGCAAGCGTTTAAGACCTAAAAAAATAAAAATGTATAAAAATTAAATATTCATTTTGGGGAAAGAAATGTTTGCAAACCCTGCATTTTATTATGACTTTTTTTGGGGGGGAGGGTCTTTAGCGCTTATGCAAATCAGCTGACTGGAAACGGGAATTTGCATCACTTCCTACTGAAAACCTGCCGCAGCCAATGTGGCGTTACCGTTATTCGAAAGCACGTGTGATCACAACGCGCGTGTCGTTTTCAGACTTTACATGTTTTGTTTTTTTTAAAAGGCGTGATAGGTTTGCCCCATTGGAGCGCGTGTAAGCGCGGTGGGAAGCTGCGGCGGTGCGGTGCGTTCCTCGCTGGTCAAAGCGCCGAGCGAGGCCGTGGCCGCGAACAGTTGAGCAGGGATTGGAAAAACAACATTTCATTTTAATTTGATGACAAGCACAGCGAACCCCTCCTTTATGGGACGGGGGGAACTTCCCATTTCGATGCCTTTGAACTTCAAAGTCAGTCAGACGTCCCTCGTGCAGAGTCCTCTGGTTCGACATGTTTTTCTAGTCATTACGAGATGCCGTGTTGATCATTGTGCTGTTTCCCTCCAGACGGCGATGAATCTTTTCTACTTGGCGCTGATCGGACACGGGCTGTCGCTCACGTCCTTATTAGTGTCTCTGGGAATATTCTTCCATTTTAAGTACGTCAATGAGAAACGAATATTATGCAGTTAATTCAATTATTATTATTAACACAAAAAATTTATTTGCGTGTTTTATTTTTTGCTAAAAAATAATTGTAATTCATATCTTTATATTTATTTTTCATTATGTTCATAGTGTGTTTATTTTTGGGTTTATTTTTTGGGTGTATTGTTTGTGTTATTGTTGGGTTTATGTGGTGTTGTTTATTGTCGTTTATCATATGTTTTAAATTTTCAAATTTTGTTCTCATAGATGTTAAGTTCAGTGTAGATCTCCATGTTTTCATCTAATTAGGTTTATTCTATCTATCTATCTATCTATCTATCTATCTGTCTGTCTGTCTGTCTGTCTGTCCGTCTGTCTGTCTGTCTATCTATCCTTCCATCTAATAGTGTTTTCCTCTCTTTCAGGAGTCTAAGTTGCCAAAGGATCAAGCTTCACAAAAACCTCTTCTTCTCCTTCGTTCTCAACTCTGTGATCACCATCATCTGGTTGACGGCCGTCGCCAACAACCAGGAGCTGGTGCAAAGAAATCCAGTGAGTCACTGAGAAAAAATCCACAAAACGGTCGTTTGTGTGTATTTCTATGTCACGCCTTTAAAATGTGATGACTGGATGACAGTTCAAATCCAGTATTTTGGTGTGAACGGCCCTGACTAAACCTCCATGGAGTCCCAGTGCTCTTGGAGGGCTCTTACTTTGAAAGTACTTCATGTATAGACGGTATTCTGCTTCACAAAATTATAACCCAATGGCTTAGATGAATGCGACACAAAATGTTTTTTTTATTTTTTCATTTTTTATTTTATTCGGTAGTAATCAGGACAGAAAGTAGCCCATAAAATGCAGGCGAAGTATTCAAATATGTATATTTTTTTTGTTTTATAACATTTTTGTCCAGACGAGCTGCAAAGTTTCCCAGTTCATCCACCTGTACCTGTTTGGCTGCAACTACTTCTGGATGCTGTGTGAGGGCATCTACCTCCACACGCTCATCGTGGTGGCCGTATTCGCAGAGAAGCAGCACCTGATATGGTATTATCTTTTAGGATGGGGTAAGTCATCTTCGGTCTGGACGTTGAAGGCATATTCCGCATGCTTGCGGGGAAAGTTCGCCTTTTTGTTGGTCCGTGGTACCCCGATTCAGGCGAGAAGGTCAATACCAATTCCGTTCCTGTGTGTCCAGAACCGACATTATGCTAACTGGGCTAGCTCAATGCATGGCGGCAAAGGGAAGCGGCTAGCCTAGCTCCTGTGACCTTGTGGCAAGCGGTACCGCAGCATGCGGTGCAATACCACCAGATTCAGGAACAGCTTTTTTCCAGAGGCCATCAGACTACTAAACTCACCAAACACGACATGAACACGACACCCACAAAGACCAACTGACTGCACAATATTTACATTTTTACGATACATATGTATCCCCTTGGTATACATATGCATCCTCTTGCTGCTAGCTTTGTACTGCACCTTATTACCTTAATAACATACTTCATTTGACTTCTTCAGTATATTAAGACTATCCTTAGTCTTGTTGTGTTGTTGTGTCTATTGTTGTTGTCTTTTTGCACTTTGATGTTATATGTTGTGTGTTACAAATATTACTTGCACATTTGGAGTACGGAGAAACGCAATTTTGATCCTCTGTGTAATTACGTGTTGCATGGTACGATTGACAATAAAGTACACTTTGAACTTTGAACTTTTAAATTAGGGAAATACAGCCGCCGGCGTCTCGAAAGAAAGGAGATGTTCAAGCCGTGCGCCTTTCGTCATGTACGACGGGCAAAAAAAAACAAAAAACATATTTGACGTGTAACCATTTATCTATTTGAGTTTTTCAGCTGTGAAGCGCCGGCTTGCCAGGTATGAACGGCGATGCCTCGCGTCAGAACACCACCGTCAGCAACGCTCGGCTGACTGAGCGGGCAACCCCGACAGCGTCAACACGCCGAGTTTCGCAGCCTGATGATGATCACGCATGGATAAGTAGTTGTCCGTCACGAAATAGTTCTTAAACGTAGCTGTATTTAAAACACTTTATATGTTATTATGTTTTTACTTTTTACTCGTGACGCACGAACATGTCGCTCAAATAACTCAGCTTTGGAGACCATGGAAGGTGTAGTTCCCTAATTTCACAGGAGCTAGGCTAGTCGAACCCCTCTGCAGCCATGCACTGCGCTAGCACAGTTAGCATGTAGCCCGTTGCTATCGGACGGATGGGGATGAAACTGCCTTCGATCTTCTTGTCTGAATCTGGTGCCCAGGATCAGGCATCAGGCACCAGCGGCACGCTGGACAAACGACGAGTTTCCCCAAAAATGGAGCTAACCCTTTTAATAGCGTTGCGCAATGACCTCGGGGTCATACTATGTCGCTTGTTCTGTGCAGCTGCTTTCAAACACATTTTAACGACCCGGCCTCTCCGCTGGATTGCGTCGCCCGTCTCCAGAATAAACGTTTGCGTCGTCCAAGTTTTTCTTCCCTCCCGGGGGCTGACACCCGTCTCTCCTCTCCCTCCGCAGGCTTCCCTCTCATTCCGGCTTGTATACACGCCGTCGCGCGCAGCTACTACTACAACGACAAGTAAGCACGTCCGCCCCTGTCTGTCCGTCTGCCCGTCCGTCCGCCTGTCCCTCGCACCGCGCTGGCGGCGCTCTCCGCTCTCTTCTCTCTGGGTTGAAAGCCTCTGGAATTGAGATAATTATTTGACATTTCTTGGACCTCTCCTTCCTGTGCCTTGGCTGCAGCTGTTGGATCAGCTCCAAGACGTCTCTGCTTTACATCATCCACGGTCCCATCTGCGCCGCCCTGCTGGTAAAGAGCATGAAGACGTCTGTCTGTCTGTCCGTCTGTCTGTCTGTCGGCCTGTCTGTCGGCCTGTCTGTCTTCTATATGTCTACGTGTCTGTCTGTCCACATGTCCGTCCGTCTGTATATCTACATGTCTGTCTGTCTGTCTGTCTTCTATATCTACATGTCTGTCTGTCTACATGTCTGCCCATCTGTATATCTACATGTCTGTCTGTCTGTCTGTCTTCTATATCTACATGTCTGTCTGTCTACATGTCTGTCCATCTGTATATCTACATGTCTGTCTGTCTGCACGTCTGTACGTCTTCTATGTATCTACATGTCTGTCTGTCTACATGTCTGTCCGTCTGTATATCTACATGTCTGTCCGTCTGTATATGGAAATGTCTATCTGTCTGTATGTCTTCTATATATATATACCTGTCTGTCTGTATGTCTTCTATATATCTACATGTCTGTCTGTCTACATGTCTGTCCGTCTGTATATCGAAATGTCTATCTGTCTGTATGTCTTCTATATATATATATATATATATATATATATATATATATATATATATATATATATATATATCTGTATGTCTTCTATATATATATATACAGTATATACCTGTCTGTCTGTATGTCTTCTGTATATCTACATGCCTGTCTGTCTGTATATCTACATGTATGTCTGTCTGTACAGCTTCATGTTTTCTGTCCGTCTGTCATCTATAGATCTACATGTCTTCTGTCTGTCTACCGTGTCTGTCTTTCTGTCTGTCTCTTTATTACATTTAAGATTTGCTGTGTATTGCAACATTTTTCATGTTTATTATTTATTTTGATGTTATTTTTCTTGTTATTGTTGATTGTAGTTTTATTTTGTATTGCAAATGTATTTAAGTTAATTTCTAGGTTTATAATTTAGTGCCATTTCTTTATATATATTTTTAGTGATTTTTTTGGTTTATTGTATATTGTTATTCTACCTATCTATCTATCGATCTCCTTATTTACTTTATAAATAAAGATATATATTATATATACACATACACAGATATATATATATATATATATATATAGAAGTCATCCTATCGTTATCCTTCGGAAGTCCTTTTAGGTGCAGTGAAAATAAAGGAGTATCTTATTTTCGGGGGTAAGGAGATCAGTCTTGTGTAGTAGTGTTTAAATCGATGGACTGGTCCATGTCAACAAGCCGCCCACACCCCCCCCCCCGGCCCCCAGTGCGTTGCAGGAATTTGGCTAATCAGCTGTGCAGGACATGCACCACAGATATCTGCCCACTTAGACCTTCCCTTGGAGGAGGTTGATTTATACACCCTTCAGGAGATTACACACAGGCAGGGACATAGTGTACACAGAGCGGGATTTAAGTTTGGTACCAGTGAAAAGTGCTAAAATATATTATGGTTGTTATTAGTATAACTTGTATATAATATCATGAATATTATTTTACGTGTTTTGTTTAATGTATATAAATGTTTATCTACAGTATAATATGTGTACAGTATATATATAAATATATATATTGTGGCTCCTACTTTGCCCTCAAAATGGCTAGATTTATCCAACCCAATTAAATGCAGATTGATATTATCTGTAATACTGTAATTTTAGTTATTTTTTATTATTTTTAGAATATGTCCTTCATATACAGTACGTTTGGTTGAATAATAAGTTATTTCAGAGTGGAAATGCTCACTATTCCATCTGCTATGGAGTCTCATTCACATGGCAGTCTCCCTTTTGATATGGCGTTCACGGGCGTTTATCTGACATCAGAAACAAATCGCTATGATTAGGACCGTGATCTGTAGTAGCCGCACCTGTTCTCCATCTCCCGCTCTTCCTCCCCTCCAGGTGAACCTGTTCTTCCTGCTGAACATCGTGCGGGTGCTGATCACCAAGCTGAAGGTGACCCACCAGGCCGAGTCCAGCCTCTACATGAAGGCCGTGAGGGCCACGCTCATCCTGGTTCCTCTGCTGGGCATCCAGTACGTGCTGCTGCCCTACAAGCCCGAGGGCCGCGTCTCCTCCGAAATATACGACTACATCATGCACATCCTCATGCACTACCAGGTGGGGGGATTCAATGTCTGGATGAGCTCAATTCCTTCTCCTTCTTTAGTGATTCTTGGTTTAGTCTCTTCAAGCCCATATTAAGTGAAACCCCCTGACCGTCAGGGCCACGACCGCTCTGTGTTTATGTTCTCACCATGGGAAGAGCGGAGGGAAAGAAGGAAGGAAAGGATGAATTTGAACATCAAAACATTAGAGCCTCTGAAGATCAGAACAGTATCTGGACGTCAAAACATCAGGACGGTGCTGTAGAACATCTGAAATTCGGGACGTCAGAACAACATCGGAACATCAGAATATCAGAACAGTAGAGCACAGGAACATCGGATCTTCAGAAAATCTGGAAATTTCAACACCAGACCATCAATACATCAGAAAATAAATACATCAGAACATCAATACATCAGAACATCAATATATCATAATATCAATACATCAATACATTATAACATCATAACATCCATACATCATGACATCAATACATCAATACATTATAACATCATAACATATAACATCAATACATCATAATATCAATACATCAATACATTATAACATCATAACATATAACATCAATACATCATAATATCAATACATCAATACATCAATACATTATAACATCATAACATCCATAAATCATAACATCAATACATCAATACATTATAACATCAGTACATCAATACATCATAACATCAATACATCATAACATCAATACATCATAATATCAATACATCATAACATCAATACATCAGTACATCAGTACATCAGAACATCAGTACATCAGTACATCAGTACATCAGTACATCCGAACATCAGTACATCAGAACATCAGAACATCAGAACGCCAGTACGTCAGTACATCCAAACATCAGTACATCAGAACATCAGTACATCAGTACATCAGAACATCAGTACATCAGTACATCAGTACATCCGAACATCAGTACATCAGAACATCAGTACATCAGTACATCAGAACATCAGTACATCAGTACATCAGTACATCAGTACATCAGAACATCAGAACATCAGTACACCAGTACATCAGTACATCTAAACAGTAAAACATCAGAACATCAGGATGTGTCCCGGCACCGTTCAGACTAAACATCCTGTTTGTGGGATAAACCTCTGGAGGAAGCAGCTCCATCAGATGAACTCTGCCTCCCCCCTAATCTCTCTCCCTGTCTCTCTCTCTCTCTCTCTCTCTCTCTCTGTCTCGCTCTCCCTCTCTCTCGCCCCCCCCCCCGTCTGTCTGCACCCTGCTTCCTCTCCTTCCTCTTCCTGTCCCTCTCTCTTGTGTGGGGCTCCTCTCTGCGGAGGAGGCAGGATGCCAAGTCAGGGGAGATGAGAGTCTTGGGTCAACACATCCGTCACAGTGTTGAGCGGCTCCTTCCGCACATTTAGCGACTTTCCAGGACTTTTGATTGTTGAGGTCACTGCTTAACGTTTACCTTCTTTCCCCGCTGGCTGCAGGGCCTTCTGGTGGCCACCATCTTCTGCTTCTTCAACGGAGAAGTAAGGACCCGTCGGCTCATGCCCTCACACAGACACATCCACACCATCGGAGACGGCAGCTTTGCTCTCAAATAACTGATCTAAACGACCCGTTGATAATTCTGCTTTTTTGGTCCATTATACTGTAAGTCACGCTTGTGGCTGTCTGGACCGGCGGATAAATACTAGGGGCACCACTGAGCACACAGGGTCTTTATTATTCTGTATAGCATTACGAACTATAATGGAACCCAAAATAAAAAAAATATATATTAAAACTATATACAGTGGTACTTTGAGTTACGAGTTTAATTCGTTCCGTGACAGAGCTCCTGATTCAATCTGCTCCTACAAGAAATCAATTGTCCCCATTGAAATTAATTGAAATGCCATTAATCCGTTCCAGCCCCTAAAAAAACCACCCCAATTTTTTATTGTTACGTGTTTTTAAATAAGAAAAATTTATTTCTAAATAACAAATATTGTATAAAAACATAATTAAACATAATAAAACAGAATGTAAAGAAATAAACTGGTTTTATAAAGTGTATTTACCTTGGTGATCAGACGACATGGACTAACGTAACATGTGGGTGGAGGGTGGAGGAGATAGGCGGAGGAGGTTGGAAGAGTTTGTTTCGTGCTTTTTCGGTCGCTTTCGTTTGTTGCTACACTTTATTGCTGAAGTTAATTCCTAAAATTTTCACTTTTGCTTAAACTTAAAAAAAATTGCCAGTTCCATCCCACGCTCACCTCGCTCATGTTTTTCTATGATTTCGTGCTTTAATTCAATCGACATCATCCGCTTCTTTTTCTCGGCACTTACTTTCTTAGGACCCATGCTCAGAATTTATTTTTTTGGGGCAAAATAACTGCACAAAAAGCACAAAAACGCGAGCACAAAACACAGAAGAGATGCTTCCACGGTCAGGTCACCACGTGAAGTGAAGGAGTGAGACGCTGGGTGCTGGATGCTGGGTGCTGGATGCTGGATGCTGGGTGCTGGATGCTGGGCGCTGGATGCTGGATGCTGGGTGCTGGGTGCTGGGTGCTGGATGCTGGATGCTGGATGCTGGGTGCTGGATGCTGGGTGCTGGATTCTGGATGCTGGGTGCTGGATGCTGGGTGCTGGATGCTGGGTTCTGGATGCTGGATGCTGGGTGCTGGGTGCTGGGTGCTGGGTGCTGGATGCTGGGTGCTGGATGCTGGGTGCTGGATGCTGGATGCTGGGTGCTGGATGCTGGGTGCTGGATGCTGGGTGCTGGGTGCTGGATGCTGGATGCTGGATGCTGGGTGCTGGATGCTGGGTGCTGGGTGCTGGATGCTGGGTGCTGGATGCTTGGTGCTGGATGCTGGGCGCTGGAAGT